>NC_136067.1:518563145-519163145 GCF_964261635.1 Lissotriton helveticus | reverse complement strand
AATATGAAAGTAGCCTCCTCCCAAAGAAAAGAGCAGTGACCCGAAGGGGAATTCAAGGAAACACTTTATTGTGAGATCTTGTTAGGCGAATGCATTTCGGCGTATCTTTTCTTCCTCAGCGCCCCTCTCGAAAATGCTTCCTCTGTTGTTGTGGCAAATGCAGTCCTGCCTCACTTTAATACGCCCTGTTCCGCCCCCTGATTATGACGAGGCTCACCTGTGCAGTCCTCCTGTGGTGGACTACACGACCCAGAATGCCGCTGTATGGTGCATTTGGATCCGATGATGCCGGGGGGAGACACTCAAGGAACGAGAAGAAGTGACAGGCACAGCGCCAGATGAAAACACAGAGGTAAACCAGTCCCGCAATCAGCTTTGTCCTCGAGTCCCCTTCATAACCGTCGCCACCATTCCACCAGGTGTCCATCACGGGGGCAGGCAATGGGAACCATGTCGCCCAAGTAGGAGGTATAAATACCTCACAACCGCAGTCTCCTCCTAACGTAGTGGTGGGTACTGGACATCAATGCTTCCACATTGACGAAGTTCAGCGCTCCGCAGAGCAAGCCAGGAAGGTCCAGACCTCTTGTGCGGCGGGGGTACACTGGGATGCACTCTGGCTAGCGCATGAATATGAAAGTTGCCTCCTCCCAAAGAAAAGAGCAGTGACCCGAAGGGGAATTCAAGGAAACACTTTATTGTGAGATCTTGTCAGGCGAATGCATTTCGGCGTATCTTGCCTTCCTCAGCGCCCCTCTCGAAAATGCTTCCTCTGTTGTTGTGGCAAATGCAGTCCTGCCTCACTTTAATACGTCCTGTTCCGCCCCGTGATGATGACGAGGCTCACCTGTGCAGTCCTCCTGTGGTGAACTACACGACCCAGAATATATATATATATATATATATTCACTGAAAAAACCATAGGTTATAGACCATATATAGTTAGGAATTAGCATTTAAAAAACCTTATTTTACTCACACAAAACCATTGAAATTCCATATATAGTTAGTTGCACTAACTATATATCGCGCACCCGCAATCCACTGCTGATCATGTCACATATTACATCATTCATGACATGGTCAGTGACATCACTGATGACATCACTGATGACATCTCAAATGACATCACTGATGACATCACTGATGACAACATCCAGTGACTGTATGTTTCTGTAAAGTTAAAATATGTCTTACATATTGAAGAATGAGTGGATGTATAAGTGTCTGGATGAAGGATTTAGTAGGTGCGTGACTGACTGTATGAGTGAGTGATTAAATGTGTCTCACTGAATGCATGGGTTAGTGACTAAACTGTCTTAATTTGTGCATCATTATGTCTGTTGTTCTGTAAACTGCTGCATGTGTTGATCATTAGCTATACGAGAGGCTATATGTGTTATTAATTGGTTGCCCAAGTATTTCTATGGGAGATTGAGTTTGTGTGGGGGTGGCTGGAAGGTGTGTGACTCTATGCATAGATGTGTGAGCAGTTTATTCACTAGGTGTATGAGTTCAAGACTGCATGTGGAAACAGCTACATGGGCAGTTGACTGTGTGCATGAGTGTATTGATGAGTGAATGGATATCTCAATGCTACATGTCATAGTAAGTACATATGTAAAACACAGTACATGTGAGAGTTGGCATATATAAATAACTGTGCATGAGAGCCACTGAATGAGTGAGTGGTTGTATCGATCATTGTGAACTTGTATCAGGGATTGTATAAGAGAGTAAATATGTGTTAGTATATGTTTCAATAAGTAAGGTGTGTTTAACTGTATAGTTGAAGAAATGGAGGTGAGATTGTTTCTTTGCATGACTGACTGGGTGTGTGAGTAACTCCATGGATGAGTGGCAGTGTGTGAGTGTCTGTATACACTGAGTGTATCTAAGGTTATATTAGAGTCTGAAGAGGTTTATCGTATTAGCACAAGAATGATGTCAAATGAGATGTCATCAGTGATGTCATCAGTGATGTCATTTGAGATGTCATCAGTGATGTCATCAGTGATGTCACTGACCATGTCATGAATGATGTAATATGTGACATGATCAGCAGTGGATTGCGGGTGCGCGATATATAGTTAGTGCAACTAACTATATATGGAATTTCAATGGTTTTGTGTGAGTAAAACAAGGTTTTTTAAATGCTAATTCCTAACTATATATGGTCTATAACCTATGGTTTTTTCAGTGAATTTTCAAGGTTTTGTAAATGCTAATTCCTAACTATATATGGTCTATAACCTATGGTTTTTTCAGTGAATTTCAATGGTTTTTTAATAGCAAATATCATAAGCTGTCGAATGTCAAGTACGTGGTAAGTGAAAACATTTTCGTGTTTATGCACACTGATCTGCTTTGAATGGTGCCCCCCCCCCTCATTTCTATTAGGAGTACTCTCTCTTTGCAGATAGTGAAAGGTAGTTAACGCAGGCCTTTGCCCCCGTTGTAATCCGTCGTGCCTGCTTCTCTCTCCATTTGATTGATTGTTATCCAAGTATTTACTGTTTTAGAATTAGTTCTCTTTGGTTCATTCTCTATTTACAAACAAACACAGAGTCGCAATACTCTGTTTAGTCTTTGCAGATAACGAAAAATCGTGTAAAAAAAAAGAAAAGGAATCGAGCAAAATCAGTAGGCCACTAATGGGATCTCTTTTTGACCTCGCTAAAATAGAAACATTAGGAACAACCCCTCATGACAAATACAAAACTAGTGAGAGGAACTGAACTCCACACAATGATGGCTGCAAAACAGCTCGGCTCCGCCACCCACCCCGCCCAAAATAACGATAAAGAACGGCTGCCATGATTGGTTGCGGAATGACCACGACGGAGCTACAAAATGGTGCTGCTCTCATGCTAACCCCAGCTTCAGTCTGAAACATCCAGAAACACTGTAGACTACCAATTCGATCAGTTCCGGTAGCGCCCCAATGTAACCCGGTAGAGAAGAACTAGCCCTCCCCTCTTTGACTGATGGTTCTTGTTGCCTGTCCCTTCTGTTGTCATTTAACAGAACTATTTAGCCTGCTGAAAGGGGTTGTGTTCCGACCGCTGGTTGGTGGAGACATTTTGACTATATTCTGTACCTGCGTTGTCGCGTAATGCGTCATATGACGCGCCGCGTTAGCGCATCCGGAAGTCATCCGGGGCGCGCAGCGCGTAACGTAAGCATAACAAGTCATGTGACTTGTTAATAAAACTTTTCATTGGTTCATTTTACTATTCTTATTGTAATGATGAAAGGCTTGGTCATATGACCTAAAAATTACGCTTTTCATTACTTCCGAACCTTATTTTTTCTTAAATATATGTTATAATGTTCCAGGCTAATGTACTTTCCCGGAAATTTTACAACTGTCCTGCAAGTAAAATATATTCTTTTTTCGAGAAAAAGAGCGTTTCTTCGTCCCATGACGGAGCCGTTGAGCAAAAGAGGGTCGACCTGCTGTCTTAGTCGCCGATACGCCTGAATATGAGATTCTTATCGATCACTTTATGTTGCAGGAATAGAAAACACAACAGCCCTTGACCATTTATCTTTACTGCGTTCCTTCGTATTATACCTTTTACCCTTCATGTAATTGGTCTGCTTTATTTCACTTGCCTTTTAATGATTCTAAAACAGTCACTATTATTAAAAACTTTACCAATGTATATACTACTACCATGTTTTCTTTTAAAAACCTTTATTGTGAAAATTTCATTATACAAATACGAGCCTATAACCACGTGGGCCTGCCACAGAGCAAACTGTAATCGTATATGATGAATAGACATTTACACTGTAGAGGAACGTAACGGGCGGGCCATTAGGTTGCAAGAACTAAGGTGTCTAACAGTTACGGAATCGGTGGACGTACATTTTATAATTAAAATACGACAGGGCCAGTTACAATAAAATTATCTAGATATACATTTGCGGGCAAGTACCATGGGTGACGTTAATTCGAACTTTCAACAGTACAGTAATCAATAACACATCAGAACTTAATATCAATAGGGATGTCGAAATAGTCAATCAATTCTCGTCCCCGCCCGCCATGTGCTTCAAAACTGCATACGTATCTCGTGATTTCAAGGTTCTGCAACCAGTACACAACAAGGAGTTACGAGTCCCATTTATTCCGGCGCCATTTTGGGCGAGGACGGGCAGGTCCAGGATATAGTCAAAATGTCTCTACCAACCATCGACTATGATGATGTTCATATGCTGTATTTATTAGAGTAACACTCATCTGTCCACATGAAATTAATTTGCCACAATCTAAACATGTCATTTTAATCTTTCCAAAGTTCTTCTAAATATTTGGGACTGTTTCCCTTGCCTCTGAAGCTCTCAGTGCCACTTCTTTGATGAATGTACTAGCAGGTCAGGGGTTCTCCTCCAAATCTCTCTTTTATGCAGCACTATAATTAATTGGTGCCACCTCTCCATATGACGATGCATGGTATAGTTACCACAACTATATTTTTTTCGGTTCCTCTGGAGAGTTCATCGTGGCAGATGAAGCGTGTAACGTACCGGGCATTTACCTTTTTTTGCATGTACAGGAAAGGAAAAAAAAATCGAGCGTCCGAGTTCTAAGGTGTCCCAGGGCCATTTTAGTGGACCAGGCCCAAATCCAAAGAACAGGCCGCCATTTTGAGAGTCCTCTTGCAGCCGCCTGTCGCTGTAGCATCAAGAGCAGCCGAAACTCAGCTGAATGGCAACTGAAACGGTAAAGGGGCGCCCCACTATAGCAGACGAGCCTCCACCTAGGAAGGCCCATTCACGCCGGCTCCCCCCCCCTTCGGGCACCCCACGCCGTTATTCGGAGCAGTATTGTAGGATGGCCACACCAGTGCGGCAACTTGCTAGACATCACCTCGGTGGTAACCGAATCTCAACGCCTTGTGGTGTCTTCTATTCAAAAAACATTGTTATGCTGCCTTCGACCTATTCGCCGCAAGTGCGCACACAACTCAACTGCATAGCTTGCTAGACACCACCTCGGTGCCATCCGGATCTTGGAATGTCAGCACCTTTTGGTGTCTTCTCTTCAGAAAATATTGTTGCGCTGCCTTTGGCCCCATTCGCACATCAGTCCGCTACTGACGCCATCTCACAGGCTAATGGGGCGCCCCACGCCGACTTTCAGCATTGTAGAATGACCACACCAGTACAGCAACTTGCTAGACATCACCTCGGTGCCATCCGGATCTCGGCGCCCCATTGCAGATGAAGTGCCTCTCAACTATGAAACCACCACGGTGACATCCGGATCTTGGCGCGTTGTGCTGCCTTCGGCCTATTCGCACATCGGTCCGCTACTGACGCCATCTCACAGGCTAATGGGGCGACCCACGCCGAGTTTCAGCATTGTAGGATGACCACACCAGTACAGCAACTTGCTAGACATCACCTCGGTGCCATCCGAATCTTGGCATCTCAACGCCTAGTGGTATCTTCCATACAAAAAATATTGTTACGCTGCCTTTGGCCCCATTCGCACATCAGTCCGCAACTTAGACATCACCTCGGTGCCATCCGGATCTTGGCATCTCAGCGCCTTGTGGTGTCAGTCAGAAAATATTGTTGCGCTGCCTTTGGCCCCATTCGCACATCGGTCCGCTACTGACGCCATCTCACAGGCCAACGGGGCGCCCCACGCCGACTTTCAACATTGTAGGATGGCCACAGAAGTGCGACAACTTACTAGACACCACCTCGGTGCCATCTGGATCTTGGCGCGTTGTGCTGCCTTCGGCCTATTCGCACATCGGTCCGCTACTGACGCCATCTCACAGGCCAACGGGGCGCCCCACGCCGACTTTCAGCATTGTTGGATGGCCACACCAGTGCGGCAACTTACTAGACACCACCTCGGTGCCATCCGGATCTTGGCGCGTTGTGCTGCCTTCGGCCTATTCGCACATCGGTCCGCTACTGACGCAAACTCACAGGCCAACGGGGCGCCCCACGCCGACTTTCAGCATTGTAGGATGGCCACACCAGTGCTGCAACTTGCTGGACACCACCTCGGTGCCATCCGGATCTTGGCGCGTTGTATTGCCTTCGGCCTATTCGCACATCGGTCCGCTACTGACGCCGCCTCACGTGCCAACGGATTTTCTACGCTTTTTATACCCTATGCCGCATAACAGGTCATGTGACTTTTATAAAACTTTTCATTGGTTCATTTTACTTTTGGTTTCCTAATGATGGAAGGCTTGATCATATGACCTAAAAACAACACTTTTCATTGGATGAAAACTTTTTTTTTTTCCCAAACGATGAAAGCCCCACCTTGTTTCTGGATGTTTCAGACTAAACTGGCGTCAGCATGAGAGCACCACCATCTCGTAGCTCCGTCGTGGTCATTCCGCGAGCAATCATGGCAGCCGCTCCCCACCAGAAGCCTGCAGGAGTCGGGGCCCCCAAAACTTTTGATGAATTCTCAAGGCGGAGGGGACTCTTTCGAGAATGGGGTCCAAGACCTAGCAGACAAGCGTCCGATTTCCAAGGTGTCCCAGGGCCATTTCAGTGGACCAGGCCCAAAAAGGAAAGAGCCTGCCGCCATTTTGAGAGTCCTGTGACAGCCGCCTATCGCTGCACCGCAAGAGTGGGCGCAACTCAGCTGAATTGCGGCTTTTGACACAGTGGACCAAAAACGGACGGAATGGCAACTGAAACGGTAAAGGGGCGCCCCACTACAACAGATGACACTCCACCTGGAGAGGCCCGTTCACGCCGCCTCCCCCGGGGCGCCCCACGCCGTTATTCGGAGCAGCATTGTAGGATACCAAAACCAGTGCGGCAACTTACTGGACATCACCTTGGTGCCATCGTTCTGCTGCCTTGGAACTATTCGCACAACAGTTTGCTACTGATGACCCACCCCCCGCGACGCCCCACGCCGTTATTTGCTGGGTTTTTGCAAAAACAACAAGTGATGGACTGAATGTGGATCAATGTCACACACTCCCCCAGTCAAAAGATCTGGGCCCAAATCCATCGTTTTTTTGCACTCCACACCACCCTGGGTTAGACAATGGCGATATGCAAATCAGCTCTGACCCTGTTGCCCCATGGGTGGCAACTTACTAGACATCACTTTCGTGTCATCTAGATTTCGGCGCGTTCTGCTGCCTTGGAACTATTCGCACAACAGTTTGCTACTGATGACCCACCCCCCGCGACGCCCCACGCCGGAAATCTGGACGTTGTGCTGCGTTGGGACTATTCGCACAGCCGACCGCTACTTCGTTGTTTTTCCCTAAAAATGTTTATATGTTATTACTATTTTTGTTTTCTTGTATATATTTATAAATTATTAAAGTTTTATAATCTTACTACTTTGTCGGAGTGCTATATATTTTTAATGTGACACATAATTGTAAAAACTTTGATGTACAAAGAGTCATCCCTGGAATCTTCCGCTTCACGCTCGGTCCCCTCCCCAATCACAATACAGGATGGTTTTCAGATAATAGCAACGCTTCTGCTGTGACGGATCTCATCGAGTGTGGGCCTTGATCTACTATAACTCCTTTGAAGAGGGGTGATTCTTTACAGCTGTGGCCATAAACTACATCTGCAGGGCTAGCTGATAGCCTAGGACCGGCCTGGACAATCGGACACAGAGGAAAAGGAGTGTCAGAGGGTGCGGTAGTGAATAGGGCGAAAGGGAGGTGTCGGGCGGGCACAGGGTGTGATTCTCAGGGAAGAGCAGCGCAGATGGGGGGAGGTTTATTACCCATGCATAAGACAGAGAGCGGGGGTGACCACTGCCTGGGTGAGATGCTTGCGAGGGTGGGGAGCCATGCTAAGGATCGACAGCGTGCACAGAGTGGGTCTGGTCAAGGCATCTAAAATGGCTGCCGTGCACGACAAAAGTGTGGCATTTGAAAAAAGACAAGATGGCGCAGACAATGTTTTTCAACACTTCCTGATTTCCTTCGAATCGAACGTTAACAGACGTTGGGGCATATTACCAAAGTTAAGCGATATTTATCCCTAACGATGCATTGCAAAGATTTTTTTACCGTCAGAAATTATCGCAGATAAACCTTGCTATTATCAAGGTTTATCGCAAATACGATAAAAAACGACCGCAATGCATTAATATCGCTGAAAACTCAGCGATATTCATGCATTACCGAGCTAATGCTCTTAGCCATGTTATCCACCTCCCATTGGATAACATGGCTAAGAACTGCTCAGGGCAGCTGTTACTTTTTGGAGATATTCGCGCTTATCTCGAATATTTCCAAAAGTTGATAATAGGAGATAGCGATGTTAGCGACTGTTTCCAGTCGCTAACATCTTGGCATGCCCACTTTGCATGTCATTAGTGATAAATATCACTCACATGCAAAGTGGGGCCCAAGATGGTCGCTATCTCCTACTAGCCGTCGCTAACTGGTGTTAGCAACAGCTAGGTAATACAGATATAATTTTATCTCCGCGAAGCGGAGCGCTGTTACAGATATATATCTTGTTTTTGAACGTTAATTTCTCAAAATGCACTGAAGCACATATATTGAGACCTAGCAAAGGCACATCGGGCTACCAGTCCCTAATATTTTACCAAGTTTCGTGCAAATCCATTCAGCCGTTCGATTATTATTATTTTTTATTTTTTTTGCCCCGCGGGGCCCTTTTAAAACCTCCACATCAAACCTAGGGGGTCAGCGAGGATCTACTATGCCCCCTTATGGTCATTTGCCCCTTCGCTTTGGCCTCCTCTTGTCTCTCGATCCTACCGAGAGACAAGATGGCGGCCGCTACGTACTGTTTGGAATGTTTACAGACACCGGAGAGCCAATCAGCTTCGCTTCGCAAAGCTCCGTAACGCGAAAAGTACGCGAAGCGGTGCGCTGTTACAGATATATATCTTTTTTTGAACGTTAATTTCTCAAAATCCACTGAAGCACATATATTGAGACCTAGCAAAGGCACATCGGGCTACCAGTCCCTACAATTTTGCCAAGTTTCGTGCAAATCCATTCAGCCGTTCGATTATTATTATTATTTTTTTTTTTTGCCCCGCGGGGCCCTTTTAAAACCTCCACATCAAACCTAGGGGGTCAGCGAGGATCTACTATTCCCCCTTATGGTCATTTGCCCCTTCGCTTTGGCCTCCTCTTGTCTCTCGATCCTACCGAGAGACAAGATGGCGGCCGCTACGGACTGTTTGGAATGTTGACAGACGCCGGAGAACCAATCAGCTTCGCTTCACAAAGCTCCGTTGCGCGAAAAGTACGCGTCCTGGAGCGCTGCCCGGTCCGCTGTTACAGATATATATCTTTTTTTAACGTTAATTTCTCAAAATCCACTGTAGCACATATATTGAGACCTACAAAAGGCACATCGGGCTACCAGTCCCTACAATTTTGCCAAGTTTCGTGCAAATCCATTCAGCCGTTCGGGCTAAAAGTGAGGCCAACCGCCCTATGGAAAACTCAATGTTAAAAACACGTTTTGGGACCCCCCTTTTTTCTCGACCCCCCCTGGACGAACCCCCCCCCCAATTTTCAGGGGCTGCTCAGAAACAAAATGTGCCATTTTCCTGAAAATTTCAGCCAATTCCGTCCACAAACGCCAAAGTTATTAGACATAGAATTTTCAAAAAACCCATAGAGAAAAAATCCTAACTATATATACCTACTGGCGACCGCCAGTAGGTAATATATATATATATATATATATATATATATATATATATATATATATATATATATATTCACTGAAAAAACCATAGGTTTCACACCAGTTATAGTTAGGTGGAAATTTTACTCGCATAAAACCATTGAAATTCCCACGTTATAGTTAGTTGGACTCACTATAACTTGCGCGTGCGATGCACTGCTGATGAAGTCACATATTACATCACTCATGACATGGTCAGTGACATCACTCATGACATCACTGATGATATCTCAAATGACATCACTGATGACAACATCCTTGTGACAAAGTGGCAGACCTCCTATCAGCATAAAATAACCTTTGACACACACATTCAAAAATAGAAACTAACATTTTCTTAAAAAAGGAGAAACCAATACCAATTACAACAACTTATTAAGTAATTCCAACATCTACATACACATCCAATCATTCACCAACAGTTCTATATAGTCACTCATGCATGTACTTACTCATCATATGTACTCAGGTTTCAGGTTTTAAAGTCTTTATTTCGATAACAAAATCATAAAAGACGATATTAAAACACATTTCATTATAATTACATTATTTTTAAAAAGCACTAACGCCATTGTTTAAAAAGTTATTAAACATACAGAAATACAAGACAAACCTGACCATAGCATATTAAAATTTATGAAACAAACAGAAAATGCAGGGAACATACCTCAGACTGTATACAGTATTACAGAATTAGTTGGGGGTAATGTAAATGATCCTTTGTAAGGATTTAACAAGCCCTGATATGTTGTCTGCTTCTTGCCCTAATGGCCCAGGCCCACCCTAAGAATTTGGCTACACTCACCACGATCATTTCTGAGGTATTGGTTTTTAAAACCTGAATAGCCTCCGAGGACCTTCTGAATGGGAGGTGCTGGAACAAAGGTTTTAGCCATTTGGCACGGGGCACTGAATAGATCGGGCAGGCGAACAAGAAATGGCCCTCTGTTTCTTTATAGCTTGTACAACAACTACAAAATTCGGTTGTTCCGTTAGCCCATTTTTTTGTAAAGGAGTTCAAGGGCAGTGATCCTACCCGAAACTGATGGTAAAGCTTCTTGTCCAGCTGTTTCGTAATAATGTCCCAGTAGATCTCATGGGAGGGATCCAACTTAATAGTCAGGAATCTCCCCGTGAGACCAACAGAGCTGGAGGCAGTTATTAATGATAAGCGGGCCGAGGCCCAATACAATTCCTTGAAATCCTGTTTGGATGGGAAAACATTAGTGCTAGGGGAAATCCACAAATGTTCTAAACCCATTTCAATCAAGATGGTTTTTACACTTTTTAACCAGGGGATTCTCCCCGATCCCCCAATTGACCTAACTTCGTCCAGTTCCCTAGCAAAAAGGGTAAGGTCAGGGGATGTCCATAAACGCCTCCAGAAGGCCACCAGTCTGTCTAAACCTAGCCATCTCATTGATAGGGTTACATCCCATATCCAAACACAGGGGTATAGAAGGTGAAGATTGGGGTAGCCCAATCAAGCCCCTTAAGAACTTACACTGGGTTCTGAATAGGCTGGAGAGATCAGTATAGCCCCAGAGATCAGCACCATATAAAATTGCGGTGTTGATCTTGGTGTCATAAATTTTTAATGCTGGGGAAACACGTTTGGTAATTGATCTCCTTTGCTCACTCAGAAGGCAACCAGTGAGTCGGGCAAACTTGAGCTGTTGGGCACTGACCTGATCTTTCCAACCCAGGCGACGGTCCAGGGTAACCCCCAGGTACGTCATGGTTTCAACTTGTTCCAGGTTAACTCCACTCAGGCTTACGGAGCTCCGGACAAAATGTCTCCTATTGAGGACCATGAACTTGGTTTTACCAACGTTTACCTTAAGGTCATTATTGGCACAAAACTCCTCGAAGCGGTCCAGCGCCCGCTGGAGTCTGCTACGTGTTTTCGAGAGGAGCAGAGTGTCATCGGCAAAGATAAGCATTGGAAACTTCAACCCTGCCAACAAAGGGGCGTCAGTGGGGGTATCTGCAAAGAACTTGACCACTTGATCAATAAAAAGCAGAAAAAGTGTTGGGGCCAGGACGCAGCCCTGGCGGACACCACGGGTCACGGGAAAGGATTTTGATACTTGTCCCTGGCCTCCCCATCTCACCCTAGCATAATTATCCTCATGCATTTTAACTATCAGATCAAGAAGTTCCCTTGGCAGGCCCAAGTCCCTCAGGACGCACCACAGTTTAACCCTCGGCACGAGATCGAAAGCGGACTTCAGATCAATAAAAGCGGCATAGATGGTACCACTGCCGAGCAGTACCACCTTCCAGTAGATCAGACAGAATCTGAACACCTGATCGATGGTGCTCGTTCCAGATCTGAAGCCCGCTTGCATAGGAGATAGAATGTCCTCTAGTTAAATCCAGCCTTGAACTCTACTCAGAACCATACGTGCGATAATTTTTTGGAGGGAGTCGATAAGGCTAATCGGGCGATAATTGCCCGGATTAGATCTATCGCCTTTTTGGTGGATAGGGAGTATCTCCGCTCCCTTCCAAGACCAAGGGATTCTTGCCCCATTAGCTATTGCATTGGCGATCTTTGTTATGTAGGGTACCCAAAGAGCAGGGTTGGCTTTAAACAAGTCTGCAGGAATTAAGTCCATACCAGGTGCTTTTCCCCGCTGGGTCAAGCCAAGTGCTAGCTCTACCTCAGTGTCTGTGAATATGAGTCTCTCCCCGCGAGTGGGTGGCAAAGGTACCTCATCCAAATTGAAAGGGGGTTCGGATGTTTCGGCACAGAATTGGGACGAATAGTGGCTCACCCAGACTTCAGGGGACACGTGATTTGTAGGAGTATGTGAGTCAGAATCCCTACCCCATTTCACTAAATTCCAGAATTTAAGCTGGTTGTTTGAGGTAGAGGCGTCCAGGAGATCAGACCAATACATATCCTCCCACTCCCGTTTGGCTTCCCACTGAGCTTTCTTATATAACACCCTAGCTTCCTTAACCGCACACATATTGCGGGACTTGACCGCTTTAACAAGATGTCTGTGGGCCTCCCTACATTTTTTGTTATACCATTTCTGGCGGATTGCATTCTGTTTAACAATGCCCTTCAGACCTGGTAGAGAGAGGAGGGATTTGAGCTCGTTAAAACAGCGCTCATGAAGGTCAATAACAGTATTTACGGATCCACCCCCCTGCAAATCCTCACCCATAATGACGCCCAACGATTTGGAAACCACAGTCTCAACACACTCCTGTAGGGTCTCATCGCCCGCTAGCCTAGACCACTTCAACCTTCTACGGTCATTGGTCAAGAGAACGTCCCCTGTCCGGGTAATATCAGGTTCTTTTAGTCTCTTCATACCTGGAAGCTTCAATTTGAGTGAAAGGGGGTTGTGGTCACTTTCTGGGCGAGGTACAACTTCCATATCTACCAGCTGCGGCCAGAATTCCAGCTTCAACAGGAAATAATCAATCCTGCTTTTCCTCAATCCGTTGTCAAAGGTGTAGTTAGCACCCAAGTCAGATCCTGACCGACCATTTATTGCCCTGAGCCCCCAAGTAAGGCACAGAGCCATCCAATTCAACGCGGCCTCAGTAGCTTTAACAGTTTTATTTACCAGTAGATCTGGGATATTCCAAACTGCATCTTCTGCAGAGCCCCAGCTGTCGCCGGCTACATATAACGGCTCAAAAGTGCAGTTGAAATCACCTGCCAGGAGGACAAAATCTTCTCTGGCCTGTCCTGCTAGAAGGTGGTCCAATACATCCAGCACAGCTGGGCGGCGGCCCCCTGGGAGCCCTCGTGCATAAACATTAATAATATTCATGTCCCGGTGGCCCACTTTGCTCAATTTAATTACCAGAAGGTCTGGGTTATCTACAAATATCTCGGATGGATGATATCCAAATGACTGTTTCACCCAGATCAAGAGACCCCCAGAAGCACGCCCTTTGGCACCCTTTATAGCTGGTTTAAATTTTTTTACAAAACCTAGTCTATAAACTGGAAAGGGTGCCCAGGTTTCCTGTAGCAGGCTGTAGCAGAATAATATCAAATCTGTCCACAAACTCCAACCAATCTTCTGAATTCAAGCTACCCCTAACCCCTGCAACATTCCAGGATAGTATGTTAAATGTATCCAATGGGGGGACTACTGGGGGGGTCATGCATACAGACGTAGCAGGAGACAGTACTATACCACCCCTTGGCCGAACTATTTTGCTGGAAGACACCCCTGGAGGACTCACTAGAGCTCTAGATGGTAGCACCTCAGATGGACCTGCCTCTTCGGTTTTGATCTCAATATAGCCGAATACAGGTTTCGAGTCAGGTGGAGGGCCCTCCAAGGGTGTATCGACAACAGCATGAGTTGCATGTAAATTAGTGGTGGGAGGCTTGATTACATATCTTGAAACATAACCTGTTAGTTTGAAGGGGACAGCATTTTCTACACAAACTTCTAAACGGGTAGGAGCAGGAAACACAGGCATAGGGGTGAATTTAGGATAGTGAACTGGCGCATTGTCCCTCCGAAGTCAATCGACCTCGTCGAGGCAACCAAACCTGTTTGAGGTGGGGACCCCTTCCCACCAACCATTTTGACCTTGCCAACCTTCCCTTCGTCCACCCCATGTAGTATTGTGGACTGTAGACCAATTCCCTCCTAGGTTTGTGTGTAGTCGTGGGGGATAAAAAAAGGTGAGTGGCTTAACAGTAATACCAGAGTTATCACCCCGTGCATCCCAAGAACATAGATGGTGGGCTGTCTTTGGATCTGCAAAGGAAATAACAATGCAATCCCCCGGGATAGACTTGAATGAGGGGCCTACCCAAGGAACTCTGCGAACCATTAGGATGTTACTTCTAAGATTGTTCGGTAGTTGTCTATTTACGTTAAGCCAATGGATAGCCTTGTTCTTTAATGAACAATGATCCTCTTGAGACCATGGCTCCAGAACAGGCACACCTGCCAACACTACAACATAAGACCTGGCATCTGGTGGTAAATCAATGTAGCCTCCACGAAAGTTGTGTCGATTTCCATATCTAACTCCCTTGGAGTGAGTGCGTGGGTTCACACTCTTATTTATTTGCTGGACACTAGCCTGGTTGGCCCTTTTTATAGGTGCTTGGTCTAGTAAAGGGCAAGAAATTGGGGCAATAGGGTGGGGATTAGAGGCCATGGGGTTGCAGTCCTTAGTACGGGGTTTTGGTATGGGTTTAGGATTAGGCGGGGGTGGGGCCGAAGCTGGTGCCGCTGAAGCCTGTGTGATGCTCTCAACACTCAGTAAAGTATTTGCCTCCAACTGCTTTAAGCCAAGACTTGCTAGAGCAACAATTGTCTTGTCCATTTCTAGTAAATTATTTTCGATTCGTGAGAGTCGGAGTTCCAGGGGGGGATAGAAGCCTTTTCAAAGTGTCCCATACAGTTTTGAGGAAAATTTCATCACCCCCCTGTAGCTTACCAGGGTCACCTAATAGTTCCTCAGTGGCTCCCTCAGCTAAAATTGGGAGTGATTCCCCCGTAATTGTATCTAGGACTATGCTATCTATACTGGTATCGGTGACCACACCAGTAGGGCAAGTATTGGCCGGCGGGGCACTAGTACCTGCTCTATTTGAGGCCAAGAGACGGCGATTATTAAAGAAATGTGCCCTCGCAATTTTGGCCTTTTTACGAGCATAAGTTGATCTGGCAAGACGTTTTTTTATATGTGCAGCATCTCTTTTGTCAACACTAGCTGGCAGCTTTAGCGTGTCTAATTGTTTGGGGATACCAAGGTTTAAGCTTGGGGTTTTTAACATCGAAGTCTGGAGGGACTTGGAGGGTATCGGGATGGGAATGGGTTGTGGCTCTGGTGGAGGGGTTGATGGGGGAGGATGAATAGTTGCCTGTACTATCAGGGGCCGTGGGCCAGACAGGCGTTCAGGGGTTTTGGCCGAGGCAATATTGCCTAAGGATGATTTTTTGGTGAATGCTAGGTCCTGGGATAGTCTCTGCGCTGCCTCGAGCTCCAAAGACACTCTGTGTTGCATTTTAGTGATTTCATTGTCAATGGCTAAGTTAGTCTTGACGATAAAATCATCGAGTGTCCCATTTGATTTTAACCCTCCTTTAGCAGTTTTACTGCGAGTACCCCGTGAACACATGGTGATATAAATACGAATAAATAGTAATTAAAACCTGTACATGTGAACACAATAAGTCCAGTGGGGTTGCCCAGTCCAGTCCTTTCCGTCCTCGAACGGCCTCAAACGGCCCGCTCTTTGCCCGGTCTTCGCCCCGAGCTGCGTCCCGCGCAGCGGGAGTTAGGAACTGTGATATAGGCGGTATGTTGGGCGGGGGGCGAGCCAGCAGGGAGAGCGGACCGGATGCTGTTTCCCGGTCTCGCAGGGACTCCTGGTTATCCGAGTCCCCGCACGCTCGCAGCCCCGCCGAGCCTCTCACCCTGAACCGCCTTGGAAGACCTCACCGTCAGCTGCCACTTACAACTGCGCGACGCGGCACCCGCGGAGCGGGTGCGGCGAGAGGTGGGTGAAGTCCTGCTGGGTCCGCTACAAACAACACGCCGCCGTATCCAGAGTGCCTCCGTGCAAAATAAGAACAGGTGTCCCAGGGAGGAAAGGTGGAAAGTGCCTTTAATGTCCTGCAATGGGCGGGGGGCGGGCCAGCAGGGAGAGCGGACCGGATGCTGTTTCCCGGTCTCGCAGGGACTCCTGGTTATCGGAGTCCCCGCACGCTCGCAGCCCCGCTGAGCCTCTCACCCTGAACCGCCTTGGAAGACCTCACCGTCAGCTGCCACTTACAACTGCGCGACGCGGGCGAGAGGTGGGTGAAGTCCTGCTGGGTCCGCTACAAACAACACGCCGCCGTATCCAGAGTGCCTCCGTGCAAAATAAGAACAGGTGTCCCAGGGAGGAAAGGTGGAAAGTGCCTTTAATGTCCTGCAATGGGCGGGGGGCGGGCCAGCAGGGAGAGCGGACCGGATGCTGTTTCCCGGTCTCGCAGGGACTCCTGGTTATCGGAGTCCCCGCACGCTCGCAGCCCCGCCGAGCCTCTCACCCTGAACCGCCTTGGAAGACCTCACCGTCAGCTGCCACTTACAACTGCGTGACGCGGCACCCGCGGAGCGGGTGCGGCGAGAGGTGGGTGAAGTCCTGCTGGGTCCGCTACAAACAACACGCCGCCGTATCCAGAGTGCCTCCGTGCAAAATAAGAACAGGTGTCCCAGGGAGGAAAGGTGGAAAGTGCCTTTAATGTCCTGCAATGGGCGGGGGGCGGGCCAGCAGGGAGAGCGGACCGGATGCTGTTTCCCGGTCTCGCAGGGACTCCTGGTTATCGGAGTCCCCGCACGCTCGCAGCCCCGCCGAGCCTCTCACCCTGAACCGCCTTGGAAGACCTCACCGTCAGCTGCCACTTACAACTGCGCGAGGTGCGGCGAGGGGTGGGTGAAGTGGGTGAAGTCCTGCTGGGTCCGCTACAAACAACACGCCGCCGTATCCAGAGTGCCTCCGTGCAAAATAAGAACAGGTGTACTCATACACCTATACATCCTGTTACACACTAATACTCATCCATATAGTTACTCACACACAAATTCACACATGCAAATAAACTATCAAAAAAACATTTACTTGATTATACTGCTATATACACACCACTACACATACTTCTACAGAAACGGAAACATATTTACTCTCTTAAACAATCAATTATAAAAACACATACTCACTAACCCACCCATACACACAATCATCCACCCATACAGTCTTGCACACATGCTGTCTTCAAAATACATACAAATAGTGAGTCACTCATTCATGTATCTGTGCTCTAAGTAATATCCCCCACCGAACCATACAGACACTGATACTGATACTCAAAAAAATAACTAATAACCCATATACACACTCATGTAGCTACTCACCAACCCATGCAGCCACTTATACACAAAGTGAGACACAGATACAGATATTTAAATATTTAAACATTACTCGCTAATATATGTATTCACTAAGATACATTTAATAAGTCAGTTAACCAATCAATTTTACACACAAAAACATCCATTTAGACATTTATTTACCCATTTATTCTTCCATCAACCTTTAGATATACATATATAAAAAATATTTACTTTTCAGAAAGATACACATTCACTGGATGATGTCATCAGTGATGTCATTTGAGATGTCATCAGTGATGTCATGAGTGATGTCACTGACCATGTCAGGACTGATGTAATATGTGACGTCATCAGCAGTGCATTGCACGCGCAAGTTATAGTGAGTCCAACTAACTATAACGTGGGAATTTCAATGGTTTTATGCGAGTAAAATTTCCACCTACCTATAAATGGTGTGAAACCTATGGTTTTTTCAGTGAATTTAATAGGCTTTTTTAAATGCTAATTCCTAACTATAACTGGTGTGAAACCTATGGTTTTTTCAGTGAATATATATATATATTCACTGAAAAAACCATAGGTTATAGACCATATATAGTTAGGGCTTAGCATTTAAAAAACCTTATTTTACTCACACAAAACCATTGAAATTCCATATATAGTTAGTTGCACTAACTATATATCGCGCACCCGCAATCCACTGCTGATGATGTCACATATTACATCATTCATGACATGGTCAGTGACATCACTGATGACATCACTGATGACATCTCAAATGACATCACTGATGACATCATCCAGTGACTGTGTGTTTCTGTAAAGTTTAAATATGTTTTACATATTGAAGAATGAGTAGATGTAGAAGTGTCTGGATGAAGGATTTAGTAGGTGCGTGACTGACTATGAGTGAGTGATTAAATGTGTCTCACTGAGTGCATGGGTTAGTGACTAAACTGTCTTAATTTGTGCATCATTATTTGTATTGTTCTGTAAACTGCTGCATGTGTTGATCAGTAGCTATATGAGTAACTATATGGGTTATTGATTGGTTGCCCAATTATTTGTATGGGAGACTGAGTGTGTGTGTGGCTGGCTGGGAGGTGTGTGACTCTGTGCAGATCAATGTGTACTTGTATCAATGATTGTATAAGAGAGTAAGTATGTGTTAGTATATGTTTGAAAATGTTATGTGCTCTATGTTTAACTGTATAGATTAGAAAATGGAAGTGTGATTGATTCTTTACAGGACTGACTAGGTGTGTAAGTAACTCCATGGGTGAGTGGCAGAGTGTGATTGTCTGTATAGGTGTATGAGTGCATATGATAGTGTTGTAAAGATGAGTCATTGTATGTATGAATGATTGAATGGGTGAATGAGTGAATGTGTGTGTAGAAGTAGGAATCAGTGAGTGCGTATGTAGTAACTAGTATTGGTGTGTCAATGGTTTCAAAAATTATACTCATATTTAACACTGGGTGTAACAGAGGTTATATTAAAGTGTGAGGAGATGCATTTTATTGTCACATGAATGATATCATAAGTGATGTGATCATTGATGTCAAATGAGATGTCATCAGTGATGTCATCAGTGATGTCATTTGAGATGTCATCAGTGATGTCATCAGTGATGTCACTGACCATGTCATGAATGATGTAATATGTGACATCATCAGCAGTGGATTGCGGGTGCGCGATATATAGTTAGTGCAACTAACTATATATGGAATTTCAATGGTTTTGTGTGAGTAAAATAAGGTTTTTTAAATGCTAAGCCCTAACTATATATGGTCTATAACCTATGGTTTTTTCAGTGAATTTTCAAGGTTTTTTAAATGCTAATTCCTAACTATATATGGTCTCTAACCTATGGTTTTTTCAGTGAATTTTCAAGGTTTTTTAAATGCTAATTCCTAACTATATATGGTCTCTAACCTATGGTTTTTTCAGTGAATTTCAATGGTTTTTTAATAGCAAATATCATAAGCTGTCGAATGTCAAGTACGTGGTAAATAAAAACATTTTCCTGTTTATGCACACTGATCTGCTTTGAATGCTGCCCCCCCCCTCCCCTTCATTTCTATTAGGAGTACTCTCTCTTTGCAGATAGTGAAGGGTAGTTAACGCAGGCCTTTGCCCCCGTTGTAATCCGTCGTGCCTGCTTCTCTCTCCATTTGATTGATTGTTATCCAAGCATTTACTGTTTTAGAATTGGTTCTCTTTGGTTCATTCTCTATTTACAAACAAGCACAGAGTCGCAATACTCTGTTTAGTCTTTGCAGATAGCGAAAAATATTGTGTAAAAAAACAAAAGGAATCGAGCAAAATCAGTAGGCCACTAATGGGATCTCTTTTTGACCTCGCTAAAATAGAAACATTAGGAACAACCCCTCATGACAAACACGAAACTATTGAGATGAACTGAACTCCACACCATGATGGCTGCAATACAGCTCGGCTCCGCCACCCACCCCGCCCAAAATAACGATAAACTCTATGCAAATATTACAAATATATACAACACACCAGCAAAGTAACAGGGTAAAACATTTTATTAAACAACTATTTACATAACTATTTTATACTTTTTGATGCCCGATCCGGCTAGCTCAATCGATCGAGCATGAAACTCATGCACTCTGATGGTTCAAAGTTTTGAGGAGTGCTTGTAACACTGTCTGAAGCCTATTTGCACTTGCTTCAGCTTCACTATTGTCAAAGTAAAGTGGGGACTGTTTGAGGACGTGACTGCATTTGTGAACAATGTAATGCGGTGCCACCCTGAACCGCTTGATGGAGGCCCCCGAGGGACGGTGTGATGGCGTGGACTCGGAGGGGGCGCTTGGCTCCGGCTCCCTCCCCAAGTCGTGTTCTCCTGGTGTAGCCTGAGATCGCCCCCGACATAGGTGGCCGGCTCCCGGGATCAAGCGGAACTTTTTGCCTTTTGGTAACTCTTCCATTCTTGACCTTGTCCCACAATCCGTTTCACCTAAAGACACGCTGTAGTGGGGCGCCCCTTTACCATTTCAGTTACCATTCCGCCCGCTTTTGCTACACTGTGCCTCTTCCGCTATTCAGCTGTTTACCGCCCGCTCTTTCGACTACAGCGTCTCGCTCACCATGTAGTTGAGTTGCTCCCGCTCTTGCGGTGCAGCGATAGCCGGCTGCCACAGTACTCTCAAAATGGCGGCCGGCTCTTCAGATTTGGGCGTGGTCCACTAAAATTGCCCTGCGACACCTTGGAACTCGGACGCTTGTCTGCTAGAGATTGGGCTCCATTCACGAAAGCGTCCCCTCAGCCTTGAAGATTCTACAAAAGTCTTGGGGGCCCCCGACTCCCGCAGGCTTCTGGTGGAGAGCGGCTAGCATTATTGCTCGTCGAATGGCCACGACGGAGCTACGAAATGGTGGTGCTCTCATGCTAACGCCAGCTTCAGTCTGAAACATCCAGAAACACTGTAGACTACCAATTCGATCAGTTCCGGTAGCGCCCCAACGTGACCCGGTAGAGAAGAACTAGCCCTCCCCTCTTTCACTGATGGTTCTTGTTGCCTGTCCCTTCTGTTGTCATTTAACAGAACTATTTAGCCTGCTGAAAGGGGTTGTGTTCCGACCGCCGGTTGGTGGAGACATTTTGACTATATTCTAGACCTGCGTTGTCGCATAATGCGTCATATGACGCGCCGCGTTAGCGCATCCGGAAGTGATCCGGGGCGCGACGCGCAGCGCGTAACGTAAGCATAACAGGTCATATGACTTGTTAATAAAACTTTTCATTGGTTCATTTTACTTTTCTTATTCTAATGATGCTTTCGAACATTATTTTTTCTTAAATATATGTTATAATGTTCCAAGCTAATGTACTTTCCCGGAAAATTTACAACTGTCCTGCAAGTAAAATATATTCCTTTTTCGAGAAAAAGGGCGTTTCTTCGTCCCATCACGGAGCCGTTGAGCAAAAGAGGGTCGGCCTGCTGTCTTAGTCGCCGATACGCCTGAATATCAGATTCTTATCGATCACTTTATGTTGCAGGAGTAGAAAACACAACAGCCCTTGACCATTTATCTTTACTGCGTTCCTGCGTATTATACATTTTACCCTTCATGTAATTGGACTGCTTTATTTCACTTGCCTTTTACTGATTCGAAAACAGTGACTATTATTAAAAACTTTACCAATGTATATACTACTACCATGTTTTCTTTTAAAAACCTTTATTGTGAAAATGTCATTATACAAATACGGGCCTATAACCACGTGGGCCGGCCACGGAGCAAACTGTAATCGTATATGATGAGTAGACATTTACACTGTAGAGGAACGTAACGGGCGGGCCATTAGGTTGCAAGAACTAAAGTGTCTAACAGTTGCGGAATCGGTGGACGTACATTTTATAATTAAAATACGACAGGGCCACTTACAATAAAATTATCTAGATATACATTTGCGGGCAAGTACCATGGGTGACGTTAATTCGAACTTTCAATAGTACAGTAATCAATAACACATCAGAACTTAATATCAATAGGGATATCGAAATATTCAATCTATTCTCGTCCCCGCCCGCCATGTGCTTCAAAACTGCATACGTATCTCGTGATATCAAGGTTGTGCAACCAGTACACAACAAGGAGTTACGAGTCCCATTTATTCCGGCGCCATTTTGGGCGAGGACGGGCAGGTCCAGGATATAGTCAAAATGTCTCTACCAACCATCGACTATGATGATGTTCATATGCTGTATTTATTAGAGTAACACTCATCTGTCCACATGAAATTAATTTGCCACAATCTAAACATGTCATTTTAATCTTTCCAAAGTTCTTCTAAATATTTGGGACCGTTTCCCTTGCCTCTGATGCTGTCAGTGCCACTTCTTTGATGAATGTACTGGCAGGTCGGGGGTTCTCCTCCAAATCTCTCTTTTATGCAGCACTATAATTAATCGGTGCCACCTCTCCATATGACGATGCATGGTATAGTTACCATAACTATATATTTTTTTCGGTTCCTCTGGAGAGTACATTGTGGCAGATGAAGCGTGTAACGTACCGGGCATTTACCTTTTTTTGCATGTAGAGGAAAGGAAAAAAAATTCGAGCATCCGAGTTCTAAGGTGTCCCAGGGCCATTTTAGTGGACCAGGCCCAAATCCAAAGAACAGGCCGCCATTTTGAGAGTCCTCTTGCAGCCGCCTGTCGCTGTAGCATCAAGAGCGGCCGAAACTCAGCTGAATGGCAACTGAAACGGTAAAGGGGCGCCCCACTACAGCAGACGAGCCTCCACCTAGGAAGGCCCGTTCACGCCGCCCCCCCCACCCCCCCTTCGGGCACCCCACGCCGTTATTCGGAGCAGGATTGTAGGATGGCCACACCAGTACGGCAACTTGCTAGACACCACCTCGGTGCCTACCGAATCATAGCGCCTTGTGGTGTCTTCTATTCAGGAAACATTGTTGTGCTGCCTTCGACCTATTCGCCGCAAGTGCGCACGCAACTCAGCTGCATAGCTTGCTAGACACCACCTCGGTGCTAACCGAATCTCAGCGCCTTGTGGTGTCTTCTATTCCAAAAATATTGTTGCGCTGCCTTTGGCCCCATTCGCACATCGGTCCGCTACTGACGCCATCTCACAGGCCAACGGGGCGCCCCACGCCGGCTTTCAGCATTGTAGGATGGCCACACCAGTGCGACAACTTACTAGACACCACCTCGGTGCCATCCGGATCTTGGCATCTCAGCGCCTTGTGGTGTCTTCTATTCAGAAAATATTGTTGCGCTGCCTTTGGCCCCATTCGCACATCGGTCCGCTACTGACGCCATCTCACAGGCCAACGGGGCGCCCCACGCCGACTTTCAGCATTGTAGGATGGCCACACCAGTGCGACAACTTGCTGGACACCACCTCGGTGCCATCCGGATCTTGGCGCGTTGTGCTGCCTTCGGCCTATTCGCACATCGGTCCGCTACTGACGCCATCTCACAGGCCAACGGGGCGCCCCACGCCGACTTTCAGCATTGTAGGATGGCCACACCAGTGCAACTTACTAGACACCACCTCGGTGCCATCCGGATTTTGTCGCATTGTGCTGCCTTCGGCCTATTCGCACATCGGTCCGCTACTGACGCCATCTCACAGGCCAACGGGGCGCCCCACGCCGACTTTCAGCATTGTAGGATGGCCACACCAGTGCAACTTACTAGACACCACCTCGGTCCCATCCGGATCTTGGCGCGTTGTGCTGCCTTCGGCCTATTCGCACATCGGTCCGCTACTGCCGCCATCTCACAGGCCAACGGGGCGCCCCACGCCGACTTTCAGCATTGTAGGATGGCCACACCAGTGCGACAACTTGCTGGACACCACCTCGGTGCCATCCGGATCTTGGCGCGTTGTGCTGCCTTCGGCCTATTCGCACATCGGTCCGCTACTGACGCCATCTCACAGGCCAACGGGGCGCCCCACGCCGACTTTCAGCATTGTAGGATGGCCACACCAGTGCAACTTACTAGACACCACCTCGGTGCCATCCGGATCTTGGCGCGTTGTGCTGCCTTCGGCCTATTCGCACATCGGTTCGCTACTGACGCCATCTCACAGGCCAACGGGGCGCCCCACGCCGACTTTCAGCATTGTAGGATGGCCACACCAGTGCGACAACTTGCTGGACACCACCTTGGTGCCATCCGGATCTTGGCGCGTTGTGCTGCCTTCGGCCTATTCGCACATCGGTCCGCTACTGACGCCGCCTCACGTGCCAACGGATTTTCTACGCTTTTTATACCCTATGCCACATAACAGGTCATATGACTTGTTTATAAAACTTTTCATTGGTTCATTTTACTTTTGGTTTCCTAATGATGGAAGGCTTGATCATATGACCTAAAAATAACACTTTTCATTGGATGAAAACTATTTTTTTTTCCCAAACGATGAAAGCCCCACCTTGTTTCTGGATGTTTCAGACTGAAGCTGGCGTCAGCATGAAAGCACCACCATCTCGTGGCTCCGTCGTGGTCATTCCGCGAGCAATCATGGCAGCCGCTCCCCACCGGAAGCCTACAGGAGTCGGGGGCCCCCAAGACTTTTGTAGAATCCTCAAGGCGGAGGGGACGCTTTCGAGAATGGGGTCCAAGACCTAGCAGACAAGCGTCCGATTTCCAAGGTGTCCCAGGGCCATTTCAGTGGACCAGGCCCAGAATGGAAAGAGCCTGCCGCCATTTTGAGAGTCCTGTGACAGCCGCCTATCGCTGCACCGCAAGAGTGGGCGCAACTCAGCTGAATTGCGGATTTTGACACAGTGTACCAAAAGCGGACGGAATGGCAACTGAAACGGTAAAGGGGCGCCCCACTACAGCAGACGAGGCTCCACCTGGGGAGGCCCGTTCACGCCGCCCCCCCCCCCCCCGGGGCGCCCCACGCCGTTATTCGGAGGGCGGCAACTCAGCTGAATTGCGGATTTTGACACAGTGGACCAAAAGCGGACGGAATGGCAACTGAAACGGTAAAGGGGCGCCCCACTACAGCAGACGAGGCTCCACCTGGGGAGGCCCGTTCACGCCGCCTCCCCCCCCCACCCCCCCGGGGCGCCCCACGCCGTTATTCGGAGGGCGGCAACTTACTGGACATCACCTTGGTGCCATCGTTCTGCTGCCTTGGAACTATTCGCACAACAGACCGCTACTGATGACCCACCCCCCGCGACGCCCCACGACGGATACCGAAATCAGTGCGGCACCCAGGCAACATCACCTTTGTGCCGTCCAGAAATCTGGACGTTGTGCTGCCTTGGGACTATTCGCACAACCGACCGCTACTTCCTTCTTTTTCCCTAAAAATGTTTAAATGTTTTTACTGTTTTTGTTTTGTTGTATATATTTATAAGTTATTAAAGTTTTATAATCCTACTACTTTGTTGGAGTGCTATATATTTTTAATGTGACACATAATTGTAAAAACTTTGATGTACAAAGAGTCATCCCTGGAATCTTCCGCTTCAGGCTCGGTCCCCTCCCCAATCACAATACAGGATGGTTTTCAGATAGTAGGAACGCGTGTGGTGTGACGGATCTCATCGGGTGTGGGCCTTGATCTACTATAACTCCTTTGAAGAGGGGTAATTCTTTACAGCCGGGGCCATAAACTACATCTGCAGGGCTAGCTGATAGCCTGGGACCAGCCTGGACAATCGGACACAGAGGAAGAGGAGTGTCAGAGGGTACGGTAGTGAATAGGGCGAAAGGGAGGTGTCGGGCGGGCACAGGGTGTGATTCTCAGGGAAGAGCAGCGCAGATGGGGGGAGGTTTATTGCCCATGCATAAGACAGAGAGCGGGGGTGACCAGTGCCTGGGGGAGATGCTTGCGAGGGTGGGGAGCCATGCTAAGGATCGACAGCGTGCAGAGAGTGGGTTTGGTCAAGTCATCTAAAATGGCTGCCGTGCACGACAAAAGTGTGGCATTTGAAAAAAGGCAAGATGGCGCAGACAATGTTTTTCAACACTTCCTGATTTCCTTCGAATCGAACATTAACAGACGTTGGGGCCTATTACCAAAGTTAAGCGATATTTATCCCTAACGATGCTTAGCAACGAATTTTTTACCGCTAAGCATCGTCAGAAATTATCGCAGATAAACCTTGCTATTATCAAGGTTTATCGCAAATGCGATAAAAAACGGCCGCAATGCATTAATATCGCTGAAAAGTCAGCGATATTCATGCATTACCGAGCTAATGCTCTTAGCCATGTTATCCACCTCCCATTGGATAACATGGCTAAGAACTGCTCAGGGCAGGTGTTACTTTTTTGAGATATTCGCGCTTAGCGCGAATATCTCCAAAAGTTGGTAATAGGAGATAGCGATGTTAGCGACTGTTTCCAGTCGCTAACATCTTGGCATGCCCACTTTGCATGTCATTAGTGATAAATATCACTGACATGCAAAGTGGGGCCCAAGATGGTCGCTATCTCCTACTAGCGGTCGCTAACTGGTGTTAGCGACAGCTAGGTAATACGGAGATAATTTTATCTCCGCTTTCTTGGCTTTTAAAGCCAAAAAAGCGGAGATAAACCCCCTTGATAATATGCCCAGTTATCTCTCCCACACTACCGGTCCCCCTGGGCTTAAACGCCGAGATGGTAGGGACTGCATCCCGTGAAGATAGGCCGAGACGTCACTCAGCAGAAAAAAAAGTTTTAAAAAAGTCTATAAACATACAATAAGTTAAAAGTCAATCATTCTTCATTCCTTGTAGTACGCTCCCCAGTCCGCTTCCCGTTACGCTAACCGGGCGCACCCCACCAAAAAAATGATTTTTTTTTGCCCCGCGAAGCCCTTTTAAAGCCTCCACATCAAACCTATGGGGTCAGGGAGGATCTACTATGCCCCCTTATGGTCATTTGCCCCTTCGCTTTGGCCTCCTCTTGTCTCTCGATCCTACCGAGAGACAAGATGGCGGCCGCTACGGACTGTTTGGAATATTTACAGACGCCGGAGAACCAATCAGCTTCGCTTCACAAAGCTCCGTAACGCGAAAAGTACGCGAACTGGAGCGCTGCCCGTTCCGCTGTTACAGATATATATCTTTTTTTGAACGTTAATTTCTCAAAATCCACTGGAGCACATATATTGAGACCTAGCAAAGGCACATCGGGCTACCAGTCCCTACAATTTTGCCAAGTTTCGTGCAAATCCATTCAGCCGTTCGATTATTATTATTTATTTATTTTTTTGCCCCGCGGGGCCCTTTTAAAACCTCCACATCAAACCTAGGGGGTCAGGGAGGATCTACTATGCCCCCTTATGGTCATTTTCCCCTTCGCTTTGGCCTCCTCTTGTCTCTCGATCCTACCGAGAGACAAGATGGCGGCCGCTACGGACTGTTTGGAATGTTTACAGACGCCGGAGAACCAATCAGCTTCGCTTCACAAAGCTCCGTAACGCGAAAAGTACGCGAACTGGAGCGCTGCCCGGTCCGCTGTTACAGATATATATCTTTTTTTGAACGTTAATTTCTCAAAATCCACTGGAGCACATATATTGAGACCTAGCAAAGGCACATCGGGCTACCAGTCCCTACAATTTTGCCAAGTTTCGTGCAAATCCATTCAGCCGTTCGGGCTAAAAGTGAGGCCAACCGCCCTATGGAAAACTCAATGTTAAAAACACGTTTTGGGACCCCCCTTTTTTCTCGGCCCCCCCTTGACGAAACCCCCCCACATTTTTAGGGGCTACTCAGAAACAAAATGTTCCATTTTCCTGAAAATTTCAGCCAATTCCGTCCACAAACGCCAAAGTTATTAGACATAGAATATTCAAAAATCCCATAGAGATAAAATCCTAACTATATATACCTACTGGCGACCGCCAGTAGGTAATATATATATATATATATATATATATATATATATATATATATATATATATATATATATATATATATATATATATATATATATGTATAAAATTTCTATGGCAAAATGAAACCCCTCATTTTGTTCCTTTTCAAATTAAATGTATTAAGTGTTACCACTTTATTCCAATCAAGATGACTTCAGGTGTGCCATACTTTTGTCATAAGTAAGACTGTTAGCGTTCTAGTTGTTCTTTAGAACACTCTGGGTCATTCTGTCATTGGGCTATAGTTGGGCTACATCTGGCTGATATTTGGGCTACATTTGGGCTCTTTTGTCTCTGGTGGCCATCCTGGGAGACTCCATATCAGAATTCTTTTAATGAAATATAAGAGGATTTGAGAAGTCACTCAAAATGTGCCTTAATTTTTCTTTCTTCAGCACTAATCATAATTTCTATGGCAAAATGAACCCCCTCATTTTGTTCCTTTGCAAATTAAACGTTTTAAGTGTTAACACTTTATTCCAATCAAGATGACTTCAGGTGTGCCATACGTTTGTCATAAGTAAGACTGTTAGCGCTCTAGTTGTTCTTTAGAACACTCTGGGACATTCTGTCATTGGGCTATAGTTGGGCTACATCTGGCTGATATTTGGGCTACATTTGGGCTCTTTTGTCTCTGGTGGCCATATCAGAATTTTTTTAATGAAATATAAGAGGATTTGAGAAGTCACTCAAAATGTGCCCAAAGTTATTCGCAATAGAATGTTGCGGATTTCCTATGGAAAACGATCCTAACTATAACTACCTACTGGCGACCGCCAGTAGGTAATATACCCAGAATATATATATATATATATATATATATATATATATATCCAACAACCAGGAACCACACTTTTGAAGGAGACCACAGAAAATGAAGAATATGCTCTTTATTTTGCAATATGGCAGCTTGCTGGCAAAAGTCTTGTTCAGGATGGCTAGTTCATCACATAATAGCCGGACGCGTTTCAGGATGCAAAATCCCTTCCTCAGCGGCGTGATTATCAGCACAAATGCAGGCGCTGGAACGCCACACTTAATATCCTCATCCCAACCTGGTAGGCGTGGCCTTCACTGTGGCCTTGTGGGATGCGTAGTGCGCGTTTGATATTGCCTCAGTGGGTGCGCTGACATTCAATGCAATTTAATCTATAGTCTTTGATATTGCCGTCCTGGTAGACGCCTGCCCCGCTTTATAGTTGCCATACAGAGCTCAAAGCAAGCGCTTCCCTGTAAAGCGCCGGCATCGATGTTTTCTCCCCAATTCCGACATCAGCGTGATGCTCGAAGCGGGACCGCCTGCGGCGGCGGGTCTCCTTCACGACTTGGGCAAGCCGTTACAAATCCAACAACCAGGAACCACA
Organism: Lissotriton helveticus; assembly: GCF_964261635.1. Taxonomy (NCBI): domain Eukaryota; kingdom Metazoa; phylum Chordata; class Amphibia; order Caudata; family Salamandridae; genus Lissotriton; species Lissotriton helveticus. The sequence continues at coordinate 519,133,799 of NC_136067.1, read as the reverse complement.
CTTTTGAAGGAGACCACAGAAAATGAAGAATATGCTCTTTATTTTGCAATATGGCAGCTTGCTGGCAAAAGTCTTGTTCAGGATGGCTAGTTCATCACATAATAGCCGGACGCGTTTCAGGATGCAAAATCCCTTCCTCAGCGGCGTGATTATCAGCACAAATGCAGGCGCTGGAATGCCACACTTAATATCCTCATCCCAACCTGGTAGGCGTGGCCTTCACTGTGGCCTTGTGGGATGCGTAGTGCGCGTTTGATATTGCCTCAGTGGGTGCGCTGACATTCAATGCAATTTAATCCATAGTCTTTGATATTGCCGTCCTGGTAGACGCCTGCCCCGCTTTATAGTTGCCATACAGAGCTCAAAGCAAGCGCTTCCCTGTAAAGCGCCGGCATCGATGTTTTCTCCCCAATTCCGACATCAGCGTGATGCTCGAAGCGGGACCGCCTGCGGCGGCGGGTCTCCTTCACGACTTGGGCAAGCCGTTACAAATCCAACAACCAGGAACCACACTTTTGAAGGAGACCACAGAAAATGAAGAATATGCTCTTTATTTTGCAATATGGCAGCTTGCTGGCAAAAGTCTTGTTCAGGATGGCTAGTTCATCACATAATAGCCGGACGCGTTTCAGGATGCAAAATCCCTTCCTCAGCGGCGTGATTATCAGCACAAATGCAGGCGCTGGAACGCCACACTTAATATCCTCATCCCAACCTGGTAGGCGTGGCCTTCACTGTGGCCTTGTGGGATGCCTAGTGCGCGTTTGATATTGCCTCAGTGGGTGCGTTGACATTCAATGCAATTTAATCCATAGTCTTTGATATTGCCGTCCTGGTAGACGCCTGCCCCGCTTTATAGTTGCCATACAGAGCTCAAAGCAAGCGCTTCCCTGTAAAGCGCCGGCATCGATGTTTTCTCCCCAATTCCGACATCAGCGTGATGCTCGAAGCGGGACCGCCTGCGGCGGCGGGTCTCCTTCACGACTTGGGCAAGCCGTTACAAATCCAACAACCAGGAACCACACTTTTGAAGGAGACCACAGAAAATGAAGAATATGCTCTTTATTTTGCAATATGGCAGCTTGCTGGCAAAAGTCTTGTTCAGGATGGCTAGTTCATCACATAATAGCCGGACGCGTTTCAGGATGCAAAATCCCTTCCTCAGCGGCGTGATTATCAGCACAAATGCAGGCGCTGGAACGCCACACTTAATATCCTCATCCCAACCTGGTAGGCGTGGCCTTCACTGTGGCCTTGTGGGATGCGTAGTGCGCGTTTGATATTGCCTCAGTGGGTGCGCTGACATTCAATGCAATTTAATCCATAGTCTTTGATATTGCCGTCCTGGTAGACGCCTGCCCCGCTTTATAGTTGCCATACAGAGCTCAAAGCAAGCGCTTCCCTGTAAAGCGCCGGCATCGATGTTTTCTCCCCAATTCCGACATCAGCGTGATGCTCGAAGCGGGACCGCCTGCGGCGGCGGGTCTCCTTCACGACTTGGGCAAGCCGTTACAAATCCAACAACCAGGAACCACACTTTTGAAGGAGACCACAGAAAATGAAGAATATGCTCTTTATTTTGCAATATGGCAGCTTGCTGGCAAAAGTCTTGTTCAGGATGGCTAGTTCATCACATAATAGCCGGACGCGTTTCAGGATGCAAAATCCCTTCCTTAGCGGCGTGATTATCAGCACAAATGCAGGCGCTGGAACGCCACACTTAATATCCTCATCCCAACCTGGTAGGCGTGGCCTTCACTGTGGCCTTGTGGGATGCGTAGTGCGCGTTTGATATTGCCTCAGTGGGTGCGCTGACATTCAATGCAATTTAATCCATAGTCTTTGATATTGCCGTCCTGGTAGACGCCTGCCCCGCTTTATAGTTGCCATACAGAGCTCAAAGCAAGCGCTTCCCTGTAAAGCGCCGGCATCGATGTTTTCTCCCCAATTCCGACATCAGCGTGATGCTCGAAGCGGGACCGCCTGCGGCGGCGGGTCTCCTTCACGACTTGGGCAAGCCGTTACAAATCCAACAACCAGGAACCACACTTTTGAAGGAGACCACAGAAAATGAAGAATATGCTCTTTATTTTGCAATATGGCAGCTTGCTGGCAAAAGTCTTGTTCAGGATGGCTAGTTCATCACATAATAGCCGGACGCGTTTCAGGATGCAAAATCCCTTCCTCAGCGGCGTGATTATCAGCACAAATGCAGGCGCTGGAACGCCACACTTAAGCAGTTTGAAACCTTCCTGTGCGTGGCTTCTCTAAATTGGGCAATTTTCTTTTGGATTTAAAACGGCCAGCCTCGGTCGGAGAGAAGCCCGATCATGATGTTATGGACCCGTGCCACGTTATATCAGGAGGCACACGAAGGGACAGGAAGGGCAGATGGAGAGGTAACACAGAGCATGATGTCGTGTCCAGAAGTGTTCCCCAGCCCACTGTGGTTTTTTACATTTGAATCCATTTCTCTGCTGCAAGCAACTTACTGAAGTTGAACTATATGGACTACCTAGACCATAATGCTCGGGGCGCGCCTACGCCCTTTGTGCACGTGGTCACAGTCATTTAAAAAGGATGAAAGCTACGAGCAGTGAACGAGTGATGCCTCTGATGAAGTGCGATCCCGCACGAAACGCGTCAGGCACTTTGAACTTTGGGGTTAAACCTTTTTGTACAGCATTCTGCAGCCTGCTCCATTAAAAGCAGTTTGAAACCTTCCTGTGCGTGGCTTCTCTAAATTGGGCAATTTTCTTTTGGATTTAAAACGGCCAGCCTCGGTCGGAGAGAAGCCCGACCATGATGTTATGGACCCGTGCCACGTTATATCAGGAGGCACACGAAGGGACAGGAAGGGCAGATGGAGAGGTAACACAGAGCATGATGTCGTGTCCAGAAGTGTTCCCCAGCCCACTGTGGTTTTTAGGGCGAGGCCTCCGCCCACGTAAGTGGGAGGAGTTTCGAGATCCTAATGTTAAAGAAGAGGAAAAAAAAGTATCTCCTAGGGCTTTTGCGAGACAAATTCCACACATTCCTTAGTCTGGTATCTCATCTGGCCAGTGATTCGTCTTCGTTGTGGTGTCGTTTTAATAGGCTTGAAGTGATAGGGTAAATGTAGTTTTCGGACGCCATGTTGGGCATTTTTCGTGCGTGCTCGCGCAAAGAAGTACATTAATTATAATTAGGAGCTGTCAGGGTACCTCCGTAAGTGAATCCAGATGGCCGGGCGCGTTCACCATTCAGCAGTGCTCAGCGCGCAGCTGCTCCATGCCAGGCCGGGGAAAGGGCTTCATTAGTTCAAGAATTCTAAAAGCAAGCATCTATCGGAAGTGGGAGATAGGAACCTTTTGACTGGTTTCATATAGTTCAGAGATTCACTTTCATTCCTCTTTAAATATCACTCTTTAGGTGTTCAAGGTTTGTGTATATTTTTTTTACATATCTTAAGACAATCCAAAAGTATTTTTTCAAGATGAAATGCCAAAGCAGCACAATGCAGAGCAATGACATACTACAAGTGGCATACTATAATATTTTTTTAATAAGGGGCAAGACGTTGAAAGCCTAATAGCATTCTCAAAGTTTATGTGTAGTGTTCATAAAAGCAGCAAATCTGGGATAAGCTGGGGGGAACTGTCTTTCGCTCTAAAGGCTGTCTGTCAACAGGTTTCCCCTTTCAGAAGTCTAACTGGAATTCTTCAGGACTGTTTATATGGAGTAGTTGCACTATTCTAGCAGACAGTAAAGCATCTGATTACAGTGGTCTTGGGGGCAGAAAACATGACCGCCTTGCTCCTGTCACACTCACATACGTGTATATGACAATTGTGAGAGTGCAGTTTGAGAGTTGAGAGTGCAGATTGAGAGTTGAGAGTGCAGATTGAGAGTGCAGATTGAGAGTGCAGATTGAGAGTGCAGATTGAGAGTGCAGTTTGAGAGTGCAGTTTGAGAGTGCAGTTTGAGAGTGCAGTATGAGAGTGCAGATTGAGAGTGGTGTTTGAGAGTGCAGAGTGGAGATTGAGAGTGCAGTTTGAGAGTGCAGTTTGAGAGTGCAGAGTGGCGGTGCAGAGTGCAGAGTGGCGGTGCAGAGTGCGGAGTGGCGGTGCAGAGTGGCGGTGCAGAGTGGCGGTGCAGAGTGGCGGTGCAGAGTGGGGGTGCAGAGTGGGGGTGCAGAGTGGCGGTGCAGAGTGGCGGTGCAGAGTGGCGTGGCAGAGTGGCGGTGCAGAGTGGCGGTGCGGCGGTGCAGAGTGGCGGTGCGGCGGTGCAGAGTGGCGGTGCAGAGTGGCGGTGCAGAGTGGCGGTGCAGAGTGGCGGTGCAGAGTGGGGGTGCAGAGTGGGGGTGCAGAGTGGCGGTGCAGAGTGGGGGTGCAGAGTGGCGGTGCAGAGTGGCGGTGCAGAGTGGCGGTGCAGAGTGGCGGTGCAGAGTGGCGGTGCAGAGTGGCGGTGCAGAGTGGCGGTGCAGAGTGGCATTGCGGCGGTGCAGAGTGGCGGTGCAGAGTGGCGGTGCAGAGTGGCGGTGCAGAGTGGCATTGCGGCGGTGCAGAGTGGCGGTGCAGAGTGGCGGTGCAGAGTGGCATTGCGGCGGTGCAGAGTGGCGGTGCAGAGTGGCGGTGCAGAGTGCAGAGTGGCGGTGCAGAGTGGCGGTGCGGCGGTGCAGAGTGGCGGTGCAGAGTGGCGGTGCAGAGTGCAGAGTGGCGGTGCAGAGTGGCGGTGCAGAGTGCAGAGTGGCGGTGCAGAGTGGCGGTGCAGAGTGGCGGTGCAGAGTGGCGGTGCAGAGTGGCGGTGCAGAGTGGCGGTGCAGAGTGCAGAGTGGCGGTGCAGAGTGGCGGTGCAGAGTGCAGAGTGGCGGTGCAGAGTGGCGGTGCAGAGTGCAGAGTGGCGGTGCAGAGTGGCGGTGCAGAGTGGCGGTGCAAAGTGGCGGTGCAGAGTGGCGGTGCAGAGTGGCAGTGCAGAGTGGCGGTGCAGAGTGGCGGTGCAGAGTGGGGGTGCAGAGTGCAGAGTGGGGGTGCAGAGTGGGGGTGCAGAGTGCAGAGTGGCGGTGCAGAGTGGCGGTGCAGAGTGGCGGTGCAGAGTGGCGGTGCAGAGTGGCGGTGCAGAGTGGCGGTGCAGAGTGCAGAGTGGCGGTGCAGAGTGCAGAGTGGCGGTGCAGAGTGGCGGTGCAGAGTGGCGGCCCAGAGTGGGGGCGCAGAGTGGGGGCGCAGAGTGGGGGCGCAGAGTGGGGGCGCAGAGTGGGGGCGCAGAGTGGGGGCGCAGAGTGGGGGCGCAGAGTGGGGGCGCGGCGGTGCAGAGTGGTGGTGCGGCGGTGCAGAGTGGCGGTGCAGAGTGGCGGTGCAGAGTGGCGGTGCAGAGTGGCGGTGCAGAGTGCAGAGTGCAGGTGCAGAGTGGCGGTGCAGAGTGGCGGTGCAGAGTGGCGGTGCAGAGTGGCGGTGCAGAGTGGCGGTGCAGAGTGCAGAGTGGCGGTGCAGAGTGCAGAGTGGCGGTGCAGAGTGGCGGTGCAGAGTGGCGGCGCAGAGTGGGGGCGCAGAGTGGGGGCGCAGAGTGGGGGCGCAGAGTGGGGGCGCAGAGTGGGGGCGCAGAGTGGGGGCGCAGAGTGGGGGCGCAGAGTGGGGGCGCAGAGTGGGGGCGCGGCGGTGCAGAGTGGTGGTGCGGCGGTGCAGAGTGGCGGTGCAGAGTGGCGGTGCAGAGTGGCGGTGCAGAGTGGCGGTGCAGAGTGCAGAGTGCAGGTGCAGAGTGGCGGTGCAGAGTGCAGGTGCAGAGTGGCGGTGCAGAGTGCAGAGTGGCGGTGCAGAGTGCAGAGTGCAGGTGCAGAGTGGCGGTGCAGAGTGCAGAGTGCAGGTGCAGAGTGGCGGTGCAGAGTGGCGGTGCAGAGTGGCGGTGCAGAGTGGGGGCGCAGAGTGGGGGCGCAGAGTGGGGGCGCAGAGTGGGGGCGCAGAGTGGCATTGCGGCGGTGCAGAGTGGCGGTGCAGAGTGGCGGTGCAGAGTGGCATTGCGGCGGTGCAGAGTGGCGGTGCAGAGTGGCGGTGCAGAGTGCAGAGTGGCGGTGCAGAGTGGCGGTGCGGCGGTGCAGAGTGGCGGTGCAGAGTGGCGGTGCAGAGTGCAGAGTGGCGGTGCAGAGTGGCGGTGCAGAGTGCAGAGTGGCGGTGCAGAGTGGCGGTGCAGAGTGGCGGTGCAGAGTGGCGGTGCAGAGTGGCGGTGCAGAGTGGCGGTGCAGAGTGCAGAGTGGCGGTGCAGAGTGGCGGTGCAGAGTGCAGAGTGGCGGTGCAGAGTGGCGGTGCAGAGTGCAGAGTGGCGGTGCAGAGTGGCGGTGCAGAGTGGCGGTGCAAAGTGGCGGTGCAGAGTGGCGGTGCAGAGTGGCGGTGCAGAGTGGCGGTGCAGAGTGGGGGTGCAGAGTGCAGAGTGGGGGTGCAGAGTGGGGGTGCAGAGTGCAGAGTGGCGGTGCAGAGTGGTGGTGCAGAGTGGCGGTGCAGAGTGGCGGTGCAGAGTGGCGGTGCAGAGTGGCAGTGCAGAGTGCAGAGTGGCGGTGCAGAGTGCAGAGTGGCGGTGCAGAGTGGCGGTGCAGAGTGGCGGTGCAGAGTGGCGGTGCAGAGTGGCGGCGCAGAGTGGGGGCGCAGAGTGGGGGCGCAGAGTGGGGGCGTAGAGTGGGGGCGCAGAGTGGGGGCGCAGAGTGGGGGCGCAGAGTGGGGGCGCAGAGTGGGGGCGCGGCGGTGCAGAGTGGTGGTGCGGCGGTGCAGAGTGGCGGTGCAGAGTGGCGGTGCAGAGTGGCGGTGCAGAGTGCAGAGTGCAGGTGCAGAGTGGCGGTGCAGAGTGCAGAGTGCAGGTGCAGAGTGGCGGTGCAGAGTGCAGAGTGGCGGTGCAGAGTGCAGAGTGCAGGTGCAGAGTGGCGGTGTAGAGTGCAGAGTGCAGGTGCAGAGTGGCGGTGCAGAGTGGCGGTGCAGAGTGGCGGTGCAGAGTGGGGGCGCAGAGTGGGGGCGCAGAGTGGGGGCGCAGAGTGGGGGCGCAGAGTGGGGGCGCAGAGTGGGGGCACAGAGTGGGGGCGCAGAGTGGGGGCGCAGAGTGGGGGCGCAGAGTGGAGGCGCAGAGTGGCGGCGCAGAGTGGCGGCGCAGAGTGGCGGCGCAGAGTGGCGGTGCGGCGGTGCAGAGTGGCGGCGCAGAGTGGCGGTGCAGAGTGCAGGTGCAGAGTGCAGGTGCAGAGTGCAGAGTGCAGGTGCAGAGTGGCGGTGCAGAGTGCAGGTGCAGAGTGGCGGTGCAGAGTGCAGGTGCAAAGTGGCGGTGCAGAGTGCAGAGTGACGGTGCAGAGTGGCGGTGCAGTGGTGCAGAGTGGCGGTGCAGAGTGGCGGTGCAGAGTGCAGAGTGGCGGTGCAGAGTGGCGGTGCAGAGTGGCGGTGCAGAGTGCAGAGTGGCGGTGCAGAGTGGCGGTGCAGAGTGGCGGTGCAGAGTGGCGGTGCAGAGTGGCGGTGCAGAGTGGGGGTGCAGAGTGGGGGTGCAGAGTGGGGGTGCAGAGTGGGGGTGCAGAGTGGCGGTGCGGCGGTGCAGAGTGGCGGTGCAGAGTGGCGGTGCAGAGTGCAGAGTGGCGGTGCAGAGTGCAGAGTGGCGGTGCAGAGTGGCGGTGCAGAGTGGCGGTGCAGTGGTGCAGAGTGGCGGTGCAGAGTGGCGGTGCAGTGCAATGTTGGTGCAGAGTGGCGGTGCAGAGTGGCGGTGCAGTGCAATGTTGGTGCAGAGTGGCGGTGCAGAGTGGCGGTGCGGCGGTGCAGAGTGGCGGTGCAGAGTGGCGGTGCCGTGGCGGTGCAGAGTGCAGAGTGGCGGTGCAGAGTGGCGGTGCAGAGTGGCGGTGCAGAGTGCAGAGTGGCGTTGCAGAGTGGCGGTGCAGAGTGGCGGTGCAGAGTGCAGAGTGGCGTTGCAGAGTGGCGGTGCAGAGTGGCGGTGCAGAGTGGCAGTGCGGCGGTGCAGAGTGGCGGTGCAGAGTGGCGGTGCAGAGTGGCGGTGCAGAGTGGCGGTGCAGAGTGGCGGTGCAGAGTGGCGAGTGGGGGTGCAGAGTGGGGGTGCAGAGTGGGGGTGCAGAGTGGGGGTGCAGAGTGGGGGTGCAGAGTGGGGGTGCAGAGTGACAGTGAGTGCAGAGTGACAGTGAGTGCAGAGTGACAGTGAGTGCAGAGTGAGTGCAGAGTGACAGTGAGTGCAGAGTGACAGTGAGTGCAGAGTGACAGTGAGTGCAGAGTGACAGTGAGTGCAGAGTGACAGTGAGTGCAGAGTGACAGTGAGTGCAGAGTGACAGCAGAGTGCAGAGTGACAGTGAGTGCAGAGTGACAGCAGAGTGCAGAGTGACAGTGAGTGCAGAGTGACAGCAGAGTGACAGTGAGTGCAGAATGACAGCAGAGTGACAGTGAGTGCAGAGTGACAGCAGAGTGACAGTGAGTGCAGAGTGACAGTGAGTGCAGAGTGACAGCAGAGTGACAGTGAGTGCAGAGTGACAGTGAGTGCAGAGTGACAGCAGAGTGACAGTGAGTGCAGAGTGACAGCAGAGTGACAGTGAGTGCAGAGTGACAGCAGAGTGACAGTGAGTGCAGAGTGACAGTGAGTGCAGAGTGACAGCAGAGTGACAGTGAGTGCAGAGTGACAGTGAGTGCAGAGTGACAGCAGAGTGACAGTGAGTGCAGAGTGACAGTGAGTGCAGAGTGACAGCAGAGTGACAGTGAGTGCAGAGTGACAGCAGAGTGACAGTGAGTGCAGAGTGACAGCAGAGTGACAGTGAGAGCAGAGTGACAGTGAGTGCAGAGTGACAGTGAGTGCAGAGTGACAGTGAGTGACAGTGAGTGCATAGTGACAGTGAGTGCAGAGTGACAGTGAGTGACAGTGAGTGCAGAGTGACAGCAGAGTGACAGTGAGTGCAGAGTGACAGCAGTGACAGCAGAGTGACAGTGAGTGCAGAGTGACAGCAGAGTGACAGTGAGTGCAGAGTGACAGCAGAGTGACAGTGAGTGCAGAGTGACAGCAGAGTGACAGTGACAGCAGAGTGACAGTGAGTGCAGAGTGACAGTGAGTGCAGAGTGACAGTGAGTGCAGAGTGACAGTGAGTGCAGAGTGACAGTGAGTGCAGAGTGACAGTGAGTGCAGAGTGACAGTGAGTGCAGAGTGACAGTGAGTGCAGAGTGACTGCAGAGACAGTGTGTCAGGGTGCACATTGTGTGAGTGTGCAGAATGAGTGTGCAGGGTAAACAGTGTGTGACTATGCAGGGTGACATTGGGAGTGTGCGGGTGAGCAGTGTGTGAATGTTACGGGGCAGTGTGTGAGTGTACAGAAAACACCACACACACATACACCACACACACATAACGCACACACAAACCACACACCTCAGTCTCTCAACACCACACACTTGTCACCACTCAACACAACACACTCACCACCACACTCACTCCCCAGGCTCACCCCCACAGACTCACCAGCACACACTCACCAGCACACAGAAAACAACACACACAACAACACACCCCCAGCCGTCAATGAATGCTTTCACCATGCACAAACACCAACAACCATCATCCATCTGTGCACGCTTTTACCAAGCACACACCCACCAGCCGTCAGTGCACCCTTCCACCAGGCACACACACCTCCAGCCGGCAGTGCACTTTTCCACCAAGCAATCGCAGTATGGTACACTTTACTTTTAAACATATTCATATAAAGCACAGCATGCCACCATTGGTAAAATTACAATTCAACCAACATACTTCCACTACACACCACATGCACACACTCCATAACACATGGCAAAAAGACATTGGCATTTACAATGCCATTAGCTCAAACTCAAATAAATCCGAGCCCGATTGCATTTCTAATGCTTGTTTACATTTGAATCCATTTCTCTGCTGCAAGCAACTTACTGAAGTTGAACTATATGGACTACCTAGACCATAATGCTTGGGGCGCGCCTACGCCCTTTGTGCACGTGGTCACAGTCATTTAAAAAGGATGAAAGCTACGAGCAGTGAACGAGTGATGCCTCTGATGAAGTGCGATCCCGCACGAAACGCGTCAGGCACTTTGAACTTTGGGGTTAAACCTTTTTGTACAGCATTCTGCAGCCTGCTCCAATAAAAGCAGTTTGAAACCTTCCTGTGCGTGGCTTCTCTAAATTGGGCAATTTTCTTTTGGATTTAAAACGGCCAGCCTCGGTCGGAGAGAAGCCCGACCATGATGTTATGGACCCGTGCCACGTTATATCAGGAGGCACACGAAGGGACAGGAAGGGCAGATGGAGAGGTAACACAGAGCATGATGTCGTGTCCAGAAGTGTTCCCCAGCCCACTGTGGTTTTTTACATTTGAATCCATTTCTCTGCTGCAAGCAACTTACTGAAGTTGAACTATATGGACTACCTAGACCATAATGCTCGGGGCGCGCCTACGCCCTTTGTGCACGTGGTCACAGTCATTTAAAAAGGATGAAAGCTACGAGCAGTGAACGAGTGATGCCTCTGATGAAGTGCGATCCCGCACGAAACGCGTCAGGCACTTTGAACTTTGGGGTTAAACCTTTTTGTACAGCATTCTGCAGCCTGCTCCAATAAAAGCAGTTTGAAACCTTCCTGTGCGTAGCTTCTCTAAATTGGGCAATTTTCTTTTGGATTTAAAACGGCCAGCCTCGGTCGGAGAGAAGCCCGACCATGATGTTATGGACCCTTGCCACGTTATATCAGGAGGCACACGAAGGGACAGGAAGGGCAGATGGAGAGGTAACACAGAGCATGATGTTGTGTCCAGAAGTGTTCCCCAGCCCACTGTGGTTTTTTACATTTGAATCCATTTCTCTGCTGCAAGCAACTTACTGAAGTTGAACTATATGGACTACCTAGACCATAATGCTCGGGGCGCGCCTACGCCCTTTGTGCACGTGGTCACAGTCATTTAAAAAGGATGAAAGCTACGAGCAGTGAACGAGTGATGCCTCTGATGAAGTGCGATCCCGCACGAAACGCGCCAGGCACTTTAAACTTTGGGGTTAAACCTTTTTGTACAGCATTCTGCAGCCTGCTCCATTAAAAGCAGTTTGAAACCTTCCTGTGCGTGGCTTCTCTAAATTAGGCAATTTTCTTTTGGATATATATATATATATATATCTATATATATATATATATATATATATATATATATATATATATATATTCACTGAAAAAACCATAGGTTATAGACCATATATAGTTAGGAATTAGCATTTACAAAACCTTATTTTACTCACACAAAACCATTGAAATTCGCATATATAGTTAGTTGCACTAACTATATATCGCGCACCCGCAATCCATTGTTGATCATGTCACATATTACATCATTCATGACATGGTCAGTGACATCACTGATGACATCACTGATGACATCTCAAATGACATCACTGATGACAACATCCAGTGACTGTATGTTTCTGTAAAGTTAAAATATGTCTTACATATTGAAGAATGAGTGGATGTATAAGTGTCTGGATGAAAGATTTAGTAGGTGCATGACTGACTGTATGAGTGAGTGATTAAATGTGTCTCACTGAGTGCATGGGTTAGTGACTAAACTGTCTTAATTTGTGCATCATTATGTCTGTTGTTCTGTAAACTGCTGCATTTGTTGATCAGTAGCTATATGAGTAACTATATGGGTTATTGATTGGTTGCCCAAGTATTTGTATGGGAGACTGAGTGTGTGTGTGGGTGGCTGGGAGGTGTATGACTCTGTGCATAGATGTGTGAGCAGTTGATTCACTAGATGTATGGGTTCAAAAGTGCATGTGGAAACAGCTGTATGGGCGGTTGGCTGTGTGCATGAGTGTATTGGTGAGTGAATGGATATCTCAGTGCTACATGTCAAAGTAAGTACATATGTAAAACACAGTACATGTGAGAGTTGACATATATAAATAACTGTGCATAAGAGCCAGTGAATGTGTGAGTGGCTGTATGGATCATTGTGAACTTGTATCACGGATTGTATAAGAGAGTAAATATGTGTTTGTATATGTTTGAATAAGTAAGGTGTGTATAACTGTATAGTTGAGGAAATGGAGGTGTGATTGATTCTTTGCATGACTGACTAGGTGTGTGAGTAACTCCATGGATGAGTGACAGTCTGTGAGTGTCTGTTTACACTGAGTGTATCTAAGGTTATATTAGAGTCTGAAGAGGTTCATCGTATTATCACATGAATGATGTCATCAGTGATGTGATCAGTAATGTCAAATGAGATGTCATCAGTGATGTCATTTGAGATGTCATCAGTGATGTCATCAGTGATGTCATTTGAGATGTCATCAGTGATGTCATCAGTGATGTCATCAGTGATGTCATTTGAGATGTCATCAGTGATGTCATCAGTGATGTCATTTGAGATGTCATCAGTGATGTCATCAGTGATGTCATTTGAGATGTCATCAGTGATGTCATCAGTGATGTCACTGACCATGTAATGAATGATGTAATATGTGACATGATCAGCAGTGGATTGCGGGTGCGCGATATATAGTTAGTGCAACTAACTATATATGCGAATTTCAATGGTTTTGTGTGAGTAAAATAAGGTTTTCTAAATGCTAATTCCTAACTATATATGGTCTATAACCTATGGTTTTTTCAGTGAATTTTCAAGGTTTTGTAAATGCTAATTCCTAACTATATATGGGCTATAACCTATGGTTTTTTCAGTGATATATATATATATATATATATATAACATTTCTATGGCAAAATGAAACCCCTCATTTTGTTCCTTTTCAAATTAAATGTATTAAGTGTTACCACTTTATTCCAATCAAGATGACTTCAGGTGTGCCATACTTTTGTCATAAGTAAGACTGTTAGCGTTCTAGTTGTTCTTTAGAACACTCTGGGACATTCTGTCATTGGGCTATAGTTGGGCTACATCTGGCTGATATTTGGGCTACATTTGGGCTCTTTTGTCTCTGGTGGCCATCTTGGGAGACTGCATATCAGAATTTTTTTAATGAACTATAAGAGGATTTGAGAAGTCACTCAAAATGTGCCCTAATTTTTCTTTCTTCAGCACTAATCATAATTTCTATGGCAAAATGAACCCCCTCATTTTGTTCCTTTGCAAATTAAATGTTTTAAGTGTTAACACTTTATTCCAATCAAGATGACTTCAGGTGTGCCATACTTTTGTCATAAGTAAGACTGTTAGCGCTCTAGTTGTTCTTTAGAACACTCTGGGACATTCTGCCACTGGGCTATAGTTGGGCTACATCTGGCTGATATTTGGGCTACATTTTGTTTTTTTTGTCTCTGGTGGCCATCTTTGGGCTACATTGGGCTACATTGGGCTACATTTGGGCTCTAACATATATATAGCCCAATGTAGCCCAATATATATTTTTGAGCATATATCTTGAGACGTAGCAAAGGCACATCGGGCTACCAGTCCCAACAATTTTGCCAAGTTTTGTGGAAATCCATTCAGCCGTTCGAGCTAAAAGTGAGTCCAACCGCCCTATGGAAAACTCAATGTTAAAAACACATTTTGTGACCCCCCTTTTTTCTCAGCCCCCGCTTGACGAACCCCCCCAAACTTTCTGGGGACGCTCAGAAACAAAATGTGCCATTTTCCTGAAAATTTCAGCCAATTCCGTCCATCAATGCCAAAGTTATTCAACAAAAATTTTCAGAAATCCCTATTAAAAAAAATCCTAACTATATATACCTACTGGCGACCGCCAGTAGGTAATATATATATATATATATATATATATATATATATATATATATATATATATATATATATATATATATACATATATATATATATATATATATATATATATGTATATATATATATATATATATTGCAGCTCAAATAATCTCTCGTAGTTTCAGAAAGAAAATTCGGCACTCGCAAGGGAAGTGTTCACGTTGGTTTATTTCATGCAAAACACTCAGCAGACAAACGCGTTTCGGTTTTCCTTCGTCAGTGTCTACCATTGACACGGAGGAAGCGGATATAAAAACATTTCCTCGTGTTTTGGCATGTATGTAGAAAGAGGACTGACGTTAAGCCCCGTGAGAGAATTATTTACACAGTATATTACTTTTTCTATTACATATTGTGATACATGATAAATGGCAATATGGATGAAATATATTATACGTTTTCATACCACAGTTTCGGATAAATTAAATACATTATTTCTGAAATTATTTGCAATATATGTACAATTTGTTGAGTTGCCCTTTGTCATGTTATAAATGCTATCAAGCCGTGGATCGGCAATGCTCACGGGGTGAGAAATACTCATTGAGTTCATAATTCAGTACAGTTACAAGGGTCTATGCATTTCCCAAATGAGAAGCTAATTCCTCGTTCTTATTGAATCCCAGAGGGGCCTTTGTCTGAAGATCTATTATATAACGGGACTCTAGCCTTCTTAGTCTCCGTAATCTATCTCCACCTCTTGGGTCTACTGGTATATGGTCTAAAGCATAATACTGTAGGAGTTCTCTGTTGCTATTATGCTTGAGGGCAAAGTGTTTAGCTACGGGATAGTTAAAGTCTTTATTCATAATAGCGCGTTGGTGCTCTAATATGCGTAGCTTGACATTCTTTACTGTACTACCTATGTATTTCAGTCCGCACGGACACAATAGACAGTACACAACATGGGTAGTAGTACAAGTAAGAAACTTAGATATTTTTCTTGTCTTTTTCAACCCTGGTATTTCAAATGATGTTTTCTTTTTGCTTTTTTCACAGGCTTTGCACTTTCCGCATGGGAAAAACCCTGGCATATCTCTGATCCTCCCTGTCACTGTTATTCTATCAGGAAGATGGCTATGAACAATTTTATCTTTGATAGACCTTCCTTTCTTGAATGTGATTAGAGGAGATACAGGAATTTCTTTTCCTATAATCTGATCTGTTTTTAGGATATGCCAGCTCCTCTTCAGAATTTTTCTTAGATGATTAGAATCATCCGAGAAAGTGGTAATCAATCTGAATTTTCCCTCATTTTTCATATTCAGCTCAGTTTTCTTGATCTTATCTTTTAACAATTGATCTCGAGGTATCTTCTCTACTCTTTTTAAGGTGTTTTCTAAGAGGTTTTTGTTATAACCTCTCGCTCGAAACCTGCTGATGCTGTCTCTTGCTGCTCTTGCAAAGTTGGAATCCTTAGAGCAATTTCTTTTAATTCTCAGAAGCTCTCCATAAGGGATGCTTCTGATCAGGGTTGGGGGGTGGCTACTTTCAGCGTGCAGAACTGAATTGCCTGCTGTTATTTTCCTAAACAGTTCAGTTTCTATTTTGGTACCCATCAGATTTACTCTCAAATCCAGATAATTTACAGATGAAGCATTTTGCAAGTGCAGCAAGAGACAGCATCAGCAGGTTTCGAGCGAGAGGTTATAACAAAAACCTCTTAGAAAACACCTTAAAAAGAGTAGAGAAGATACCTCGAGATCAATTGTTAAAAGATAAGATCAAGAAAACTGAGCTGAATATGAAAAATGAGGGAAAATTCAGATTGATTACCACTTTATCGGATGATTCTAATCATCTAAGAAAAATTCTGAAGAGGAGCTGGCATATCCTAAAAACAGATCAGATTATAGGAAAATAAATTCCTGTATCTCCTCTAATCACATTCAAGAAAGGAAGGTCTATCAAAGATAAAATTGTTCATAGCCATCTTCCTGATAGAATAACAGTGACAGGGAGGATCAGAGATATGCCAGGGTTTTTCCCATGCGGAAAGTGCAAAACTTGTGAAAAAAGCAAAAAGAAAACATCATTTGAAATACCAGGGTTGAAAAAGACAAGAAAAATATCTAAGTTTCTTACTTGTACTACTACCCATGTTGTGTACTGTCTATTGTGTCCGTGCGGACTGAAATACATAGGTAGTACAGTAAAGAATGTCAAGCTACGCATATTAGAGCACCAACGCGCTATTATGAATAAAGACTTTAACTATCCCGTAGCTAAACACTTTGCCCTCAAGCATAATAGCAACAGAGAACTCCTACAGTATTATGCTTTAGACCATATACCAGTAGACCCAAGAGGTGGAGATAGATTACGGAGACTAAGAAGGCTAGAGTCCCGTTATATAATAGATCTTCAGACAAAGGCCCCTCTGGGATTGAATAAGAACGAGGAATTAGCTTCTCATTTGGGAAATGCATAGACCCTTGTAACTGTACTGAATTATGAACTCAATGAGTATTTCTCACCCCGTGAGCATTGCCGATCCACGGCTTGATAGCATTTATAACATGACAAAGGGCAACTCAACAAATTGTACATATATTGCAAATAATTTCAGAAATAATGTATTTAATTTATCTGAAACTGTGGTATGAAAACGTATAATATATTTCATCCATATTGCCATTTATCATGTATCACAATATGTAATAGAAAAAGTAATATACTGTGTAAATAATTCTCTCACGGGGCTTAACGTCAGTCCTCTTTCTACATACATGCCAAAACACGAGGAAATGTTTTTATATCCACTTCCTCCGTGTCAATGGTAGACACTGACGAAGGAAAACCGAAACGCGTTTGTCTGCTGAGTGTTTTGCATGAAATAAACCAACGTGAACACTTCCCTTGCGAGTGCCGAATTTTCTTTCTGAAACTACGAGAGATTATTTGAGCTGCAGTCTGTGACGTGGTGCGCCACCACGAAGAGGCACCCGTCTGCGAGTGACCCGGTTCCTGGCGTAACGGAGCTACAATATATATATATATATATATATTACCTACTGGCGGTCGCCAGTAGGTATATATAGTTAGGATTTTTTCTCTATGGAATTTTTGAAAATTCTATGTCTAATAACTTTAGCGTTTGTGGACGGAATTGGCTGAAATTTTCAGGAAAATGGAACATTTTGTTTCTGAGCAGCCACTGAAAATTTGGGGGGGGTTTGTCAAGGGGGGGCTGAGAAAAAAGGGGGGTCCCAAAACGTGTTTTTCCCATGTTAATTTCCATAGGGCGGTTGGCCTCACTTTTAGCCCGAACGGCTGAATGGATTTGCACGAAACTTGGCAAAATTGTAGGGACTGTTAGCCCGATGTGCCTTTGCTAGGTCTCAAGATATGTGCTCCAGTGGATTTTGAGAAATTAACGTTCAAAAAAAGATATATATCTGTAAGCGCGCTCCGGGCAGCGCCCCGGTTCGCGTACCTGACGCGTAACGGAACTTCGCGAAGCGAAGCTGATTGGCTCTCCGGTGTCTGTCAACATTCTAAACAGTCCGGAGCGGCCGCCATCTTGTCTCTCGGTAGGATCGAGAGACAAGATGTGGTGAAAAACGAAGGGGAGAATGAAGGAAAGGGGGCAAGGTAGACCCCTCCTGACCCCCTAGGATTGATGAGGGGGATATCAAAGTCCCCCGCGGGGCAAAAAAAAAAAAATTGCGATTTTTCGCGGTAGAGGCGCTTCCCGGTACGCGAACCGGGCAGCTAACCGGCAGCGTAACGGGAGTCCGCCATCTTGTGTTTTTGGAGCGTCCGGTTCGCGTACCGGGTAGCGTCCCGGTAAGCGTAACAAGAGAAACAGTAAAAAAAAAAATAATGGAATAGATTATCAAGAAAACTTTGAAAAATTGTAGGGACTGTTTGTTTGATGTGCCTTTGCAAGGCCTCAAGATATGTGCACGTGTGGATTTTGGCTAATTAAGGTTAAAAAAGATATATATATCTGTAAGCGTGCTCCGGCGCGCTTACGTTACGGGTTTTGTTTGCGCTGCAGAGCCGATACGTCACGGTTTTGCGACGTGTCATGAGGCGTCTCACGTGGCTACGTGATACGTCACGTAATAAAGAATATATTTTACAGATATAGATATTAGCTTTTAAAAAACCAATGAAATTCACTGAAAAAACCATAGGTTATAGACCATATATAGTTAGGAATTAGCATTTACAAAACCTTGAAAATTCACTGAAAAAACCATAGGTTATAGACCATATATAGTTAGGAATTAGCATTTAAAAAACCTTTTTTTACTCACACAAAACCATTGAAATTCCATATATAGTTAGTTAGTTGCACTAACTATATATCGCGCACCCGCAATCCACTGCTGATCATGTCACATATTACATCATTCATGACATGGTCAGTGACATCACTGATGACATCACTGATGACATCTCAAATGACAGTGGAAGTATACGTGTCTGGACGAAGGATTTAGTAGGTGCATGACTGAATGTATGAGTGAGTGATTAAATGTGTCTCACTGAGTGCATGGGTTAGTGACTAAACTGTCTTAATTTGTGCATCATTATGTCTGTTGTTCTGTAAACTGCTGCATGTGTTGATCAGTAGCTATATGATTAACTATATGGGTTATTGATTGATTGTCCAAGTATTTGTATGGGAGACTGAGTGTGTGTGTGGCTGGCTGGGAGGTGTGTGACTCTGTGCAGATCAATGTGTACTTGTATCAATGATTGTATAAGAGAGTAAGTATGTGTTAGTATATGTTTGAAAATGTAAGGTGCTCTATGTTTAACTGTATAGACAAGAAAATGGAAGTGTGATTGATTCTTTACAGGACTGACTAGGTGTGTGAGTAACTCCATGGATGAGTGGCAGAGTGTGAGTGTCTGTATAGGTGTATGAGTGCATATGATAGTGTTGTAAAGATGAGTGATGGTATGTATGAATGATTGTATGGGTGAATGAGTGAATGTGTGTGTAGACGTAGGAATCAGTGAGTGCGTATGTAGTAACTAGTATTGGTGTGTCAATGGTTTCAAAAATTATACTCTGTATTTAACACTGGGTGTAACAGAGGTTATATTAAAATGTGAGGAGATGCATTGTATTGTCACATGAATGATATCATCAGTAATGTGGTCATTGATGTCAAATGAGATGTCATCAGTGATGTCATCAGTGATGTCATTTGAGATGTCATCAGTGATGTCATCAGTGATGTCACTGACCATGTCATGAATGATGTAATATGTGACATGATCAGCAGTGGATTGCGGGTGCGCGATATATAGTTAGTGCAACTAACTAACTATATATGGAATTTCAATGGTTTTGTGTGAGTAAAAAAAGGTTTTTTAAATGCTAATTCCTAACTATATATGGTCTATAACCTATGGTTTTTTCAGTGAATATAGATATATATAGATATGTACTATTTAGGCTCATAGCATGAGACAGGCCAGTACTCACCACTCATATATACCACTTTCACCAAATGCTTCTCTGTTTTCGATTCACCCACTGGCCAGTCCACTATCACATTTGCACTGTCTTTAAAGAGCTTTTCCACTTCACTGTCTGAATCTGGCAAATCCTTTATCCAGGCTGTCTCTCCAATTTTCAGGGAATTATCATTTACAAAATCGAACAAACCGAATTTCTTCATCCTCATCATTGTTCATTACCACATGCAATATGGTCACGCATTACCTAGAAAATATATGTATCTTAACTTGTTATACAGCGGAATATATCTTTAAGCGGGGAAATTAACAAACACAAAGCAAATAGTTAAAGCACACTGACATGTTATTAATATATACAAAAATGTGTTAAGCCATATTTCCATAGGAGTGAGCTAAAATCTATTACTATAGATCAATAACTCTATTGATAAGCATTTACAGAGCTATAAAGTGAAGACTTTGGTAAAGTGTGAATGTGTGAAAAGGGTTACCAGAGATATCTTTGTTTATGACCTCGTATGTGCTCACTTGTGGTATCATTGCTATCGAGGTAGCACAAATAGATAAACACATGTAACTGTAGTTGCCTTGGAAACCAGTTGAAAGAATGCGAGAACAACCTTATTATACTGATGCACATTATGGTGGGTGTAGCATCTATTTCAATTAAAATTGTAACCCTTCAGCTAAGTGTCCCTTCATAATTTGCTGGTTAAAGTGCCTCAAAAGAGGAAAAACAGAGAAGTAAGTGTGTACTTGGCATAGGTATTACACAGGAGAAAAACCAGCGTCCCACTTTACTTGGGCACTCTGAATGAAACTGTGGGAGCAAAACTGTAACTCAACATTTTAGATACCCCAAATCTTCTTACCTTGTACAGTTCTCCCACAAGTTGATCTTTCACGTCAATACTATTCCCTAACATAATTTAGCAGAGTATACAGTTCAACATTTTGGGGCCCACTCAATAATAGAGTTCTACATCACTGACAAGTTAAAGGGATTTATTTCAAAATTCAAATATAAGCAGTATAGAATCGATGCCAAAAAGGCTCAAATGCAGAGTTACATAGAGCAGTCAAAATATGAAATGATTTTAAGTCCCACATGAGCAGCAAAATCAAACAGGAAATGGGCAGCATTTCTAGTAGAACAGAAACAGCTTCTGGTTCATCCCTATAATCAAGGGGTACTTATACATAATTCTTGGATACCAAATTAATAAAACAGCAAAATCATCATTGTGTGAGCAAATGTAGCCTTTCTTTAGAAAATCAGAACATGACTAAAATGCATGTAATTACTAAGACACAATTACATCCCACTTTTTTATATTATTATTCACCACTCTCTACACTAATGTTATCCACAGATTTTCTAGCAAATATGAAATATTTAACAATGGAGCTTTCACTTGCTGAATGGACCAGTGGAAACACAGTAGAAGGACCTTGAGAATGATACAATTGAATGCAATGTAATCATAATAGTGAAATAAACCATTACACATCAGCTTAACTGTGCTCTGCGAAGCCTCTCAGCTCTCAGAAGAAGATGGCTGCCTGGGTGAGGGGTGGTGGGGGAAGAGGAGTGTTTGACAGAGAAGAAAACCATCTTCTCTAAGATAGCGTTTCACATAGAAATTGCAAAAAACACTTATAAATCAATTCCTACACATTGTAGGAAATTTGTTTAAATTGGAAACATCAAATTCAGTCTATATAGTTAATTCATAAGTAACAAAACACAGAAAGTATTAATTTCAATGTAAAACAATTTGACAAGACCCTTTGTTCTGTAACGGAGAAGTTAAAATCACTCATGAGCTAATGACTTCTGTTTACTTCCAATATTGAAACTTAGGGGTCTATTTGGGTGGCGGGTGGTGGCGATATAAAATGCAAATGCCCTTTTAACATTGTGGTGGGTGCTAAATACAGCACCGCCCGCCACAATGTTAAATATACAGGATGCAACCACCATGGTGGGGGTTGCATCCTAATAGGCACATCGGGACCGCAACACCTCTTGCGTTCGGTCCCGTTTACCGTTACGGTGCCGGGCGGACATTGTCCACCCGCCATCGTAATAGGCCCCCAGGCATTTCCGATGCGCACACTTTCATAATCATGAATCCAAAAGGTTGTTTAATTTGAGTGATCAATGGAAATATTCGCTTTAGTTTCCAAAGCTAACTTAGCTATCCACAACACATTTTTCTACAAAGAAGATTTGTATTTGCAATATTCAACTACACATGAATTTGTAGGGAGTTGAAAGATAAGGAGCACATTTTTTTAAACAGTGTTGAAAAGTGTTAGACCTGGCACCTTGGCGTGGGTTTCCCTTCCACTTTTTGCTGTTGTGCCTCAAATGTTTTGCTGGTGTCTGCGACTCAGGGCACTGCGCCACGGCCAACCCGTGCCGCAGTGCAAGTGCTCCCTACTGTAAAGTGTACATATGATTGATGTCCATGATTGGTTCATTGGATTTACTGTTAGTCCCTAGTAAAGTGTACCAGGAGTGCCAGGGCTTGTGAATGCCAACACTGCTAGTGGGCCTGCAGCGCTGGTTGCGCCACCCACAGAAGCAGCCTTAAAATGTGTCTAGGGTCTGCCATTGCAGAACCTGCGTGCAGTCTGGTACTGTCACCCTGGCTGGGCAAGTGCACACACTCGCCAGCCCCTAAACCTTCCCTTAACCTTCATATTAGTCACCCCTATGGTAGGCCAGAGGGCAGGGTGCATTGTAAGTGTAAGGTAGAACATGCCCTGATGTGTGTGGCATGTTCTAATAGTGAATTACTGCCAAAGTCGTTTTTCACTATTGTAAGGCTACCTGTTCCCTTCTAGGCCAGATGGGCTGCTGGAATTATTACACTCTATAATCCCAGCAGGCTCAGGGAACATGGTAGAAATTCATGTTTAGTATGCCTGAACTCAGAATAATAAAATACTTCTTTTAGTAAAGTTTATTTTAATCTCCTGTGTTTGCAAATGCTACTTTTAGAAAGTTAGCATTTGCTTGCCTAACCATTTCAGCCCGCCTCTGCTTGGATGTGGATCTGACTGTCTGGTGTGTGTGAGTGACAGGGCTGGGAGTTGACAGGTAGTGATTAGCAGGAGGACCCCTTAATGGGTGGTGGGAGTTTCCCCTGAATGATGCATCAGGCTGTGCCCCTGCCACCACAATGCTGGCTCCGCCCTCCTGGGGAGCGACTGTTGACTCAGCCTGCACCTGGCCCAGGAAGGACCGAAGCTTGTCAACAAAGTACTCAGGCCACTCCTGCCCTCTCAATGCCGGCTCCGCCCCCCTGGGGAGCGGCTGATGTGCCTGCCCTCACACTGAATGCAGAAGTCATAAGTACCCACAACAAGTACTCAGAGACTGGAGCAGTTATGCAGAGGCCCCCCTGGCTTGCTAGAACAAAAGAAACTGGGTATAAAAGTAGGAGCCCTGCTCCTTGTAAATTAGATCCTGTTTGTGCTACAAGAGAAACTCTGCCCGAAGAGAAGGACCTGGAAGGACAAGGAGGAGTGCTGTCTCTGGCCTGTGTCTGGTGCCTTGCTGCCAAAGGAGAGGAAAAAGAAGAGACTTCAAAGAGACTTTTGCTTTATTTTTACTTTGTGCCAAACTCTGCTAAAGATCTCCAAGGGCTTGCCTGTGAACTTGCCCCCTGACCAGCGCCCCAGGAACAGTGGGCGCTACCCTTCCTGGAAAGAGAAGCTGCTGTGAGCCTTGCATCTGTCCTCTCAAGGAAGGCTCTGGGCACACTCGTCCCGCCAAGCACCGCAAACCGCTAACTGGCAGGCCCCAGCTGACATCGCCGAAGACCAGCCTCGCTGGCCCCAGCACCGTCCCTGTCGCCTGCCTATCTGCCGTCTGCCCCGCAAGACCGGACCCTGCCTTGTGCCTGCCTGCTTCCTGACGAGAGAAGCGCTCCTGAATCCCCAGCCGCCGCCGATCGTGACCTGCAGCGGCGTGGGGGGAGAAGAGTTACCCGCTGTGTAACTGAGACGCTTTGCTCGCGCCTCACAGTACCGCCCGGGGCCCCGCCCCCTCTTTCTGCGACCTAAGACGCTGTGCCCGACAGATCCGGCCCGGCCCGCAACGTCAACCCCCTGAATCGCCCCGAGCCGTGGCTCGCAACCCAGGAGGAAGACACCGCGACGAGGGACATCGAGCTGACACCGGCACTGCGTCGAGAAACTCTCCAGCGAACACTCCAGGTACTGTGCGCCCTTGCGACACGAGCCGCCTTGAAAGCCAGGCTCGCATCCCCCTCTGAGCAGCCCTAGTCCGTTTCCCCAGCCTGCCGTCCCCGATCCGCCTCCCAGCGCGCACTCCCTGCAGTGCGAGCCGCACGCCTAGATAGACCCGGCCGAGCCGAGCGCGAGAAGCGTGAGCTTGGGCGGACCGGGCCTGATCCTCCTACGCAAAGGATCCCAGAGGCGCAGGGAGGCACACGGGACGTCAGGGGAACCCTTGCTGAACAGGGATTTTGGCCTACAGAACTGGAACAGTACGTTGGAGAACCCGTAACCCCCTGTCTTTGAAGTAAAGAACTATTTTAAAGAGCTGAATAAGAACTGTGGCATATTAAGAGTAACTGGAGCCGTGCAATTGCAAAAGTAACCAAGACTGTATTTACAAGCCTGCGTTTTACAAAATATAAAGAACATATATTTTTTTACAAAATACAGTTTGGTGTCATTGTGTGGTGGGTTGGTGGTGATGGTGTAATATTGCAAATGTTTAACCCTACATGCCCCAGAGATTAGCCTAAGACTGCTTAAGCCACACTACCTAGAGGGTAAGCAGAGGTTGTCTTGAAGGTAACCCTCAGCCCTGACGAGGAAGAGAGAGGCCCTGATTGTCGCCAGTGTTGCACTGCGCCAACCAGAGACTCCCCCTTCCTACATTGGACGCAGCGGTGAGGATTCACGAATTTACATTTGCAGTGTTTTACCTTAGCTACTGACCATTGCATAAGTGATTGCAGTCCAGCAACTTAGCCACAGACTTTTTGTTTTTCAATTCTGCTAAAAAAAGAAGATCCCTAGTGTTGCAAGCATGCCTGGCACAAACAGCGTTGATGGGGCGGAATCCCTGACCTCTGAGGTGTTGGAGGTAGAATGGGATCCATCAAAGTTGGATGACTACAAGAGGAAAGAACTGTGGAGCTTTATAAAGAGATTCAAGGTTCCCCATGCAGGGTGCAGGAACAAGGATGATTTCTACAGGGCCCTGAAAGCCTGGAGTGAATCAAGGGATGCGCCTGTGGATCCTGTGATACCTGAACGACCAGACAGCGTCCACAGCTTTGGCAGAGGCCTGTCGCCAGAGGAGCTGGCAGACAGACAGGCAACCAGGGATCATGAGATCAAGATGGCAGAATTGAATTTGAAGGGCCAAATGGAGCTTGAAAGCAAAAAAATGGCTCTGGAGGAAAGAAAACTCCAGTTTGAGTTTGATATGAAAATGAGGGAGATGAGTCTAAAAGAGAAAGCCTTGGATCGTCCTCCCTCTGGTGGCAGCACAACGCCGGTGCAGGTAGAGTCAAGAGTGCACATCCCCAAAGATGTAGTTAAAGAGTTCTTTAAGGGGGATGACATAGGACAGTGGTTTAGGGCATATGAGGTAGCCATGCTTTCCCACCGGGTCCCTGAGAAGGATTGGGGAGCGGGGTTATGGGGAAGGTTCCTTAGCGAAGGAAGGGACACCCTGCTAGATTTGCCCACTGAAGACCAGAGATCCTATCCCCATATGAAAGAAGCTTTAATGACCAGGTATGGGCTTACCCCTGAAATGTATAGGCAGAAGTTTAGGGGGTGTAATAAGCGGCCTGGGAATACGTATGTGGAGTTTGTGACTTTTTTTTGCAGAGCACTGGATGGTTGGGTGAAGGGTAACAAAGTGAATGATTTTCAAGGTCTCTTTGATTTAATTGCATGGGAGCACTTGTCTGATCAATGTTTTCCTGAGTTACGCCAGCACCTGATTGATAGCAAGTTGTCCAACCCGAGGAAACTTGCTGAGGAGGCGGACCGCTGGCTCAGCACCAGGGTCCACAAGGGTCCAGTGGGAGACTCCGCCAAGGGTGGGCAGGGTCCCCAGCAGAAGAGTGGGGGGGACAAGGGAAAACAGAAAGGGTTCCAAAAAGGCCCCCAAAGTAATCCCCAAGGGGACCAGCAGAAAGGTTCTCAGCCTCCCCCACCCCCTAAGCAGAATGGGGCCCCGACAGGTCGACCTGTTCCAAAGGGGCCCTTCAATTGTTACAAATGTGGTGACCCGGGGCACATAGCCAGTGACCCCAAGTGTCGCCTGTTTGGAAAACCAGCACCCACTGGTGCTCCGCCCCGACAAGTGACCAGTGTTCACTTAGGAGAAGAAGTGATGGTCCCGGGGGGTGGAGATCCTGTTCAGATGACCCTAGTCTCACTAGGAGACAGTGAGATGGTCCCTACAAGCTACCTGCCCTCTAACACTAAAAAATATGGGCAGGTGGTTACCATCAATGGTAAGAAAGCTGAGGCTCTTAGAGACACAGGAGCCAGTGTGACTGCAGTGAGGCATCACCTGGTGTCTCAAGAGCAGGTTGTACCCCATGCCTACTGTAGGGTTGTCAACGCTGACAATTCAGAGAGTCAGTGTCCGATGGCTCAAGTTCCCTTCGAGTGGGGGGGGGTCTCTGGTACTCTGCAGGTCTGTGTGAGGAAAGCCATGCCTGTGGACTGTTTGCTAGGGAACGACTTGGAGGACTCCCCTTGGGAAAAGGTGGAGAAAACGACTCACCTGAAGATGGTGGGTCTACCTGACTGGGCGTGCGTGACCACCCGGTCAATGGCAGCCAGTAGGGGTGATCAAGAGGTCCTGGGGCCTGACGGAGAGGCCCAGGAACCGGCCTTAGGGAGAAGGCGCAGGGTGCGCGGGAAACCGGCCCCTGAAGTTCCCACGGTCCAGGAGGAAGCAGACCTTGAGGGGGATGCCCTGGAGCCTACTGGGGAACAGATTGCCGAACTGGGGGACCTGCCTGAGCTGACCCATTGGCAGCAAGAAGGAGGCCCCTCCAGGGAGGAATTCTGCAGGGAGCAGAAAGAATGCCCTTCTCTCGTGGGTATGCGGCAGCAGGCTGCAGACCAGGCCAATGGTGTTCAGGCCAAAACACATTATGTGTACTGGGAGAATGACCTCCTGTACTCAGAGCCTAAGGCTGCTGAACCTGGGTCAGCCCGTGTGCTGGTGGTACCCCAGAAGTTCAGAGCCTTCCTACTGGGACTGGCTCATGATGTGCCTTTAGCAGGACATTTGGGGATGGACAAGACCTATGACAGGCTTGTCACCCACTTCTACTGGCCCCAAATGCACAAGAGCTCAGATGCTCATTGTAGGACCTGTCCAACTTGCCAGGCAAGTGGGAAGAGCGGAGGGAAGAACAAGGCTCCCCTCCAACCCTTCCCTGTGGTCAGTACGCCATTCCAACGAGTGGGTATTGATATTGTTGGGCCTCTGGACCCCAAGACAGCCATGGGCAACAGGTTCATCCTGGTCTTGGTGGATCATGCCACCCGGTACCCTGAAGCCATCCCTCTGAGGACAGTGACGGCCCCCGTGGTGGGGCGTGCACTAATGGGAATTTTCTCCAGAGTGGGGTTCCCTCTAGAGGTGGTGAGCGACAGGGGGACCAACTTTATATCCAAGTATATGAAGTCCCTTTGGCAAGAGTGTGGTGTAACCTACAAGTTCACCACACCTTACCATCCACAAGGAAATGGGTTGGTTGAAAGATTCAACCGAACCCTGAAGGGCATGATCATGGGCCTGGAAGGTCCAATGAGGCGTAAGTGGGACGTCCTCTTACCATGCCTGCTCTTTGCATACCGCGAGGTGCCTCAGAAGTCTCTAGGGTTCAGCCCCTTTGAGCTGCTGTATGGCCACCCCGTGAGAGGACCACTGAGTTTGGTAAAGGAAGGCTGGGAGCAATCTCCCAGGAAACCTCCCCAGAATGTATATAGCTACATGCTGGCCTTCAGAAACCAAACCAGGCGCTTCAGACAACTTGCTGAGGAAAATCTGGAAGCAAGCCAGGAGGAGATGAAGCGGTGGTACGACCAGAATGCCACTCTGGTAGAGCTTCAGCCTGGACAGGAGGTGTATGTCTTGGCCCCAGTGGAACCCTGTGCACTTCAGGATAAGTGGACAGGCCCATTTGAGGTTGTGGAGCGCAAGAGCTCAGTGACATACTTGGTGGACATGAAGACGCCCAGGAATCCTTTAAGGGTCTTACATGTCAACCGCCTCAAGCCCCACTTGAAAAGGTCCGAAGTGGGCATGCTGTTGGCCACTGATGATGGAATGGAAGAGGAGTCTGAGCCTCTTCCTGACCTCTTAGTGGCCTGTGAGAAGGATGGGTCAGTGGATGGAGTTAACCTCTCACCCACCCTGACCCCTGAGCAACAGGAAGACTGCCGCCAGTTGCTGGGGCAGTTTCCAGACCTGTTCTCCCTGGTTCCTAGTGTCACAGATTGGTGCGTCCATGATGTGGACACAGGGGACAGCTTACCTGTGAAGCACAAGGCTTACAGGGTAACTGACAGGGTACGGGCCTGCATCAAGGAGGAGGTCTCCAAGATGCTTGCTCTTAGGGTGGTTGAGTCTTCCAGCAGTCCTTGGTCCAGCCCCGTGGTCTTGGTCCCAAAGGCTGCTGCGCCGGGAGCCACACCTGAACTCCGGTTCTGTGTGGACTACAGAGGACTCAATTCAGTTACCAAGACTGACGCGCACCCTATCCCCAGAGCTGATGAGCTCATTGATCGGCTAGGGGCTGCCCGGTTCCTCAGCACGTTTGATTTAACGTCTGGGTACTGGCAGATCGCCTTGACCGATGGGGCAAAGGAGAGGTCAGCATTCTCCACACCAGATGGGCATTTCCAGTTCCGGGTTATGCCATTTGGGATGAAGAATGCCCCTGCCACCTTTCAGAGGTTGGTCAACCAGGTGTTGGTTGGGCTGGATGAGTTCAGTGCCGCCTACCTGGATGACATCGCCGTGTTCAGTGGCACCTGGCCAGAACACCTGCGGCACCTCTGGGAAGTGTTGATGGCGCTGCGCAAGGCAGGCCTCACAATCAAGGCAAGCAAGTGCCAGATTGGGCAGGGTTCAGTGGTGTACTTGGGACACCAAGTGGGGAGTGGCAAGGTGGCACCCTTGCAACCCAAAATTGAGACCATCCTGGCTTGGGAACCCCCCAAGACCCAGACAGCAGTGAGAGCCTTCCTGGGGCTCACTGGGTATTACAGGAGGTTTGTCAAGGGCTATGGCACTATTGTGACCCCCTTGACAGAACTGACTTCTAAGAAGCAGCCCAGGAATGTGATTTGGACTGACACCTGTCAGAAGGCTTTTGACACCCTGAAGACTGCCATGTGCACGGCGCCCGTGCTCCTGGCTCCTGATTTCTCCAAGGAATTCATAGTGCAAACAGACGCTTCAGAGCATGGTGTAGGGGCTGTTCTCTCACAGATGACTGAGGAGGGCTGGGACCAACCCGTAGCCTTCATCAGTAGGAGGTTACTTCCACGGGAAAGTAGGTGGAGTGCAATAGAGCGAGAAGCATTTGCTGTGGTCTGGGCGCTGAAGAAGCTAAGACCCTACTTGTTTGGGTCTCACTTCCGGGTTCAGACGGACCACAGGCCCCTCAGATGGTTGATGCAAATGAGGGGTGAGAACCCAAAACTGTTGAGGTGGTCCATCTCCCTACAGGGTATGGACTTCACGGTGGAACACCGCCCTGGCACAGATCACGCCAACGCTGATGGTCTGTCCAGATTTTTCCGCCTTAGTGATGAGGAACTCCCTGGGGAAGGGTAGTTCTCCCCACATTTCAGCTGGAGGGGACACGTGTTAGACCTGGCACCTTGGCGTGGGTTTCCCTTCCACTTTTTGCTGTTGTGCCTCAAATGTTTTGCTGGTGTCTGCGACTCAGGGCACTGCGCCACGGCCAACCCGTGCCGCAGTGCAAGTGCTCCCTACTGTAAAGTGTACATATGATTGATGTCCATGATTGGTTCATTGGATTTACTGTTAGTCCCTAGTAAAGTGTACCAGGAGTGCCAGGGCTTGTGAATGCCAACACTGCTAGTGGGCCTGCAGCGCTGGTTGCGCCACCCACAGAAGCAGCCTTAAAATGTGTCTAGGGTCTGCCATTGCAGAACCTGCGTGCAGTCTGGTACTGTCACCCTGGCTGGGCAAGTGCACACACTCGCCAGCCCCTAAACCTTCCCTTAACCTTCATATTAGTCACCCCTATGGTAGGCCAGAGGGCAGGGTGCATTGTAAGTGTAAGGTAGAACATGCCCTGATGTGTGTGGCATGTTCTAATAGTGAATTACTGCCAAAGTCGTTTTTCACTATTGTAAGGCTACCTGTTCCCTTCTAGGCCAGATGGGCTGCTGGAATTATTACACTCTATAATCCCAGCAGGCTCAGGGAACATGGTAGAAATTCATGTTTAGTATGCCTGAACTCAGAATAATAAAATACTTCTTTTAGTAAAGTTTATTTTAATCTCCTGTGTTTGCAAATGCTACTTTTAGAAAGTTAGCATTTGCTTGCCTAACCATTTCAGCCCGCCTCTGCTTGGATGTGGATCTGACTGTCTGGTGTGTGTGAGTGACAGGGCTGGGAGTTGACAGGTAGTGATTAGCAGGAGGACCCCTTAATGGGTGGTGGGAGTTTCCCCTGAATGATGCATCAGGCTGTGCCCCTGCCACCACAATGCTGGCTCCGCCCTCCTGGGGAGCGACTGTTGACTCAGCCTGCACCTGGCCCAGGAAGGACCGAAGCTTGTCAACAAAGTACTCAGGCCACTCCTGCCCTCTCAATGCCGGCTCCGCCCCCCTGGGGAGCGGCTGATGTGCCTGCCCTCACACTGAATGCAGAAGTCATAAGTACCCACAACAAGTACTCAGAGACTGGAGCAGTTATGCAGAGGCCCCCCTGGCTTGCTAGAACAAAAGAAACTGGGTATAAAAGTAGGAGCCCTGCTCCTTGTAAATTAGATCCTGTTTGTGCTACAAGAGAAACTCTGCCCGAAGAGAAGGACCTGGAAGGACAAGGAGGAGTGCTGTCTCTGGCCTGTGTCTGGTGCCTTGCTGCCAAAGGAGAGGAAAAAGAAGAGACTTCAAAGAGACTTTTGCTTTATTTTTACTTTGTGCCAAACTCTGCTAAAGATCTCCAAGGGCTTGCCTGTGAACTTGCCCCCTGACCAGCGCCCCAGGAACAGTGGGCGCTACCCTTCCTGGAAAGAGAAGCTGCTGTGAGCCTTGCATCTGTCCTCTCAAGGAAGGCTCTGGGCACACTCGTCCCGCCAAGCACCGCAAACCGCTAACTGGCAGGCCCCAGCTGACATCGCCGAAGACCAGCCTCGCTGGCCCCAGCACCGTCCCTGTCGCCTGCCTATCTGCCGTCTGCCCCGCAAGACCGGACCCTGCCTTGTGCCTGCCTGCTTCCTGACGAGAGAAGCGCTCCTGAATCCCCAGCCGCCGCCGATCGTGACCTGCAGCGGCGTGGGGGGAGAAGAGTTACCCGCTGTGTAACTGAGACGCTTTGCTCGCGCCTCACAGTACCGCCCGGGGCCCCGCCCCCTCTTTCTGCGACCTAAGACGCTGTGCCCGACAGATCCGGCCCGGCCCGCAACGTCAACCCCCTGAATCGCCCCGAGCCGTGGCTCGCAACCCAGGAGGAAGACACCGCGACGAGGGACATCGAGCTGACACCGGCACTGCGTCGAGAAACTCTCCAGCGAACACTCCAGGTACTGTGCGCCCTTGCGACACGAGCCGCCTTGAAAGCCAGGCTCGCATCCCCCTCTGAGCAGCCCTAGTCCGTTTCCCCAGCCTGCCGTCCCCGATCCGCCTCCCAGCGCGCACTCCCTGCAGTGCGAGCCGCACGCCTAGATAGACCCGGCCGAGCCGAGCGCGAGAAGCGTGAGCTTGGGCGGACCGGGCCTGATCCTCCTACGCAAAGGATCCCAGAGGCGCAGGGAGGCACACGGGACGTCAGGGGAACCCTTGCTGAACAGGGATTTTGGCCTACAGAACTGGAACAGTACGTTGGAGAACCCGTAACCCCCTGTCTTTGAAGTAAAGAACTATTTTAAAGAGCTGAATAAGAACTGTGGCATATTAAGAGTAACTGGAGCCGTGCAATTGCAAAAGTAACCAAGACTGTATTTACAAGCCTGCGTTTTACAAAATATAAAGAACATATATTTTTTTACAAAATACAGTTTGGTGTCATTGTGTGGTGGGTTGGTGGTGATGGTGTAATATTGCAAATGTTTAACCCTACATGCCCCAGAGATTAGCCTAAGACTGCTTAAGCCACACTACCTAGAGGGTAAGCAGAGGTTGTCTTGAAGGTAACCCTCAGCCCTGACGAGGAAGAGAGAGGCCCTGATTGTCGCCAGTGTTGCACTGCGCCAACCAGAGACTCCCCCTTCCTACAAAAAGTAATGCAAAAGTTGATGACGTTGGTGCCCTAATTTAATGATGTACAAAACATTCTTCATTTTACAGAAACTGTAGGAATGGTGCTTGAATAGTACAGACAAGGACTCTTTTTGGATGGAGATCAAGTCTTATGCAATAAAAAAAATAGAGGATTTAGGGGCATATTATCAAGGAACGGCGATAAAATTATCGCCAATTTAGCGGCAGGAACCTGCCGTTAAAACGGTGATAATGGGCTTGATAATATGCCGTAGAGAATTCCAATAGAAGTCCATGTCAACACCAGAACATGGGCTTCTATTGGAATTCTCAATGGCATATTATCAAGCCCATTATTGACGCTTTAGCTGCAGTTTCCTGCCGCTAAAGCGGCGATAATTTCAACGCCGTTCATTGATAATATGCCCCATAGTCTTTAACTAATTATGCCAAATCAGTCACCAGAGACAATACCAGCATTTAAACAACTGTAATTCAGGAGCCATTCACTTTTAGCCTCAGCAAAGTTGTTCCTGGGTTTTATCCATTGTAACAAATATTTCAAGAAAGCCCAAAAGAAAACTAGTTTGGTTAAGAGAATGCATTTCTGGAAAGGCTTTATGAATCTAACGTCTTTGGTTGTGGGAAGCCAGGTTCCTAACCTTGGGTTGGAGGTTTACCCATAGCTGCCAAGTTTTCAGTTTTGTTATGTGCGACATTTCCATTCTGCTGTGTAATTGTGTGTGACATTTCAATACCTTTGTGTGAAATTTTGAGTGACAGTTTATAATGTGTTGAGCAGTTGTGTCCATGTATTAAGGTTCATTTTTAGAAAAGTGTCCCATTTAATCAACGTAATTCTCTGGAGAGGGCTCGAAATTGGATCAGTACTCACCTACATCATACTTCTAACATAATAGCCATGCCATAAAAACAGCACACAAGCCATCTGTGAAAAGACCCCCAAACACAAATGCTCTTACTTCTTCCACTTTACAGATTCCTCTGTGGCCCTGACTTTGCACAGATCCTCTGATACCTGATTCCATATTATTATTGCTTAGCCAACACTTAACAATCTTCCTGCGCCAAATACACATTGTGAATTGTAATGTAGACCACTCCATACAGAGATGTCTGTGGCTTATTCCATCTACAATTTTCAAAGACCAATATAACACCTCTTTGGATGCAGAAAGGCCCAGCTACCCTTTATCCATATGCATCCCCTTCATACACAGCTCCTTTCCTGCCTCTGTCTAACACATATCGCACGTGGTCTCGCCATTCATATAGAAAATGGAATAATTCCTAATTTGAAATTACTTTATACTTTTTTTTAATTGAAATTAGAACATAAACAACATAGTACACTTCACAAGGCAAGAGTCATTGTTGGGAAGCATGTAGGAGCGGGGAGCAGTCACAGTTCTTATGTATAAAGGATTACAGTAATCAATTCCAAAATTAGGCGGGGGCAGCAAGGAAACCATGAATACATACATTTAAAGTGCGAGAACCAGGAATGTCATTTAGGGAGACAATGGGGTATTAAGGGCAACATCGAGAGGGGGAGTACATATATTCCCACGATAGGCATTACATTGAGACCAAATTCTGTTCCACTTCTTAGGTCTGCCCCGGGACAAGTACACCGTCTTTTCTCTGAACATGCACCAGTCCATATTTTC
This sequence comes from Lissotriton helveticus, assembly GCF_964261635.1. Lineage (NCBI taxonomy): Eukaryota > Metazoa > Chordata > Amphibia > Caudata > Salamandridae > Lissotriton > Lissotriton helveticus. Next base: position 519,100,422 of record NC_136067.1, on the reverse strand, counting down.
CTTCCATGCAGATACAGTGGGCAGTCGGTGGGAACCCCATAATTGTGCAATGTCCCTTTTCGCAATCATGTTACCGAGGGTTGCCCAACAGATCTGTGCAGTATTATAATCATTCGATTCCCACATATTGAGGAGACAGCGTCTGGCTTCAGGCAGGAGTGTGACCCCCGTAACCCTCTCCATGGTGGTATGCACTCGGGACCAGAACCTAGCCACCTCAGGGCATTCCCACAGTATATGAAGGAAGGTGCCACTCATACCACATCCACGTTTACACAGACCATCCACCGAGTGCCCCATACGTACCAGACTCGGACCAGTGACATACACTCGATGTAGGATCTTGAGCTGGACGAACCGAAGGCGAGCAGGGATGGCCACCTCCTTAGGGGAGGAGACGGCCATTTGCCAGTCCTCATCGTCCAGCTCCAACCCATCAGCAGTCCACAAGGCCCGAAGGCGCACAAGCAAGTCGACTCTGTTGTTAATGAGCTTTTTATAAATCAGCGAAATTATGCTGTCAGTTACGTAGCCATCAAGGATACGGTCCTCCAGAGGCGAGGACTCGGGGATCTCCGTCCCCTTAGGGAAGACAGACAACAAGGCATGCCGTACCTGGACATACCAAAAAAATTCCTGATCGTCAAGCTCATATTCAATCTTAAGCGCCTCAAAAGTCTTAACATTCCCTTTGGACCAAAGATGATCAATCTTGCTTATACCTATCATGTCCCATTGAACAAAACCTTTCGACCTCCACAAATTGCCCAAAACATCCGAGTCATACAACGGAGTTGCACGAGTCAATCTATCCCTCCAACCCAGAGCAGCATTTGCATCTCGCCACACTCGCACAGCAATTTTAGTGGGTCCGGCCAGAGTCTTATAGGGTTCTTTAGAGTACAGCGCCCTGTTGAAATTTCCACCAGGCAGAAGACACTTATCCATTGCAAAGGCTGGCGTCAAACCGGGGGCATAGGTGGCGTGGTTAATAGCACTCAGCTGAGAGGCCCAGTAATAGCGTCTGATGTCCGGGAGGGCAATGCCGCCATCGTACCATGGAAGAGTGAGTTTGGAGAGGGCAATGCGCGCACGCCCATCCCAAATCAGCCGCCTCTGAAGGCCCTCCACTTCTCGAAAATAGCCAGGGGGAATAGGATCATAAGAATTCTGGAGGGCATATAAAAATCGAGGTAGCGACATCATCTTGAAGAGAGCCGCACGTCCCAAGGGTGACAGAGGGAGCGGCGCCATCGAACAACATCAAGCTTAAGCCGCTGAAGGGGGGCTCGAAGGTTACGGTCGTATCGAACGGCGGGATCCAAGGAAATGTAAATACCCAAGTATTTAAAGCCGGACGTAGCTAACTGGATCGGGAATCTACTGGGCAACGGAGGAAGCTCTCCAGCCAAAACAAAAACACAAGACTTGTTCCAATTGATGACAAGGCCCGAGTTCTTCCCGATGGAGGTAAGGACATCAAAGAGCACATTAAGGGACTTCCGAGGGGACGTGAGGTAGAGGAGGATATCATCCGCATATAGCGAAATTCGGTCCTCAAAGTCAGGAGTCCACCGGATGCCCTTCAACGAGGGCTCCCAGCGAAGCCATTCAGCTAGCGGTTCCAAAGCAAGGGCAAAAAGCAATGGGGACAATGGACAGCCCTGCCTGGTACCTCGGCCAAGCGTGAAAGTGCCAGAGACCCTCCCGTTAACAACCACCTGGGCCAGCGGCCTCTCGTACAGAAGCTTGGCCCAGGCGATGAATGTCGGACCGAACCCAAACTTAGCGAGAGTAGCCCAAAGGTACGGCCATTCGACGGTGTCGAAAGCCATAGTGGCATCAAGGGACGCCAAAATGGCCGGCTCAGTCAGAGTCCCAGCTCTCGCGAGGACTCCATGGAGCCTCCGGAGGTTAAGGGCGGTGTTCCGGTGCGGAATAAAACCGGATTGGTCCGGATGAATCAAATCACCAATCACCCTTATCAAACGAGTGGCCAAAAATTTAGCAAGTATTTTGGGTTCGGTGTTAAGCAACGAAATAGGCCTATATGAGGCACAATGATCACGTGGTTTACCCTCCTTGTGAATCACAACTATAGTGGCCAGACGCTGATCGGCGGGGAGGACACCAGACTCAAGGGCCTCAAGGAACATGTTCCTTAAGTGAGGCGCCATTTTGTCCGGCCGCAGCTTATAGAGCTCAATGGGCAAGCCGTTGGGGCCCATGGCCTTACCCGACCAGAGGGCACGGATGGAGACTGCGATCTCGTCCACCGTGATAGGAGCATCCATTAAGGCCCTATCCTCATCAGAGAGGCAGGGTAAAGCAATATCGCGCAGCAATAACTGAGAGTCACGTTCATCCCTGTCACTGACCGAGGCATACACCGTCTGGAAGTGGTCCACAAAACACCCAACAATACCCACCGGGTCAGTAACGCACTCACCAGTCAACTTCTCAATCACAGGCACGACCCGATTCATCCTCTCTTTCTTATCCAACCATGCAATCAACGTACCCGCTTTGTCACCCACATCATAAATTCTACATTGTTGCACTCTATTCATGACTTTTGCAGCGTCAGTCACAAGGGCTCTATAGTCTGCCTGTTTCAAGTTAAGGGAGTGCAATAGAGCAGAGGAGACATCACCATCGAGATCGTTCTCAAGCACAGTAATTTCAGATTCGATGCGTGCAAGTTCTTCACATTTAGCCTTTTTAACAGCAGCAATCAATGACAATGAATGCCCACGAACCACAGTCTTGAACGCCTCCCACAATGAGATAGAGGAAGAAACAGACCCCACATTTTCAGTAAAGTAACAGTCAATAGACTTCACCAAGGCGGAGCGGGTCGCAGGATTCCGAAGATACCACGGATTAATAGGAGCAACTCTACCTGCAGTACCCACCCCAGCCTCGACACTACACCAAAGGGGGGAATGATCAGAGATGCCCCTGGGAAGATGGTGGATTTTCCTAATGGAGGACGATTGCGATGCAGGCATAAGGAAATAATCAAGCCTGGAAAGGCTACCATGAGCCCCGGAATGGAACGTATATTGTAACTGCGTAGGATGCATGAGTCTCCAACCATTCGTTACCCCAAAAGTTTCAATCAGTTCAGTGAGCCACATTTGGGACCTAGGCAAGTCCCGGGGGGGGGGTAACGATCAGAAGCGCCAGAAACTACAGAGTTAAAGTCTCCGCCAAGAATCAGAAAACCTTCAGGCAGCCCCAGGAGAAGCCGCCCTAAGTCAGCGAAGGTAGAGGCCTGTAGGCCTGGAGGGACATATGCGGAGACTACAGAAAGCGTCTTACCCTCCCATCTCCCAGAAAGCGCAGCATAGCGTCCCCTATCATCAAGCATTACATCGTCGATTTCGAGGGGAAGAGAGGACCTTATCAGAACCCCCACCCTTCTGGAGCCAGAGGTAAATCCGGCATGTGCGACCAATCGATACCCACATCTATTCAACGCTTGGCAAGCATTCCCAATTAAGTGCGTTTCTTGCAGCAGGAAAATATCAGGGGAGTGTCGTCGAAGGAACTGCAGCACCACCCCTCGTTTTATCCTGTCTCCCAAACCATTGACATTCCAGGATAGTAGTCTCAACTCACTACCCCCCATCCCAAGAAGGAACCAACGCCCCACCCCCACTAAGTCCCGCAGGAGAAGGAGCTAAGCAGATAATACGGTGCCTTATGAAGGAAACAAAGGAACAAACACACCCAACCCCCACCCCCCAACAAAAACCCGATACATCACCCCCCACCCTGCACCCCTGCATACGAACTGGAAACCACCCCAACTTGCAGTGTGCCTGTCGCCCAATCAATAAACTAGTCTACACAAAGAACCCCAGGAGAAGGAAAAGTCCCCTACACCCACGCCACCCCTGGGCCCATTAAAAACAATAATAAAAGAGCAAATAGCAAAACTCAGGCAAATAACGATAAAGAACAGACGACGGGAATCATAATGTCACTCTTGATCCGACGCGCCCCCCTCGGCTCCACCGGGGTGCTCAGATCGATCATCCCTTTTCGGCAAAGAATCAAGCCAGTCACTGACACTGTCCGGACGGTCAAAGAAGAAGGTTTGTTCCCCATGTTCGATCCGGAGTCGAGCCGGAAACAGCATAGCATACTTGAGGCCCAGGTCTCGTAAACGTTTCTTCACCCCCTGAAACCCCTGTCGCTGTCGCTGGACCTGAGGAGTAAAGTCCGGATAAAAGTTCACGGTGTTATTGTCAACCTTCAAGGGGCCATGTTCCCGAGATGCTTGGAGAATAGCGTCTCTATCCCGAAAATGGAAGAGCCTAGCAACAATCGCTCTCGGGGGGGGGGCACCAAGCTTCACCTTCCCGCCCGGGAAACGGTATGCACGCTCAACCGCAAAGAACTTGCTGAGTCCGGCGGGAGCTAGATGATTCAGGACCAGGTCCTCCACCAGGAGATCGACAGCAGAGTTATCGGGATTTTCCGGCACGCCAATGATGCGCACGTTATTGCGCCTGGCCCTGTTGTCATGCTCCTCGAGTCGACGGGCCATCGAGTCGTGCGACGATCTCAGGTTGCCGATCTCAGTCTGTACACCCGAGACATCAGCGATCAGGCTGGAGGTCTTTAAGTCCAACTCCTTCACTCTCTCATTAGTTTTGGCCATATCCGCTCTAATCAGCGTGACATCCACCGCCACAGTGTCGATTTTAGATGCCAGAGCCTCATATTGCTGTCCCATAGAGGCCTGCATGCTGGTAATGGCAGTCATGACTTCCCGAAGAGAGACATCCGCAGGCACGGTTGGGTCAGCCCTGGGATCGTCAAGAATACGACCGGTACCACCGGGGCTCCCATCGGTTGGGTGTATCTATCCATGACGTTAGTCTGGGTATGCCCCCCGCGGACCGGCGTCTTTGTCTTGCGCTTCTCCAGCTCTGGTTTGGTGGCCATATTGGAAGCAGTGCCCCGAAGGGGCCCCCTAGACCTGGTGAAAATGGCCGAACCTGGTGGGGCCAGTAAAGACCAGAAATGAGCCAAAAAATTATCAAACGGCAGCAGAGCAGGGGGGCCAAAACCCTCAGGAGAGGCAGAGGCCAACAGCAAGGCAAAGCCGCGCCAAGTCCGGAGTAGGTCTCAGAGAGTATCAGCAACTCGGAGCTCTTCATGAAAAGCGAAACCGAAAGTGGGGATGAGGCCGACCGGGGAGGATCCCTCCAGCCGTTGTTGTTCAACTACTCCCCGGCCAGTGAAACAACATAGCACCCCGGCCACGTCCGGGGCAGGCCGGAAAAATGGAAATCGATATAAAAACAGCTCCCGACGCCCGAATTCAATTTTGAAAAGGATGTTGAGGTCCACGAGAGTTCGTCTTCAAAGGCCCATGTTCAAAATAAGGATATGATAAGGATATTTGCGGAAGGGCGGCACGGGTCCCGGGAGCCCTCTGCTCACACGACCATCTTGGATGCCCGCCTAGCTCCTCCTCAATTACTTTATACTTAAGGGCAATTTGTCAAAGCTCCTCTATAACTTAGTTACTGCACAGTTGTGACAGGTAAGGGCTTCAATCTTGAGGGTGAAATATCAAAATCTAGTCAAATGCAATGTTTTCCATTAAGCATACCTATCATAACGTGTAGGAAAAACTGGAGTTAAGTTGCTTGGGGATACATTTCAAAGTGAGTTTCAATGGAGTAAATGGAAAATGCTCAGACTATAGGTATTCATATCAGTGAATGTGTATCCCTGCAGCTAATAGTTACTTACATAGAAAAGAGACAGGGAGAGTAACTGCACTTCTGAGCATTTCTGCAATATAGTTAATAGGAGAGTACTGCCCTTCTTAGGAGTAAGCAGGTGTGTACCTACACTTCTATATTTCCATTTAAAGCACTGCTGGCAACAAAGGGGATAATTAAAGCTACATTCTGGCCAGACACAGATAGGTTAGATGATACTTCTTAGGGTATGGAGATGAGGTTGTCACTAGACATGTGTCTTTGTACATATAACTATGCTTCCTGTGATAAGCAGATACATAAATATTCAGGGAGAAAGAAACAACTTTGTATACTTTCCCACAAGATACATGTGAGTATCAGGCCATGTAAATATTGCTGCTTCCATGTAATCAAGGTGTATATATATCCTTTCTAGCCAATTCACCCTACTAACAAGTCATACATGCCCACTACCCCATATCTAGTCCCACCGTTGTATTCCTACTCTAAACACTATTAAATACACAAGATCTTGGGAGCCCAAACGTACCACGCAGTAAAAAAAAGCACATATTACTAATCTGCTAACTAGTTAACTGTAATTTTGGGATCGGAGTAGCGTGCTACTCGCAGCAAAGCGTTTCAAAGCCTCGTCTGGGGAAGTAAGCACAAAATAAATACAATTTACAATATCTTCAGCCCCTATTAAAGCATTTATGTTGCTTCTAGCAGGCATGCAACAGTTAAAACCCGAAGATGTTGAAAGGGTTTTATTCTTTTTATGTTATAAAGACATTGCAAATCGATGTGCAGCTTCACCCCATTCACTGAGATACTGAAAACATTCAGCATTGGCTTGTGAAGATTGGTGACAGGGCTGTCCTATATGATCCAGTGGCCCAGCACTGTCTGGCAACCTGCAGAGAAGAAGTGCCTCAGAGGAAAGGCAACTGAGCTCCACCCTTTAGCAAGGGATTCCATATACTTGGAAGACCTGCTGCCTCCAGAGGCAGTTAGTGGGTTAATTAGGTGACCAACACGCCTTTCGAATGCTCAAAACCAATAACACAAGCTGCCTTCAGTGCCTCAGCTGCAGTCAGCTATGAAATTAAACTGCAGTCAAAAAAGTTTTCCGGAACTCCAGCACTCTGTGAATCCTGTTTATTTCCTGATGTAAAGGGTTAAGTGTGGACCCAGATCCTTGATACAGATTTTAACCATAGCTGCCAAGGTTTCAGTTTGCTTATGTGTGACATGTATATGTCTTCATGGTATTTATCTGTGACATTTTAAAGGTTTGTGTGTTACCTTTTGATTTACACTTTATGGCAAATAGGAATGGGATAAATAGTAGAAATTACCCCTTCTTTGGACAGTTATACACTAGAAACTGCTTTACAACAGCCACAACAGTTCTGAAGTGTTTATGCTAGGTTACTTACTTATCCCTTTCTAAATGTGGCACAGGCACCTGGCCCTTGTGGTACCTCATTGTTCTTCCATCTTTGTACCTCTGGGTCCTGTGTTGGTAAAATATTTCAGACCAGGACTTTGAGTGTCACATCCTGTCAAAAATAAACAAGCACATGCTGGACCCTTTTATATTGTTGTGAAAAATAATGCATTAATGTGCAGTTTTAACAGATCAACTTTAAAAAATAAATGTGTTTAAATGCAAAAATTGTAGTGGGCAACCATATTTACTTGTGTTAATCCTGAATAGCTAAAGCAGCAGTGCTTGATCAAAAGCTAAGATGACTAAAAAATGCTGGCATAACCTAAAATGTTTATTTTCTGACCTTCCCATGAACAAATCTTTTCCTAATGAATAATAGTTGCATAAATGTTTTCATCTAACTCTGCAAATGTTTCTACTTACACAAAGAAAACTGTTAAATGATGAATGGAGCTTGATATTTAGTGGGGGAATAAAGAAGTTCAAATACGAAGATGAAAATGCAGCATTTCTAAAGAAAATGAATGGTGTGAATATGTAGAACAAATAACATTGTATTTGATAAGAAATGCTTTACTAGGCACTGCTGCTTAAGCTCATTGTAATCTTGGTGAGAAGGCAAGGAGGGATTCTGTTTCCATGAATGCATCGAATGATTATTGGCTGGCTGAAAAAAAGTAGAAGACTAACCACAACATGGAAAATATGCGTTGTTTATATAAGTGTGTGTCCCTAGAGTAGGCAACACACTATTGCCAGACCCAGCTTGCCCATTTCACGCTTGAGACGCTACTGAGTTTTTTTAACCCCTCTTTATGAGAAGTTCTGCTTTGATTGATTATTTGACTTATTGAGCTGACTTTAATGCGGAAGCTTCATGCTTTATGATTTCTCTCGATATCAAAACTCTTTTTAGGTTACGAACGGACCCCTTTTGCTTCACATTCCTAGAATAAGAATGCTTTCCTTTATGGAAAGCGCTTAATGCATTTATGATGTATTGATTTCTTCTTTTTTGATTATTGACAAAACTATTTATTGATATTGATGTCTTTATATGATGACAAAAAAAGATAAATTACTAAAATCTTTGATTACTAAAACCCTTTAAATAAAACTAAACTCTCCTTATTGACTGAAAGTAGATTGCAGATTGTAAAGATAATTTAAAGTGATGCATACCTCCAGGATAATCTCAGCCAACGACAAAGATCCATCGCCGGTTTGAGAAGTAAACAGCAGGGAATTCTCCTCAATGACTGGTAAATTCTTCTTGTGATAAACCAATAATTTAACTGAGATCCCCATTCCAGCAAAGTTGGTAGCAGGAGGACAGTTTACGTTATGGGAAAGAGGAGCTGTAAATATTTGCCCTGATTTAGAGAGATGCCCATGTCCTGTAGCCCGAAGCCCAAGTTTTGAAGATTGATGGAGTGCAGTTTCGAAGGCGTTGCAGAATTGAAGGAGTGAGTATCAATAGGGTTATGCGTTGCAATTGTTTTGGTTATTAAGGTTTTAGTTTGGCTATTTGTATCATGCATGTTGAATGAATTAGTGTTGTTGATGTTCTTAGTCCAAAGAAGTTGCAGAGATTATTGGGCTTGACGTGTCCTACGATCCCGGGAAAGATAAATGTTTCTGGTTTTCTTGTCTGCTAAAAGGCTTGTGGTGCAGGTCATGAAGTACAGTTGACTGCACAATGGAGATAGAAACTATAACAATTTGTTGTGATCGTACTAATATTAATTGATGTTAGTGAACCCTATTTGCACAAAGGTGAAGCTGCATTGGTTAGAATGATTTCCCGCTGGCCTAGATTTCATTCGCATGTGTAAGAATTCTTTCTGTACAAAAAAGTTGGAGGGTGTAAAAACCTGAAACTTCCAGTTGTTGAATTGCCTTTGGTTTTCTTTAGAGGAGCAGGCAGAGATTGTTTATTTTATTTCACTTACAGTTGTAGAATTATGTGTGAGAAAATTGTAAAGGAGCGTGAACTGCTGCAAGGAGTGAGAAAGTGAGCTGTGCTGACATTGGTTGGTTCGTGTACTGTCGCAGTGCTATTGGTCAATGACGAAACAGAGTTCCACACTGGTATAAGTCAATTTTTGGGCAACTGATATTCGTTAACAAGTCTTGAACAGTGGTGGCTGGTGACATTTGAAAGTGGTGAGGCATAAAAGCTAGGGAAGAGTGCCCTGAGGCGAGGGAGCGACTCTGAGAAAACTCTTTTTTTAGAGTAGGCAATTGGTGCACTTTCAAGCAAACTTGAGAAAGCAAGGTGGTCACCAATGCACTTCTGAGTTTCCACTCCTCCACAGCTCCTCTCTCATCCACCTCAGACTCTGCTCCCCCCCAGCCGCTCTCTCCCTCTCCTCCAAGCTTCCACTCTCCCTCCAGTCTCTCTCTTCAAGTATCAGTCTCTCTCTCTCACCTGCAAGGATCCGCTCCCTCTCTGTCTCTCCCCTCTCCACCCTCAAGGCTCTGCTCTCCCTCAGTCTGTCTCATTCCTCCGCTTCCAAGCCTCCGGTCTCTCCCAGCCTCCCCCTCCTTCTCCTCCAAGTCTCCAATAGATGAGCCAGCCAAGGCCAAATGTAGACTTTTCAACATTTCAAAGGCACCCACAATGGAGAACGATGCAAGAGCCCTACAGAGGCACAAGCCCTACAGAGAGGCACGATCATCATCCCTACAGATGGGAGCCTTGCGGAGGCACGATTAGCAGCGAACACCGGAGTCACCTCTTCTCTCCATGTGGCCTGGAAACCACTTGAGCCTGAGCGTCCCTGTTCAGTTCCAGATGATTGCCATCAGGTGCGTTCATTCAATGCAGCTATACTACAGCACCGAAACGCCAGCTCCCAGAATGCACTAGGCTGTTAAATTAAAACTCAAGCCTTAAAACACGCAAATCTGACAATATGGAGCCAGGTGATAGCCCCAGTTAGTAGCACTAGATCTGGTTTAACCCCTCGTAAGCAGAACAAGACCCCACAAAACTGCGGCGCATGAACTGAAGCACTTTTAGCCTCAACTCCAGATATTGCCCTGCGTTTGGCTTCTGAAAATTCTGCGATGGGGCCTTAATTGTCACAGATACCCCTGCTGCAGGGCCTAGGGCAATCTTCACACAACAAAACACAGGGTATGGTGTGTGGTGGGGTTGCTATGGAGAAGAAGGGTGGTATCACCTGGGTGAGAGATAGTGGCAGAGAAGCTTGCCACAAGAAAATAGTGTTGTGATTTCTCCCGTGTTTAAGGCCGTGCGCCTCTTTAGACTATCACTGCTGTAAGGCAATAGATAAAACACCACGGGGATGTTAAAGGGGCCGAAGAGACAGCTGCTGGCCGCCCCCTGCTCTCCGGCTCTTCAAAGCCCCATAGCACCCCATCACACCCTTGCACTGGCCAACACCCCGGCAGCTCGGCAACATAACCTGCCGCGCAGGAATGCCTCAGAAGTGCAGTCCTAGGTCCTGAAGGGAGGAAGTGTAAGTGTCTCGTGGCATGGATCATCGGAAGGAGAGACTGCGTCCCCAGTCTGTGCGGGGTTACATGACAGCATGGAGGGAGGGTCACATGCAACTTTAGCTGGAAGAGAAGGGCTTGGAGCAGCCACGGCAGGCATGCTCGCGGGAAGAAGGGGGAGTGCAGGGGAATATACAAAATAAAAAATTAAACTGACCTTACAGCCGGTTACCGTACTACCTCCGCTCTTGGCTAAGCCGATCCGGTTACGGTGTAATGGTGAAGCTAGCTCGCACTCCCGCGTGCTCCTCCGGCAGGCAGCTTCCCTCCCCTAGGCAAGCCAATCACAGATTGGTAGGCGCAGCAGGACAGCGCCCCGGCCGGGACATTTTCTCCTGCATAAAGAACAAGGGAGAGTGGGCAGTCCTGCTCGAGGGCAGGGGGGAGTGGCTTACCCACTGTTGTGGGTACTGACTATGTGGTCAGCTCCAGGGCCGACCAAACAGTCAGTACTCACAACAGTGGGCAAGCCACTCCCCCCTACCCTCGAGCAGGACCGCCCACCTGCCCGTCCCCAACCAGGCACTTCTGCTTCCTCGCAGTGCGAGAAGCAGAAACATAAAATGGTAGTTTTACCATTTTATGTTTCTGCTTCTCGCACTGCGAGAAAGCAGTGTGGCGACGCCCAAACGCCCCCATGGAGGAGCTGCCACTGGTATTGAAGTATTAAAGCTGTAACAGGTTTGGAGAAACAAACTGACGTATACGGAATAGAATCAAAACATTGAAGATTTAAATTACTATGGTTGTTCCTTGTTGAATAATCCAAAATCATAAACTATATAAAAGCTTTTAAAGGTTTTGTGAGAGATGATGTGACAATTCCTGTCCAGGAAGGTGAAGAGGCACCACCCGAGGGTACAAAGCAGTAAATGCTTGGGAGAAAACTGCACACGCTAAAGAAAGAGGAAAAATATCAGCGCAAGGCTAATAGAGCAGTGTGTAATTATGCAGATGCTAGATGGGATGGGGAGCAGCAGAGATAGAGGAAAGCCGTAGTCTATACCCAGCAATTACTGCTGAAAAACCTGGAAAGTTGAAAAAGAATAAAGCACAGGGAATTGAATATGCAAAAGATTAACAGAAATCAGACCACAATAGTGATTCTTGGGATGAAATTCTGGCTGCATTGTTGTCTGCATGTCCACCACCTTAAGTGCCCCCCTACTACAAATACTGATGGTGCTTCGGCACCTAATGCAACAGTGGCTACAACCCCTGTTGACCCAAATGTGATTCAAATTGAAAGACTATTACAAATGACACAGCCTGTGGTACAATCTATTAAACCTAATGTTGTGCCTACCCAAGTTGAGACTGTTTATACAGAGATGCCTCCAGATGTTACTGCTTCCATTGTGACTATACCTGCATGTGTTGCTAGGATTATTATAGCACAGCCATTGGAGATTTGCACATCAACTGCTCCAATTAATATTGTCTCAAATTCTGTAGTTCAAGAAGCTGTTGGAGGAGCACCTGCGACAGGTTCAATCCCGACATTGCAGAATTCCCAAATTGTTGCTTGACCACCACCACAAACTGTTCAGTCATTGATGGAAGTGAGAAGGATTGCCTTTATGACCCCGATAGCACAAGGCAAGACTACTTTATTTGAAGAGGGGATTTTTACTCCATGGTTCAAAGAAACCGCAGAAAATATAAACGCAGGAAATGCAGAAAATCAGCTTGTCATTAGCCAAGAGGTAGAGAAGGAAAGACCGTTAAATGTCACAAGATTAAAAGTAGAGTTAGACAAAATAATCAGAGGATGTTTTTATATTAAACGTGTAAATCAATACAAAGAAAAAGAGCAGTTTTTTTGTGCAAAGAGATTACTAGGCATGCAGTGGTTACTCAAGATAAATTAACTGAATTGGCCCAAAAAATTTAAGTCGATCTTTTAAAAAGTGTACCCTTGCAAAAAAGTTCTAGTGTACAATTGGATGATGAAGCTATTGAGACTATGCACTCTTCAGGAATGCGATTACATATTACTGAATTAGTAAAATACATTTGGAAATGGAGTGATTTTGAGAAATTACAGAGCAAATGGGCATAGAAACATGAAAAGAAAAGAAACAGTCGGATATGGCTGAAGCAAATAGTAAGTCACTATCAGACCCCTCAGAACCCCCGGCTTTTACATTGAAAGAAATACCAGGTGATGGGTATGTCATGTACCTTGGAGTAGAGGTCATTTTGCAGCATTTATGACAAATTTTCCAAAATTGAGAGAAAATCCTGTACAGTGGTACACACAAGTTGACACATTTGTAAACATTTTGAAGGTGCTGTGGACCGATTTGAATACATTCTATGATATTGTAGTGTCTAGTGATTTGTGAGGCAAGTGTAAAATTGCTGTACAATGGCTGCATACAGAACCAATGAGAGATGCACATACTAATGCACCATCTCCTGTGGTAATGAATAAATACGATGAAGGGATTAACTTTCTGAAAGGCAACGTTCCTGTGAAAGATATTGATTTTCTGAAAATAAAAAGAACAACCCAAGAACTGAAAGAATCTGAACATGACTATTATGTCCTCATGTAATGCAACTGGTACTATGTAAAGCGCTCTGATACCAGATTCGGGTCAAGTGTGCGCTAAATAAAACTCTGTAAAAAAACAAAAATGAATGATTGTTGCAGATGAATCCCAACAAGAGTGATAAGGGGTTATTTTATGTCACAGTTGTTCTTGAGTGAGAACAGAGATCAGTATGCACACACAACAAAGTGTGATTTGTTGCCAGACAAAACGTTAGATGAAATTCTGAGATATGCAAAATATTCTAGTGAAGACCAGAAATGAAGTAGAAGAAACTTGAGGAGAAATTCATGCTTGTGCAGACAAAATTGTTGTTTGCAGGAAATTCTGGTTGTATACAAGGTGTTGGGTTTCAAGCGGGTATTCAAGACAATTCCTCACATATAAAATAAATAGATAGGGAATTGCCTTTGGTGGCCTATGGGTCAATGTATGTAGCTGCACACAATGTTCCAAAACATTTTAACATCAACTCCAATCTATTACTTTCATCTCATTATAATTTTTCGGGAACAAATTTGTATGGGTGTAAATTATCTTTCATTAAGCAGACAATGCTTAATGATGGTTGGCCGTGCATAACAAACATTCATCACTGAGTCAAGTATACCACAACAGGAGCATATGGTTCGTTATTGATTAACTCCAAAAACTGGATAACCATAACAAAATAGCCGATCACAGAGGGATCCTGGACATTTAGATGGTCAGCATCCCAGATGCCTCACACTCCAGACATGAGGGGTGAGACCGTGGTCTCTAGTACAACAGCCATTGTTAACAGTTGCCATTTTAGCATATGTGGATTCTAAGACCCTTTCCTCCCTGTGATTGAAGGAGGAGAAGTCAGGCAGCCTGTCTGCCCCACATGACAGAGTAGCAGCTTTATCTAGCATGTCAGGACCACCTCTGATAGGTCTATGACCACATGTCCATGCGCCTGGTGATCCAAAGGCCTTCACCCTTCCAGTGTTTCTTCCTGTGTATCCTGTAACAAGTTGTACCACAGGTCAGAAATTGCAATCCTGCTGTGCCCACTACTTCCTCCCTGCATAGCGTGGTTGCCTCAGCCTACCCCAATTGAGAATGCATGCACGTGTTGTTGTGTTTGGGTGTGCAGTGGCCTTCCAATGCATATAAATGTCCTGGTGTGCTATGAGCATTGTTAAATCTATGATTCGTTTGGATACCATTTGAGCCCTCTTCCACCTGAATATCACTAGCATCGTCCCTCCAATGGAAGGAGGTTGGCACAGCCTGTCACTGCGGAAAGTACATCTGTTAGTCTGGGCCACTGGTTTGCTGCATCCAGCCATGCACAGATTTGTATTAAATCCAAAATAGATGCATGACATAGTGGGCAGAGAGGGAAGGACACAAACTTTATGTGTAGGACAGCAGGGGTGAGATTTATCCTGTGCAGGATGTTGAATTGAATGTACTGGAGTTTGACATTAAGAGATACTTTACATGGTTAGTGTATAGTGCCTTCCCACTCCTTAGGCTTAAGGGTTAGTCCCATATAAGTGTCCCATAGCCGGCAAATGGGCAACAGAGGGTCAGTCACTGTGTGTGCCAAGGCATTAACGAACAAGGTCAACAGTTTCCATTGCTGCAGCCATGACGTGCAGGGCATGGGTTAGTGGGTGATGCTCCGGTTCAGTGTCTGTGGCCCTGCACAGGTGTCCCATCTCAGCTATTAGTGTTCCATGTGCCAAGAAATGACCCACCGGAATGTCACGATCTTTCTGCAACTGGCCAAAGGGTATGAGCTCCTGGTCCCCCACTGAGATCAATCCTGTGTCTCTCGATGCCATCAGTCCTCCCTAACAATGCTTGTATGGAACAGTGGGATAAAGTGCAGACTAATGGCCGGGCAGTACAGGATCATGTCCACCCTTCTGGAGTCAAGCAAGCCTGGCTGAAGACGGCTGTAATGCCAGAAACCGGTCCTGGGAAGCTTGATTCCGGTCCAGGGAAGACATGGCTTGGCAGTTCGGGCTGGACTGTTCCCATGAGGCACAGGGTCAGACTGATTTGCATATGGCCATGTCTGAACTGGGGTGGCGGAGTGAGCTAAAGAACGGTGATGGATTAAACCCAGATCAGTTGACTGGGGGTGAGTGTTTGTATTGTCAACGCTCCGTCCATCACCACCTTTGGTTTTTCTTTGTTCGCCCTAAGTTGGCAGGGTATGCTCAGACGTGAGTCCCTTGCTCACTTTGCCACTGGAGTCAAGCAAGCCTGGCTGAAGACGGCTGTAATGCCAGAAACCGGTCCTGGGAAGCTTGATTCCGGTCCAGGGAAGACATGGCTTGGCAGTTCGGGCTGGACTGTTCCCATGAGGCACAGGGTCAGACTGATTTGCATATGGCCATGTCTGAACTGGGGTGGCGGAGTGAGCTAAAGAACGGTGATGGATTAAACCCAGATCAGTTGACTGGGGGTGAGTGTTTGTATTGTCAACGCTCCGTCCATCACCACCTTTGGTTTTTCTTTGTTCGCCCTAAGTTGGCAGGGTATGCTCAGACGTGAGTCCCTTGCTCACTTTGCCACTGGAGTCAAGCAAGCCTGGCTGAAGACGGCTGTAATGCCAGAAACCGGTCCTGGGAAGCTTGATTCCGGTCCAGGGAAGACATGGCTTGGCAGTTCGGGCTGGACTGTTCCCATGAGGCACAGGGTCAGACTGATTTGCATATGGCCATGTCTGAACTGGGGTGGCGGAGTGAGCTAAAGAACGGTGATGGATTAAACCCAGATCAGTTGACTGGGGGTGAGTGTTTGTATTGTCAACGCTCCGTCCATCACCACCTTTGGTTTTTCTTTGTTCGCCCTAAGTTGGCAGGGTATGCTCAGACGTGAGTCCCTTGCTCACTTTGCCACTGGAGTCAAGCAAGCCTGGCTGAAGACGGCTGTAATGCCAGAAACCGGTCCTGGGAAGCTTGATTCCGGTCCAGGGAAGACATGGCTTGGCAGTTCGGGCTGGACTGTTCCCATGAGGCACAGGGTCAGACTGATTTGCATATGGCCATGTCTGAAATGGGGTGGCGGAGTGAGCTAAAGAACGGTGATGGATTAAACCCAGATCAGTTGACTGGGGGTGAGTGTTTGTATTGTCAACGCTCCGTCCATCACCACCTTTGGTTTTTCTTTGTTCGCCCTAAGTTGGCAGGGTATGCTCAGACGTGAGTCCCTTGCTCACTTTGCCACTGGAGTCAAGCAAGCCTGGCTGAAGACGGCTGTAATGCCAGAAACCGGTCCTGGGAAGCTTGATACCGGTCCAGGGAAGACATGGCTTGGCAGTTCGGCTGGACAGTTCCCATGAGGCACAGGGTCAGACTGATTTGCATATGGCCATGTCTGAACTGGGGTGGCGGAGTGAGCTAAAGAACGGTGATGGATTAAACCCAGATCAGTTGACTGGGGGTGAGTGTTTGTATTGTCAACGCTCCGTCCATCACCACCTTTGGTTTTTCTTTGTTCGCCCTAAGTTGGCAGGGTATGCTCAGACGTGAGTCCCTTGCTCACTTTGCCACTGGAGTCAAGCAAGCCTGGCTGAAGACGGCTGTAATGCCAGAAACCGGTCCTGGGAAGCTTGATTCCGGTCCAGGGAAGACATGGCTTGGCAGTTCGGGCTGGACTGTTCCCATGAGGCACAGGGTCAGACTGATTTGCATATGGCCATGTCTGAACTGGGGTGGCGGAGTGAGCTAAAGAACGGTGATGGATTAAACCCAGATCAGTTGACTGGGGGTGAGTGTTTGTATTGTCAACGCTCCGTCCATCACCACCTTTGGTTTTTCTTTGTTCGCCCTAAGTTGGCAGGGTATGCTCAGACGTGAGTCCCTTGCTCACTTTGCCACTGGAGTCAAGCAAGCCTGGCTGAAGACGGCTGTAATGCCAGAAACCGGTCCTGGGAAGCTTGATTCCGGTCCAGGGAAGACATGGCTTGGCAGTTCGGGCTGGACTGTTCCCATGAGGCACAGGGTCAGACTGATTTGCATATGGCCATGTCTGAACTGGGGTGGCGGAGTGAGCTAAAGAACGGTGATGGATTAAACCCAGATCAGTTGACTGGGGGTGAGTGTTTGTATTGTCAACGCTCCGTCCATCACCACCTTTGGTTTTTCTTTGTTCGCCCTAAGTTGGCAGGGTATGCTCAGACGTGAGTCCCTTGCTCACTTTGCCACTGGAGTCAAGCAAGCCTGGCTGAAGACGGCTGTAATGCCAGAAACCGGTCCTGGGAAGCTTGATTCCGGTCCAGGGAAGACATGGCTTGGCAGTTCGGGCTGGACTGTTCCCATGAGGCACAGGGTCAGACTGATTTGCATATGGCCATGTCTGAACTGGGGTGGCGGAGTGAGCTAAAGAACGGTGATGGATTAAACCCAGATCAGTTGACTGGGGGTGAGTGTTTGTATTGTCAACGCTCCGTCCATCACCACCTTTGGTTTTTCTTTGTTCGCCCTAAGTTGGCAGGGTATGCTCAGACGTGAGTCCCTTGCTCACTTTGCCACTGGAGTCAAGCAAGCCTGGCTGAAGACGGCTGTAATGCCAGAAACCGGTCCTGGGAAGCTTGATTCCGGTCCAGGGAAGACATGGCTTGGCAGTTCGGGCTGGACTGTTCCCATGAGGCACAGGGTCAGACTGATTTGCATATGGCCATGTCTGAACTGGGGTGGCGGAGTGAGCTAAAGAACGGTGATGGATTAAACCCAGATCAGTTGACTGGGGGTGAGTGTTTGTATTGTCAACGCTCCGTCCATCACCACCTTTGGTTTTTCTTTGTTCGCCCTAAGTTGGCAGGGTATGCTCAGACGTGAGTCCCTTGCTCACTTTGCCACTGGAGTCAAGCAAGCCTGGCTGAAGACGGCTGTAATGCCAGAAACCGGTCCTGGGAAGCTTGATTCCGGTCCAGGGAAGACATGGCTTGGCAGTTCGGGCTGGACTGTTCCCATGAGGCACAGGGTCAGACTGATTTGCATATGGCCATGTCTGAACTGGGGTGGCAGAGTGAGCTAAAGAACGGTGATGGATTAAACCCAGATCAGTTGACTGGGGGTGAGTGTTTGTATTGTCAACGCTCCGTCCATCACCACCTTTGGTTTTTCTTTGTTTGCCCTAAGTTGGCAGGGTATGCTCAGACGTGAGTCCCTTGCTCACTTTGCCACTGGAGTCAAGCAAGCCTGGCTGAAGACGGCTGTAATGCCAGAAACCGGTCCTGGGAAGCTTGATTCCGGTCCAGGGAAGACATGGCTTGGCAGTTCGGGCTGGACTGTTCCCATGAGGCACAGGGTCAGACTGATTTGCATATGGCCATGTCTGAACTGGGGTGGCGGAGTGAGCTAAAGAACGGTGATGGATTAAACCCAGATCAGTTGACTGGGGGTGAGTGTTTGTATTGTCAACACTCCGTCCATCACCACCTTTGGTTTTTCTTTGTTCGCCCTAAGTTGGCAGGGTATGCTCAGACGTGAGTCCCTTGCTCACTTTGCCACTGGAGTCAAGCAAGCCTGGCTGAAGACGGCTGTAATGCCAGAAACCGGTCCTGGGAAGCTTGATTCCGGTCCAGGGAAGACATGGCTTGGCAGTTCGGGCTGGACTGTTCCCATGAGGCACAGGGTCAGACTGATTTGCATATGGCCATGTCTGAACTGGGGTGGCGGAGTGAGCTAAAGAACGGTGATGGATTAAACCCAGATCAGTTGACTGGGGGTGAGTGTTTGTATTGTCAACGCTCCGTCCATCACCACCTTTGGTTTTTCTTTGTTCGCCCTAAGTTGGCAGGGTATGCTCAGACGTGAGTCCCTTGCTCACTTTGCCACTGGAGTCAAGCAAGCCTGGCTGAAGACGGCTGTAATGCCAGAAACCGGTCCTGGGAAGCTTGATTCCGGTCCAGGGAAGACATGGCTTGGCAGTTCGGGCTGGACTGTTCCCATGAGGCACAGGGTCAGACTGATTTGCATATGGCCATGTCTGAACTGGGGTGGCGGAGTGAGCTAAAGAACGGTGATGGATTAAACCCAGATCAGTTGACTGGGGGTGAGTGTTTGTATTGTCAACGCTCCGTCCATCACCACCTTTGGTTTTTCTTTGTTCGCCCTAAGTTGGCAGGGTATGCTCAGACGTGAGTCCCTTGCTCACTTTGCCACTGGAGTCAAGCAAGCCTGGCTGAAGACGGCTGTAATGCCAGAAACCGGTCCTGGGAAGCTTGATTCCGGTCCAGGGAAGACATGGCTTGGCAGTTCGGGCTGGACAGTTCACATGAGGCACAGGGTCAGACTGATTTGCATATGGCCATGTCTGAACTGGGGTGGCGGAGTGAGCTAAAGAACGGTGATGGATTAAACCCAGATCAGTTGACTGGGGGTGAGTGTTTGTATTGTCAACGCTCCGTCCATCACCACCTTTGGTTTTTCTTTGTTCGGCCTAAGTTGGCAGGGTATGCTCAGACGTGAGTCCCTTGCTCACTTTGCCACTGGAGTCAAGCAAGCCTGGCTGAAGACGGCTGTAATGCCAGAAACCGGTCCTGGGAAGCTTGATTCCGGTCTAGGGAAGACATGGCTTGGCAGTTCGGGCTGGACTGTTCCCATGAGGCACAGGGTCAGACTGATTTGCATATGGCCATGTCTGAACTGGGGTGGCGGAGTGAGCTAAAGAACGGTGATGGATTAAACCCAGATCAGTTGACTGGGGGTGAGTGTTTGTATTGTCAACGCTCCGTCCATCACCACCTTTGGTTTTTCTTTGTTCGCCCTAAGTTGGCAGGGTATGCTCAGACGTGAGTCCCTTGCTCACTTTGCCACTGGAGTCAAGCAAGCCTGGCTGAAGACGGCTGTAATGCCAGAAACCGGTCCTGGGAAGCTTGATTCCGGTCCAGGGAAGACATGGCTTGGCAGTTCGGGCTGGACTGTTCCCATGAGGCACAGGGTCAGACTGATTTGCATATGGCCATGTCTGAACTGGGGTGGCGGAGTGAGCTAAAGAACGGTGATGGATTAAACCCAGATCAGTTGACTGGGGGTGAGTGTTTGTATTGTCAACGCTCCGTCCATCACCACCTTTGGTTTTTCTTTGTTCGCCCTAAGTTGGCAGGGTATGCTCAGACGTGAGTCCCTTGCTCACTTTGCCACTGGAGTCAAGCAAGCCTGGCTGAAGACGGCTGTAATGCCAGAAACCGGTCCTGGGAAGCTTGATTCCGGTCCAGGGAAGACATGGCTTGGCAGTTCGGGCTGGACTGTTCCCATGAGGCACAGGGTCAGACTGATTTGCATATGGCCATGTCTGAACTGGGGTGGCGGAGTGAGCTAAAGAACGGTGATGGATTAAACCCAGATCAGTTGACTGGGGGTGAGTGTTTGTATTGTCAACGCTCCGTCCATCACCACCTTTGGTTTTTCTTTGTTCGCCCTAAGTTGGCAGGGTATGCTCAGACGTGAGTCCCTTGCTCACTTTGCCACTGGAGTCAAGCAAGCCTGGCTGAAGACTGCTGTAATGCCAGAAACCGGTCCTGGGAAGCTTGATTCCGGTCCAGGGAAGACATGGCTTGGCAGTTCGGGCTGGACTGTTCCCATGAGGCACAGGGTCAGACTGATTTGCATATGGCCATGTCTGAACTGGGGTGGCGGAGTGAGCTAAAGAACGGTGATGGATTAAACCCAGATCAGTTGACTGGGGGTGAGTGTTTGTATTGTCAACGCTCCGTCCATCACCACCTTTGGTTTTTCTTTGTTCGCCCTAAGTTGGCAGGGTATGCTCAGACGTGAGTCCCTTGCTCACTTTGCCACTGGAGTCAAGCAAGCCTGGCTGAAGACGGCTGTAATGCCAGAAACCGGTCCTGGGAAGCTTGATTCCGGTCCAGGGAAGACATGGCTTGGCAGTTCGGGCTGGACTGTTCCCATGAGGCACAGGGTCAGACTGATTTGCATATGGCCATGTCTGAACTGGGGTGGCGGAGTGAGCTAAAGAACGGTGATGGATTAAACCCAGATCAGTTGACTGGGGGTGAGTGTTTGTATTGTCAACGCTCCGTCCATCACCACCTTTGGTTTTTCTTTGTTCGCCCTAAGTTGGCAGGGTATGCTCAGACGTGAGTCCCTTGTTCACTTTGCCACTGGAGTCAAGCAAGCCTGGCTGAAGACGGCTGTAATGCCAGAAACCGGTCCTGGGAAGCTTGATTCCGGTCCAGGGAAGACATGGCTTGGCAGTTCGGGCTGGACTGTTCCCATGAGGCACAGGGTCAGACTGATTTGCATATGGCCATGTCTGAACTGGGGTGGCGGAGTGAGCTAAAGAACGGTGATGGATTAAACCCAGATCAGTTGACTGGGGGTGAGTGTTTGTATTGTCAACGCTCCGTCCATCACCACCTTTGGTTTTTCTTTGTTCGCCCTAAGTTGGCAGGGTATGCTCAGACGTGAGTCCCTTGCTCACTTTGCCACTGGAGTCAAGCAAGCCTGGCTGAAGACGGCTGTAATGCCAGAAACCGGTCCTGGGAAGCTTGATTCCGGTCCAGGGAAGACATGGCTTGGCAGTTCGGGCTGGACTGTTCCCATGAGGCACAGGGTCAGACTGATTTGCATATGGCCATGTCTGAACTGGGGTGGCGGAGTGAGCTAAAGAACGGTGATGGATTAAACCCAGATCAGTTGACTGGGGGTGAGTGTTTGTATTGTCAACGCTCCGTCCATCACCACCTTTGGTTTTTCTTTGTTCGCCCTAAGTTGGCAGGGTATGCTCAGACGTGAGTCCCTTGCTCACTTTGCCACTGGAGTCAAGCAAGCCTGGCTGAAGACGGCTGTAATGCCAGAAACCGGTCCTGGGAAGCTTGATTCCGGTCCAGGGAAGACATGACTTGGCAGTTCGGGCTGGACTGTTCCCATGAGGCACAGGGTCAGACTGATTTGCATATGGCCATGTCTGAACTGGGGTGGCGGAGTGAGCTAAAGAACGGTGATGGATTAAACCCAGATCAGTTGACTGGGGGTGAGTGTTTGTATTGTCAACGCTCCGTCCATCACCACCTTTGGTTTTTCTTTGTTCTCCCTAAGTTGGCAGGGTATGCTCAGACGTGAGTCCCTTGCTCACTTTGCCACTGGAGTCAAGCAAGCCTGGCTGAAGACGGCTGTAATGCCAGAAACCGGTCCTGGGAAGCTTGATTCCGGTCCAGGGAAGACATGGCTTGGCAGTTCGGGCTGGACTGTTCCCATGAGGCACAGGGTCAGACTGATTTGCATATGGCCATGTCTGAACTGGGGTGGCGGAGTGAGCTAAAGAACGGTGATGGATTAAACCCAGATCAGTTGACTGGGGGTGAGTGTTTGTATTGTCAACGCTCCGTCCATCACCACCTTTGGTTTTTCTTTGTTCGCCCTAAGTTGGCAGGGTATGCTCAGACGTGAGTCCCTTGCTCACTTTGCCACTGGAGTCAAGCAAGCCTGGCTGAAGACGGCTGTAATGCCAGAAACCGGTCCTGGGAAGCTTGATTCCGGTCCAGGGAAGACATGGCTTGGCAGTTCGGGCTGGACTGTTCCCATGAGGCACAGGGTCAGACTGATTTGCATATGGCCATGTCTGAACTGGGGTGGCGGAGTGAGCTAAAGAACAGTGATGGATTAAACCCAGATCAGTTGACTGGGGGTGAGTGTTTGTATTGTCAACGCTCCGTCCATCACCACCTTTGGTTTTTCTTTGTTCGCCCTAAGTTGGCAGGGTATGCTCAGACGTGAGTCCCTTGCTCACTTTGCCACTGGAGTCAAGCAAGCCTGGCTGAAGACGGCTGTAATGCCAGAAACCGGTCCTGGGAAGCTTGATTCCGGTCCAGGGAAGACATGGCTTGGCAGTTCGGGCTGGACTGTTCCCATGAGGCACAGGGTCAGACTGATTTGCATATGGCCATGTCTGAACTGGGGTGGCGGAGTGAGCTAAAGAACGGTGATGGATTAAACCCAGATCAGTTGACTGGGGGTGAGTGTTTGTATTGTCAACGCTCCGTCCATCACCACCTTTGGTTTTTCTTTGTTCGCCCTAAGTTGGCAGGGTATGCTCAGACGTGAGTCCCTTGTTCACTTTGCCACTGGAGTCAAGCAAGCCTGGCTGAAGACGGCTGTAATGCCAGAAACCGGTCCTGGGAAGCTTGATTCCGGTCCAGGGAAGACATGGCTTGGCAGTTCGGGCTGGACTGTTCCCATGAGGCACAGGGTCAGACTGATTTGCATATGGCCATGTCTGAACTGGGGTGGCGGAGTGAGCTAAAGAACGGTGATGGATTAAACCCAGATCAGTTGACTGGGGGTGAGTGTTTGTATTGTCAACGCTCCGTCCATCACCACCTTTGGTTTTTCTTTGTTCGCCCTAAGTTGGCAGGGTATGCTCAGACGTGAGTCCCTTGCTCACTTTGCCACTGGAGTCAAGCAAGCCTGGCTGAAGACGGCTGTAATGCCAGAAACCGGTCCTGGGAAGCTTGATTCCGGTCCAGGGAAGACATGGCTTGGCAGTTCGGGCTGGACTGTTCCCATGAGGCACAGGGTCAGACTGATTTGCATATGGCCATGTCTGAACTGGGGTGGCAGAGTGAGCTAAAGAACGGTGATGGATTAAACCCAGATCAGTTGACTGGGGGTGAGTGTTTGTATTGTCAACGCTCCGTCCATCACCACCTTTGGTTTTTCTTTGTTCGCCCTAAGTTGGCAGGGTATGCTCAGACGTGAGTCCCTTGCTCACTTTGCCACTGGAGTCAAGCAAGCCTGGCTGAAGACGGCTGTAATGCCAGAAACCGGTCCTGGGAAGCTTGATTCCGGTCCAGGGAAGACATGGCTTGGCAGTTCGGGCTGGACTGTTCCCATGAGGCACAGGGTCAGACTGATTTGCAAATGGCCATGTCTGAACTGGGGTGGCGGAGTGAGCTAAAGAACGGTGATGGATTAAACCCAGATCAGTTGACTGGGGGTGAGTGTTTGTATTGTCAACGCTCCGTCCATCACCACCTTTGGTTTTTCTTTGTTCGCCCTAAGTTGGCAGGGTATGCTCAGACGTGAGTCCCTTGCTCACTTTGCCACTGGAGTCAAGCAAGCCTGGCTGAAGACGGCTGTAATGCCAGAAACCGGTCCTGGGAAGCTTGATTCCGGTCCAGGGAAGACATGGCTTGGCAGTTCGGGCTGGACTGTTCCCATGAGGCACAGGGTCAGACTGATTTGCATATGGCCATGTCTGAACTGGGGTGGCGGAGTGAGCTAAAGAACGGTGATGGATTAAACCCAGATCAGTTGACTGGGGGTGAGTGTTTGTATTGTCAACGCTCCGTCCATCACCACCTTTGGTTTTTCTTTGTTCGCCCTAAGTTGGCAGGGTATGCTCAGACGTGAGTCCCTTGCTCACTTTGCTACTGGAGTCAAGCAAGCCTGGCTGAAGACGGCTGTAATGCCAGAAACCGGTCCTGGGAAGCTTGATTCCGGTCCAGGGAAGACATGGCTTGGCAGTTCGGGCTGGACTGTTCCCATGAGGCACAGGGTCAGACTGATTTGCATATGGCCATGTCTGAACTGGGGTGGCGGAGTGAGCTAAAGAACGGTGATGGATTAAACCCAGATCAGTTGACTGGGGGTGAGTGTTTGTATTGTCAACGCTCCGTCCATCACCACCTTTGGTTTTTCTTCACCCTTCTCAGAGCTCCAATAAGCCACTTTCACCACGCTGTCAGCTCCACGGGGGAGCTGCGCTCCAGTGAGCAAAATCAATCGCACCATTTTCTGTGCCCTGCATGTTGGTAACCTGCCCACTTCATCCAACTGCCTCCCAGCCAGCCATCACTTCAGCCATTGCAGCGGTGCTGTCACATAACATTTTACAAAAAGCTGCACACCCAGCACACCCTTTCCTACCGGCAGCTGCAGCCTCAGCAGAGCCATATTCTTACTGCCCCTGTTCCAGATGGATCCTCCCAGCATGGTGTCCAAGTCTGTGAAGTGGGCATGAGGCACAGCCACTGCTAGGTGATGGAAAAAATGCAAGATGCGTAGGAGCATTACCATCTTGGAAAGTGATATACATCTTTGGACTGTAATTGGGAGAGTGCTCCAAAAAACCATCTGTGGACGTAAGGAGGATATGGCCCTGGTTAGATTTCCATAATGAGATTGTTTGCATCATGATAGTTACAGATCCCTAAGTACTGCACCATCCGAAGCCAACACCTCACCCTCTGGTCTCTTGCCATAACCTCTTGTGGAGGGTAGTCTGCACACAGGGAAAAAACACAAGCCTTGGCCTAGTTAACACCCAAACTCTACACTCTCTGGAAAATCGCTCCTTTATCAGAAATATTTGCCAATCCAATTCAGAATTCTAAAATCCCCTCCTTATAAAGATATTTGACCATGAAACCAGCCTACTGGAATTTTTCCTGAATCAGAACGTCTACATAAACTTGTTCAGACATCTATTTCTGAAACCCAGAGAGAGAGCCAGGGAACAGACTGACTGTGAATAAAATGAAGTTCACTTACTTCCGAGGAAAGAATTGAAATATAATACAATAGGAACTTAATGAATTTGCTAAGGATAACTTAATGTTTCCGGACTTCTTAGTGAGGTATTGATCATACCATGAGCAGCCCACTGTGAACAACCAATGGAAACCATATCGGGTGATGGAATAGAGACTTTGTGAGTGTAAACCGAGTACGTTTGGAATAATAATTGCCCCTTGGAGGAGGAGTAGGGGCTGGCTGTCATTTTCCATTTTCCCTGCCTAGCATGCTGTCGAACTGATCTTTGATTTTCCTTAATGCCAAACCTTCAAACTGAACTTTCCTGGCTGTTCTGTAACCTGCACTTAGCCGGCTGGTAAAGTGGAGCAGGGAATAACCTTTTGGATGAAGGGTTAACTGACTCCTTTCTGTGGCACGCTGTGCTTCAGTACTGCTTTCTTCAGATCCCTATCAATGACGGACAATATCTCAATCATATTTGGTTTGTATGATCTAAATGCTGAGTCTTGATTTTTCTCATGTTCTTCTCCCTTCCCAGGCAGCCAGCAAATGTTTTTATTGAATCTGTGTTATATTGTGTGGCTATTTGTACTAATTAATTGCTATTAAATCTGATTATGAAATGCAATTTCACGTTCTGACCATTCAAGTTGAGGCTTTAGATAAATGTTTCCCATGAACAATCATTAGCATATGTGTGTCATTTTTTGGGGTTAAAAGAATGTTATCTAAGGTATGTACGTTGACATAATGGTGTATAGGCAAGGAAATTGGCAGGCATTTGGCATTTCTTCATTCCAGGTCCTTGTAAGGAAATTGCCTCACATTCTCTAAATATCCAAGCCCCTGTTCACTCAACAGAAAGATCCATTGGAGGACCAATGTTTGATAATTAGGATGTGAAAGTATATAAAGTGATATGATTATAGGCCCTTGTTGATGGTGATGTGAAATTTTATAGAAATATAAAATTTGATAAGCTTTCCACCGCATCAGTTTTCTGGTAGCTTGTTGGATGGTTAATTTGACTAATTAAACTAGGATATGAGGTAACATGGTTAAAAGGTGTTTCTAGTAGCTTAGACGAGATAGTAGGGTTCTGACTGATGGTGAAATTTTGACTTGACAAAGAGTGAAATGGACTTGTGATCACAGACGTATTATGTCATATTGTGAAAATTGTATGTCGATGCTATACTGAGTTTAAGTCTGTCGAGGCCTAAGTGAGTACTGGTCTGTCGTGGCCTAAGATCCCGGGATACACCTACAGGCAGGTCTTAGTGTGGCATACACTGAGGGCCTCATTACGAGGGCGGTCGGAAAGCTTTCCGACCGACTGCTTGTCGGAATGGTTTCTGGGAAGTCTGACCAACCGAATATGATGATTCCTAACACCATTCTGTCGTACTCCCATTGACTGGAATGGGAGCCTGTGTTCCGACCGACAACAAAGGCTCCCATTGAAAAAAAAGGGTTGGTTCTGGAAAATCTTGCACCCTGTGGCGGGCAGTCCATGGTGCCTGCCACACTGTGCATGGTTGTACAGAGGGGTTCTATGGGTACCCCCACAGGCCCCAACTGGTGGCTTATGGGTGAAGGGGGGACTGCTATGGGCCCCCAAGTCAGTTTACGACAGCTGTTTTGTGTCAGACAGATCGAATAGGGAAGGCAGTCAGAATCCGTCATTGCAATACATCGGTTGGAAACGCAGTCCATAGACCTGCATGATTCAGTTCCGACTGACTCGAAGTCTCCGAATATCAGCCGGAACCGAGTAGGAAAGACTGAGGGGCACATGCATCAAGCTATTTCGTGATCACAAACAGTGCAAATCGCAAAAAACAGCTGTTTGCGATCGCAAAATAGCACTAAGCAATGCATCATTGAAAATCGCAGAATTTGTGGTAAAATCGCTAAATTTGAAATTGTCAATTTTGTGACCATGACATAACGATTCCCTCTTTGCGAATTTGCAAATAGGGATTCGCAAACCAATGCATCAAACAATCGCAAATTGCGATTATGTTAGAATTTGCTATTTAGCACATGCAAAATTGCACCAATTCACATCAGGTGTTAACAAACTGAAAACTATTTAAACAGGCCCAGAATGCCTCAGAATGTTTCACAATGGCCGCGCTGTACGTCATGGTGAGGAGGATGCGGATACAAGCAGCATCACAGAGAAGAAGGAGGTACAGGAATGCATTTTTAGTTTGCACATTACATTTTTGGGTCAGACAGAGGAAGAGATTTATGACAAATATAGGTTGAATTATTCCATGATATATGACCTGATAGCTGGATTAGATCAAGTTTTGCAGCAACAGTCTCGCAGAACACATGCCATACCCACCCATGTGCAGGTCTTATGTACACTGCACCTTCTGGCCTCAGGTAGATTCCAAGGGGTACTAGCTATTGTGTCACTTTAACTCATTCCTGGACGCTATGTTGCTGAGGATGCACCACCACATAAGATTTCCCTTTACCCCACAGGAATTGCAGGAAACAAAATTGGACTTTTACCAGATCGCACAGATCCCCCATGTAATTGGTTGCGTCAATGGTACGCATGTGGCTATATGTCTCCCCTCAGTGAATGAGTACGTTTACAGGCATAGAAAGTCATATCATTCACTGAATATACAAGTCATATGCAATGCAAAGCACATCATCACAGACATAGTGGCAAGATTCCCAGGTAGTACGTATGATTCCTACATCTTCAGACACAATGGCATACACACACGTACTGTGTCTGGGGGTGAGTGTCTGAAAAGTATCAGCGCTCCGTCCATCATCTCCTTGTGTTTGCTTTGTTCGCCCTAAGTTGGCAGGGTATGCCCAGACGTGGGTCTGAACTGTGGTGGCGAAGTAAGCTAAAGAACGATGATAGATTAAATCCAGATCTGTGACTGGGGGTGAGTGTCTGAAAAGTATCAGCACTCCGTCCATCATCTCCTTGTGTTTGCTTTGTTCTCCCTAATTTGGCAGGGTATGCCCAGACGTGGGTCTGAACTGTGGTGGCGAAGTAAGCTAAAGAACGATGATAGATTAAATCCAGATCTGTGACTGGGGGTGAGTGTCTGAAAAGTATCAGCACTCCGTCCATCATCTCCTTGTGTTTGCTTTGTTCTCCCTAATTTGGCAGGGTATGCCCAGAAGTGGGTCCCGTGCTTACTTTGCCACTGGATTCAAGCTAGCCTGGCTGTTGAGGGGTGTTACCCTAAAACCGGTCCCAGGATGCTTGTTTCCGGTTCAGGTAAGACCTGCCGTGGCAGTTTGGGCTGGACTGTTCCCATGAGGGACAAGACTGATTTGCATATAGCTGGGTCTGAACTGAGGTGGCGAAGTGAGCAAAAGAAAGATGATGGATTCAACCCAGATCTGTGACTGCGGGGGAGTGTCTGAAAAGTATTAGCGCTCTGTCCATCATCTCCTTGTGTTTCCTGAGGATGCACCACCACATAAGATTTTCCTTTACCCCACAGGAATTGCAGGAAACAAAATTGGACTTTTACCAAATAGCCCAGAACCCCCATCTAATTAGTTGCGTCGATGGTACATATGTAGCTATATGTCCCCCCTCTGTGAATGAGTACATTTACAGGAATAGAAAGTCATATCATTCACTGAATATACAAGTCATATGCAATGCAACGCATATCATCACAGACATAGTGGCAAGATTCCAAGGTAGTACCTATGATTCCTACATTTTCAGACACAATGGCATACATACACGTCTTCTTGGGGATTAATTTGGCGAAGGATACCTGCTTAGTAAACATATGTAATTCTCTTTTGCTGATTCTCAGGTCATTGCGAGGCATAGCAGTGACTAATCCATTGCCTTGTACCCCATAGGTGACAGCCCATATGCTGTGCGCTCATTCATATTTACACCATACCTTATTCCAAGTACACCAAGTGAACAGCGGTTCAAGGCAGCGCACAGGTCAATGCACAATGTGATTGAGAGGACCTTTGACCTACTGAAAAGTCGCTTCAGCTGCCTACATAAAACTGGCGGTGCATTGCAGTACAGCCCAGACACTTGCTGTCATGTTGCATACCAGAGCAACTGCTATAGGCGTACCCCTGGAACTCTCAGATAGTGAACCTGACGAAGATGAGGAGCCATTACAACCACAACAAGAAGCAAGCACATCTAGTGCAGCAGAATGAAGACAGCAACGTGCAGAAATAATGCAGAATTATTTTTGCGGTGGGTAATGTTTAAACCAGACACTCATGGTTTCATTGCCATTGTGATTTATTAAAATAAAAAGTCTTCTGGATGTGTTGATGCACACATACCAAGCAGAAAAAGTCCAATGTGTACATTTTAACACAACAGGATAACTGTGCCATAGTACTTATACATCAGTCTAGACAAATATAGATAATCGTTACCTAACCAAAACACAATCCTTGTGCTCATGTCCACACTATTTTCAGCGTCCACGCACACCCTTTGCCCTTTCTGGGTGTTCTGACATATCCCTGTTTGAGCACTCAGATGCTGGAGTTTTCCGAGTACTGCACCTCCTGCATTTAGTCACTGGTGCCATGCTGCTACTGCAGCTGGAGCTATCCTCACGATCCCCTCCACCCATGACACTACTGACAGCAACAGAAGTAGTTTGCTTTTGCTACACAACATTGGTGACCTGTATTAGTACCCTGGCCACATCACTGCAGCAATGAGTCATTTCCAACTGCATGCCTACAGCACGTCAGGATAGTTGTGCAGGTGTTGTGCTTAGCCGGTTGATGGCCCTAGTGTACCCATCCATGCCTCCAAGAATTCATGGTGTCTTTTGCGATGGGACACCTAGTCTTCTTGCATCACCTTACATAAGTCCCTGAGTGCTAGGGTCATCTCGCCAAAGTGTTTGATGTGTTTCTCTGCGGCCTTCCTGCACAGCTGTTCTGAACTGTTTGATGCTGTCTCTCATCTCTCCCATATTGCTTGCAAGAGATGAAAGGTGTGCCTGCATTGAATGCATGTGTTTACATTGCAGGAGCTGTACCCTCAACATTGCGATTGCCAGGCCAACAAAGGACCTTGAACTGCCACCTTCCTCAGCTCTCATTTGTGCAGCTGCCCCGCGTCTCCTGATGCGGGTATTCCTACCTTGCACCCGGACACGTGGTTTTGATGTGGGTGTCTGCACAGGCTCTGCTTATGGAGGGTCAGGTTGGCCTCCATCCTCTATTTCTAAAGTAGGCAATGGTGCCACTCTGATCCTGCATCTTGTGGGTGCAGGTGTTGTGGGTTATGGTGACACTGTGATGTCTTCTCCTGACTGTGACTCACTCTCTGGGAGTGCATGGCCTTCACTCTCACCTACTCCTGCTCAGGTGCATCTGTGATGTTAAACAGTGCATTTTTAGTTTGCAAATTTGGACATGTAGTTAATTTTACACATTGGATTGTTAAATAAATGTATTTCTCAATGTGTGAAGATTAAACTTGCTTGTCATAATCGACTGCAACTATGCTAGCTTGCTACCCACTTCCCTTCCCATTCTGATTTGCTGATTGCTATTCCCATAATGCATCTGTGTGTTACAAGTAAAACATGGTCTGGAATGCTATTTTCTACACTAAGCTGATTCGGACTTATGGAGTATGTTTAGTAATTTTAACATTGTATGGTCATTTGCATGCATCTTTCCTTGGGAGGTTCTGGGCGGTGCAGAGGAATCGATTGATGTCAATCTAACAACACCCTCAGGCTAAAGAGTGGACTCCACAAGCTCCTCTAGGGCTGTGGGGGCTGTTTGTGTGGCTGGTCCTCCTCCAGTTGTTTTGCTTCAGCTAGCCTTGCAGCAACCCTTTCATTTGCCCGGCTCTGCAGGTCATATCACTGTTTGTGCAAGTCAGGTATGGAGCTCTGTGTGACCCCCACTGCAATGAGTTTAGATTGGATTCCCAGCGATAATTTTCTTTTTTCGGACTCTAGGACCTGCAGTGACTGTTTGCCAAAAAGTTTATCATGGCTCTTCACAACTTCCTCTATTAGTATTTTCAGCTCCTTTTCACTGAATTTCGGCTTTCTTTTGCACTGCTTCTGGGCAGTTTCTGATGCAATGTTGGATAATTGCACCAGTTCAACGGTCCCAAATGGATTCCTAATGCTGTTCTCCTGCAGTCTGCTTCCTCCTCCTCACTCTCAGCACACAGATAACAGCATGGGATCGTTCACTTCCTGATTGTGACATCATCATGCTGCATTAGATTCTCAGATTCGCTATTAGCGACTCGCAAATGGCGTAATCGCATAAATTGCGAGTTGCTATTTTGAGATCGCAAATAGCGATTGCAAATTATACCGATTCGCCCAAACACCCGAATCTTTGGATGCATTGCAATTGCGACTCACAAATTGCAAGTTGGTAATATTCGCAAATTGGTAATCACAAATCAGTATATTGATGCATGTGCCACCGAATGGTTACCATCTATCGTAATCGGTCGGTTGGAAATGTTTCCGAGTCAGTTATGCGAGTACTGTGCCTGAGACATTGTTGCCAGTACTGAGAAAGGGAACTTTAAAATGTGACTAGTTGTTGTTAGGGTTTCTTCAGGAAGCGGACCAGGAGAGATCTTAAGGATTTTTACTTAAAGAGAGTGAACTTGTGCTGGTCGAGGGTTCACTAGAAGCAAATTACATTTGATAGGTTTCATTTTCCGATGCCCCGCCCACTTACACTTACGTTTATGAGTTAGCATAATGTGTCTAATCAATGATATATTCATTTTGTGCATTTACGTTTATATTCTCCATTTCATTATTCATTTATGCGTGTGACATTATTCAGTTTTCTTAGCTTAGCCTGTGTGCCACCATTTTGGAGTGCTTCTCTCCGCTTGCGAGTCGCACTCGCTCACCCCTCCCGTAGGAATAGAAAAACCCTGAACACAGCAGTTTTCGTTTCTTGGCTAACTGTGATCGAAACTATAACAAATTCCTAATCTGTGCTGTTCCCATGTGCTGGAGACGCTGAGGCCTGGCTCCGCGGCCTTGGGCTGAGATAAGCAATGTTGCCATCGCAGGTGTAGATGCTTCTTGTGTGAGGCCATTGTTCGCTCTTTCAGGGGTTCAGTACTTTTCCAGTATGGGCGTGTTTTATCCTACTGTATCCTGTTATAATGTATTGCTGTGATGAGATGAGGCAGTCCTCTCGGCGCACTCTTAGGGGTGAGGTCGGACAGGGCCCTCTCATATGGGAGTTTGTGACCTAATAAAATATCCTGTTTATCCTTCACCGCTGTCCGGCTGACTTATTACTTGGTAATTATAGGTGAGTGCGGTAAGTCACTCGGGTGGATTTGAACCACGCTTATCAGATGGCGCCCGAACAGGGACCCCGCGATAAGGATCTTTCTCACCCGTAAGTGGGTAGCAGAAGACCGGGGACCCTCTGGTCGGCACGGTGGATCTGGGTACCCACTTTGATGCCGAGCTTGGTTCTCGCAGCGCTGCCCCACCCTGCTGATCGGGAGAGGTCCCGGTTCGGGATCCTGCGCCGGGGTCCGGAAGGCGGAACTTTGGAGCTGACCGTGTTGGTCCCAGCAGCCGGCGGTGGAGAACAGTAGGGGTCGGTACCGCGTATAGAAGGTGAGTGGTCCGACTATTGATTGAGGGAGCTGGGATGCTCCATGAGACCGGTGTGTCTCTAGTGATTGGAGGAGCCGGTGTGCTCCTGGGGCTAGTGTGCTCCGGGGAACTCAGGGTGCGAGTGGCGCCCTGACAGACTTGGTGGAGATTGGGTGGACGTTTGTTTTTGTCATCCGACCGGATGGTACTGTGGTCGGGGCGCGGCTCACTGTGGACGGATTCTGGGACATACCCGAACCCCTAGGGTGTGTGGTTCGTTGGGAACGGGTCCCGGGTCTCACGTGGTGTAGTGCGCAGCGATCTGTAGTGCCGACGGGAGGCGGATGTGTTCCCCAATCTCGGAACGGTGGATGTACTGTTCGGTCTGCGGCAGGGTCCAGGTTCCCCAGGACTTGGTCGACGGGCCTTGTCCCATTTTGGTAACACGTGTTTGGTAGGGATTTGACGTATAAGAAGTGCGAATACGTGCGTGTGTGTGTTTCGTTGTGATCGTGCGATCTGGGAGTCGGTGAGACGGTGAGTGTAAATTTTGTGTTGGTGTGAGAGTGAGTGAGTGGAGATGCCGTGTTTCAGTAAGCTGCGGTGTCTCGGGTGCTGCTGCGGCACCTCAGACACTAGATTGGCCGAGAGCCAACGCGCCCCAGTGGAGGGCTCCCCTAATTTCGAGATGCATGTTAAGCATGGGCTGACTTCGATTTTGTTTAACACTTTGTGGCACAGATATACTAAAGGAAATGTGGATTTGCAGTGGCCCTTGACTGGTTCTTTCGATGTGGCAAAGCTAGATTATTTGCAGGACAGATTATTTGCTAGGCGCAGTCACCAGAGTATGTTTGACTCCCTGAGGATGTGGCAGAAGGAAGTAAAGGAGCGACAGCACAGAGAGGAGAAGGTAGCTCAGAAGAGAGCGGCACAGACAATGGCGCAGAAGGCGAGAGAACATACTAAGAAAGAGAATGAGCAGCGGATTGAGCGCGCAGACAGACTTTATAGGTTGCAAGACAATAAAAGCTATGTAGCAAGAGAGGAAGAACAAGATGAGATGGAGGACATCTTGAATGCTCGTCCCCCTCCCCCGTATGCCCCGCAACCGTTGTACCCTGTGTTGACGGGTTCTGCTTCCTCTGCAGTGGTTTCGGTTCCGCAAACGGGTGCCCCTCCCTTGTCTGGCACCCCCACCTCCTCCTCTGTTTCAGCCCCAACTTTGTTGAGAGATGTTGAACAAGCCTTGTCTTCTGTCACTTCTTCATTGACCGCTCCCTTGGTCTCTCTCTTGGTGGCGAGCTCACCTGCCCCCTCAGTGGCCTCCCCTGCGCTTCCTACTGTTTCTGCCAGCGCTACCCCTCAAGGTGGGTTGGTGACTCCGGCTCGAGGTGCGGGAAGTGGGCTACTTACTCAGGTACGAAAGTTGCTTACGCGCTCCACTGTTGGGTTGGATGAGAAAACGGTAGTGGCTAATCAGGTTTGTCAGTGGGCCAGGAATAACATTTATTCACTTGAAGACATTTGGTCCACGATGAAAGATTATGAACCCTTGATGCAACAGCATGCTTTATGGCATATGTCAACGACTCTAATAGCGTTGTGGGAACAGGGCTATGGTGGAGCGGCGCCTGTGGTTCTTCATGACACTAAGAATAGAGCCTATAGGGCTAATACTGGTATAAAAGATGTGTTGCAGAGTTTGCGGTCCTTGTTGGAATACAGAAATGAGTTGCCGACGGCAGGAGAGCCCCATTTTCCTGGGGTGCACCCAAGGCGTGAGGTACACCCTATTTTCCATCCTGAAGTGCCTGAAGTGGTAGACCCAGTAACTCAGAATATTACTAGGGCCCATGTGGATGCCCATTTCCAAGAACAGTGGGTATGCACGCCTTGGAAAAGGAGTGAGGTTCTAGCCTTGAAAGCTCAGTTGCCTGATTCAAGAAAAAATCCGACTGCATACTACAAAGAGTTGACGGAAGCAGCTTCTTCGACGGTTATGACTTTAGCTGACATAGAGTTGTTTTTTGGGCTACTGGTTCCGGTGGATGTGTGGAGACAGGTAAAGGGGACGGATCATGCAGAGGAATTAGGCGGTACGTGGGAGGAAATTAAGGATTGGAACAAGGAGCGGAAGCCAGGGGAGAAGCCGAAGGCTGAGATTTTAGCATTACCAGGACGAATAATAAAGTATATGCATTCCCTTATTCCCCCAAAGAAAGTGGATTGGGATAAGTTGACTGCATGTAGGCAGAAGAAGGATGAAGCAGTTTCTGACTTTTTCACTCGTTTTGAGGAGGCTTTCATGGACTTCAGTGGTCAGGATCTATCTCAGGATGGAGGCTTGCGACTTTTCGTTAATAGATTCGTAACGAATTTGTTGCCGGAAATAGCGGCTAGGTTACAGGCATCGGAGAGTACGTGGACGACGTCCACCCCCTCTGGTATTTTGAGTATGGCTCAGTACTATGAGCATAGGTAGAACGAGAACAAAGACAGACAGGAAAAGAAAGCCAAAGACTTGAAAACGAGGGTGTTGTTGCAGCAGGTGTCGAAGGGTCGGGGACGTGGAGCCCCACCCATGGTAGCGGGTCGAGGGGGAAGTAGTTACGGAAGCGGAGAGAAGAGAAAGCGTTTAGGGCAGAATCAGTGTGCGGAATGCAAAAAGGAAGGGCATTGGTGGAAAGACTGTCCGGAGCTCCGGTCCAATGTTGGGCCAGGCAGAGGTAGAGGTCGAGGTGAATTTCGTCGGGATGACAGACAGTTTGATGAAGGCAGGAGACCAGGAAGGAATTATTTTGACAGAGAGAAGGATCGCCAACACTTCCAAGCGGAGGGTGACGCCGGTAGAGACAGACAATACTACAATGACGCATATGCTATGGACGACTTGACTGGGTTCTCTCATAACTAGGACAGCGTATGACAGAGCATGGGACCGGTTTCTGTGGATGTTGATCCACAAGGACCCTATGTGTTGGCGGATTTGTTGGGGTCTTCTCAGAAATGATTGGTGGACACGGGAGCTATGAAGAGTTCTGTGGCACGTTCTCAGGTCCCAGGGGCGGCTCTGTCAGGCAAGAATAATATCCCCGTAGGGTTCTCAGGTACTCCGGTGATTAGCCCCATTTCTAAGCCTCTTGCTCTTACGATTGGTCCTTTCACTGCTGACTCCCCCTTCCTTCTGACTTCGAATTGTGGTGAAAATTTGTTGGGTTTGGATTTGTTGAAAAGGTTAAATGCTACGATTTACTGTTCTCCAGACGGTGTGTGTCTCACGTTGGGTCCTACTGTGGCGCATGCGCAGCAGTGTTTCTCGAAAGACGAGCCTCTCCGGGCTGAGTTTGTGGGAGTCCCAGAGACTCTGTGGGCCAATAGTGATACTGATGTGGGAAAAATGGATATAGCTCCCGTGTCCATCAAGGTTAAGGTGGGAGCCCGATTGCCACGAATACCCTAGTACAAGATATCTAGGGATGGAGAGAAGGCTTTGCTCCAGATAATACAGGATTTGATACGATCAGGTGTAGTGGAGGAGACAGACTCTAACAGTTGTAATAGTCCTATTCTCCCGATCCTTAAAAGACACTCTGCCGATGCCGCCGATGGTACACCTGACGTCTATCGCTTTGTGATTGATTTACGTCACATTAATAAGGTGGTTGAGCCTCAATACCCGGTGGTCTCTGATATTACCACGATTTTGACAATGATACCCCCCACGGCCAAATATTTTTCTGTTTTGGATTTAAAAAACGCTTTCTTTAGCATTCCTGTGCATCCTGATAGCCGTTTCCTTTTCGGATTCTCATTGGCTGGCCGAAGCTTCAGATGTTGTAGAATTCCCCAAGGCTATACCGAAAGTCCCAGCATTTACAGCCAGGCTTTGAAGGCTCAATTGGACGACTTAGAGCTACCCAAGGGCAATGTTCTTTTGCAATATGTAGATGATCTTCTAATCGCATCTGACACCGAGGAAGGGTGTCGAGAAGCCACGGTCAAATTACAGCATCATTTGGCTCGCAAAGGACATAAAGTGTCCCTTCCTAAATTCCAATACTGCCGACAGGAGGTTACCTACCTAGGTCATCTCCTATCGAAGGAGGGGAGGAGGTTGACACCGGAGTGCATCAAGGCGATAACTAACATGGCTGTACCTAACACGCAGCGAGAGGTGCGCGCATTTCTGGGTATAACATCGTATTGTCGCCAGTGGATACCTAATTATGCCTTACTAACCAAACCCCTTTTGTATTTGACTACTAAAGAAGTGTGCGAACCCCTACCCTGGACTCCAGCATGTCAAGAAGCGTTCGAGTTACTAAAAACAGCTTTGTGTTCTGCGCCTCTTTTGGGAACTCCTGATTACCAGAAGCCTTTTGTGCTTTATGTACATGAGGCGGAAGGTTGCGCGTTGTCTGTCCTAACTCAATGTTTCGGAGGGAAACAAAGACCGTGTGCTTACTTTTCTGCTATGCTTGACAATGTGGCGAGAGCGTTGCTGAGCTGTCTAAGGGCTACAGCGGCTGCTGCGGTCTCAGTAAGACAATCGGCAGGGCTCGTGTTGGGTTCAGAACTCACAGTGATGGTACCGCACGCTGTGGATATTCTACTGAACAGAACGCAGACGCAGCATTTAACAAGTGCTCGTCTTACTGGTTATGAGATGACGTTATTTGCACCCCATGTGACAATTAAACGATGTGCCACTCTGAACCCGGCCACGTTGATACCTATCCCTTCAGATGAAAAGGACGATGAAGTCCATGATTGCTTGTTTCGGACAGAGGAAGAGACAAAGGGAAGGATAGATTTGACAGACACCC
Source organism: Lissotriton helveticus (assembly GCF_964261635.1). Classification (NCBI taxonomy): domain Eukaryota; kingdom Metazoa; phylum Chordata; class Amphibia; order Caudata; family Salamandridae; genus Lissotriton; species Lissotriton helveticus. The sequence goes on along the minus strand of NC_136067.1, from coordinate 519,062,224 downwards.
CCCTAGATGATCCCGACGGGGAGCTGGATGTTGATGGTTCCTGTTTTAAACTTGCGGATGGTACCTCAACTGCAGCATATGCAGTCACGACATTGAAAACAGTGGTGGAGACTTCTAGGATCCCGTACCACTCAGTCCAAGCTGCAGAAATATTAGCATTGATGCGTGCGTGTGAATTGAGTGAAGGACTGGACGTGAATATTTATACTGACAGCCAATACGCCTTCGGCGTGGCTCATAGTTACGGGCTACTGTGGGCGGAGAGGGGATTTTTGACATCACACGGACAAAGGATTCAGAATGGTCCATTGATACTACGACTATTGACAGCATTGACGCTTCCCAGACGACTGGCAGTGATCAAATGTAGCGCGCCCAAAGTGGTGGTGGATGATGTAGGATGGGGAAATGCATTTGCAGATCAGACAGCTAAGGAGACGGCTAGGATGAAACTCCCACGAATGTTTGTGGCAGGACCAGCTAGATGGGTACCAGATGTTAATATGTTTGCGAATACTGTACAAAGTGTGCGGAACATACAGGAAAAAGCAAGTGACGATGAGTTGAGGACATGGAAGAATGGTGGGGGGCGGTTGGACTCGGATGAGTGTTGGATGGATGTGACAGACAAAAGACGATGGTTACTCCCGGACGCGTATGTCCTTCCAGTGGTGACAATGGCTCATGGGCCAGCACACATTAGTGCAAGGGGGATATCTAAATTGTTAGACCCAGTGTAGAGCAATAAGAACATTTCCAAGGTAGCAACCCAATTGGTGAGACAGTGCATGGTTTGCTTACGGCATAATCCGGGAAAAGGGAACACCTGTCCCAGTTGGTAACTTTGCCCCTCCTTCTTTCCCTTTTGAAGTGATTCAGATAGATTATATTGAAATGGAGAGGGTCAGGAACCTCAAGTACGTCCTAGTGGTGGTATGCTCCTTTAGTAGGTGGGTGAAGGCTTTCCCAACTAAGGATTGTACGGCTATCTCAACAACTAAGATGTTGATCAAGGAGTACTTTTCTCGCTATGGCTTGCCCCGGGTGATCTGGAGTGATAATGGCACATCTTTTAACGCTGAATTGATGAAACAGATATGTAAGGGACTGCAGATCTCCCAGAAGTTCCATGCAGCACAGCACCCCCAGGCTGCGGGTTTGGTAGAGAGGTTCAATGGGACCCTTAAACTAAAGATGGCCAAGATACAAGAAAGTACAGGGTTGCAGTGGCCAGATGCACTTCCCCTAGCATTGCTTTCCACTAGAGTGACAGTCAACTCCAAGACAGGTGTCTCACCCCACGAGGTTATTTTTGGCCGCCCTGACAATGTGTGGGGTGTGCCTAGACCAAAATGATTCTCCGAGATTGAATATCCTTTGTTGATAGATTACCTGTATGCTTTGACTAAAGATCTCCGTTCTATTCATCAGCAGGTAGCAGACACCCTGAAGCCGCTGCCGGAGGGGCCAGGCCACGCCATACAACCCGGGGACTGGGTAGTCGTGAAGAAGTACCAGAGGAAGTCCTGTTTGGAACCCAGGTGGTCAGAACCGAGGCAGGTGCTTCTGACCACCCGCACCGCGCTTCGGATCCAGGGTCGAAAGGCATGGACGCATGCCTCCCATGTTAAACGCGTCCCCTTGCCGTTGCCATATGATGAATGAGTGAGAGAAGGCGTCGCTGATCAAGAGTGTGAGACGGTTCCTCGGTACATACCCTTCTCGGATGCTTCATTGAGGGGTGAGGAGCCGGTTCAAAGAGCAACGAGGCCAGTGCTGATTACAAGTGGTGAAGCCTCTTCTGATCACAGTGAGCGAAGATCAGAGGATACGTCTCTGCCATTGAGCCCCCCCATTCTGTTCACAGATCCAGAGGTGCGAGTGAGCACTCGTTATAATCTGCGGCCCAGAAAGGAAAAGAAAAAGTACTGAGCACTGGAAGAAGGGCTGCGATAGGGATTAGATGAGGACTGTGTTGCAGACTAGTTAAGTGCTAGGGATGGACTGCTGGTAAGAGCCCTGGTGCACTGTCGAGACATTGTCGAATGGGACACTAGGATTGCGTCTGGGCCCAGATTCAGTACTCCTGAGTTGCAAAGGTTGTGTGACTCCGTTATGGGATTAGGGAACAAACAATAGAAGCCTGCCTGTGAGGCTTTAACGGACACAGGGAGAAGATCCCTTTGAGGGTGAAGAACCCCTCTGGCCGGCTTCAGCGTGACTGGAACTATTTGAGTACCTTTTAGTTTAGTTTTGGACTTTTAGTTAGGGAAATATGTATCCCTTTGGTCGTCCCATCCCTGAGGAGGAGCAACCCTTTGCAGCTCCACATAAACCAGCACCAGATTCACCAAGGCTTGCTCTATCACGGAAAGGGAAAGTGGTGGTCATAGTGATGCTGATCATTGTATTATTTTTTATTTTTTTTTTTAAACCTTTATTGTACAAAGAAAGCTCACAAATACGGGCCTACAACCCCACGGGCTGGCCACCACACGGTAAAAAACATAGCAAAGGAGAATAGGTTCTTCACAGGATATGGCACCAGGAGCACAGGAGAAACCACAAAGGCCATCGAGCAATCAGCACAAACAGGATAACAAAAGGTTAATTTTCTAATACGGGGCGGGGGAACAGAAGAATAACGGGCCGTGGAAGAAACAACAAGGGAGGGGCCGCGGCAAGCCGCCATTTTATGAACACAGGATGAAACAATAAGCCATACAAACATAGCTACCAAAGAATATACACATAATCGGAGTACAAAGAAGCTACAATGGCATCAGTCAAACCGCGCTCACCCTTCACCGCCCCCACCCAAAATGAGGAGTCAGAACCAAAAAGGCCCCCATTGCAAAATACAATACGATACGCACCCCAATGGAAATAAAGAGACCCCCATAAAGGAGGAAGGGGAAGAGGGAAAAGGGGGACAAAAGAAGGGACTCCCACCAAATCACGCACCCCCAGGAGACAAGACAGAACAACATGACCCGGCAAGTGATATACCAAAAAGTCGATACCAAAATAACCAGCGGGCCACAATCAGACACACACCGGAATACGAACGCCACAGAAACTCCCCAGGGGGACACATGAGGAGACAGAGTTCCGAAAAGGTGAATACACAAGAGCCATAGAACAAAAAAAGGAAGAAATAAGGGGGGAAAAAGACCCCCCAATAGAGACAGACCCCCCCCACCCACCCCTAAGCCCACCCTGCACCCCTGCAGAAGGCTACGGCCTACCCCCCCGCAGCGTGCCTGTCGCCCTAATTAGAACCCGAAATATAGCGGAGCAAAGTGAAGTCGGAAACAGAAGACAAAAACGGGAAGGGCAAGGGAAGGGAACACAGGATGGGAGACACATACATACACATACACGGGGGAGGGCCGGGAAACAGGAGGGAACGCACCCGGCCACCCGCCTGAGTCGAAGGTCCAAGACCCCGGGAAGCCAAAGATTATCAGGTTACAGTCCAAGAGCACCAAACAGTCACACATAACCATACCAGGACACGTTGACCATCCAAACCAGTACAAGACTACCGCACGCAGATGCCAGTGCACATCAGCCCTGTCCCTGTTTGTCCAAAGTGGGAACAGTCCGATCCAGCGAGGTCCAGGCCACGAAGAACAGAAGGCAGACAGCAGGAAAATCCAACGGCAGTCCAGAAAATACACGTGAAGGACAACACGGAAGATCCAGGAAAGTCACGAAGTGTAGCAAACGATGCAGGCACAGGTCCAAGGATATGTCCAAAGAAACCGACCCATCTGGGCCTGCACAGGAGAAATCGCCGGGCAGCGGCGGCAAAAAGGAACCGGGAGAGTCATGAAGGTCAGGCCGAGCAAAATCCAGCTCCCGGGCCAGAGGCAAAGGAGGCAGAGCCGGAGGAGGAGGCACCATCAAGTTCCGCACACCCACGGACGCGGTCGTAGCCGGGGCCAATTCTGCCAGGATAATTCCAGCCGCACCCCGCAACGGCAAAGCCACATCCGGCCGTGGGGGCCCGGGAGGCCCGTAGCGAGGAACCATCTCCGAAGTAATGACAGGCGCGGCCACCAAGAGTCGCCAGGAGAGCAGGGCATCCAGGACCTCTTTAAGTGTAAGAAAACCTTTACAGTATTCGTCACCCGGGCCATGCGGCGGGCCTCCAGCGCTCGTCCAGGCCCGGCCAAGACAATTGGGGTCGGTCGCCATTTGAGAGCCCAACAAGGCCGTGCGGCCGCCAACCTCCGCCGGGGCGACGGCAAGGCAAGTGTAGTCGCGCCGATCAGCGGCAGAGCACCCCGGGCAGGAAGGGGGGCCACCAGAAGAAAGGGACCTCACCGGCCACCCAACGCCGCCGGTCCCGTTCTCCGAGTCCGGACGGCAAAATCAAAATGGCCGGGCCGGAGAACAAAGGGGGAGCAAGCCGGATACACGAGGAGCTCCGGCAATGGAAGGCAGCGCCTCCACCAAAGGCCTCCTCCCCACGGGAATCAGCCAGGAAGGACCTCCGGCCCACATGAACAACGGCCTTCCGACCACCTCCACTGCGTCCCGAAGGGCAGCACCGCAGGCTCCGTCCGGCCCGGGAGCCGGCAAGAAGATCCAGGCCAGTCCGCCTCCGACACCCCAATACAATCGGGGGCACTGCACCGGATCCACAGCAGCCAGGATAACCGAAACAAGAGGTAAGTGCCTGCAGGGCGTCGTAGCACTACCACACAGCAAAGAGGGCTTCCCGGGGCAGGATAACAGCAGGATAAATGTGAAAATACAGGCGGGCGAACGGAGCCGAGCTAAAGCGCGGCCATCTCGGTCGCGAGCTAGGCTCCTCCCCGATCATTGTATTTTTGTTAATTCTTGGAATACTGTTTTTCCTTGATGAAGCTTACCCTGTCCATAAATTCATTCCTACCCCTTCTGCCTTGCCCGAACATAATATGGTTACTGTTGATTATGGTGAACAATGCATGCGGAAGGGCTATCGAGATAATGTTTTTATTAAGACTCTACATCATGCCCATGCCGTGTATAATGTGACAGATTGTTGGGTCTGTGGGTTGCTCCCTTCTGCTGCATACAAAAAGGATAGATTGCTGGCACTTCCTTTAACACCTGTGAATAGTTGTGTGGGTTGGTACACTTTAATTGGTATGGTGAAATTCTTTCAGCAGCCTGATTTCTTGGACCCTCGATTACCTGGTACAGGATCGACGTTGACGATGCGAGTACGCCCTATGCCTACCTCTTCCCTTGGACGGTTGTTTACTGATGGACGTTTTGATCAGACATTTCTAGAGACATGCTCGAGGAAGTTAGAACGATTTGTGACCCCCAACTGTGGTAAATAAATAAATAATACCCTATTTTTGACTAGACATATATCATAACAGATAGCTCAATAAATAAGAGTCAAGATTCGAGGTAGTAGGAGTTTTGCAGGTTTAATACAGCATAAGGACAGGAACAGGACGACCTGCATAGGAATAGGATGACAGGGCCCAGCAGCTGCTGGGGCTGGATCTGGGATGAGCGCGCTGACTTTTAATAACAATACATGAGCATATATACATAACGCAAACACATAGTATTACATTGCAGTAGGCGTAGCAGTGGGTGGAGCAGAAGGCGTGACGCGTAGCAGTCGCGAAAGATAAGGGCGAAAAGAGGTGTAACAGGGCGTATACATAGACACGTGATGCAAACGTAACAGAATATGTCATGAATGGGGCGGAAACCATGGAGGGGGCTACCTAAGGAGCCGGGACCTCTAACCTGATGGTGCGCGCAAACTGGCAATGACGTATCACTAGGAAAAGCTGGGGGCTATGAACTCTGTGCTAGGAGCAGAGACTGAAGTCTGGAGAGTCAGGGCGACATGTACCTAAACAGTATCTAGTATCTGATGTTTAGAGAACATGTTGATATAAACTAGAAGTCAGGAGAGGAAAGGCTAACTTGATTCTAAGACTGGACCATGCATTATTCTACATGTAGTGCGTGATGAAGAATATTAAATGACCATTAAATGCAGTATTTCTCTAACGTGGAGACGTGAAGGCTAGACAATGACGGAAACTATTGATGCAGTTCAGTAGCTTAGGAATGCAGAGAAGGAGGACTGAACTGATAACTGGAACTATAACATACTTTTGGCAGACTCAGAGACTGAGCCAGGCTGGACCGGGCACTGCGAGGCAGGAAGTAAGTGAAGGGTCGAGGATACAGGTGGGGGCTGTATCGCTCCTCAGCGAGGCTTCAGGAGACAGGAGCTGAATCTGGTGTCCGGGCCCTTTTGAGGCCTAGAAACGGGGACTTTATAATAGAATAACGTGCACACTGAGAAACGTGGCAACGTAACTTTACATAGGCCTGATATTCGTAGTATTCACGAGGGCTGGAAACTGGCATACTAGAGGTGGACACAACTGTAATTGCGTCATTAATCGAACATGGGGAATGCATATGCATATTTAATCATGCACACATAACATATGATGGATGACACGTAGGGACACAGAACATGGCAAAATTTACTTTTCCACACAACGACACTGACAAAGTGAGGGAAAGTTTTCTATAGTTGAACTCTTCCTTAGCCTATAGACATCCTCCTTCGAGAAATAGTAGTGGTCGTTCTCTGGTACCCCTGGCAGTTGTTGGGCCTTCACCCTTTTTCTGTATCCTAGGGAGGGGTCCTATTAAGGTGGGGGACAGCTCTTGCAATGTGACTGCTTCGATTCGCCTGCCCCTTAGTCCTTCTTTAGTTACTCCCCCGAATATTTATTTTGTATGTGGGGATAATGGATACTTGTGGTTGCCTGAGGGTTGGGGTGGGGTCTGCTACCTGGCCTATTTACTTCCTCCTGTTTATGCAGCACCCTCAGATTATCATAAAACACATTGACGGTTTGCTATAATGCCTGGACAGCGTAAAAGGAGGGCGCTCCAAGTTGAGGATGTGGATCAGACTGACACCTCTTTGCAGCAATGGACGGATTTCTCTAAGGGTTTACTGCCGTTCTGGGGTACTATCTTTAACAGTAGAGCTATTCGGAGACTGTCATGGGTGATGGAAAAGGTAGTGAATATGGAGGCAGATATTGCGGCCAATATGTCCATTGAGATGCAGGCTATGAGATTATTTACGATCCAGAATAGGATGGTGCTTGACGTCATCCTTGCAGATAGGGGTGGAGCCTGCCGCGTCATCAGGACCTCTTGTTGCGTATATATTCCTGACTCGACTCGACTGTTAACTTAGCGGTCCAGAACTCCATAGATTGGCAGCTGAACTTCATCAGGATACTGGTACTTGGTCACTAAAGACATGGTTGTGGAGTGTTTTCTCTTCATGGGGCTGGAAGATTTTGATGGGTGTTGTGGAAGTTGTAGGTATCTTGCTGACCTGTTGCTTATGTGTTTATTGCCTTTCCCCTTGTTGCTCTGTCTGTGCCAGCAATTTACGAGCTTCTCGGACACCAACACGCCAATATCCTGTTTCCGATAATGTAGAGCTTCATGATATCCATTGGTTGATGCTTATTGATGATGATATTTTTGATTGATGTGTTGCCCCGTCCCTAGTATTTTGTTTAAAGGCCCTACCTTTTAGCTAATAAAGGCTACACTCCTGTTAGCCACATTCTGCTAAAAGGAGGGTCTGATAGGTTTCATTTTCCGATGCCCCGCCCACTTGCACTTACGTTTATGAGTTAGCATAATGTGTCTAACCAATGATATATTCATTTTGTGCATTTACGTTTATATTCTCCATTTCATTATTCATTTATGCGTGTGACATTATTCAGTTTTCTTAGCTTAGCCTGTGTGCCACCATTTTGGAGTGCTTCTCTCCGCTTGCGAGTCGCACTCGCTCACCCCTCCCGTAGGAATAGAAAAACCCTGAACACAGCAGTTTTCGTTTCTTGGCTAACTGTGATCGAAACTATAACACATTCCTAATCTGTGCTGTTCCCATGTGCTGGAGACGCTGAGGCCTGGCTCCGCGGCCTTGGGTAGAGATAAGCAATGTTGCCATCGCAGGTGTAGATGCTTCTTGTGTGAGGCCATTGTTCGCTCTTTCAGGGGTTCAGTACTTTTCCAGTATGGGCGTGTTTTATCCTACTGTATCCTGTTATAATGTATTGCTGTGATGAGATGAGGCAGTCCTCTCGGCGCACTCTTAGGGGTGAGGTCGGACAAGGCCCTCTCATATGAGAGTTTGTGGCCTAATAAAATATCCTGTTTATCCTTCTCCACTGTCCGGCTGACTTATTACTTGGTAATTATAGGTGAGTGCGGTAAGTCACTCGGGTGGATTTGAACCACGCTTATCACATTTTCTTAATGAGTGGGTGGGTATCTATGATTCTATTAGTGGAGCAAACAAAGTTGTTTTATGTTGTATTTGTTATTTTGTATATTTTGTTTTAAAAAAGACAAAAGAGAAAAGGACGGCGAGCAGTTTGTGAAGGGAGGCGTTAGACTGATGTCATACAATTGCTGAACTGGTATTGGTGATTGAATTGAAATAGAGAAATCATGACATTCTTTAAGCTGTTAAAAGCCTTAATAGGCAAAGATGAGCCTATACCAACTTGGGAAGGAGTTCCTGTGGCTCAGGAAGGTAGACTTACTTTGCAGATGTCATTAGAGAGAGGATATCACATTTGTATCTGGTTGGAAAATTGAGTAAAATATACTGAGAAGGATGGTCCCTTAGCATTTCCACAATAATGTAAGGATTTTGGAAAATTTGAGGAAACAGATGAATGATATGAAACCTAGTCCTGGACCTATGCAATATGCAGCCCTTGAAGAATGGCAACACAAAGCCTATCGAAGAGATAAAGAGAAATGTCAGGGAAGATATAGTAATACATTAAATCCATATGCAGAGGCAAAATGGTATTCCCAGAAGAAAATATGGAGACAAGATGTTGCTTAGAAACACAAATGTATCCTGTAATGGTAGCTGAAAATAAAGAAAGGGGAAAAGTGTAAGGAGAAAAAGAGTTGAAGGCTCAAGTACTCACAATGACAGGTGAGAGTTTAGAGGATATATATGATGAATTATTGAATGAACTATTACTAAACAGACCTCCAGAAGCCAGAAGTCCCACCTGTGAATTTAGATCCAGCCTATAATAGTATTTTCTTGGATGGAGATGAGACTCTTGAGAGAGCAGGATTTTCAAATGTGGTCATAACAAATAGTCCTGATGCATTATCAGTTCCCGTAACTATAAGTCCGATTGTTCCTCTATATCAAACAGGGCGAGGAGTTTCACAAACTCATGCAATAACTGTTCCAACTGGAACTATAGGAGAAACCCGTACCTTAAATGACAGCGAGAGTGCGAGTGTGAGAAATCAGGGAACATTTTCTACACCAGAAAGAATTGATGCTCTTGAGAGTGGTGCGGAGATGCGTAATAGAATGAATTCCGCCATGGAAGGGGGAATAGAGCCATTAATAAGCATTACAGAAACGAGTCTTGAAACACCAATTAGGTAGGGGTCAGCAAATAATTACTTGGAGCATTTTGCAAATGGGAAATCAGAAAACAAATTCACAAGTAGTGCAAAATACAGGAGAAGCTAGTGGAGAATCTCAGAGATCAGAAACAAATACGTCGATAGAGCCATCTCCGGAAAAACTTGATGATTGGATTAGAGATAGAGCTCCTACTGGTAATGTACAAAGTAATACAAATAGAGGCATGAACATAGATGTAAGCAAATTAAAGGTGGAATTAGAAGAAATGATATTTGGAACAATTAGTCCATAGAGACTATTGCAATATTGTGATGAGGAATTACCATTTAGGTGTAAGGATATAATACGAAAAGCAAGAAATATCCATGAGAAATTTACTGAGGTAGCACAGAAATATGGGGTGGATATAAAAAAATACAAAGCCTTCCAGAAAACATATAGATTGGATTTTAGTGACGGCGATTTGGAGAGTCTGAATCCCTCTGGAAAAAGACTGCAGATTAAAGAATTAATAACTACTTTGAGGCGATCGGAGAAGTAGAAAGATAAGAAGGCAAATGGGATAAAAAGAAAGAAGACGCGACAATGGTGCTGCCTTTATACTCTATGATAGGAAAAGAAAAGGCGTAATGGCATATCCCATGGTAGAAGTTTCAGGAGGAGAGTATGTTCATGTCCCTTGGATTAGACAGGACATATTGTCCTTTACCAATTATTTTCCGGGGTTTGAGAGAGAAGATTGTCGAGTGGTATAAACAGGTAGAAAGATTTGTAAAGTTTCAATGGTCTTTCTAAAAGATTTGGATGCTTTGTTCGGGAGCCCAATTATACCTGCTAACGACTGACCCTTTGCCTGCAACCTGCCACAGCACCATGCAGGGTCCAGCAGGACTCTGCCACTGCCGGCCTTAAGGACTGCTTAATTTTGTCGATTTTGGCACCCGAGAGTGCAGGCCTACATTTCCCAGCACCCACATGCGCCAGAAGGCGCTTAAGTGGAGGCCAGGGCTCCCGCAGCACGGGACAAGCACGGGCAAAGCCCTGGCCAAGGGCGGGCCCGTCTGCGCCTGTCAGCGGCCGACAGAGGCCGGGCCACCCACCTTTCTTGCTTGCCAACCGGGATGTTCACCGAGGTGAGTGTTATTAACTGAAAAGTGATTCTTGTAACAAGCCTCCAATATGGGGAAATGAATAGGGACACTACCACCTCGACCAGTCATCACAAGCAAAGATAGCATGCTGGAAAGGGCAGTCAACATAGTTGCTAATGAAATTGAATTAACTGAGAGGCGGCTGTTCTTTGGGATCGAAGCATCTCAGGGTGGCCTCATGTTAGGGGCGGCTCTAGTCGATACAGCTGCTTCCCTCTCGCCCTGCAATGTGCAGACCACCAATCCAAGTAACACACCTTGCTCGTGCACAGGATTTATTCCCAGTAATGAGGGCCCCGATATCGAGACTTCTAATGTTGACATTGTTGCCCCTCCGTATTAAATGAGCATTACTCTTTAACTCCTGTGGCTTTAGGGGCTAGTCGCAAAAGGAAGACAACCAAATCTATCCCCACAAAGAGGAAACAACCGTCCCTTACTAGTTCATCTCGTACTGTTATGAGTTCTTGGTTACAGGCACCTTCAAACACTCAGATCCCCAAGATTGCAGAATTTATTTCCTATGGGGAATCAAGGATCTCTATTGGCACCCAGACTGGCGCTACACTTCCCTCCTTTTGCTGAAGCAACCTTGGAGATACCTTAATTGACACCCTCGTGGACACTGTCTTCGGTCGTATCAAAGATCTAATTGATATGAACTTTACTGCTTTGTGGAAACAGCTAGACAGATTGGACAGCCTGTCAAATAGATTAAGTTCACAACTTAAAAGTGCCAAGCCTGTTACTTCAGAGGGGTCTGATCTAAATGTAATAACTGATGGCACTTTTTGCCTCCCACATGTTTCTGTTCCAATATCGCTCGCAACGTCCGGGCCCTCTAGTACTTGTGTTAAAGTTAAAGAGTGTTTTTCATTAAAGGTAACCACTGTTTAGGGAAATCCATCTAATGTTGGTGGTGTTAGTGGCTTGCCTGTTACAGCCCCATGTGTGTCTTCAAATACTAGCAGAATGACGCGTGATAACTCAGACATATTAAACTCGGGGGGAGGTAAAACATGAGCGGGGATTACAGATCGTGAGAGAATTGAAACCCTTCAAACTAGTAAAGATATACTGAGACTGCCACCGGCTTCTTGCCCTTATGTCTTAGTCCTTGCAGGGGTACCTCCCCTCAGGAAAAAACAAACAGAGACATGGTACCAATTGCGCAATAAAAGCGTTAATTGGTTGTCAAAACACAAGGGGTTTAGGGTGGCAGACGCAAACAACATCATCATGGTTCGCAGGGCAAGTTGGGTAGGGCACTCCACAAAAAATATTGAGGGGTTTTGTATTGTTGTGGTTAGATCCTTATTGATGGTGCAGGAAGAAATATCCACTGGCTCAAGTAATATTTGCTCACTGCCATTGAGCTATTTCTATAAACCAATTGTGGGTTTAAAAAGAAAATGATGTACCGCCTTTAACGATGCATACCAGGGTCCCCATTAGGATGGCGGGTGGACTTTGCCCGCCCGCCATCCTCGCGGAAAACGGGACCGCCCGCGAGCTGAGCGGCGGTCCCGCCTTGCATATTATGATGCGCCCGCCACAGTGGCGGGCGCATCATGCATTTATAACATTACGGTGGGCGGTGTTTACACCAGCACTCGCCGCAATGCTATAAATGCATGGCATGCATTTGCATACACAAAGTGGCAGGCACTGCGCGGTACCTGCCACATTGTGTATGCAAATGCAGGGGGGTACCACAGGTACCCCCCATGTGCACCCCCCACCTCGCCTTCACCATGGGGGCCCACAAGGCCGCCTGCCCGCCGCGGAAAGGCATCCCCAAAAGCGCATGCTAATATAGCTGGCGGTATCTGATAGACACCGCCACCATGTACACCCTTTTCTGCCCCGGCGGCAAGGCGACAGGGGCGGAAAGGCGGCGGACGGTGTTTCCGTCCACCGCGGTCCCTCCGCCATAGTAATATGGCGGGGGGGGGAAACGGGTGGCGGGCGGACAAGGATGTCGGGCGGGTCGCCACCGCTCGCATGGTGGTAGCGATCTGCCCGACATCCTAATGGGCCCCTAGGTTTCTACCATTCTCCTCCATAGAAACACAAGATTGACTCCTACCCGCTCAGATACTTAACAAGAGCATTCCTGCATCTAAGGAGTAACCGTCTTGCGGGCCGCATACTCCGACTAGGATTGATACTGACCAAAATGTAAATATACTAAGTTGGAATGTCGCAGGTCTGGCATCTAAAATAAATTTACCTGACTGGATTGAAATAGTCCCAAACCAGGACATCCTAATGATGCAGGAAACTTCGGCCACGCTGGACTTTTATTCAGAACGGTTCCAATGCTTTAATATTGTTGCCCCTGTCCCTAAGGCAGGTCACCCATCTGGTGGGCTCACAATTTGGGTTAACATCTTAACTGGGGGTACTGTAAAGGCTCTTGACACAAAAATGATAAGTTTCAGGCTCTGATTTACACAAGGGCTGTCTCTATTTATTTAATTAGTTTTTATAACAATGATTTCCACACCGTACCTAATATGAATGTTATTAATTTGTTCAATTTTATTTCAACTCTACAAAACCTCAAGGCTTTTGCTAATGTAGTTGGTATTTGCTTGGGGGGGGGGGATTTTATTGCTAGGATTTCTAGGGGGAATAAATTAACGACATATTCACTCACCAATATGCCCCGGTGCAATGGGGGGTAGAATTGTTGGACCATGCTTGTAAGCAGAAGTTAACGCTATGGAAATTGCTGCAGCACCCGATGAGGATAATTGTATTGAACCAACATATAGAGGCAGGGGCTGTGCCACCACCATTGATTATGTTTTTATCTCTTCACCTTTCGAAGATCGTCTGTTAAAAGCTGAGGTTATAGCGACTGTTCATTGGTGACCGCAATCCTATCAAAATAACAGAGAATTGCCCATAAGCCCACATACAGTAAGGAGTGTGGTGCTAGGAACTTATCACTCTCCAGTGATAATCTAAGATTAGTTTACCGGGGTATTGATAACAGCAATTTGTTTCTTAAAATGGTAAGCGAATACTCGTCAGTTATTGATACCTGTCTGAAACTAAAAGACCATAATACTGAGGTAATTGGTGCCTTTGTTCAACTGTGTGAGGGTATCAAATATTTGCAAACTAGGCCCATAATGGAAGTACAATCTGAACCTAGATGATTTAATTAAGATTGTTCCTTGGCCAATAGAGAGTTTCGTAAGGCACTTTCAATGATCCCCAGAGACTTGGTACTTATCAAATCTTTGAGGCACTATTATAAGACAGTTATTAGGCTCAGAAACGACAAAATTTTAAAAGAGCGCTGGGATAACCTTGCATGTGCAGCTGCTTTAAAAAATGCGAATGGCTTCTAAGTTGCAGTCACAAATATCAGGTCAATGGGACACTCATTGACCCCCCCTAAGTTGCAATATGACTAGCGGCACATTTTTCCAAAATCTATTCAGCCCCAACTGAAAATGAGGACTCTTAGGATTCAGATAAATAATTGGCAAATGTTTTATTATTTCTAGGGACCCCCGAAGAAGGGCTCTGTGTAGCCCGAAATGCATTGAGTTTTGAACGAATAAACGCTGCCTGTGATGAGCCTTGCATCAATCGTATTTATTCAAGAGGTCCGGAGGGGCACAGTTTAAATATAAGAAATTTGAAAATAGGCGACATATTCCGCATGTGAATTTGAATAACAGAAAAGGAGAAAAGGATAAAAGTTGAATTAAGTGGATTGTTTAAAATTGAAGATGTGGACCTAATTGATATACATGTGACGACGCTAACGCGGCACAGAGCTGTGCATTGGGTTGGGGCATAAACATGTCCCATTGACAGAGCTCCAGCATTGGGCATGCCCGACTTCAAAAAGAGTTTTAAACTGTTCTGCATTGAGCGCGAAGGTTATGCAATATCAGATCTAACAAAAATGCATGGAACTGCCCGCAGACCTGTTGCATACTTTTCAGCTGCATTGGATCTTGTAGCTGCTGCTTTACCTGGAAGCTAGAAAGCGCTTGCTGTGACATGTGTGAATTTGGAGCAGTGTAAAAACATTGTGATGGGTCATCCTTTAGAAGTGTATGTGTCACATTCTGTTGAGATTTTGTTAAATTGAATTCAAACACAGCTTCTCACGAGAAGTCGGCACACAAAATATGAAAAAATTATTTAGGGTGCTGAAAATGTGACTGTGACAAGATGCACAAGTTTGAATCCAGTTACCTTGATGCCCTTGCCAGGATATGAAATTGTGATGGAAGAATCTTATCATGATTGTCTTAATGGGACAGAATTGTGTACCAAACCGCGTCCTGACCACCAAGATACCCCTTTGCCTGAGTCGGATCATGTTTTGTTTGTGGATAGATCATGCTTGAGAGATTCAGGAGGTGACTTGCAAGCTGTGGATGCTATCAGTACTGTTGTGGTTGTAGTTGAAGCGTCGTGGTTGAAAGGAGTGTATTCAGCACAAGTGGATGAATTGATTGCACTTACCAGGGCTTGTAGCATTACAGAACTAATGAGAGTAACCATATGTACGGACAGTCAATACGGTTTTGTGGTGGTACATGATTTTGGGTAGTTGTGGTCTCAGTGTGGGTTCATGACCTCTTCGGGTTCACTGATTTGTAACGGAGAGTGCATGAAAAACCTACTGAATGGCCCTACAGCTGCCGGCTCAGATTGTGGTGGTGAAGTGTTTTACCCTACCAGACTGGCCATGATTATATGACAGTTGGTATCCGATACGCAGATGAGACTGTGCGTTATTGCGCCCTAAAGTCTTATGCATTTAATGGTGAATCTTTGAAGGAACAGTCTGATGACACAGAATGCAGATTCATGTTTTCAGTTGTGAAAACTTGTGAAGAAATAAAAGAATTACAGGATTCAGTACCACAAGGAGAGAGATAAGGGTGGATTAAAGCAGGATGTAACCGTAGACAGGAAGATGAGGTGTGGGTGTACACGGTTTACTGACACAAGATCGATGTAATAAATATCGATGTAAAAAATATCGAGTAGAAAATATAGACAACAAAAATTTCTACTCCTATTCTTAAACAGGGAAGTACAAAAATATTGACTAAAAAATATCAATTAAAAAAATATAAATATATAAAATATCGACTTTTATATATAATTAAATATATTAAATATAAAATTTAATTTCAACAAAATAAAATAAATGTAATGTACATTTTAATAAAATATAACAAATAAACCTAATTAAAAAAGATAAACACACAAACATAATTATTTATATATATATTTACTTTAAAACAATTATTAAACTATTATTTGTAATTTATGTTAAAAGTTTAAAATTATATAAAAAATAAATACAGTCAGTGCTACAGTAGGGAAAGTGTTGGATAGCAGAGGGGTAAAAATTACTATTCCAACTCCAGTGAGTGCAACAGTAGGTAAATTGTTGGATAGCGGAGGGGTAAAATTTACTATTCCCACTCCAGTGAGTGCAACAGTAAGGAAAGTGTTCAATAGCGGAGGGGTAAAATTTACTGTTCCCACTCCAATGAGTGCAACAGTAGTGAAAGTGTTGGATAGCGGAGGGGTAAATATTACTATTCTCTCTCCAGTGAGTGCAACAATAAGGAAAGTGTATGATAGCAGAGAAGCAAAAATTTCTATTCACACTCCAACAGTTTATATATCAAGAATCTTTGTGTGCGCGGCTTAAACACCGCTGTTACAGCAATAAAATCCTTTCCAATGCCATTAGCAAAGCCAGTGAGCGCCCAAGAAACATTTTGTTTTCCACATCTGTAACTGAAATAAACACAACTAAGGAAGTTTCGGATAATCCTAGATTTATTACAACTTTTTCTAGGCAAGAGAGAAAGATCAGAACTATCATAACCAAACATTGGCCAATAGTTTTGACCGATGTTTTATTACAAGAAAGGCTGCCCAATGTTCCCTCTATTACCTTCAGAAGAGGGAAATCTATGGGCACAGAACTCGATATAAACTCCCCAGAAACTAGAAAACCAGTGTTGTGGTTGCATGCTACCAATGGCTTTAGGCGCTGCACCACGTGTCGCGCATGTAAATTTGGCTGCAATAAAACAAGTTACCAAATACCCTTTCAGACATCCCCAATACCAATAAAAGGTAATTACAACTGCAAAACAGATTGTGCTGTGTACGTGTTAACGTGCACTTGTGGGCTCAACTACATTGGTAGCACTAAGCAACCAGTGCACGTTTGAATATTACAACACATACGCGCAATTTTACATAATGACCCTGCTTATCCTGTGGCCAGGCATTTTGCGCACTGTCATAATAAGGACATTAATTGTCTCTCATACTATGTTGTCAGTGCTATCCCTAAATCCAATAGGGGTGGCAACAGAGAACGCCAACTTAGACAACTAGAAACTAAATTCATACTAGAATTCGACAGTAAGTGGCCCCAGGGATTAAATAACACAGAGGATATGTATACCTTTTTATAAAGTCATTATGTTGTAAATAGTATCAACAAAATTGTCGATTTTGCATAGTTGTTCTTACGCTATTTTTAATTAACATTCTGTTAATTTTGGCAGTTCTGTATCGTGCATCAGTACTTCTTTTCACCTCACCTTGATTGTTGTTTTATAATATACTAAATTTTAGTGAGAATAACATTTTTGTACAATTTTATCAATTTTAATATTTTACCTGGATGGAGTATCTTATTATTGATGAATTGTAAATATACTTGCTATACATTTGGTATATTGTATTTTAGAATATTAATCAAGGTTTTATCTCATTTATATTGCACCGCACTTCTTTATGCTTATTTGCACATCACTGATTATTCACAAGGAGAATGCAGTAACGGTAATTTACAGTGGCATATAGATACAAGATGGATTTAACCAGTTATTTATTAATTTGTATCTATATGACTAGCTTGATTTTGTAGAAAATGCTACAAATTTACAATAGCAATATTGTGTGTAAAAACAGCTTATTAGCATTTAAGGATATGTTTTTAATAACAATCTTAAATAATGTTTATAGCAAGCACTGTTGTCAGGAATGGAAGACATACTTTATACATCCTGTTGAACTTAGTCTGTTTACACTGTTAATTCACCTCGTGAATGCAATTATAATGCAACTCAGGTGTGCACATTTCACCACTGGCATATATAGAAAAAAATGGCGCAGTTTAAGCTGAATGTGATCAAGGGCTGCATAGCCCGAAACGCGTCGTCGCGAGGAGTGACTAAATAAAAGTATTTCTTGCCTACATTCTGCTGCAGAGGCCTGAGTTTCCTTCTTCGCCGGGAGTTTTCTCTGGAAGTGGTCGGAATTGTCTGCATATATATATATATATATATATATATATATATATATATATAAATATATTACCTACTGGCGGTCGCCAGTAGGTATATATAGTTAGGATTTTTTCTCTATGGGTTTTTTGAAAATTCTATGTCTAATAACTTTGGCGTTTGTGGACCGAATTGGCTGAAATTTTCAGGAAAATGGCACATTTTGTTTCTGAGCAGCCCCTGAAAATTTTGGGGGGGTTCGTCAAGGGGGGGCCGAGAAAAAAGGGGGGTCCCAAAACGCGTTTTTCCCATGTTAATTTCCATAGGGCGGTTGGCCTCACTTTTAGCCCGAACGGCTGAATGGATTTGCACGAAACTTGGCAAAATTGTAGGGACTGGTAGCCCGATGTGCCTTTTGTAGGTCTCAATATATGTGCTGCAGTGGATTTTGAGAAATTAACGTTTAAAAAAAGATATATATCTGTAACAGCGGACTGGGCAGCGGCCCAGGACGCGGACTTTTCGCGCAACGGAGCTTTGTGAAGCGAAGCTGATTGGTTCTCCGGCGTCTGTCAACATTCCAAACAGTCCGTAGCGGCCGCCATCTTGTCTCTCGGTAGGATCGAGAGACAAGAGGAGGTCAAAACAAAGGGGGAAATAACTATAAGGGGGCATAGTAGATCCTCGCTGACCCCCTAGGTTTGATGTGGAGGTTTTAAAAGGGCCCCACGGGGCAAAAAAAAATAATAATAATAATAATCGAACGGCTGAATGGATTTGCACGAAACTTGGCAAAATATTAGGGACTGGTAGCCCGATGTGCCTTTGCTAGGTCTCAATATATGTGCTCCAGTGGATTTTGAGAAATTAACGTTCAAAAAAAGATATATATCTGTAACAGCGCTCCGCTTCGCGTAACGGAGGTTTGCGAAGCTGATTGGTCATTCTGTCACTGGGCTATAGTTGGGCTACATCTGGCTGATATTTGGGCTACATTTGTTTTTTTGTGTGTCTGGCGGCCATCTTTGGGCTACATTGGGCTACATTGGGCTTCATTGGGCTACATTCGGCTAATTAGCAAATAGCTCATCGCAAACTAGGAATGGTAAAGAATCGCTATTTATTCCTTAAAGTTCGCTATTTAGGAAATGCAAAAAACTTTGATGATACATATGGCGGTTCATCTCTAACAAGATAAGAAGCATAGGGATACATTTATGATGACTGGCGCATCACCAGGGATGTGTTAGTCATTCTGTGCCGCTGTTCCGTCACCTATGGTGTGCTGCATTTACAATGCGGCGCATCATGGGGCAAAAACAGCACAGATGCGTGATGTATCTGTGCCGTAAAGGTGGCGCATTGCTGGAGTTGTATCGCAAGTGTGATGAAGCTCCAGCAAGGGTCGGGGGTGCCCCTGTCGCAGGGTTTCTGTTCTCACACAGAACTGTGGGCAGAGGATTGGAACCTCGGCGAATGCATTGCTGGAGTTGTATCGCAAGTGTGATGAAGCTCCAGCAAGGGTCGGGGGTGCCCCTGTCGCAGGGTTTCTGTTCTCACACAGAACTGTGGACAGAGGATTGGAACCTCGGCGAATTAGGGTGTCCCAAAACTCACGTTAGTAATCAAAAACTCCTTAGCAAGCTAGGTACAGTGTCACATTGGATATAACAAACTCTCAATGTTTAGACAATCCAGAATATGAACTTATAGTACCTCAGGATACGTGGAACTCATGAACAGTCGGTCGTTATAGATTTCTTAGAAACCAGAACATGGAGTTAAGAAGAACAGATGTGTATTTGAAATGTTTATTTACTAATGCCGTCTTCTCAGGCGTAGTACCTTAGATAATAAAAGTACACATATTATCAGTAGCAAAATTACCAGCATAGTTACTAGTACATAAAAAGCGAATGGTGACAGTATGTTAACATGCTGTAAATGAATAAGAGTTAGCAACACTTATAAGCAGCCGCGGGCCGTGGAGGGAGTTACGGTGGGGCAGGGAGGCGGGGAGGGGGAGGGGCAAGGTAGAGAGGGCTCCACCCTGCTTCTCCCCCTCCCCGCCTCCCTGCCCCATCGTAACTCCCTCCACGGCCCGCGGCTGCTTATATCTCACCCTCCCTAATACACATATTATATTATTTGCTAAGAAGGTCTCTTTGTGTTGGTTTAGGGCGTGCCCATACTTTAGTGTCTTAGATTTGAAGGAATCACATCAGCATACACCAGCTCTCTCTTCATGTGAACCGCATCAACTGTTGTGTATGTGTGTTCGGCAAAGCAATATAAAACCCGCCTCATGCCCAGAATTGGCAGAAGTTGCACTTATGTTATGAGTATGAAGTCTTGGAGATCAGACCTCATAACAATTCTGTATCGTGTTGTTCTTGAAACTTTAGCACTCGCTGTACAGATATAGTTTAACAAGTAAAGCAGATAGTAGACCAATAACATATTATTCTCATGTAAACCACGATGAACTACTAGGTGGAAAGCTAAAGCAACAACTAAGTGTCTTGTGCAGAAGTTGCAAAAAAGGAAAAATGGCGTTTAAACCGGTAATGAGCCCATGCTAACTTAACACGGTGTAAAGATATCCAGGACCTAGATGACACCTCCCCATGATCCGGAAACGAACTGAATAAGATAATAGAAGTGCCATCTCATGAGAGCAGATTGCAAGTTTATATGTGGACGGTCCGCAAGGTAAAGCATTAAAAACTAGGAAAATTTAATGCTAAAGAAAAATAAAACAGCCAAGTACTTTATCGAGTCTTAAGCCAATAGGCAAGGTAAATAATAAAAACTTGACAAATAAGTCAATGAATTGTCAATGAAATGCTAGTACTCAGCATATCAAACATGAAAAAGGTCTATGACATAACTGTGTATGCAAAATAAGCTGCAACAGCCTCCAATAGGAAGTCACCGTCTTCATCCGAAAACAGTTCAGCCATCCAATTTAAAAGCGGAAAAGAACATACGTGCTCTCCCAGCACCGGATCCTCTATCACCATCAGAGGACAGCTCGGTGGGTTTTCAAGAAAGCTCTGTTCCAAGAAAGACTGTGCTGCCGCCAGTAAATTCCAGGGACCAAGTAGTCCATGCATCAATGCCACAGCCATAATCCTTTCGCCAGGACAAACCAACTCGTGAGTAATGATAGGAGTCATCAGCTGATTAAAGTCGACGTCAGGAGAAACCGGTCCGCAGAGACACAAATCAATGGCCCAATCGAAATCACAGGTCAGGCAGTGAAATACAGGCTGGACACAGGTGAAGTAGGAGAATCGAAAAGATAATCCATATGCCGTGCTTAATATCGCCAACGGCATTGTGCCATAATATTCTAGCATGCGATTGCGGAACAGTGTCAGCAGCTGCAGGGTGTGAGGTTGCATAGGAGGGACATCCATATTTAAAAATGTAAAAAAGCACAAGAGCGTCCGCTGGTAATGCAAGTAAAAATGCCAATCCACGAACCAGAGTGGAGAAAATGGAATGAAAGGAAGCAGGGATGACTCCAAAGATTTTCTCAAATGAAGTCACGAGACCACTGGTAACAACTTTAAAAAAGTGCGCCAGGGACTTTGTGGAGGATGCGTTAAAGATAGTCGGAAACATGTTGCTGAAATTGAAAGGCAAATCTTAATTGAAAAGGGTGTGCACCTCTGTACGGGTGTTCGCTATGTGAAGTACGAAAGTTTCACGGGCCGAACTCAAGGCCACCTCTCTCTGAGACAAAAGAGCTCTTATTCTTGCCATGCCGTTGAAACGTGTCCCAAGGTTGGTATTTGTTTCTATTTTAGCGAGGTCAAAAAGAGATCCCATTAGTGGCCTACTGATTTTACTCGATTCCTTTTCTTTTTTTTTACACGATTTTTCGTTATCTGCAAAGACTAAACAGAGTATTGCGACTCTGTGTTTGTTTGTAAATAGAGAATGAACCAAAGAGAACTAATTCTAAAACAGTAAATACTTGGATAACAATCAATCAAATGGAGAGAGAAGCAGGCACGACGGATTACAACGGGGGCAAAGGCCTGCGTTAACTACCTTTCACTATCTGCAAAGAGAGAGTACTCGTAATAGAAACGAGGGGGGGGGCACCATTCAAAGCAGATCAGTGTGCATAAACACGAAAATGTTTTCACTTACCACGTACTTGACATTCGACAGCTTATGATATTTGCTATTAAAAAACCATTGAAATTCACTGAAAAAACCATAGGTTATAGACCATATATAGTTAGGAATTAGCATTTACAAAACCTTGAAAATTCACTGAAAAAACCATAGGTTATAGACCATATATAGTTAGGAATTAGCATTTAAAAAACCTTATTTTACTCACACAAAACCATTGAAATTCCATATATAGTTAGTTGCACTAACTATATATTGCGCACCCGCAATCCACTGCTGATGATGTCACATATTACATCATTCATGACATGGTCAGTGACATCACTGATGACATCACTGATGACATCTCAAATGACATCACTGATGACATCACTGATGACATCTCATTTGACATCAATGACCACATCACTGATGATATCATTCATGTGACAATACAATGCATCTCCTCACATTTTAATATAACCTCTGTTTCACCCAGTGTTAAAAACAGAGTATAATTTTTGAAACCATTGACACACCAATACTAGTTACTACATACGTACTCACTGATTCCTACGTCTACACACACATTCACTCATTCACCCATACAATCATTCATACATAGAATCACTCATGTTTAGAACACTATCATATGCACTCATACACCTATACAGACACTCACACTCTGCCACTCATCCATGGAGTTACTCACACACCTAGTCAGTCCTGTAAAGAATCAATCACACTTCCATTTTCTACTCTATACAGTTAAACATAGAGCACCTTACGTTTTCAACCATATACTAACACATACTTACTCTCTTATACAATCATTGATACAAGTACACATTGATCTGTACAGAGTCACACACCTCCCAGCCAGCCACACACACACTCAGTCTCCCATGCAAATACTTGGGCAATCAATCAATAACCCATATAGTTACTCATATAGCTACTGATCAACACATGCAGCAGTTTACAGAACAACAGACATAATGATGCACAAATTAAGACAGTTTAGTCACTAACCCATGCACTCAGTGAGACACATTTAATCACTCACTCATACATTCAGTCATGCACCTACTAAATCCTTCGTCCAGACACTTATACATCCACTCATTCTTCAATATGTAAGACATATTTTAACTTTACAGAAACATAGTCACTGGATGTTGTCATCAGTGATGTCATCAGTGATGTCATTTGAGATGTCATCAGTGATGTCATCAGTGATGTCACTGACCATGTCATGAATGATGTAATATGTGACATCATCAGCAGTGGATTGCGGGTGCGCAATATATAGTTAGTGCAACTAACTATATATGGAATGTCAATGGTTTTGTGTGAGTAAAATAAGGTTTTTTAAATGCTAATTCCTAACTATATATGGTCTATAACCTATGGTTTTTTCAGTGAATATATATATATATATATATATATATATATATATATATATATATATATATATATATATTACCTACTGGCGGTCGCCAGTAGGTATATATAGTTAGGATTTTTTCTCTATGGGATTTTTGAAAATTCTATGTCTAATAACTTTGGCGTTTGTGGACGGAATTGGCTGAAATTTTCAGGAAAATGGCACATTTTGTTTCCGAGCAGCCCCTGAAAATTTTGGGGGGGTTCGTCAAGGGGGTGCCGAGAAAAAAGAGGGGTCCCAAAACGCATTTTTCCCATGTTAATTTCCATAGGGCGGTTGGCCTCACTTTTAGCCCGAACGGCTGAATGGATTTGCACGAAACTTGGCAAAATTGTAGGGACTGGTAGCCCGATGTGCCTTTTGTAGGTCTCAATATATGTGCTCCAGTGGATTTTGAGAAATTAACGTTTAAAAAAAGATATATATCTGTAACAGCGGACCTGGCAGCGTCCCAGGACGCGTACTTTTCGCGCAACGGAGCTTTGTGAAGCGAAGCTGATTGGTTCTCCGGCGTCTGTCAACATTCCAAACAGTCCGTAGCGGCCGCCATCTTGTCTCTCGGTAGGATCGAGAGACAAGAGGAGGCGAAAGCGAAGGGGCAAATGACCATAAGGGGGAATAGTAGATCCTCGCTGACCCCCTAGGTTTGATGTGGAGGTTTTAAAAGGGCCCCGCGGGGCAAAAAAAAATAAAATAATAATAATCGAACGGCTGAATGGATTTGCACGAAACTTGGCAAAATTGTAGGGACTGGTAGCCCGATGTGCCTTTGCTAGGTCTCAATATATGTGCTCCAGTGGATTTTGAGAAATTAACGTTCAAAAAAAGATATATATCTGTAACAGCGCTCCGCGTACTTTTCGCGTTACGGAGGTTTGCGAAGCTGATTGGTTTTTCGGCGTCTGTAAACATTCCAAACAGTCCGTAGCGGCCGCCATCTTGTCTCTCGGTAGGATCGAGAGACAAGAGGAGGCCAAAGCGAAGGGGCAAATGACCATAAGGGGGCATAGTAGATCGTCCCTGACCCCCTAGGTTTGATGTGGAGGCTTTGAAGGGGTCTCGCAGGGCAAAAAAAAATATACCGTTTTTTTAGTTTTTTTGCGTGGAGTGCGCCCGGTTCGCGAACCGGGAAGCGTTCTGGGGAGCGTACTTTCTTGAAAATTAGTGAAAAAAGTTAGAGTAAAATAATAATTGTGAGTGATCAGATGTAGGGTAGCTCTGAGAAGAGCTTTTGGGTTTATGGTACATTTAGGTACTTATAAGTAGGTACCAATGCACATTCTTAAATTCAGAGTGAAAACTCTGTTGCCCTCATCTGAGAAGTGAACTCCATCTCCTCTGTAGATATCTTGCATGTAGTAACGCAAGTTATTGTTGTACAGGGAGCCCATTCCATGGTCTCTCATGTAAGCTGAAACAGATTTGTTTACATGCTTCCTCGACTTCTCAATTTGTGGACAAAATTGGTTCGACCACCTCCATTTCTGTCTTTGGCATATATTTGAATATACCAAGGCAGTCTGAGGAAAAAGTGCCATCAATTGCTCAAAGGTGTCCTTTAAAAGCATTTCCAGACCTACCCCAGTCAAAGTGCCCAAATCATTACCTCCACAGTGCACAATTAACAGGTCAGGTTTTGGCAAATGCATAAAGGTTTTCACCAATGGTATCAATTGGTGACATTTTAATCCTCTGTGGCCAAACCACTTAATTTCCACATCTTGTAAATTGAGGTTAGGTAAATTCCTGTTTTCAGCGTACGTTTGAGCCCAATAGATGTAACTATGTCCAACAATCCAGACAGAAAACATGGTGAGAGAAGGTTCTGCTGCAGTCAGATGAAGTGTGGCAATGAAATGGCAGTTGAAAAAATGAGAGTGTAAAATGAAAAAAACTGAGGCGTTTCTGTGTTAATGAAGCAGTAAGAGTGATTGGTGGATTTTGATTGCTGAAAACAGAAAGTTAGTGTGCATGGATGAGTTCGTTGAAAGATGTATTTTGAGTGGCGAAGAAAAAATCATTAAATGAAAGAATGCTCTGGATATGCAGGTGCACTGAGAGTTCAGAGTTCAATTGCAACATTGTTGTGTGAGAGGTCTTGCAAGAGGTGGTTGCTATGCAGAAAAAGCAGAGAGGGGGCAGAGGGGGGAAGGGTTTTGCTTTGAAAAAAAGTGAGGGAAGAGTTTTGATTGGGTGACATGAGAGATATGTGTGAGGAATTACAGCATTTCTGTGCTTTTGATAGCTGCAGACTCTGGAATGCATACCTTTTGCTCTGCTGAAGACAAATTGGTGTGTTTCTGAGACTGTTTTGAAACTCAAAGTATTTGCTAAGGTGAGAAAAGATTTCTTTAATTTAGATAGAAAATAGTGTGCTTTAAGGAGAAAATTATGAAGAAAGTTGTGTTTTTCAAATGTTGCTTTGTCTCAAGTGTTTCACAAATAGATTTTGTTTCTTTGAGAAATTGTAATTGGAGAAAATGTGAAGTATTAGTACTGACAGGGCTTTTATGTGCATAGGAGCTGTGGAGTGTTTTCAAATTATGACTTGTAAATCGTTTTTGAGAAAAAGCAATGGTTTTAATATTGATGAGAAGGACATAATGGTGTCTGCTTCTTTATAAGGTAATTGAGAGTCTCTGATGTTATTTTTCCCATTTCAATGTGAGAAGTTTGTCTGTGGAGCAAATTGCTTGTAAATATGCTCCCACCTGTGCATGGCAAATTTAGATTTTGAATGTTTCCGTTACATAGGCATGTTAAAGGTGACTGAAACATGCTGCAAAGGCAATCAAAAAATGCTTTTATGTGTCTTAAGGACATTTTAAGTCATTTCCCCATGTGCAGTGTTTTCAAATTATGAGTTGAAAATCGTTTTTGAGGTAAAGGAATGTTTTCAAAATTTATGTGCGCCATATGACCCCAAATTTCTTTTTCAGGGGTGCAGCAGGGTGTTCTTGAGACACCCCTGCACCGTCGGAAAAATTCGTAATTTGCGATGAGGTAATTGCTAATCGCAAATTGCACCTTCATTCCTATGGGCCTCCTGCTGCATGGAAATGAATGGGTAATTTGTAATTAGCAAATAGGTCATCGCAAACTAGGAATGGTAAAGAATCGCTATTTATTCCTTAAAGTTCGCTATTTAGGAAATGCAAAAAACTTTGATGATACATATGGCGGTTTATCTCTAACAAGATAAGAAGCATAGGGATAGATTTATGATGACTGGCGCATCACCAGGGATGTGTTAGTCATTCTGTGCCGCTGTTCCGTCACCTATGGTGTGCTGCATTTACAATGCGGCGCATCATGGGGCAAAAACAGCACAGATGCGTGACGTATTTGTGCCGTAAAGTTGGCGCATTGCTGGAGTTGTATCGCAAGTGTGATGAAGCTCCAGTAAGGTTGAGGGGTGCCCCTGTCGCAGGGTTTCTGTTCTGACACAGAACTGTGGACAGAGGATTGGAACCTCGGCAAATTAGGGTGTCCCAAAACTCACCTTAGTAATCAAAACCCCTTAGCAAGCTAGGTACAGTGTCACATTGGATATAACAAACTCTCAATGTTTAGACAATCCAGAATATGAACTTATAGTACCTCAGGATACGTGGAACTCATGAACAGTCGGTCGTTATATATTTCTTAGAAACGAGAACATGGAGTTAAGAAGAACACATGTGTATTTGAAATGTTTATTTACTAATGCCGTCTTCTCAGGCGTAGTATCTTAGATTATACAAGTACACATATTATCAGTAGCAAAATTACCAGCATAGTCAATAGTACATAAAAAGCGAATGGTGACAGTATGTTAACATGCTGTAAATGAATAAGAGTTAGCAACACTTATAAGCAGCCGCGGGCCGTGGAGGGAGTTACGGTGGGCAGGGAGGCGGGGAGGGGGAGGGGCAGGGTGGAGAGGGCTCCACCCTGCCCCTCCCCCTCCCCGCATCCCTGCCCCACCGTAACTCCCTCCACGGCCCGCGGCTGCTTATATCTCGCCCTCCCTAATACACATAATATATTATTTGCTAAGAAGGTCTCTTTGTGTTGGTTTAGGGCGTGCCGATACTTTAGTGTCTTAGATTTGAAGGAATCACATCAGCATAGAAAAGATAATCCATATGCCGTGCTTAATATCGCCAACGGCATTGTGCCATAATATTCTAGCATGCGATTGCGGAACAGTGTCAGCAGCTGCAGGGCGGGAGCTTGCACAGGAGGGACATCCATATTTAAAAATGTAAAAAAGCACAAGAGCGTCCGCTGGTAATGCAAGTAAAAATGGGAATCCACGAAGCAGAGTGGAAAAAATAGAATGTAAGAAAGCAGGGATGACTCCAAAGATTTTCTCAAATGAAGTCACGAGACCACTGGTAACAATTTTAAAAAAGTGCGCCAGGCCCTTTGTGGAGGACGCGTTAGAGATAGTCCGAACCATCTTGCTGAAATGGAAAGGCGAATCTGTATTTAAAAGGGTCTGCACCTCTGTACGGGTGTTCGCTGTGTGAAGCACGAAAGTTTCACGGGCCGAACTCAAGGCCACCTCTCTCTGAGACAAAATAGCTCTTATTCTTGCCATGCCGTTGAAATGTGCTGCCAAGGTTGGTATTTGTGGCCAGATTGAAAACTCCCTATGTTCATGTGTGGGAGGAAATAGAACATTTCTGCAGCAAATAACCCGTTCATTTACTGTTACGATAAAATGAATACTTTTAATTAACCCAGAACAATCTTCATTATTGAGCATCAAATAACTACCATTTTCCAAGAACTTGAACGTGGGGATGATAGCAGGAACTGGTGTGCCTTGCAACACGCAAGCCATATTTGGCCGGTGTTTGTTGCATGAACCGTGTAACTGTATGTGCCTACACATTAGTGAATGATCTGGCGTCTCAGTGCATTCCTCTCCATTCAGATAAAGTTCTTGATCATCTTTGAAAATCTGTATGTGTATGGAAGCGACCGGACTTCATGAAGGAAACCACTACCTAAAGGTTAATAACGACCTATTGGTATATATTTCATACAATTTGAAAACTTATATAAAGCAAAAGGCAGCGTTATTAAACCGTGGATAAGGCACGTTGCCAAAGCAGTCAACCTTTTGGATTTATACTGGAAATGTTAAAGGAAGAATTACGGAGTAGGGCCTGTAAATCTTTAATAGACAACGAGTAAAATTACTCCAACCATCATATTCCTCTAACTCCGGGATAGTAGGGGTGTTTAATTTTTTAGAAGTAGCCAATCCAAAGCATTTGGTCTGGGAAATTGTTTCATTCACAAACCACATATGTTTTGGGATGAGACATGCACGGTGGAAAGCCTCAGTGCCTTGTACCTGCCAGGTTCGTGAACCCCAAACTGATGTAGATCCTGGATATTTTTACTCTGTATTACGTTAGCATGGTCTCATTACTGGTTTAAACGCCATTTTTCCTTTTTTGTAACTTCTGCACACGACACTTAGTTGTTGCTTAAGCTTTCAGCCTAACTGCGTCAAGATCTATGCCTGCTTCAAGCAGGCGCAGGGTTTTGATGTAGCTTTGTCCTATCTGATTGTAAATGCGGCACACCGTGGGTGGCAGAGCAGCGGTGCACGTTAACTGGTGCATCCCTGGGGATGTGCTAGTTAATATAAATCTGCCCCTTTACATTTAATTATGTGCAGGGGACACAGAGTAGGTGAGGTTTATCCAAGGTTAAGAAGAGATGAGTCCTGTTCAGTGAAAAATTGGAGATAGGCTTCAGTATATTATATACTTAAGTAGTGTGTTAAGTTTTTGATGACTGTTATTAATTTACTGTTGGGTAATAGTGGTTAATAACATTTTTTATTATATTTTACCACAGATTCAACTGCAGATTATTTCAAGATTTTAGGATGCCTAGCAAAGAAAGAGTAAGAAAGGCTGCAAAACGTCAAAGACAGCAGGACCATGGAATAATGCAGCAGTCCTCTAACAAAAAGATTTGTCAAGTCACCAAGAAAGCACCTGGTAAGAGTCGAAAAACAGTCATAAGAAATATGTGTAGTAAAAAAATATTACTACAGAAAATGTTTCAGTCCAGAAAAGGAGAAAGAATTCAAATGGTAAGGAAAGGCCAATGAGAAATGTTACTGCTAGAGTAAGAGATAACTCTATGCATGAAAGTAGAAGGAAACAACAGTTTAGGGATATTCGTAAACGAATGTTCCGCCACAGGATAATTTGGAATTTGTTAAAAAATATTAAGAAAGGTCAGCAGAAAGTGGTTTTTTATAAGAGAAAAAAAATAGTTGAGAAAGTTATTGATCAGGCATTTGAAATTAAACGTAAGTTATTTATTTTGACAATCAATAGAATTAGGAAGCTAAACAAGGTAATTTATGATTTCAAAAGAAATAGTAGATGGAAGAGAATAGTTAATCGTAGTAATTTTTGTGAAGTTTTTTCTGGAGAATGGATGCATAGTTCAAGCTCTGAGGCATTTTTTAATGAGGAGAGTTATTTCCAGGATAATGATTTGGTGCATGCAGTTGACACCAGTGGTCGAGCTTATGAAGTGAAAGATGGTTGTCCAGTTGAAAAAGAAAAACTTGTGAGAACAGAGATAGAAGAGGTGTTAGGTAATGAGGTTTTAGGGAGACGTCCTAAGGGTCCTGTGTACACCTGGAAGTGTAGTAGTATGTGCAGTGTACGACAGGATTCCATCAATTTGCTTTGTGATTTTATACGGTCATTTAGTAAGAAAAGTTTGAAGCAGAAAATGAAGTTGTTGCAAGAATTAGATCCTTGCAGAGTGAGAGAAGTGATAGGTTTGCATGGTCATTCACTGGCTTGTCTTTCCAGGAGAGTATGCCAGAGTGTTTTTCATCATTTCAGGATGCTAGCAGTGCATCATAATAAAGTGAGGAAATTAGTTAGAATGTTGTATTATGCTAAGAGTCCAGCAATTATGCTTAAACAATTATGCGCTGCTCTTTTGCATGGTTCTGAAATAGATGTGAAGAATATATGTGAAGAAATTGAGTTTTGTTACTTTGGAAGTAAAGAGGAGAATGTTGAAATTGACCAAGAAGAAGAGAGTAATGTGGAAGATAGTGTACAGGTTTCCAGTACAGATAATTTCCAGAGGGAAATTGCGACGTTTGAGGTGAAATCAAGTGAGAGGCCAAATTTCACTTGTGTGTGTTGTCGACGCACTTATTATAAGAATCAGACTAAGTTAGTGGATTTATATGGAAAAAGTGAAAGGGAAAATAATAGTGAATGGAAGGATTTTACAACATACTTGATGGTAGAAAATTGTTTTGATTTGGGATTGGATCAACGTGTGTGTACTTATTGTTGTAACAAATTGAATCAAAACCAGATGCCTGCTAGAGCAGTTCATAATAATCTGGAATTGGTTGAGATTCCTTCTGAATTGAAGGATTTAAATACTTATGAATCTATTTTGATTCAAAGTATCCATCCCTTTCAGGCTATTGTAAGAATGGAGCCAAAGACAGGGAAATTGCCTCCATCAGATTTACAGAGAGGATTAAAGGGAAGAGTTGTTTATTTGCCTCTAGATTTGAAGAAAAACATTAACACAATTGGAGTAGAAAAAGTGGAAGAGGAACCTCTTGTTATCTTAGTTAATGGGGTTCCGACAAAGAATAAGAAAATATGGCAAGATTTAGTAGATGTTAGGAAAGTCAAAAGGGCAACATTGTATTTGAAAAAATATAATAAATACTATAAAAATGTATATGTTGCAGAAGAGGAAGTAAGTGAGGAAGAGGATAGCGATTTGTGTGCTGGTCAAATTGAGAAAGTAGAACCCTGTACTAGTGAAGAAATATATGAACATTATAGTGTTCATCCTTTGCATTCCAAGGAAGTCATGGGGAATGCTATTGAGTTGTTTCAAATGAAACAAGCGAAAGGGAGTCCCATTAGTGTTTGGGAGGAAAGTTTGGAAGCTCGGTGTTTCCCACAGCTTTTTCCAACAGGTCAGGGAGGAAGATATGATGAGCGACCTCATCAAATTCCTGCTTCTGAATACCGGACTTTGCGATTGTATGCAGGAGATCCTAGGTTTCGACAATGCATTCCTTATTTGTTTCATCTCCTGTTTGAAAGCGATCTGTCTGGACTGTCATATGCAGTGAACCACATCTTGAAAAGTGGTATACACATGCAAAACATCTCGGCAAGTGACTTTATGGATAAAGTCAATGTCCAAGACAGTATTTTGGATTCTCACCTGATTAATCTCATGGCGTGTCAGCGTGGTACTAATGAGTACTGGTACCGTCGTCATGGTGATTTAAAATGTATGCTGAGGAACTTAGGAACTCCCACATGGTTCCTCACTTTGAGCTGTGCTGAGTATGGCTGGGAAGACTTACTTGAATTTCTACGAGAGGCAAATGCTAACGTAGAAAACATCGAATTCAAGACACCCGGAGAACTGTGCTCTTTGGATCCAGTCAATGTATGTAGGTACTTCAATCATAGATTTGAAGGTATGATGTCTTTCATCATGAATAAGAAGAATCCACCTCTTGGAGAGGTGTTGGATTTCTTCTGGAGGAAGGAGTACCAAGCAAGAGGTGCTCCTCATATACATATGCTGCTGTGGATCAAGGATGCACCTAAATTTGGAACGGATGCAGACGACTCAGTGATGAGTTTCATAGAACAGTATTCTACGTGTGCTGTTCCAAACGCAAAGGAGAAAAAAAGCCTAAGAGAAAAAGTTCTACGTTTCCAAAGCCATCGATGTGGAAAGTACTGTCGTCGTAAATTCCCGAACAAAGACAAGTTCTACACCAAATGTCGTTTCGGCTTTCCACGATCGGTGATTTCTAAAGGAAGAGTGAACAGTTTGATGTCTTCGCTGCGACATAATGTGATGAAGAAATCACCTAAAAACACATACAATTTGAAGAGGAACGAAGAGTCTAAGTACATCAACGACTACAACCCGGTGATTTTGTCCATGTGGAATGCTAACATGGATATACAGTTTGTGGCTGATAACTGTATGGCTGTGGCTCGGTATGTGACATCTTACATCACCAAAAAAGAGAAGACAGAATTGAAGGATATGTGGGAGGACATTTCCCATGAAAAGAGCCTCAGCAAGAAGTTGTACAGTTTCAGTCTGAAGATGTTGTCGCATCGAGAAATCGGAGCTTACGAATGTTCTGACCGGTTGTCTTCAGCAAGTCTCTATGCCAAGTCCAGGAGTATCGTTTGGGCGAGTGTTGGTCTTGCTGCAACGCGTAATCGAGTTCTGAAACCTGTGCGGGAAATTGAGTATTTGGCGGAAAAGGAGCCAAACAGTACCGACATTTTGAAGAGCAACATGTTGGATACATATTATCCAAATCGAAGCAGTCACCTCGAGAATGTTTGTCTGTATGAGGTTCTGCAAAATTACATATTCAAGAGGAACATCAAAGAAGATACTGAGAAAGGAGTGTATGCTGTAATAGGAAGTGAGGGATGTCTGGTCAAGCAAAGAAAATGCCACTTGATAAACCATCGAAAATTGAGTGGCGAATCTCGTGAAAAAAAGGAGTTTTTCTATTTAGCACTTTTGCAACTTTTTAAGCCTTGGCGTGCAGAAGAGGAACTGCTTGGAGATTTCCTTTGTTACGAAGACTCATTCAATGCTGCCAAGGAGACCATAGAATGTCCTGCTTTTCCCAAATATGTAGAAATGTTGAATGTGGAAATTGAGCAGGAAGCAACGATTGCAGCCGAGATTGCCAGAGACAGTTCTCAGGACAGTCAGAGTTCTGCTTCATTGAGTCAGGATCCACTAGGAGGACCTCTTATCGAAAATGAAGCTGCCACTGCTATGAATGAAGTGGAAAGAGCCATGGCACATGCTCAGGAGGATGCGGTTAACTTAGAAGAGTTGGAAAGACAACTCAACGTTGAGCAGAGGAAAATATATGACGAACTTACCATGCAAATTGATCATGGATTAAGTCATGACAAGAAAGACTGCTCATGTACGTCGTTGACGCCTGTCCGACTGTACGTGAGTGGAGAAGCGGGAACTGGAAAAAGTTTCCTTATTAAAGCAATTTCATGTTATTTGCAGGAAAGGACAGAGTCATCGCTGTCTTGTGTTGTCACCGCTCCAACTGGACTGGCAGCACATAACATTAAAGGGATTACTTTACATCGTTTACTGATGCTGCCAGTGGAGCATGACAACAAATTAGAATATCACAAGCTATCTGGAGATGCTTGTTTTGAAGTTTCAAGAGTCTTGAGGAAAATGAAACTTCTTATCATTGACGAAGTAAGCATGGTTTCCAATGTCATGCTTGCCTTTGTGCATTTGAGAATGCAAGAAGTTCTCAAAACAGAGTATGATGTGTTATTTGGTGGCAAACACATCATTGTTTTCGGAGATCTTCTGCAGCTGACACCAGTGAAAGGGCAACCTGTGTTCAAAATGCTCACGCATGAAGATACCAGGAAGTGCTTAGGGAGTATTGGCAACGTCAATATATGGTTAAACTTCAATTATGCTGAACTGCATGAAAATATGCGTCAGGCAAAGGATGAAGTTTACAAGACTATTCTACAAGATGTTAGAATTGGAAAAGTGACCGAGCATGGGAAAGAAGCTTTACATGCACGATTACTGACAAATTTATATCCAGACGAAGATGTTGTGCCTGTGAATATTTTTCAGAAAGTTACTGAGAAAAAATCTGGAATATGTTTGATGCCAACTCTTGCAGAATGTGCCAAATTCAACAACGAAATGTTGCATTTAGAAAAGCAAGAGATTGTGAAATTGGAAGCTATTGACAGAGTAGAGCATATGGGATCAACAATTATTTTGTCTGAGAATCTGAAAACAAAATTGGATTCATTAGAGAAGAGTATATCTAAAACTGCGGGTTTTGAAAAGACTCTGAATGTGTGCTTGAACTGCCGTATAATTTTAAGAAGGAATTTACATGTTGAAAGAGGTCTGGTAAATGGATCAATGGGTAATGTTGTTGATTTTGTGAAATACAGAAATAGAGATGGAATTGAATTTTTAAAAATTAAATTTGATGGCATTGAGGAAGTACAGCTAATTGCTCGTTGTTCTGCTAGATTTTTGCTTGTAAAAGACTTATATGTTCGTCGTAAGCAGTTTCCTGTTTGCTTGGCATATGCGGTGACAATCCATAAATCGCAAGGTTTAAGTGTAGACTGTGCATTGGTGAATATTGGCAGTTCTGTGTTCAAGGAGGGTATGGCATATGTGGCATTGTCACGAGTTAGGACTTTATCGGGATTGTACTTGATTGAGTGTGATGTCACAAACATTTGTGCGGATCTAGATTGTGTTAAGGAATACAATAGGTTGAGAAGAGAGTATGCGCCACATTTGCCTCAGTATCCTTTGTTTGAGAAACGTGTGGTAGGCCGGAAACGAAGAAATGTGACCAATACTGGGGAGGTTGTAGCAAAAAGACGAAAAGTCGATGAACCTGAAATTATAAGCAGAAACAAAAAGGATTCTGTTGAAGATGTTGTTGGTTTTCAATTTGAAAACAGTTCTGGTGTCAACTGCTATGCTAATGTAGTGGTTAATGTTTTGTTTTCTCTACAAAATGTAAAAGAAGAGATTGTGGTCAATTCTGATCAAAGATTTTGAAGTTTGTTAAATTATGTGTTAGAGAAATGTAGCACTGATAGAACAAACATAGAAAGTGCGTCTGAAATTCGAAATCTGTTAGACAGATGTTCAGGCCAAACACAATTCTCTCAAAATAGTCAGCAAGATTGTCAGGAGTTTTTAATGTATATGCTTGATGTATTGTATGCTGAAGGTGTAGATGTAGATCATCTGTTTGGGCTTTCTTATCAATGGCAGCATGACTGCGAGAACTGTAGGGTATCAAGTAGTACTAGTGTAGACTCAGAAAGATTTATATATTTAACTTTGCCAGACAGTAAATCAGTCTCTTTTAATAAGCTAGTAAAAGCAGCTGATCACAATATGGAGTGTAGGCAATGTAAATCTGAAATGATGTCCACATTATTTATACGAACATATGGCCAGTATGTCATTTTAATGTTCCAACGATGTAGGCCTGATGGAACAAAATTGACAACTTTAATTAAAAATGTTGTGGCTTCACAGTTGTCAATATCAGGAAGGACTTTTGTAACTGTAGCAATTATATATCATGATGGTTCTTCAATAACATCAGGACATTATACAGCTTATTTAAAGTGTAGAAATGGCTGGTCATTCTGCAATGATTCTGTTTTAATTTTCAAAAAAAAATTGCCATATGACCTTAAAAACTGTTACCTGGTGTTTTTAAAACCAAAATTTTAGGGAAAGAATCTCGGGATGTGCTCTGAGGAATTTCAAGAAGTTCTCATGGCTCCTACACTATTTGGCCTTGAAGATAAGTGTAGTACAGAGACATAACTTTTTACCATAACACTGGACGTTATTGAGAAATACGTGCACTTTGAATGAGTTCAGAAAAACGATTTCTTTTTATAAGCTAATTGAAGCAGCGAATCAAAACATGGAGTAGAGGGAATGTAAGTCTGCAATGCTGTCTACTGTTTTACATTGCTTTGTGATTAAAAGTGATGTAGAGAATTAAATAATTGTACTAGTCATAAAGGTAGTGTAAGTCTGCTTCATAGTAAGCAGTATCAGTGTGATAGGAAATGTAGAACATGATTGAGCAATAAGGGGAAGATATTACTAGTCCAGGATTGTGTAAATGATCTTCAACATTTTAATTCTGAAAGTTGCGGAAATGCGAAAAGACGGGATTGGCTAACAAGAATTCCAAGAGTTATACATGGCTCTGACAAGATTTGGCCTTGTGGAATCTTGTGGTAGAGAGCAAGAAGTCATTTATTGTATGTAACATGTTTTTGAAAACGATGGAGGTTTTCTTTCAGAAAGTGGCGGGTTGAAAGTAATAACAGCACAACAGAGTGTAAGCTGTTCATAGGACATCCTTGGCCGTCATGGAAAGTAAGTTAACTTTAAGGAGTTCTGAATTCTGATTTGTAATGTTGTATGGGTTTTTTAAACACAATCATTTTGATTGTGGTTTTTTTTCCCCGCTGTTATATGATGAATACCTTCAAGTCACTGTTTTAGTGAAATTTGATACATTCTGAGAACAGCAAAAATAAACCATTTAACATGTATAATTAATTCTGTTCTGTTTGCATTTATGATGTACATGTAGAACTGTGTAGGAGGCATGGAGAAGGTGAGGCTTCTGTAAGTGTCAAAGTTGTTGCATACAGTGCTCATATTCTACGTAGTCTTTTATATTTCATTACTTTCACTGTTTCTGACTGATCTAAAAAAATTTTTTTTAAAAGAACAGTAAGTATAAGGGAAGGAAACAGACAGTTATGTTAAAAGAAACACAGCTATAGGGAATAAACTAGGGATACTGTTACCCGCAATCCTCTGCTGATGATGTCACTGAGCATGTCATGAATGATGTAATATGTGACATCATCAGCAGTGGATTACGGGTAATAGTATCTCTAGTTTACTCCCCTATAGCTGTCTTTCTTTTAACATAACTGTCTGTTTCCTTCCCTTATACTTACTGTTCTTTTTTGAAAAAAAATTTTTGGGGTTCGCTTCCGGTTCGCGTACCGGGGAGTGAACTGGGAAGCGAACTAAGAGAAATAGAGGTTGGCACAGTTGCAAATATTGTACCAATTTTTTAATAACGGGGAGGTAGTTCTGAAAAGAACTTTTTTTTAAATTGTTTTTGTTGCTTTATATTTTTTTTATTATTTTTCTGAACATTTTTTTACTTTTTTTGAATTTTTCTGAACAGTTTTATATTTTTTTTGGTTTTTTTTCGGAGGGGGCAACGAAAACAATTCATTGTAAAGGGCTCAACAGGAGCAAGAAAACAAAAAAAAAGAATTTATTGTTTGGGGAGTGTCGGACAAACATGAGCATGATTGTCAATAGCTCTGTTGATCAGAGTGATGCTACTTTCTCCGTAGCAAATGAATCCACTGCAATGTACGCAGACTTGTTTTACTTCACGAAATCTCGTTTGTATATTTGGCACCATCTCCCTGCCCTCTGGTCCCGTTACTTCCGGTACAACAGATCTTCTGGCCATAATAGGGAGATTATCTAGGTCGTCCTGTTCCTCTTCTTCCTCTTCTTGCTGAATTATAACTTTAGCAGGTGGTCCACTCTTCCTTGGATGTGGTGGAGGTGGTGGGGAAGCACCAGCTGAAGCTAGTAAAGAAGCCATTGCTCACTGGTAACAAAGGGTCTTTCTCTCACAATGATGAAAGTCAGAGTGAGGAAAGAAGGAGGGATTTTCACCATTTGGGAAAAAAATAGTTCTCAACCAATGAAAAGTGTTCATTTTAGATCATATGACCTAGTCTTACATCATTAGGAAACCGAAAGTGAAATGAACCAATGAAAAGTGTTATTACCAAGTCACATGACCTGCTGTGTTTACGTTACGCGCTTTGCAGGGCCTCCCGGTTTGCTTCCAGAAACCTGTGCTTTGCGACTCGGTAAGCGTACGAGTTCGCTAACGTAGCACGTCATATGACGTATCACGCGACAACGCGAAACGTCATGCGGACGGGACGCGTCACGATGTTGTTTTCTAACGCGGCAGTTGCGGTAAAGAAACGTTTACCGGCTCGCGGTCTATTTCGCGGCATCAAGGTCAGCTAACGGGAAGCTTCCCGATTCGCGAAACGGGAACGAAGAAAAAAAAATATTTTAAAAAAAAGTTATTAATAAACATATAAAATATATTTTTGGATTTAAAGAAGAATACATTTTACAGCTACAGATATTAGCTGTTAAAAAACCAATGAAATTCACTGAAAAAACCATAGGTTATAGACCATATATAGTTAGGAATTAGCATTTACAAAACCTTGAAAATTCACTGAAAAAACCATAGGTTATAGACCCTATATAGTTAGGAATTAGCATTTAAAAAACCTTATTTTACTCACACAAAACCATTGAAATTCCATATATAGTTAGTTGCACTAACTATATATCGCGCACCCGCAATCCACTGCTGATGATGTCACATATTACATCATTCATGACATGGTCAGTGACATCACTGATGACATCACTGATGACATCTCAAATGACATCACTGATGACATCTTACTTGACATCAATGATCACATCACTGATGATATCATTCATGTGATAATACAATGCATCTCCTCACACTCTAATATAACCTCCGTTACACCCAGTGTTAAATAGAGAGTATCATTTTTGAAACCATTGACACACCAATACTAGTTACTACATACGCACTCACTGATTCCTATGTCTACACACACATTCACTCATACAATCATTCATACATACAATCACTCATCTTTACAACACTATCATATGCACTCATACACCTATACAGACACTCACACTCTGCCACTCATCCATGGAGTTACTCACACACCTAGTCAGTCCTGAAAAGAATCAATCACACTTCCATTTTCTCATCTATACAGTTAAACACAGAACACCTTACATTTTTGAAACATATACTAACACATAGTTACTCTCTTATAGAATCACTGATACAAGTACACATTGATCTGCACAGAGTCACACACCTCCCAGCCAGCCATACACACACTCAGTCTCCCATACAAATACTTGTGCAACCAATCAATAACCCATATAGCTACTTATATAGCTACTGATCAACACATGCAGCAGCTTGCACAACAACAGACATACTGATGCACACTTTTAGACAGTTTAGTCACTAACCCGTGCATTCAGTAAGACGCATTTAATCACTCACTCATACAGTCAATCACGCACCTACTAAAACCTTCATTCAGACACTTATACATCCACTCATTCTTCAATATGTAAAACATATTTAAACTTTAGAGAAACACATAATCACTGGATGTTGTCATCAGTGATGTCATCAGTGATGTCACTGACCATGTCATGAATGATGTAATATGTGACATCATCAGCAGTGGATTGCGGGTGCGCGATATATAGTTAGTGCAACTAACTATATATGGAATTTCAATGGTTTTGTGTGAGTAAAATAAGGTTTTTTAAATGCTAATTCCTAACTATATATGGTCTATAACCTATGGTTTTTTCAGTGAATATATATATATCTATATTCAAAATTTAAAAAACGTATAAAAATAAATAAATAATATAAAAAAATTAAACAATCAAATACATTAAACGAAAACATATTATAATATTAAGTACATATAACAAATACCTACAAATAATATACAAAATAAAATATTAAATACATTTAAAAAAGTATTTATTTTATTTCCTACCCTTTAACACCACACCAAAAACAACACACTTCAACATTTTAAATTAAATGTCCTTCCATAATTAACTTAATCAATTATCTGTTTAAACATTGTATTAATACAAAATAAACATTAATTAACTACACACACACTTTAACACTAAAACTATAAAATAATAAAACATAATGAAAACTTATTTTTAAATTAAAAACTATTACTATTAACAACTAATCGAAAGGGAATTAAAATGTATTTAATGGCCACCCTTTACACCTTAGTAAAAACAAAACACACAAAAATAAACAATTACCCAAAATAAATATCAAATAGTTCACATTAATCAACATCTATATATTAATTAATTAAACACAAATTACTTCCCATCCATTACCCCCATAAACACCACAACACACAAATACACAATTGCCATAATAATTTTTAACTAATTTAATTAATATTAATTAACAAATAATTATTGATAAAAATAAATAAACTACTTAACACTCTGTACCCCTATAAACCCCAAAACACACACCTACAAATAATTATACAATTACCATAATTAATTACCAATTAATTAATTATAATTAATTATCACCTTGAGTGCTCATGACGGCTCTGGCCGTCATGAGTCACGGTAGTCATGTGCTCATGACGGCCGGGAGCCGTCCGAACGTTGCCGCTCCGCCCCCGTGCGGTTAACCCCTTCGCTGCGGGGGTTATTCCCCCGCTGTGTTGGGGGGCAGGGGGTCGCGCACAGCGCCTCCATGCTCATGACGAGCTCAGCTCGTCATGAGCTACGGCGCTCCGGTGCTCATGACGAGCTGAGCTCGTCACAGGTGTATTGACTCCCGTGGAACGCTCAGCACAGCAGGGGAATTCTCCCCGCACCTGAGCGTTCCACGGGCCATGACGAGCTGAGCTCGTCATGAGCACCGGAGCGCCGTGGCTCATGACGAGCTGAGCGTCAAAGGTGTTAATTCCCCGCCTGTGCGGGAGAATTAATCAGTGGGCGGAGTTCAAACGGCTCCCGGCCATCATGAGCCTACGCCTATGGTGACTCATGACGGCCGGGAGCCGTCCTCAGTATGGCTATTATTTACAACAAGGGGTGGTGAGGGACAGAGTCTCTGAATTAAGCAGAATACTCTCACCCAGTCAAGAGATCAGGGCTAGATCCAACACCGTTTTTTAGCTCATTGCACCATCCCAGTTTCAGAACCTGGCTGTATGCAAATTAGTCTGTTCCTGTCCCAGTGCATGATGGGAACAGGGCAAACCAAACTACAAAAGCCAATTCTTACACTGGGAAGGAAACAAGCTTCCGGGGACCGGTTTCTGGCATTACAGCCGTCTTCGGCCCGGCTTGCTTGAATCCTGATGGTGCAATGAGCAAGGGACTCATGTCTGAGTATACCCTTCCACGCTTAGGGTGGACACAATTATTTACAACAAGGGGTGGTGAGGGACAGAGTCTCTGAATTAAGCAGAATACTCTCACCCAGTCAAGAGATCAGGGCTAGATCCAACACCGTTTTTTAGCTCATTGCACCATCCCAGTTTCAGAACCTGGCTGTATGCAAATTAGTCTGTTCCTGTCCCAGTGCATGATGGGAACAGGGCAAACCAAACTACAAAAGCCAATTCTTACACTGGGAAGGAAACAAGCTTCCGGGGACCGGTTTCTGGCATTACAGCCGTCTTCGGCCCGGCTTGCTTGAATCCTGATGGTGCAATGAGCAAGGGACTCATGTCTGAGTATACCCTTCCACGCTTAGGGTGGACAAAATTATTTACAACAAGGGGTGGTGAGGGACAGAGTCTCTGAATTAAGCAGAATACTCTCACCCAGTCAAGAGATCAGGGCTAGATCCAACACCGTTTTTTAGCTCATTGCACCATCCCAGTTTCAGAACCTGGCTGTATGCAAATTAGTCTGTTCCTGTCCCAGTGCATGATGGGAACAGGGCAAACCAAACTACAAAAGCCAATTCTTACACTGGGAAGGAAACAAGCTTCCAGGGACCTGTTTCTGGCATTACAGCCGTCTTCGGCCCGGCTTGCTTGAATCCTGATGGTGCAATGAGCAAGGGACTCATGTCTGAGTATACCCTTCCACGCTTAGGGTGGACAAAATTATTTACAACAAGGGGTGGTGAGGGACAGAGTCTCTGAATTAAGCAGAATACTCTCACCCAGTCAAGAGATCAGGGCTAGATCCAACACCGTTTTTTAGCTCATTGCACCATCCCAGTTTCAGAACCTGGCTGTATGCAAATTAGTCTGTTCCTGTCCCAGTGCATGATGGGAACAGGGCAAACCAAACTACAAAAGACAATTCTTACACTGGGAAGGAAACAAGCTTCCGGGGACCGGTTTCTGGCATTACAGCCGTCTTTGGCCCGGCTTGCTTGAATCCTGATGGTGCAATGAGCAAGGGACTCATGTCTGAGTATACCCTTCCACGCTTAGGGTGGACAAAATTATTTACAACAAGGGGTGGTGAGGGACAGAGTCTCTGAATTAAGCAGAATACTCTCACCCAGTCAAGAGATCAGGGCTAGATCCAACACCGTTTTTTAGCTCATTGCACCATCCCAGTTTCAGAACCTGGCTGTATGCAAATTAGTCTGTTCCTGTCCCAGTGCATGATGGGAACAGGGCAAACCAAACTACAAAAGCCAATTCTTACACTGGGAAGGAAACAAGCTTCCGGGGACCGGTTTCTGGCATTACAGCCGTCTTCGGCCCGGCTTGATTGAATCCTGATGGTGCAATGAGCAAGGGACTCATGTCTGAGTATACCCTTCCACGCTTAGGGTGGACAAAATTATTTACAACAAGGGGTGGTGAGGGACAGAGTCTCTGAATTAAGCAGAATACTCTCACCCAGTCAAGAGATCAGGGCTAGATCCAACACCGTTTTTTAGCTCATTGCACCATCCCAGTTTCAGAACCTGGCTGTATGCAAATTAGTCTGTTCCTGTCCCAGTGCATGATGGGAACAGGGCAAACCAAACTACAAAAGCCAATTCTTACACTGGGAAGGAAACAAGCTTCCGGGGACCCGTTTCTGGCATTACAGCCGTCTTCGGCCCGGCTTGCTTGAATCCTGATGGTGCAATGAGCAAGGGACTCATGTCTGAGTATACCCTTCCACGCTTAGGGTGGACAAAATTATTTACAACAAGGGGTGGTGAGGGACAGAGTCTCTGAATTAAGCAGAATACTCTCACCCAGTCAAGAGATCAGGGCTAGATCCAACACCGTTTTTTAGCTCATTGCACCATCCCAGTTTCAGAACCTGGCTGTATGCAAATTAGTCTGTTCCTGTCCCAGTGCATGATGGGAACAGGGCAAACCAAACTACAAAAGCCAATTCTTACACTGGGAAGGAAACAAGCTTCCGGGGACCGGTTTCTGGCATTACAGCCGTCTTCGGCCCGGCTTGCTTGAATCCTGATGGTGCAATGAGCAAGGGACTCATGTCTGAGTATACCCTTCCAGAGACTCTGTCCATCACCACCCCTTGTTGTAAATAATTTTGTCCACCCTAAGCGTGGAAGGGTATACTCAGATGTGAGTCCCTTGCTCATTGCACCATCAGGATTCAAGCAAGCCGGGCCGAAGATGGCTGAAATGCCAGAAACCGGTCCCCGGAAGCTTGTTTCCTTCCCAGTGTAAGAATTGGCTTTTGTAGTCTGGTCTGCCCTGTTCCCATGATGCACTGGGCCAGGGACAGACTAATTTGCATACAGCCAGGTTCTGAAACTGGGATGGTGCAATGAGCTAAAAAACGGTGTTGGATCTAGCCCTGATCTCTTGACTGGGTGAGAGTACTCTGCTTAATTCAGAGACTCTGTCCATCACCACCCCTTGTTGTAAATAATTTTGTCCACCCTAAGCGTGGAAGGGTATACTCAGATGTGAGTCCCTTGCTCATTGCACCATCAGGATTCAAGCAAGCCGGGCCGAAGACGGCTGAAATGCCAGAAACCGGTCCCCGGAAGCTTGTTTCCTTCCCAGTGTAAGAATTGGCTTTTGTAGTCTGGTCTGCCCTGTTCCCATGATGCACTGGGCCAGGGACAGACTAATTTGCATACAGCCAGGTTCTGAAACTGGGATGGTGCAATGAGCTAAAAAACGGTGTTGGATCTAGCCCTGATCTCTTGACTGGGTGAGAGTACTCTGCTTAATTCAGAGACTCTGTCCATCACCACCCCTTGTTGTAAATAATTTTGTCCACCCTAAGCGTGGAAGGGTATACTCAGATGTGAGTCCCTTGCTCATTGCACCATCAGGATTCAAGCAAGCCGGGCCGAAGACGGCTGAAATGCCAGAAACCGGTCCCCGGAAGCTTGTTTCCTTCCCAGTGTAAGAATTGGCTTTTGTAGTCTGGTCTGCCCTGTTCCCATGATGCACTGGGCCAGGGACAGACTAATTTGCATACAGCCAGGTTCTGAAACTGGGATGGTGCAATGAGCTAAAAAACGGTGTTGGATCTAGCCCTGATCTCTTGACTGGGTGAGAGTACTCTGCTTAATTCAGAGACTCTGTCCATCACCACCCCTTGTTGTAAATAATTTTGTCCACCCTA
The DNA here is from genome assembly GCF_964261635.1 of Lissotriton helveticus. Taxonomy (NCBI): domain Eukaryota; kingdom Metazoa; phylum Chordata; class Amphibia; order Caudata; family Salamandridae; genus Lissotriton; species Lissotriton helveticus. The sequence continues at coordinate 519,017,779 of NC_136067.1, read as the reverse complement.
AGCGTGGAAGGGTATACTCAGATGTGAGTCCCTTGCTCATTGCACCATCAGGATTCAAGCAAGCCGGGCCGAAGACGGCTGAAATGCCAGAAACCGGTCCCCGGAAGCTTGTTTCCTTCCCAGTGTAAGAATTGGCTTTTGTAGTCTGGTCTGCCCTGTTCCCATGATGCACTGGGCCAGGGACAGACTAATTTGCATACAGCCAGGTTCTGAAACTGGGATGGTGCAATGAGCTAAAAAACGGTGTTGGATCTAGCCCTGATCTCTTGACTGGGTGAGAGTACTCTGCTTAATTCAGAGACTCTGTCCATCACCACCCCTTGTTGTAAATAATTTTGTCCACCCTAAGCGTGGAAGGGTATACTCAGATGTGAGTCCCTTGCTCATTGCACCATCAGGATTCAAGCAAGCCGGGCCGAAGACGGCTGAAATGCCAGAAACCGGTCCCCGGAAGCTTGTTTCCTTCCCAGTGTAAGAATTGGCTTTTGTAGTCTGGTCTGCCCTGTTCCCATGATGCACTGGGCCAGGGACAGACTAATTTGCATACAGCCAGGTTCTGAAACTGGGATGGTGCAATGAGCTAAAAAACGGTGTTGGATCTAGCCCTGATCTCTTGACTGGGTGAGAGTACTCTGCTTAATTCAGAGACTCTGTCCACCACCACCCCTTGTTGTAAATAATTTTGTCCACCCTAAGCGTGGAAGGGTATACTCAGATGTGAGTCCCTTGCTCATTGCATCATCAGGATTCAAGCAAGCCGGGCCGAAGACGGCTGAAATGCCAGAAACCGGTCCCCGGAAGCTTGTTTCCTTCCCAGTGTAAGAATTGGCTTTTGTAGTCTGGTCTGCCCTGTTCCCATGATGCACTGGGCCAGGGACAGACTAATTTGCATACAGCCAGGTTCTGATACTGGGATGGTGCAATGAGCTAAAAAACGGTGTTGGATCTAGCCCTGATCTCTTGACTGGGTGAGAGTACTCTGCTTAATTCAGAGACTCTGTCCATCATCACCCCTTGTTGTAAATAATTTTGTCCACCCTAAGCGTGGAAGGGTATACTCAGATGTGAGTCCCTTGCTCATTGCACCATCAGGATTCAAGCAAGCCGGGCCGAAGACGGCTGAAATGCCAGAAACCGGTCCCCGGAAGCTTGTTTCCTTCCCAGTGTAAGAATTGGCTTTTGTAGTCTGGTCTGCCCTGTTCCCATGATGCACTGGGCCAGGGACAGACTAATTTGCATACAGCCAGGTTCTGAAACTGGGATGGTGCAATGAGCTAAAAAATGGTGTTGGATCTAGCCCTGATCTTTTGACTGGGTGAGAGTACTCTGCTTAATTCAGAGACTCTGTCCATCACCACCCCTTGTTGTAAATAATTTTGTCCACCCTAAGCGTGGAAGGGTATACTCAGATGTGAGTCCCTTGCTCATTGCGCCATCAGGATTCAAGCAAGCCGGGCCGAAGACGGCTGAAATGCCAGAAACCGGTCCCCGGAAGCTTGTTTCCTTCCCAGTGTAAGAATTGGCTTTTGTAGTCTGGTCTGCCCTGTTCCCATGATGCACTGGGCCAGGGACAGACTAATTTGCATACAGCCAGGTTCTGAAACTGGGATGGTGCAATGAGCTAAAAAACGGTGTTGGATCTTGCCCTGATCTCTTGACTGGGTGAGAGTACTCTGCTTAATTCAGAGACTCTGTCCATCACCACCCCTTGTTGTAAATAATTTTGTCCACCCTAAGCGTGGATGGGGTATACTCAGATGTGAGTCCCTTGCTCATTGCACCATCAGGATTCAAGCAAGCCGGGCCGAAGACGGCTGAAATGCCAGAAACCGGTCCCCGGAAGCTTGTTTCCTTCCCAGTGTAAGAATTGGCTTTTGTAGTCTGGTCTGCCCTGTTCCCATGATGCACTGGGCCAGGGACAGACTAATTTGCATACAGCCAGGTTCTGAAACTGGGATGGTGCAATGAGCTAAAAAATGGTGTTGGATCTAGCCCTGATCTTTTGACTGGGTGAGAGTACTCTGCTTAATTCAGAGACTCTGTCCATCACCACCCCTTGTTGTAAATAATTTTGTCCACCCTAAGCGTGGAAGGGTATACTCAGATGTGAGTCCCTTGCTCATTGCGCCATCAGGATTCAAGCAAGCCGGGCCGAAGACGGCTGAAATGCCAGAAACCGGTCCCCGGAAGCTTGTTTCCTTCCCAGTGTAAGAATTGGCTTTTGTAGTCTGGTCTGCCCTGTTCCCATGATGCACTGGGCCAGGGACAGACTAATTTGCATACAGCCAGGTTCTGAAACTGGGATGGTGCAATGAGCTAAAAAACGGTGTTGGATCTTGCCCTGATCTCTTGACTGGGTGAGAGTACTCTGCTTAATTCAGAGACTCTGTCCATCACCACCCCTTGTTGTAAATAATTTTGTCCACCCTAAGCGTGGATGGGGTATACTCAGATGTGAGTCCCTTGCTCATTGCACCATCAGGATTCAAGCAAGCCGGGCCGAAGACGGCTGAAATGCCAGAAACCGGTCCCCGGAAGCTTGTTTCCTTCCCAGTGTAAGAATTGGCTTTTGTAGTCTGGTCTGCCCTGTTCCCATGATGCACTGGGCCAGGGACAGACTAATTTGCATACAGCCAGGTTCTGAAACTGGGATGGTGCAATGAGCTAAAAAACGGTGTTGGATCTAGCCCTGATCTCTTGACTGGGTGAGAGTACTCTGCTTAATTCAGAGACTCTGTCCATCACCACCCCTTGTTGTCCTCAGTATGGCAGCGCCAGGCCCAGCCCCGCCCCCTCTCGCACCACGGCGGAATTTGCCCCGCAGCGAAGGGGTTAACAACCAACTATTAATTCATCAATTAAAAATAAATTGCTTCGCACCCTTTACACCAATAAACACCAAAACACACACCCAAAATTAATTACACAATTACCATAAGTAATTACAAATTACATAGTTATTATTAATTATCAATAAATTATTAATTATTTAATAATAAATTACTTTACACATTTAACACTATAACATATCAATTAAACAAATATTAATAAATAAAAAGAATCAATTAATTCAATATAATTAAATTACTTCCTATTCCCCTATAAACCCACAACTCGCTATGGAACTAAAAACGCGAATATCAAATAAAATAAATTAATAACTACTAAATATTAAACATATTTTAAAAATACAAACAAATCTTAAGCAAAAAATACATCACATACATTTAAAACATATACTAAAATGCATAACATCAATTAAAAAAATCTATATTTTTTAACAACTATATTTTTGCAAATTATATTTTTAAAATCGATATTACTTACCTTAAGTCAATATTCTTGACACTGATATTCTTGCTGTTGATATTTCTGAACCATGATATTTCTGACTCGATATTTGTGCAACTCGATATTTTAAACTCGATATTCTGTCTACACCCCGGTGTACACAGAAAAGAGACCTGTGTTGCCAACTAGCCTATTGTCTCTGATGGCAAGGATTTGCCATTGACCTGCCCATGTGGGAAGAGATGCTATGTTACGTCTCTTTCGCCCGACTTGGTTCAACCACGACTTAGAGCCATTGCAGAAAGTCTGTGTCAAAGATGTGTGATACGTCAACAACAGAATGCAGGAAGAAAACAGTGGTCAGTACAAGTCACATTGGGAAATCGGGAGGTCCTTTTACCTGCATGCAGCTTGTTTCACCGAGATGCCCCCTTGCAATGAATTGAAATATGTTCTTATGATTGTGTGTTTGTTTTCTCGCTGGGTAGAGGCTTACCCCACAAGATGCAATGATAGTCTAACAGTAGCTAAATTGCTTCTTAGAGAGTTGATCCCTAGATTTGGATTTCCAGTCTTGTTGGAATCCGATAGAGGAACTCACTTCAACAATGAGTTGATACGAATGCTTTGTGCTGCAATGCAAATTTAGCAAATGCTACACTGTGCCTATCGACCAGAGGCATCTGGTATGGTAAATGGATCTATAAAGTCTCAATTGGCAAAAGTGTGTGCGTCCACATCCCTGAAATGGCCTGATGTAAATGTAAATGTAGAGAAGTGTGGCTCAATGGTTAGCGCGGCAGACCCTGATGCAGAGGTCTAGCCCGGGACCAGGGTTCAATTCCCGCCTTGGCGGGTCTTGGGCTCAATTTCCTCGGACCTGATCATTCTCGCCTCGGTGCCTATTCCAATCATGGGTCCCACTCTGCAACTCTGGGCAATAGCTTGCTTAATCTCCACAACGGCCCCAACAACGCTCGGATGCCTGGCTTCACCTTGGGGGTGCCCAGGAGTGGGCACTTTACAGGAAAAAGCCAGGAAGGGTTCCACAGCGGTATCCGTACAAGCGCCGAGATACCCTCATGGGTCGATTCGTGCGCTATACAAGTACTACTACATTTACATTTACAAAGATTTGGAGGGAGACAAGATGGCGCCTACCTGAGACGGCCGTGCTGGTCACCCCTTGCTGGCCAATGCATTGGGAAATATAGAAGTATTTATAAAACCCTAACCGAGCAAGAATATGCTCCCTGCGAAGACTCATCGCTTTTAGGCTCATGCCACGGACATCTTGCGGACCCTCGAAGCAGCTTTAAAAGCGATTTTGGCAGGCGTGCGGGGGTTGTGGAGAGCGCTGCAGCTTGCATTGGTGGCTGTCTCGAACTGGAGGAGAGGAGGGGCAGGAGCAACTGACAGGACAGGGTGGGTCACGGTGTAGAGCAGCGCCAAAGGAAATTCAGAAGGGAGGATGCCTCCCTAGCCAAGTCGTGCGGCACACCTGAAGGCTCCTGAGGGGCAGGCAAGTGCAGATGCAAACACCAGCATCCTGATACAGCTATCTAAGGAAGAGAAGCCAGGGAGCTGTCCAAACTCCAGCACTAGGACACCCCTGAAGGTGAGACAACCCCAGGATGGTATTAAAAAAGGAGAAATAAAAGAGGCTGAAAGACAAGCGGAAACCCTAGAAGGTAATATGGGGCAAAGAAAAAAGACCACTACAGTTACAGTCTCAAGTGGGGGGTGCAGCAGCAGCAACAGCATAGCATTACTGAATTATTTTCTACAATTACGGCCCCCACAGCTAATGGGACGATGGATATTCACAGGGAACAGAAGGTTCAGCAAGCAAGCATGGATAGCACTGAAAGAAATTTCCCAGATGCAGCTGACTCTTCAAATACAAAATAGTTGCATGGCGAGGCAATAACTCGATCAGGTGCCATCCATGATGAAATTGCCACTGGATGGCCTGAAAGCATTAACAATCAAAGATCTACTCGATGGAAGGTGGTTGGTGAAGTAAAGGGCAAAGAAAGGGTCACCTTGAGGGGTGGGCTGAGGTTAAAACAACTAAAAACACCATTGTACGGGGAAACTAAGGAGGGATGGCGAGAAAAGGAAGGAGTGACGGAGCAGGGTGGAAAAATACACTTAGCATACTGATAACAACAATAAATATATGTGGGTTGAATGACTATGGTAAGTTAAGGAGCAGCTCCGGATGCTGCATGCCGACAAAGTCTGCATGCAGGAAACGCATATCGAGGGGATAAGGAAAAATCTCTTAGAGCAGCTGGGGTTTCAATTGATAGCATACCACACTGGGGACCAGAATGATTGGGGTGGCGATAGTGGCTCAAAAGGGGGGGAATTGTAATTAAAACTCGCTCAACTGATAGACTAGGTTGTTGGGCAATTGTTGAATGCCAATTGCAGGGGTTTCATTTTACGCTATGTACAATTTATGGCTCTACAGGTGATGATCCAGAGGTGTTTGAGTTTCTCAATTCAGAACTGGCCAAGTGGCCTCTACCGATTATTGTATGTGGTAATTTAAACACCAAGGGGTACCCATGTATTATACAGGTCGGGGGAAAAAAGTACATCTCGCCCTTATTCAAATGATGCAAGAGAACGGGCTCTTTGATGCTTGGGCAAAACTTAACCCACAGGAGGGGGGTAGCACATACTTCTCTGCACCACATAGAGCTGTAGCGCGACAGGATTACTTCCTGGTCTCGCAATGCCTCCTTACAACTTGTACCATTAAGAAATTTCCCTGGCTAAGTCTGACCACAATCCTTTGGTCTTGGAGATAACAAACATAGCGGTGGATGTGCCAGAACGTACTTGGACATTTGAGAGGTCCCTGCTTCATGATCCTAACTATGTTCAACCTATGAAGAAATGGCTTGGGGAATACTTGGAGGTTAATTGGGGCTGTGCTAGGAGTGGGATGTTGTGGGATGCTCTTAACGCAGGGGTTAGAGGGGAAACCTTGCGCTATTCTCTGAACCGGAATAAAGAAGTTAGACACCATTTAAATACCATGTATAGCACAAAGTTAGATACAGAAGAAGAGTTGGTTAGGGCTATTTCTAATGGTTTAAGTATAGAGGGAATTCTCCAGAAATTGGCGTTAGTAAAAGCTGCGGCAGAAGAAATTGTGGCAATAAGAAAAGCAGAAAAATGTCTGGCCTGGAGGCAAACTTGCTAAGAATATAGCAAGCAAGTTGGGCACATGCTTGACACTAGGACAAGAGAGAAAATTGCTGGGGGGGACATCTTAGAGGTAAAAATCAAAAGAGCGAAGCAGTCACCGAAACCAGGGAAATACGTGTGATATTTCAAAGGTACTATGAAAGTTTATATGGGGAAGAGGGGCATAAGGAGCCAAAACATATACAGGAATATTTAGACTCGCTCACTGCTGAGACATTCTCACAGGAAGATTCAGAGGCCTTAGAGTATACATTTACAGATGAGGAAATTCAAAGAGCCCTCCAGGAACTCCCTTCCGGCAAGGCTGTGGGACCTGATCAAATCCCATTAGAATTTTATAAAGTTTTTTTCTGGCTTTGGGGGATGAATTAAGACATATAATGCATCAGGCACAGAAAGGGGAAGCACCCCCGGAGTCAAGGGCAGAAGCCAACATAGTAATGTTTTTAAAGAAAGGGAAACCCGCTGATGAGGCCGGATCTTACAGACCCATTAGTCTTATGAATAGTGATACAAAGATCTTTTTAAAAATCTTAGCAAATCACTTTAGTATCATGATTGGGAAGGTGATCTCACACCGCCAGTATGGGTTCATCCCAGGCAGAGGAACGGCCGAACATATTCGTAGAGTTATCACCATTTTTGATGGTACTGCAGTCCCTGGAGACCCTATGGCACTCATCCTGGGGAACATCCTTTTTAACGCGGATGTTACCCCACAGTGCTTTTACGATGCATCGTTTACAACGCAAGTCGTAACCACGACTTGCGCTGGAGGGCGCTAAAGGATAAAGAATAGTATATTTACTATTCCAACACCTTCCCTACTATCCAGAGGGACTGGTGTTAGAATAGTAAATTATACTATTCACTATCCGCGCCAAACAACGCAAGTCATTGTAACGACTTGCGTTCTTAAAGACGCGATGTAAAGGCACGCGTGGAAACGGTACGCGTTGTACCGTCATACATCCCTCATCCAACTCGATGCAGAGAAGGCGTTCGATAGGGTTTTGTGGGATTACATATGGGCCGTGCTCGAGAAATGTGGGGATAGGAAAGGAGTGTATAAAGGCCATAAAGACATTATATAGAACTCCTCAGGCTCGACTCCGGTTAATGGGTGGACAGAGTGAACCTATTTTTAACACACAAGGGACAAGACAGGGGTGTCCATAATCTCCCCTCTTATTTACATTTGATATAAACCCGTAATCAGGAAAATTGAGGCGAACATGGGAATCCACCCTATCCGACTCACGGATTTGAAAACAAAATTCTAGGGTACGCGGATGAAATGACAATAACCGCTGTGAATCCGCTTGCAGTCTTAACAGAAATAGAACATGAGGCTGAATTCTTCGGGGAGATTTCTGGTTATAAGCTCAACCGGGAAAAAATGCAAATAGTAATCAATAGTAGGCTTTCTTTATTGGATCCACGGGTGACTGAATGTGCAACTTATCTTGGGGTTACTATAACCTCAGAATTGGGTAAAGTTGTGCAAATAAATTCGCCCCGGTGATCCAAAAGAGTAAGAAAGATTTGGAAAGGCTCAATAATCTGCATCTTTGTATTGTGGCATGATGTAACATTATTAAAAGTATACTTCTTCTGATAATGTATAAACATCAAGAAGCAATATGCCTTGGGGAAGTGGGGGGGAGAAGGTGGGGTGGCCTCGCTTGTAAATGATAAAAAATGTGTGTCTCAATAAAGATTGGAGAAAAAAAAAGGATACTTCTTCCAAAAATATTGTATCTATTTAGAGCGTTACCCCTAGTGTTTGAGAATCCTTGGTTTAAGGAAATGGAAAAAATGATTAAGAGATTTTTTGGGGCGCAAGAAAAGACTAGAAGAGCCCTCAGATATATGTCCTTACCAGGGAAAGGGGGTCCTGGGCGGTTCCAGACCTAAAAATGTATTACTGGGCTGCAGAAATCCAAAACTTTCGAGGGTTACTGGGTGGGAAAGTTGTGGACTGGTGGAGGGAGAAGAGATGCTCCTCCGGATCTATATGAACCGCTACTACAGAGAGAGGCCCTTAACTGGCTTTTGAGATTCACTGAAGCCAGTTACTATAATAAAAAGTTACATTTAAGACCCTTGGTGCAGCAGCAGCGGTTTGGACCAGTATCAGGAATAAGTTGGGGCTAGGAAGAATGGATTATTATACTACTCTGTTTGGAAATCCATCTCTCCCGGATGTATTTCATGATGGGGTTATGCTGTGTTTGGATGCGCTGGGGTGAAGAAGATGGAGTATTTGCTTGACTCAGACGGTATAATTTAATTTGAGAAGGCTCAACTCCTTTTTTATCTCGATTGTAGGGATTTTTTTTAATATCTCCAGATATGTAGCGCCATCGCAAGGAAGAAGGGAGGGGGAGCCTTCTCTAAAGATCTAGTTATAGAGGCAATTATAGACCCAGATGGCTGTACTATTACCCAGAATTATGGCGGGCTGAGGCAACTATTGGTTGACGATTTAGATAAGTATTGTGATAAATGGCAGCAGAAGTTGAATATTGAAGGAGACAAGTTTATGGCTTCACTCAAGCCTGGCCACACCGTATTGAGGGTAGCGGGTCTACAAGCACAACATTATAATATGATCTTTTCACTGTACTACACGCCAGCCAAGGTTGCTCAATGGGGTGGTACGGATGGGGTCCTATGTCCCGCTGCCATAGTGGCAATGCAAATATAGTTCACATGTTTGCTTCTTGCCCGGCTTCAGATCCTCTGAAGGGAGCCATAGAAGAATTTCTAGTGTAAACTTTGAGAATTTAAACAAAACAACATATGGTACAGCGCAAATTTGCCTTTTTAGCCATGGCTGTAGTAAAAATGTGTATCTCATCTGCCTGGGTAGACCCTGGGCCCCCAATATTTAAACAATGGCTTTCACAGCTCTTAGCTATGTATAATTTGGAAAAAGGTTTATATGAGAGGAAATGTTCGAAGGCCCAGAAACTAGGGAATCTTATCTGGGCTCCTATAAATGACTGAAAAACAGAGTCGAAATCAACCTAGGCACAACTTAACGATCTAGCGCCCTCAGGGTATCATATTGATAATGTGTAACCTTTTGCGCTCTCTTATACAATGAAAGTTCTGTATATTGCTTTGTGCTCCATTATTTATCGTTTTTATGATAGAGAATCTTTCCTCTTATATTCATTCATCTATGGATACAAATGTACAAATGAATTTTACTGATGGTGAATAATAATTTTTTTTTTTTTTTATTAAAGGTTTGGCTAATTTGGTGCGTTCGGTGTCTCACCAGGTTGGAGAAGTTGCACCTACAGGTCAGCAGGAGCAGGGTCACAACTTGTGCCTAGGTGACTGTGTATTAGTAAAGAAGAATGTGCAAAGTTCCTGTTTGCAACCTCGTTGGCGTGGGCCTTATCAAGTGATACTTGTAACCACAACTGCTATGAAATGTGGTGGTCTACCTAATTGGGTGCATGCAGCTGACACTAGTCGAGTCCTATGTCCTCTTGAAAGTGCGGGGTCTGTGGTGGGTGAACCAGTAGTAACAGAGGGATGTCCCATTCAGACAGCATAGAGTAGAGAGGGTGCCAGTTACTGGGCCTCGAAACACTGATTCAAACGAAAGTCAAAGAGAGTTGATCCCGGTTGGTAACGAGGGTCAAAGTGAAGGGGATTCAACTAAGTGAAGTATCGACTCAGTTGATGTGAACAGTGTACCAAAAGAAAAGAGCGCGAAGAGGAGATTGAATGCCCAGAAAATCTGAAATATTGAGACACATATTGACCACAGGAAAAATACCTTCCACTGTGATCAAAGTCTCCAAATAATCTGGGCAACATGACATGGACAGAGAAGAATCTACAGTATGCAGAACAAAGAGACTACGAACACCACATCAAAGATATGCAGCTCCGGAGTGGATATATTAAGCTGCTGCAAACGACTGGGAAAAAGAGTTTTACACACATTGCTTCAAGGATTACATCTCATACAAACCACCGTGAAAGAACTGGTGTGAAAAAGGTGCTGGAGAAATAAAGGCCAAAAGAAAGCAAAGGGATAAAGATAGAGTGACAAGACACTGCTTTAAAGTTCACGCACAAAGCCTATTGATACAAAGCATTATATAAAAAAATGAAAAAGAAATGAGTACCTCTGGCTCCGAGATAGAAAATCCAAATCAGGTTTCACTAAGGCGTAAGCATATATGTGCTTGCTTTTTAATTGCTTTTGTTCTAATCCTTGTCTTAATAATACTAGATCTACCTCATCATGTTTATCCAAATAAAAATACTAATTTGCATGTAACCACAGCAACTGTGATGACTAAAGTGCAAGAAGAGATGATAACTAATGATTTAGCAGGTACTGACTTACATCATGATCGTTCTATTAATGATTTCTCTCTAAATGTGTTCCCTAAATTATTGTATGAGTATGTTGATACAATGGATACGAGAGATTGTTATGTGTGCATGCAATTACCTACTTCGGTGTCTGAAGGGGTGACTTACCGATAACATATGGTATACCTTATAGTGTAGTAACAAGTTTATTCTATTAGAAAGGCAGTTTCAATATTATTATACAAATTATGACTTGATTTTCTCTGAAGTTCCAGTCAAGAAAAATCTAAATATAGTACCAGATTCACAAGATGCTGAAGTAATGGGTAAGCTTTTCCATCCAACATCACCTATAGATTCTGTACATGTATATCGATATAACCCAACTTGTGCTTTGCTTAGTGTATAAAAAGAATTTAAAAATTCAAGGGAAGATCGTCGGGCGAAAATAAAGAGAAAATGTGAAAAACAAATAAAAACACCTCCATGGGCACATAGGGAAGGTGATTATAAAAAGGGAGAGACATACGCTGCAATGACACTAGATTGGCAACATAAAGGGAAGCTTTGCATATGGAGACGCAAAACAGAACATAACAATACATCCTTGGTTGCAGTGAATGTGAACAACCCTTTCTACTTATGGGAGGTTGGGCGTTATATTTGGCATGATTAGATCCTGTATTTCTTGGAGTATATTTTGTTTGTTGGAAAAATGCTTATTATAAACTACCTAAACAATGGCCTGGGAGTTGTTATATGGGAATAGTGTTTCCAAAAATGTATCATTTGAATGAAAACAGTGGAACCAATGAAAGAAAACTTACATGCATGAGGAGATGAATAAGTACTGCTGAAATTATTGGGGATATTTTTGGAGCGATAATACCCTCAATTGGGGTAATCTTAAATTCACCCAAAATTTGAAAACTTTCAACAGTAGTAGATCGACTATTGACGGACACTGCTGGTGGACTTTTGGTAATTGATACAGAAATGGTTGCTATCAGGTCTATGGTTTTAAAAATAGACTTGCTTTAGATGTACTCTTAGCCAAAGAAGGCGGAGTCTGTCGCATGCTGAAAGTTGAACAATTTTGCAATTATATCCCTGATAAAAGAAAATATTTCAAGGGATATATAAGCAATAATACTAATTTAGGAAAGGAACTAACTGAACTAAAAGTAGCTTGTGCTTGGGAGAAAATTGGGAAAGGATTCTCATCTGTGGGAAATTGGTTTGTAGCACTAGGAAAAAGTTTAATAGGAAAAATACTGACACCATTAATAACAATTGCTATTGGCTTATTAAACATCATACTAATGTATCAATATTTGAAACGCAGAAGAAACAATGAAGAAATTAGAGGGAGAAAAAAAGAAATAGAGCAGTAATTGGATTAGAAGATATAAAATGTGGATTTTATGATGATATGAAAAATTTGGAACAAGTTAGACTGAAACAAATGAAGACAACTGCATTCTATTGTGTCATCAGGATAGGATCAAATGACAAGATAGGATTGTGTAATGGCTTGATTCACACTCAAAGGGGGAATTTATGGAGCGTAAATGTTAAATGATGGTTGCCTCTATCAATTCTCACTATCAAAGGCAACTTACAATAATATATGTTTATGAAAACATGAACTGGCTATGTTGAAAAACATGAGATTTCATACTGTATCCTAAAAGCACACAGAAGTGTTTGAGACATGGAAATGTGAAAACGTAAACAAAAAGAGAGAAACAATATTTACCTATGCATGTAATCAAGTGTTTTGAGGAATTAAACCTAATTAACATAGAAAGTGTGGTGATGATAACTTCTAAAATCTGTCAGAATGAAATAATGTCAGCATATTAAAGCACCTGAAATGATTAAAATGTTTAATTCGGAAATAATCTATAGTATGTAAACCTACAGCTTATTCTAACGTTATGTGACGAAAACATGATCTTCAGGATGATACGTTAATATATGCTTTGAAAATGATAAACATGCAAATTATTTTTGTAATAGTGACTAATATTGACATATAACCTTTAAAGAAGAATAATGATTGAATTGATTAAGAAAATCAAAATACTTATATTAATGTATGTTTTGTATTAATAATAATGTGGTAATGATTCAGTGAAATTTCATGTAGGCCTCAGATGCTTTTCTCTTTTTCCTGCTCAAAAGCCAGAATCTAGCTGAAGTAGTCACTTTAGACGCTGTGAGAACTTTTCGCAAAGTTTCTTTTCTGTATTTTACAATAACGGACTCACTTTAGATTTAGCAACACATTTGACAGAAATGTATCAATACTATTGAAAACCCAGAGAGAGCGACAAGGAACAGACAGAATGTGAATAAAATGAAGTTCACTTACTTTTGAGGAAAGGATGGAAATATAATACAATTGGAACTTAATGAATTAGCAAAGGAGTACTTAATGTTTCTGGATTTCTTAGTGAGGTATTGATCACACCATGAGCAGCCCACTGTGAACAACCAATGGAAACCATATGGGGTGATCCAATAGATACTTTGTGGGTGTAAACCTTTGGAAATATAATTGCCCCTTGGAGGAGGAGTAGTCGGGCTGGCTGCCATTTTCCATTTTCCCTGCCTGGCATGCTATCAAACTGATCTCTGATTTTCCTTAATGCCAAACCTTCCAACTGCATTTTCCTGACTGTTCTGGATCCTGAACTTTGCCATCTGGTAAAGTTGAGCAGGGAATAACCTTTTGGTTGAAGGTTTTACTGACTCCTTTCTGTGGCACGCTGTGCTTCAGTCCTGACTTCTTCAGATCCCTATCGAAGACGGACAGTATTCTAATCATATTTGGTTTGTATGATCTAAATGCTGAATCTTGATTTTTCTCATGTTTTTCTCTCTTCCTAGGTAACCCGCAAATGTTTTTTATTGAAACAGTGTTATATTGTGTGGCTATTTGTACTAATTAAATCTGATTATGAAATGCAATTTCATGTTCTGACCATTCAAATTGAGGCTTTAGATAAATGGTTTCCATGAACAATTGTTATCGTATCTGTGTAATTTTTTGGGGTTAAAAGAATTTTATCTAAGTTATGTGCATTGATGTAACTGTGTATTGGCGAGGGAATTGACAAGCATTTGGCATTTCTTTATTCCAGGACCTCATAAGGACATTACCTCACGTTCTCTAAATATCCAAGTCCCTGTTAGCTCAACAAAAAGGTCAATTGGAGGACCAAGGTTTGATAATTAGGATGGTAAAGTGCGAAAAGTGATATGAATATGGGCCCGTTGTTGATGGTGATATGAAATATTATAGAGAGATCAAATTTCCTACGTTTTACGCTGCATCAGACTCATAGGCCTTGAAGAGCTTGGATGGGAGGCCGTCCAACCCCGGAGTTTTTAACGTGGTAGCACTCATAATCACTCCGTGTACCTGGGGTGTTAATCTCCGCACATGCTACAGGATCAAGTAAAGGCAGATTCAATCCAGGAACTTGATAATATCTTCCTGTAGCTCCGAATGCGTGGAATCGTACAGGCCACGACAATACACTGTGAAGGCCTCATGGATGGCTGACTGACTAGTGTGCATCTGTTTCAGGTGATCCCTAATCATCGTAATGTGTTGGATTGGCGTTACGCTGCGGAGGAGGCAGGCCAGGAGCTGCCCAGACTTATCACTTGCTAAATAGTTGCTAAACAGCTGAAAGCTTTCTTGTTCTAAACTCTCTCCCCAGGCCTATGTACCCCCCAGCAGGATCCCAATCTTCTAGTCAGCGCCGAGATGCCCCAGGGTGATTTGAGCGCTTAATAAACCACTTAACATAACATAACTAAATGAGATGGGTGTGGTGTGTTTGAGTATCTGTCAGCGTCGGTAACATCCCTAGCTGCAACAGGACCACAGTGTCCTGCTGACCTAGTGTTGCCTCCGTTTGTCTCAAAGCCCTGTGGATAGTGGCCCTAGCCCCCACTAAAGCCCCTATGCACCGCCACTCAGTACTGCTTTCAGTGCTTCCCACTCCACCAACCTAGAAGTGGCTGTGTACTAATTGTCAGTGAAATAATTGGAGATGGATTCCCTCTGTTTTTCCCATAATGCAACAACGTAGGCTGCAGTTACCATGTGTGGTCTGAGAATGTCTGCTCCAGGCATTCAGTATCTAGCACCTCAGGCTGTAGTGTGTGTTGATAACAAATATTATCTATCCTAATGTGTAGATTGTTTACTGCAGAGTAGTGGGAGTACTCCTGGGTCTCTGGATGTACGATTCACCAACAGTGTTGGAGGGACCAGTGCACAGCCCATTGTTTAACGCTGCCTACAATGGAGAGGATGGCAGTGGGTGGTGAGAACGGTCAAGCCGTGGCTGTGGTACACAATTGAAATTGCCACCCATAACCCAGGGGATATGGCCCCACATAGAGAGGACGAGGGAAAGGCGCATAAGGCAGGCCGGTTGGGCTACATTGGGCACATAAACACTGCTCAATAATATTGACCTACCGTCAAGGAGCCCCTCTACAAAGACATATTGCCCATCAGGGTCTATGTCAGCATCTAATGGTCTAAATGGGACCCCTGGACGGACCAACCTAGGGTCTCCCCTTGCAAAACCAGAGTAGACTGTGCTAATACAGCGACCCCACAAGCATTTTTGTAATTGGGTCTCCTGCCCCTGTGCCACATGGGTCTCTTGTAACAGTGATATTTGTGCCCCGTGCTTCCTGATATATTGTTTGAATGAGTCTCTTTCTTCTCATCCCCATACCTCTGACATTCCAAGTCATGATGCCAATAGTACCCATGTGTGGGTAGTGTACTGGGAAGTGTGGGGAGGGGTTTCAGGAGGTGGGCCAGCTACACACATCCTGAGTCTTTCCTTGGGGAGCTATCGCCTCTCATCGATGGTCCGCTACTCAATGTATCTGCATCAAGCAATAAAACATGAAACCTCAATACCTCCATCCCAGGACAGTATACAAGGGGAAGACTGCCCAAATAGTCAGCAAATCCACCTACAAAGAGTAACTTAGCATTTATGCCCACACACAACTCGGCCAAGGCATGCAGGGGGAAATGAACCCTGTGATGCTAATAGGTATTGCCTATGCTCGTGGTCTCCTAGGGGCAATTTCTACAATATGAACTGAACAATCAGTGGCGGACAGCAACCAACAGCGACCCCTAACTATTTCTCTTACTTTCATCTAGCAAAATATTTTTGCATACTTACATCTACCTCTGCTCTCTATGCGTACCTTTCCACATTCCCTCTTGACCTGTCTCTTTCCTACTTTTGCTGGTTTGACCCCTTTTACAATCACCTCAAACTACATGCTCATCTCTCAACCTCTCCTTCATCTACAAGCACCTTGCAATCCCCCTCTGGTACTGCCACTCTTAAATCCATCTCTTGCTTCTATACTCTACCCTTGAACTCTTATCATTCCACCCAGACTCTCACCTTCTCATTCTGGTCCTGCCCCTCTAATATCCACACCTACATTCCCTGCACAACTCTTCACTTCTATGTACACAACACCTCTCCCTTCATGCTGTACTCTCAATGTACTGCACTTATCACCACCTCAGCAGCCATTAACCGTATCATGTGTAATGTGCACCTTCATCCCCATCTGTACCCTTACCACCGGCTTTGTTGCACCAATTTTTCTAAAGGTGCACTCTTATATCAATCTCTTATATTCACTCTTCACACCTCATCACATCTCTCACTCTGACCCTTACATTGCTCACAGAATCTCACCTTATTCATTAGCCCCTCACCATTTCACTCACTCTATTCTGCTTAACGCCTACTAATAGTCCTTTGACAAACTAGAGCATTCAAATATTTAAACACACCATACATCTACAGGCCAACACCTCTCATCTTTCCATCCAGCATCCTATCATTCACAGCTGGTATATTCCCTTCACATCCACCTATCCACTTTTACATTATCTCATAGTGGCTCTCTTACATCCACTTCTCAGTTCTATGCTCCATACCTCTAATAGCTTCTCATATTAACAACTACCTTTCGCACTGATTCTCGCTCTATCACAGCCACCTTTCACCGTAGTGCTACATACTTCATCGCTCATCTCTTGCTAGCCTCTAACCTCGTCTAGCTGGTTCTACCTTTTTCACATCCACCTCTTCCTAGCATACATCGCCCAGTTTTTTACCAGATTTTCCATGTCCTACACTCTAATACCCACACCCCAGCATATCCTCCAATCCACATTTTTGATAATAAAGATACATTACTTATCCTATCCAAGCACTGCCTATGCCATTTACTCCTTCCTTTCAGTCTCATCTTATTTTCACTGGTTCAGCCCCCTTTACGTCTGAATCACCCCTCTATGCTCAAAATGTCATCACAACTCACTCTCACCTCTATCCTCGTTTAGCTATCTCTGTCCCTCAAACATTTTCTTCTCCCCCAACATGTGCTGCTATGTGCTGCTATCACAGTTCTACCCCCTCCTCTTCCCATGTCTTTAAATTTAGTGCATGTGTGTAACACAGGCCCCTGTAGCACCCTGCACAGCAGACGGGGCCCCATCACTTCTGTGGACTCAAGGTCCACTAGGCTGACCACATGTAGCACAGGGCAATCCACTTGCATTGGCAACCCTTTAAGTCCATCTCTGTTTGATCACTGCCAGAAATAAGTATTTCTTAACCTTCTATTTTTATTTTCAGTACACAAATTACTAAATACACAGCTATCATATTGTCAGCTACAAAGTAGGTGTGTGTAAATTAGTATATTTGTAGCTTGTACAAACAAAAGAATCTTATTGAAATTGTTTCACAAAATGCCACTCCCATCCATTCTCTACTCTTCTCCCTTTGCCGTCATACCTAGTGAGCAGTCCCCATTGTGATATATCAACCAATCAATCCCGCGATATGATGGCACAATGGATGTTAGACTTTAGTTTAACATCCACATAGGATCCCCTGCTTTACATTCAGGCAGGGGCAGGAGCAGGCCTCATCTCTAGCACCCTCAAGTGCTGTGGCTATTCGCTGTCATTATGCAGATGCACTGTTTAGAACAGAGGGAGAGGTGACAGCAAGGCACGTCTGGCAGAAAAATATACTCATATTAAACAAACTCATTACAATTTGTATCCGACAGGGTGTTTGTGTCAAACATTTTGCTATTTCAGCCCATTCCTAAGGGGCCCATGTGAGGGGAGTTGTGTGTTAATTGTGCCTCACATTGCTTCACCATTGCTGCAAAACCCAAGGGAGAGGGCTGACCACCTGAATCTTGTAACACTGAGGCCTCCTAAAGGCAGTGATCTGTTGAAAGGCCCTACAGTAATTAGTATTTGTGAGGCCCTGGTCAGCTGGCCACGGCCAGCCCCAGCCCGGACTGCAACACAGCATCCACCTTGAAATTAATATCCTCTACACCACTGCTGTTACCAAAGACTGAGGTTCCATCTGCTTGTCTAAAGTGAACCAAAAGGGAGGGTGTTGCTGTGTAGTGTCACGTGGAAAAAGAATACCTTCAGCTATATCACATGAGGGGGCTAAAGGGGCATTTGATGACCAAGCACAGACAACTGTAGATCACTCCTAAAATACTAATAGGACTTGACTTGCCTAGCATTAACAACATGTCCATTTAATGCTCTTAAAAATACCATTTGAAATAAATAGAGTTCATTAAATATTTAAATAAATAATTAACATACTTAGCCCATGTAGCACCTATCTGTGGCCGAGAACAAGTAGATGAAGTATCTTGGACACAACAGGCACAATTCACTCCAGTCAATATTGTAACAACTACAAATCTCTATGGAGCAAAGTCACATGTGTGTCACATAACTGATATGGCAATCACATGTGTTTTGCCAAACACAAGCTGTCAGGCATCTTAGGTACAATGTTTGGTGTGTAATATCCAATCCCCAAATTATTATATGCCTGAAAGTACAGCTTTTTGAACTTGTATCTGTATGTGAAATTCACTATCAAGTTATTCATTTGATGGAAAAAGGTAGCCACAAACTCATGATATACATCACTATGACTCGCCACAACAAAACCCTTGTCAAACTAAAATACCCAATATGATGTTGTGAAAAACAACATTAACCATGTCACAATGAAAATAACACTAGGCTAATCCACTAAAATACAAACCAGAAGTCCTAAGCCTTGTGTCTTGGTCATAGTTTGCATGTCACTCAATCCTCTCTGGGCACATAGACACACTCAACTTCACTTATCTCACAAACACTTATTGAAAAGCTTGAACAAAACATAACAACTAACATGACCCTCGGATAGGCCATACATCCCCTATCATGCTGCTTACCGTTATCTAGTATAGTGCCTCATATTTCAGGGTGTAGGTGCAAATGCAGGGCCATGTGTGCACCAACACAGATTCTAAAGGAACATCACATAAGCATGATGTGACCTATGCCCAGTTCACAGATTACATAAATACTCTAACTGTGGCATAAGCCCATAATGATAGGTACATTACAACACAATGCATTGTCGAACTCTACACTCACACCATGTCATAATTAGCATTCAGATTGTGTTCCACCCATTCGTGTATCATACACTGGGTTCACATGCAACTAACACATACAAGAATAGTGTAACTTACTGAGCCATGTCATGGACCCCCACACACCATCCAAATGATGTACACAAATAATTTCTATGTAATGACTAACATCAAAAATTGACTGAACTGGAGGATACAGACCATAAACACCTTGCCTAACACAAATATCAATTTAAAGGGAAACCCTGGAAGCCAACAAGGCCAGGACACTGTCAGAAGCACACCTACCTCACACTCACTGTAGGCACAGGACATGTATAATATGGGCCAACTGCCTTGAAAGGTTATTGGCATAAAGTGGCAGCCACCTGTGGCAATGTTGTCATTGCAACTACTCAACCAGATTTATTGAAGGCACAGACATTGGTCAACCACTATTAAGTCACATACATTGTTTGTCTCATTACTCTGTGTACATATACGTGGCTAAAGTCACTACGATGTACGCTTCCAGGTGTATTGATAAGACAGTTGTCTTTCAACCCATTAATACATATGTAGTATATTTCTCCAACACTGTTGTACTTTGCCGCACTTGCACTATGTTGATATATGTAAGCAGAAACTATGAGGAAATCTAAATTCCAATGCAAAGGTTTGTGACTTCAGGCCACACTCCTAGACCAACCTAATGTGGATATTGACACCTAGCCAACGTAGGCACACAAATCTATACTACATCATATACTATCATCCATTAAACCTTACAACCACTTCAATGACCCGCTTCCATCCAATTGCTTATTCGCAGCCAACTATTTTATCATACCCATCTGGGCTACAATAATCAATGCTTCCCTAATGCAAGGGTCCATTCCAGATGCGTTAAAAACTGGACAAGTCATCCCCACGCTAAAAAAACCCTCAATAAACCCTGCTGAACCATACAATTTCAGACCAATATCTATTATTCCTCTACTAGCTAAACTACCTGAGAAATGCATGCAACAACAACTTAGCCTACACATCGCCACTTTCAACTTGCTAGATGAGTGCCAATCTGGTTTCAGGCCAGATCACAGTACTGAAACTACTATTCTCCACATAGTAGATGACACCCTCAAAGCTTTGACCAAGGCAAAACATGCCTCTTAATTCTTTTGGATCCATCATTGGCGTTCGACACAGTCAACCATGAAAAGCTACTAGAACGTCTGGGATTCAGGATGGGACTAGGGGGAACCGTTCTCAAGTGGTTCAAATCCTTCTTATAGAACTGCTCCCACAGATTCTTAGTTAATCGTAATCTATCCTCTTCCCCGATTACAAGTGGTGTCCCCCATGGGTCAACTCTCTCCCCAACTCTCTATAACCTCTATCTTGAACCATTAGCTGAAATTCTACTTATTGCCAACATCTCTTTCCACATGTACGCAGACGACACTCAGATCTACATCAAATTGTAATCTCTTGAGGAGGTCAAAATAATGAATGATGCTCTGAAATGGACTGTTCAATGGCTTGCTAGCAACCAGCTCAAACAATATGCACAAAAAACGGAATTCTTAATAATTTCCCCTCCGAAAAGCTTCCCTGACATACTTTAATGGACCAACTTGAACTGCACCTCAGCCAAATCACTAGGAATCACACTGGACAAAAACCTGAATATGTGAGCCCACATAAACACACTGGCCGAAAGTGCCAGGTTTCACCTGAGCTACCTGAGAAATCTCTAACCTTTCCTAGATACTTCAGACCTAAAAATGGCAGTTCAGGCTTTAGTTATCTCTAGGATCGAATATGGACGCTCAACCTTATCTGACCTACCCAAGATCTCAACAGCTCCCCTAAAAGCCTGCCTTAATGCAGCTGCAAGACTCCTAACTGGCTCAAAAAAGTTCGATCACATTTCACCCCATCTGTAGGCGCTGAATTGGCTGCCCTACGAAGCCAGAATCCAACTCAAACTGGCGTGTATCACTCATAAAGCAGTACACTCCAAGTCTCCTGTGTATCTTGCTCAGAAAATTGTAGTTTTCGGAGGAGGTAGGCACTCCCAGTGTGCCAGAGATTTTGTGTAGAAACTACCCCTCTTCCGGAAGAGGAAAACATACAACAGAGCTTTCTCTGGGGCTGCCCCAGAATATGGAACTCGCTGCCACCTTACATCAGAAGACTACCTGCTCTATCAAGATTCAAAAAGGAAGCAAAGACTTTCCTAATTGGCAAATTCATACCCTAATCTCTCTCAGCACTTCTGCAGTTTCAGCAGTCCAGCGATTTGCTATTACCATGTACTTGAACTCTTCCAGGATTTCCGACTCTGCTCTTATATATGTAAACCACAGGATTCCTTTTTTCAGTGATTTTGCTTACCACTCTGCATTCTTTTCCACCTCACTGTCACTTTAAGGGCAAATGCTGGTGCCTTGCAGTCTTCCCCTGCTCTTGTCAACGTCCTCTTGCTATCTCCCCAACTGTTCTCCTGTTCACCACCCCAATTCCCTGTGTATAGCCTGTTTTCCCTGCACTGTTTTCTCATGTTCGCATACTCCAATTTGTATCTAACTTGTTTTTGATAATTCTTGTAAATAACTTGCTACTGCTGTAAAGCACTCTGATACCCTAACGGGTCACGTTTGCGCTATGCAAAACAGTAAATAAATAAATAAAATTAATAAATCATAACAAAGTGATCATACTCCATGGACCATATGCAATCCATGTCATACTACCACCATTGTATACTTACATCACAAATTTCACATGAATGAGAGTTAACAACAATTCAACTTTTTGGATACAGGAATACCAAAAGAAAATTAAAACATACTTTACTCAGCATACATGATGGTCTCAAGAAATCAAAGGCCAATGGACAGTCCAAATGTCTTAGCAATGTGAACCACCAAATTGTTGCCCAAAAACACTTGCCTACACTTGTCCTGGAAAGGGACACTTCCCCAGGGAGGGGCATCTAGGGGCCTGGCCAGGCACCAAAATAACAAGATTGTGGTGGACTGGGTTTGTCTTTGGGAGGGCTGGTATCAGGAGGAGGTGGGACAACATCAGTAGGAGGGCTAGATGGAAGGGGTGGGACAGTGTCAGTGCGAGAGATAGATGGAGGGGCTGGTGGGCTGGGTTTTAGGATCTTGGGTATCTCCTAACTGTGAAGGGTTTGAAAGAGAATCGAGAGGGGTGTTGTTTTTTACACTTGGATATTTTGGGTTTCAGGAGGGGGTGGGAACTTTTAGAATGGGGAGATTTCCTCATCCAGGGACCTTAGGGTGTGCTTTTCCTTTTTGTAGGGGGCTGGGTTGGTTTTTGGGGAGGTGGGGTAGAAGGGTATGACAGGGGTGGCAGGATATTTTTTTTAGGATTGAGAGGGGGTTGGTCTGTTTGGGTAGGGAAGAGGTCAAGGGCAATGAGGTGGAGTTTTTGAGCAGAGTGGGCTTGAGGAGAGGCAAGGGTAGGGGCTGTGGAGGCAGAGGGTTGTGAGGTATGTGGCATGTCTTTGGGTGCTGGTGTGGTATCTGTTGTGTCTGTGTGTGATGGTGTGATGTCTGCCTGTTTTCCTGTTTGTGAAACGTGGTGCAGTGGGTGTTGTGTCCAATGGCATGTCTGTGGAATTGAGGGTGATATATGTCTTGTGAGTTTGTGTGCATGTTTGTCTTTCTGTCTGTGTGTTTGTGTGCTGCATGTGGATGTTGATGTGGATGCTTGTTTATGTTTGCGTGTGCTTTGGTCAGGGAAGGGAATCGGGACTGTGGATGGGGAAGAGGCAGGAGGGGGATGGGAAAGCTGGATTCGGGCGAATGTTGCTGTCAGTGTGGAGGCTAGAGTCTGATTAGATCTCTGTAGGGAAGACATGTTAGAGTGAATGCCCTCCAGGAAAGATACCATCTGGAGAAAGTGATTGGGAGCGCGCTTTCCGGTTGATGGTCCTCCATAGGTAGACCTTCTAATGGGAGTTGGCCTGTAAGGATGACATGGTGACAGGCCCTAAGTTCACATGCAACATGCACATATACAGACACCTATACATATAAGTCATGAACAGCTTGCCCAAACAATGTAAAAGTTAGACTAGAGGTATTCTCTGCACTGCACCTATGGTCAACCAGGACTCTTTCCCATGAGAACAGTGATATAATGTTACAACCAGTACATAAACATATAGCACCAGTGTACTAGACCAAAACAGTTACAAACATGCTTTTCAATGTTTAGAAACAGATTTAGACGGCTGTCTCAATGATTACTAATGCCAGAAGTGCATGGTTATTGTACAATGAAACTAACAATACTGTCTGATCAGCACTCACCTGCTCCTCTGGTGTCCCATATAGGTGCCTGTACAGGGGAAGGACTGTGTCGACCATCATCTTGAGTTCTTCAGCTGTGAAAGTTGGGGCTTTGCGCTCTGTACAGTGAGACATTGTAGCTCTCAGAGGATGTGCCCAACAGCAGAGAGAGTTGGGGAGATCCAGAAATTGCAATAAGTTAAGGCAAAGGAACTCTCTCGTAAACCGCAAGACTTATATCAAGACCGCATAGGCGGTCCTTAGTCCAGGTGGTCAAAGCGATAGGTCCTTGTCGGTCGCATTTTCCAAACTCGTCCAATGCACTCCATTGCTTACTGGCACCACGCCTATCGTGCTGTTAAAAAAATATCTTTGGTCCGCAAGTAACTTTGATAAATAACTAATGGGAGTTTACTGCGCCCGTTTACACGTGAGGCCGACACAACCAGAGATCCGCAACTGTCACCATAACAACTAACAGCCTATGGCTGTGTCTGAATCGGTTCGGAATCGCCTACAGCGACAATTAAACAAATTGTTTCTGCGGTGCAAACACTTTTGACAATGTGAGTTTCTGATATTCCATGCCTGGGTGCAGCATATTTCTTGCAAAAGGGGCCTCTAACTGAAACGCACACACTCTCATGATGACCTCACCTTGAGAGGCACATGACACACTGATTGGAACTGGAAAATGCTTACACCATTTTGGTGTTTATTTATTTTTATTTATTTATTTATTGAAGTTTTGTATAGCGCTGGCTGGACCCGAGGGTATCAGAGCGCTTCACATCAAAGACACATATGCAATAAAAGAACAAGGAGCACAGGCGGACATAAAGACAGTACATCAACATCTTGAGCAGACTACAGGACGGAGATCAGGAGCGAATCATCCGGCTCTGGGTTCAAAGAGAAGGCGGCCTTTCGCAGTCCGTTGTGGGGTTCTGACTACAAACCAGAGCGCTCTAGGAAGAGGGCTTTGAGTAGCGTCTTGAATTGCGGAAGGAGGCGTCATTCTGATGTGGGGGGGGGGGGATGGAGTTCCAGATCCTTGGGGCATTGCCCGCAAAGGATTTATTCGCGGTTTTGTGTTTCTGAGATTTCAGAGGGATGAGTAGGAGTGTGTTGGAGCTTCTGAGGTTCCTGGATTCACCGGCCCTTTTGAGTTTAGAGGCCAGGTATTCTGGTTTGCCTGTATGCAGTGCTTTATGTGTGAGGCAAGCCGTGCGGAAGTTGGCTCGTTGGTCTATCGGGAGCCACTTCAGTTCCTTGAGTGCCGGGGAGATGTGCTCATATTTTTTTGTTCCTCTGAACATTCTTCTGCTGTGTTGAGGGTGGAGGTGAGAGGTCCCAAGTGCGATTTGGCTGTTCCAGTCAGCACTGCGATGCCATAGTCAATTCTGGAGAGAACTAATGCCTGGGGGGCCTGTTTCAGGTCTGTAGGGGGGAGGAAAGGCTTGATTTTGTAGAGAAGTTTCCAGTTCAGGAACGCACTTTTGGCGGTTTTTGAGATGTGTTTCTTCATGTCCAGTTTGGGGTCGAGCGTGAACCCTAGGGATTTTGCGGAGTCCGTTGGTGCTAGAGAGACATCGAGGGCATTTACGGCTTTGAGCCATTCCACTATTTGGGGGTTTTCATCTCTATTTGAAATGAGGAGTACTTCCGTTTTCTCTTCATTAAGTTTGAGGTGGTTGGCTGAGAGCCAGTGTTGGACCTCCATGAGTGTATCGTTTAGTCTGTGAATGTCCTCGATCTAAGTGGTTTCCAAATAGAGTTGAGTATCGTCTGCGTAGAGATGGAAGGAGTTCCTTAGAAGTGCGGTGAGGGGTTCCATGTAAATGTTGAAGAGTTGTGGGGAGAGTAGTGACCCTTGAGGAACTCCTAGGATTTATATCAGTCAATATGGGTCTCCGGTGTGTTTCAATTACAAATTAAACCCAGTGTGCAATCGGCGCGATGTGCAGGTGGAAAGGGGGAGTGTGTCTGAAGTCCTGTATACTACATTCCCCGAGGAATTACTAAACTCTAACATAAAACAGCCTACAGACGCTTTGCTCTGATATGTGATGTTATAGGGCATCTATGTGTGTTCAACTTAAGTGGACAACAGCATTATATGAAACTTCTACATTGTAAATGGTTTGTGTGTGTAATTGTTTGTGAAATGCAGACATGACAAAATGACTGTGTCCACCATTTGACATTAGTGTGCATATATTGCATTGTAATACGCTAGATGTATGTGGTAAACAACTGACACTAGTGAAAAATTACACAACGGAACTATCATTGCTTTGTCATCAAATATCTTACACATGTTTAGCAATGACATGAATGCTGAGATATGTATCTAATTATATCATTGATCAGTGATCAGTGAAAAGTTTTTTTCACTGACATGGAGTGTTATGCATGGTTAATTGCTCTTTGCTATTTGTCTAAGTGCATGTTGCATGGTACATTGAGAACTGACACCAACTGTATAGACACTCTACACGGAGAGACATAATCAAAAAATACCATCTCACAAGAGCATTAATCAATGATTTGTGACAGCAGTTGGCACCTTATTTGCAGCCTCATCGCTCCTATCCAACAGCACTAAACCACAAAGTGAAGGTGATGGCAGCACTGCATTTGTTTGCCACAGGAACATTCCAGTACACAGTGGCAACATCGGGTAGAATGTCCCAGCCCATGTTTAGTAATGTTCTTCAGGATGTGTTGCAGGCATTGGCCCAATACATGGACCACTATATAACAATTTCTAAGCCTGGAGATTTGGCCGTCATCAAGAGTGATTTTTATGGTTTAGGAGGAATACACCATGTCATTGGAGCAATGATGGCATTCATGTTGCTTTGGTACCACCACAGACAATGAACAGGTCTGTCGCAACAGGAAACACTTCCACTCCATCAATGCCCATGTGGTGTGTTTACCTGACATGTGAATTTCACACGTCTGGCCAGATTTTCGAGGTCTGCACATGACTCATATATCCTGTGTAACAGCATCGTCCCATATTTGATGAGTCAACTGCAACCTAAACTGGCATAAGCTTGTTGGTAGGTGATGTTTAATTTGAATGTTGTAGTGTGTGTTGTTTGTATCTCAGATAGGAATATGTTATTTGACAACTGAACTATTTTCTATCTTCAGTGTAGGAGACTCTAGATACCCCAACCAGCCATGGTTACTGAAACCACTGTGCAACCCAGTCACCTGATCGGAAGTACGCTTTAATGAGGCCTAGGCCAGACCAGGAAGATAGTGGAGCGGACTTTTGGCCTCCTAAAGTCAAGATTCCGCTGTCTGGATAAGACAGGAGGAGCCCTCTAATATGGGTCAGGAAAGGTGTGCCATATAATTGTGGCTTGCTGCATGTTACACAAAGTAGAAGTGGTAAGAACATACCTCTAATTGAGGATGAAGGAGACCAGCATGTCCACCGACAGAGGATCCAGGACAGGCCAGCGATGACAGTGGTGCTCATGATGGAGTGGACGTTAGACAACAGCTTATCAACTTTTTCACATGACTGTAAGTTTGCATTGAGAGGATGTTACAAAACACCATTGCTTGTTGTTGTGTAGCTATGTGGACAATGTGTATGCATGCTTCAGAGTGTATGATAAGTGTCCTGAAGTTTGTAGGAGACTGGTTTTGGAAATTGTTAAATTTACATGTACAGTGTTTCAGTGAAGCCTAAACTAGTGTTAACAATGACATTGTGGTGGCTGAGGTGACTTGTGAGACATAATTAATGATTGCTAAACTATGTTTTAAAATATTTTGTTCCAGTTTACTTTGCAATGTCCTCTACAGAGTGGACTTACTGAGTTGTGACATCCCCATATGATGCTGTGACAAACACCAACACAAACCTGCAAATATTGATGAAATAGGTGCCACACACTTTCTTCAGACATATATTGTATTATTTTAATTATTGGTGCTTTTCACTACTGTGTGATATTAATGTAGTTTGTGTTCAGGTACCAGGTTGTATCTGAACAATAAAAATGTGTTCCACAATGAAGTGTTCATTGGCTGATATCACACATCCAAACAAGTAATATTCTAAATTCGAACATGAAGAAATAGTTGACTAATATTGGTTGTTGATGAGGCTGGCAACTAGTGATGATTGTGTTTACAATTGACTTTCTGGGAATATGTACTGTGAACTACAGTTTTTATGATACTATGATTGTACATATCTGTCTTGTTGAGCAAAGGTTTATTAACTTAGTGCACCTTAAGTTACAACTTAAAAGTACTTGATTACCTAGGTTGGTAACGCTTACATCATTGTGACAAAAAGCGGATGACCACATTTTGAGTTTTATGTCAAAGTCACAACATGAGCTAGTATTGATGTGTAAAGTGGTTCATTTTTAGGTACGCCTTGGCAGCCCATGCGCTGCATGCACTGTCTCAGAGAGACATAAAGTAATCTATATATTGACTGAAACTCCGTGTAATTTGTTTTCCCGCTTGCGATTGGTTTACCTGTGGCATTGCTGTTCTTATCTTGCTTTCTGTTGGCTGTTGATCCTATGGTAACTGCTGTGTAGTCCCGAACCAGCGGCACCTAACTACAGTTTTTGTCCGCTCCGCTCGCACTTGTTTTAATTGTGTGCAGTGTGCCATCTGTTTCTCACGCCGAGTTTATTTATTTTGGAGATCACCTCCTGTGTCTCTACCTGGAGACTCTCCTCATGGGATTATACGCTGGGCAGTTATTTTAGCCTCTGTGAACAGAGTGGCAGCATTGCAACACAGAATTGTGATGATTGTGCGTTTTTTCTGTGGATCATTTTTTCAATACCATCATTTTTTTCAATACCAATTCCGTATGCCACTTCCAGACCGCAATGCTAACCCTACTCTCCCCCCGCCTCTCGTTTTGACAATGGCCACTTGCGGACACACCGTTCTTGTGGGCCGACCAACACGTCCCCGCAGGGGACACCCATAGGAGGGCGGCCCCTTTAGTGCCACAAGATGGCACACGGGGCAGCCCAGTGTTTCCACGACCCTAACAGGGTCCTGAACGTCACTTCCGGCCATGGTGGTGGGCGGGGAGAGGTATATATTCCTCCCCCGCCCACCTAGCGGCCTCTTTGTCCCCTCACCCTGACACTGTTTGGTCGTTCTGCTGACGACGTGTTTTTTTGCCTGGTCTGGCGTCGGTTTATGCGGTCTCCCGTCCCCCACACAACTCGTATCCCTTTGTTAATTGGATGTGGATTGCCCGCGTTTTGGGGACGGGTGGCCCGGGGTTGGAGTTCGGGGTAATGCGGACCCTGAGCCTGCTGGGCCTGGCGGTGTGTTGTGCGTGGGGAGGATTGCCTGGGGTTTGACCCAACATACCCCTATTTGCCTGTACACTCGCTTCTGCCTGGGGTCGTTGTCGCGAGGGGCAGAGGGTGTCTAGGGCTCCGAACGGTTGCTTGGCCTGCCGAAGGGTAATAGCGGTTTGGGGGGGGGCCGCGACCCACCTGGAGCTGGAGGCGCTGTTGCTTGCACCGGGGGGCCGGGTTCGAGCCTCGATGGGAGCGCGACGTGAGTCCCTACGGCTCCCAGCCTGCTACTCGTTTCTTCTCAGCATTTGCAAGTATGAAGGGACCTCCCGTTCTGGTGCTTTTCAGCAGGGTACTTTCTATTTAAAGGTCTTGTTGCGCCATCTTGGGCAAATTTCTGTTAGCGACTTTCTCCAGGCTTATTCACTGAATTCCCTCCGTGGGCTGTGCATATGTCCCCCCTTTGTGCCCCCTCCCCCCCCTGTTGGTTTTGGAGGTGTTGAGGGGTCAGGCGGCCTGTTTTGGGCCGCGGAGGTGAGGATGTGCAGAGGCTGTTTTCCGAATGCTCCGTTTTGGGTTAGCCGCCCTCCCCCCCTTTCGGGGGGCTGGAGTTGGTCGGGCGGCCGGTTTGTACTGGCCTCGGCGAGGGGGGCATACCAGTTGTCGTGTTCGGGGTTGCTAGGCTGCCCGGTGGCCACCTTGGGTCTGTTCTTTGCGGGGGAGGAGAGGCTTCTTCCTCCTTTGAGGCAGGCATGCCTAGCGGGTCGAGTGTGCTTGGGGTGAGCTTGTGCGTGTGAGGCTCACTCGGGTCCGTCTGTCTCGCACCAGGATCTTACCCTCGCGCTTGTTTTGGGTTTATTTATTTATTTATTGATGCGTTTTGATTTAGCACGGACTTTACCAGATGGTGTCAGAGCGCTTCACTATAGGATCAGAACTGATTCTTGAGAACTTTACAAGTGAGCATATTACTAAAGCAAACGTTACTTTATATAGGCAAAA
Organism: Lissotriton helveticus; assembly: GCF_964261635.1. NCBI lineage: Eukaryota > Metazoa > Chordata > Amphibia > Caudata > Salamandridae > Lissotriton > Lissotriton helveticus. The sequence goes on along the minus strand of NC_136067.1, from coordinate 518,987,739 downwards.
GTGTTTTCGTGTGCCAACAATTTACAAGAGATAGCATACGGTGCATTACAGGAGGATAAAGTGACATGTGTGCAGGTTACTAAAACATTCAATGTACACTTGGAGGTATATACTGCTATATATGGAGGACACTCAAACACAAGAACAAACGTTACTTAGGCACTGGTGGCACTTGTGCAGGTAGCGATATCAAACAATATGCAAGAGGTAGATAACAGTGTCTTACAAGAGACAAGTGACGTGTGCATGTTACAAACGAGTACCAAACACAGGTAGAAGGATATTTCTGCAATATCTGGCAGAACACGCTGGGAAGGCACGTCCTTAGTTATGTAAAGTAGAATTTTCTACATTGGAAGGACTTCCTTCAGATAATAGAGAGGGCGGTGGTGCTTTTGTAAGTCCGTCTTACACTGTGCGGCCTCTATGCGGACAGGCGGCATGGAGCGCGCTGATTCCAAGATTATGCTATTATCAGCACACGTAGGTTCAGTCCTTTCGGCCGTGAAATATCTCAGTGTCAGTAATGCTAACTAGGTTTATTTATCCTCCGGGCGGGGGGCGTTCATGTCGTTTGGCGGGGGGATCTAGGCGGTAGTGTCAAGGCGCCTAGCTCGGCGGCCATTTTCCAGCGTTGCCGCGAAGGCTCGTCGGGCATGTTCGTGGCCATCTTTGAGGAGGGTCAGAGGTCCAACGCTTCTATCAGGCGGGCTTAAGCTTTTCGTCCTGCTCTTGCCGCGATCGCCTAGGATTCATGTATCCTTCCGGAATTTTGCGTTACTCAGCGCGGACTTTTCTTTTAGAGTCAGAGCGCTTCTCGATAGGAACAGTTTTCCCATTGGGGGTTCACAATTGGGCCTTTTGGCCCGCTTTCATTTATCGGAGAATATCCGTCTTCGGTCGTCGCTTTGGTGGTTCCTTTTGCTGCTGGGTCCGGGTAGCCCAGTGGTTTGGCCCCTGCTACCTCGAGGGGAATTGGGTTTCCAGTTCACTGCGGGATGCATGCTGATTGTTTTCGTCCGATAGAGCTTGTGGTTCCCTTTTCCTGCGGCACGCACGGGTTCATTATGGCGGGTTCACCGCTGAGTGGCAAAGCATTCTTGCATCGTTCGAGCAGGTTTAGGTTAGACAGGTTTGTGCCGGGCCAGAGGGCTGTCGTCTTGCAAGCGAGCGCGCCTTGTACATTTGGCGCAATGATCACTCACACCCCACATGGTGGTGGTTATTAAGTGCGACAAACATCTCTGCTTTCTACCAGTGTACCCTTACACAATGTGCACTTTTTTTGTTCAAATCTGTTTTTATTGTGAACACAGCGATAAGCCTACAACCCCTCATCGGGGCCGGCCGCGCAGAGAAAAATCAGTAATAGGAGTAGGTAACCAGGTGAGGTGGAATCCTTAACACAGCGCCCTGCCTACAACCCCCGGGGGGCCGGCCGCGTGGCTTAAGGGAGTAGAAAGCAAGAGGTGGCCAAGTGCTGGCAATGTGTCATAGTACGGGGGAGGCGCGTATGAGGAGGAGAGCAGTGGTGTCACATTTTCAAAGGCCCAACAGGGACCAAACTGCCCCAAAGGGGGGCGGAAGCCAGAGTGGCAAGGCAAGAAAAAAGAAAAAGTCGGAAGAGGGAGAGCAGGGGTGAGGTGGAGAGGGGCCAGGGAGATGTACCTGCGGTCGCCTACAAGAGGCATAAGACGCAAACCAGCACTGGGGGAAGTGACTATGAGCCTAGTCTGCTTGGGTCGGCAGGGATGAGGGCGTCCTCAAACAATTGCAAAGCGCGGAGCCTGGGAGGCATGTGGCGGGCATAGCTGATGGAGCACAGGTGACGCACGAGGGGTTCCCACACTGCCTTGAATCGCACCCCCCTTGATTGTATCCGTGCCGTGAGCAGCTCCATGGTCAGGACCTGCCAGAGGCGCACGAACCAGGAAGCTATCGGCGGTGCCTCAGCCCGCTTCCAGTATAGAGCAATGAGTTGTTTGGCAGCGCCTAGCATGTGGAGGGTGAGGATCCAGTCGCTGCGCGTGAGTGCTTTAAGTGTGGGGGGTCGTATACCCAGCAGTAGTGTGCAAACCTCCTCAGGGAGGGGAAAACCCAACACCTCCTTAATGTGACTGAGGACCTCCTTCCAAAAGACAGCCAGGGCAGGGCACGACCACCAGATGTGTATGAAGTCGCCAGTCGCAGTGCCACATCTCCAGCACAGCGGTGAGGAGGCAGGGAACATTTTGCTGAGTCGCAGGGGGGTGTAGTACCATTGTGTTAACATCTTGTACGCGTTTTCCCTCTGCGGGATGCTGCGGTAGGATTTGGGGATGTCGTTCCAGAGCCTAGACCACTGAGATGGCGTGCTTTCAGTGCCAGTTGCCGTCTGCCACTGCCTCTGGTAGGGATGCGCAGGCGGAGTGGAGGGATGCTGCAAGATGTTGTAAATTTGGGAGATGAGTCGTTTCAGTCCCCCGAGGGAGCGTGCCAACTTCTCAAATGGAGTGTGCGCCCTGGAAGCAGCCTGATACATGTCGTCTCCCGAGGTCCAGTGGCGCAGCTGCGCGTACTGTAAGCTGGCAGTCGAGGGGAGGTTGAACTCTTCTCTGCAGTCCAGCCACGATTTAGGCGACCCACCAAGAAAAAGATCTCCTGCAACCCTGCAGTCTCCTTGGGTCCAGCTCTCGAACGCCCGGGTCTGAGCAGCAGGGGGAAAGTGCGGGTTGCCTGCAATGGGGGTGTGCGGAGAGGGGAACGTGGTCAGACCTTTGGACACTGCCACTCTGTCCCATACTTCAAGAACCGTCCTCGTGGGGACCGCCATGTATGCACTTCTGGAGCGCGCCACCCGCGGTAACCAAGGCAGGTCCCATATGGTGCGCCCCGTAACCACTCGGTCCATGTGGAACCAGTGCTTGTCGCTTTCGCGTGCACCCCATTCTATCACGAACCGGAGATGCGCCGCCCAATAGTAGTGGAGAAGATTCGGGCAGGCGAGGCCGCCCCTGTCCCTCGGCTCCATGAGTACTTTCTGTGAGAACCGGGGCCGTTTGCCTCCCCATATGAAAGACGTGAGGTCGCGTTGGAGGGTCTTGATGCAGTGAATCGGTATCGGGGTGGGGAGGCACTGGAAGACATAAAGAATGCGGGGGAGGACCGACATCTTGACCGCGTTGAGCCGCCCCAACCAGGAAATCATCAGGGGTTTCCATTTCCGCAGGTCCGCCAGGACATCCTTTCGGCAAGCAGCCCAGTTCCTCGAGGACCACGAGTCGAGGTGGGGAGTGAGGTCCAGACCCAGGTATTTGATGTGGTCATCCGCCCAACGGTAGGGCGTGACCTCCCTCAGGAGGCAGACCTCCTCCTCGGGGATGGTGAGGTTAAGCGCCCAAGATTTGGTGTGGTTAATTTTAAGGCCGGACGCCCGCTCGAACAGTGTGAGGGCGTCGTGCACCGCTGGGAGGGAGACTCGAGGGTTCGTGAGAGTAAGGATCAGGTCGTCCGCAAACAGCGCTACTTTGTTAGTACGCCCCCCATGGGGGATGCCATGGATGTCAGGGGCACGCCTAATCAGCTCCGCCAGCGGTTCAACCGCCAGGGCGAACAGGAGCGGCGAGAGCGGGCATCCCTGCCTCGTACCCCTGTGGATCGAGAGCGGCGGTGTCAGTTGGCCGTTGACCCGGATTCTAGCCTGTGGTCCAATGTAAGGGGCCATGCACCTGGAGATCATGGTAGGGCCGAGACCTAGTTTCTCAAGGACCGCCCTCAGGAAGGTCCAGTCGACCCGGTCGAAGGCCTTTTCCGCGTCTAGCGAGAGGAGGCAGGCCGGGATTTTCCAATGGTGTACCTTTCCCACCAAGTGCGCCAACCTGCGAACATTATCGGCCCCCTGGCGGTTCCGTATAAAACCCACCTGGTCCGGGTTCACCAGACCCGGCATATGCGGATCCAGCCGTTTGGCCAGGATCTTAGTGTAAATCTTAAGATCGGTGTTAAGGAGGGCGATGGGGCGGTAGGAAGCACACAGGTCGGGGTCCTTCCCAGGTTTGGGGATCAAGGCTATTTCCGCCATGCCCATATCGGGGGACGGGCCGGTGGCGTCAGAAAAGGAGCCGTAGAGGCGCAGCAGATGCGGGCGGAGCTGGGTCAGGAACAGGCGATAGAAGGCCAACGGCAGGCCATCCGGCCCCGGGGTTTTCCCCACGGGGAGGTCCCCTATAGCCTCTGTCACTTCCTCCTCCCGCAGGGGGTCCTCCAACGTGGCTGCACACGCCGGGGACAGCGGGGATCCCTCAAAGTTCGCGAGCACGGCCTCCCGAGCCTCCGCAGAGGTGGGCTCCTCGGCGTATAGAGAGGAGTAATAATCAACAAATGCAGCCTGTTTGGCCCTCTCAGAGGTGGCACGGGTGCCATCCTGCCGCTTGACATTAGCGATGTGGGCCCTAGCGGCGCGCGCCCGCAGTCTGCCTGCTAGTAGGCGACCTACTTTGTCCCCTCCCTCATAATACCGTTGCTTGAGCGCCAGCAGGGAGAATTCCGCCTTGTTAGTGCGCAGGGCGCGGAGTTGCCCCCTGAGATTGGCAAGGGCTCTCTTTGTCGTCCGAGTGGGGGCGTCCCGATCTCGGGCCTCCGCCAGCTTGATCTCACTGGCCAGGTCAGTTTCCAACTTGAACACCTCCTTCCTCCGCGCCACCGCCAAGGAGGTGATGTGGCCCCGAATGGTGGCCTTGAAGGCATCCCACACCGTGTGAAAGGGCAGGTCAGGGGTGTCATTAACGGTGAAATACGAGTCTATGGCGTCACGGATGCTGGCGACGTCATCTGGGTCTCGAAGGACTCTCGGCGGGAGCACCCACCTGCGTTCGCGAGTGGCACGAGCCTGGGGGTCCTGCAGTAACAGCTCCACGTGGGCGTGGTCCGACAGGGAGATGTCGGATATAGCAGCAGCTAAGGAGTCTCGGGCCAGTTCAAGGGAGGTAAACAGATAGTCGATACGGGAGTACGTCCGGTGGGAATGCGAGTAGAAGGAGTAATCTCGGGACCCCGGGTTATGGTAGCGCCACACGTCCACGAGACCCAGGTCCGTAAGCTGCGTCCTGAGGGTAGAAGACATCGCTCCCGCGCCGTTAAAGGGGGCGCCCGCGCGGTCCAGCTCGGGGTCCCAGACAAGATTGAAGTCACCGCCCAGGATTGTATTAGCGTCGCCCATTGGGAAGTGTTCCCGCAATAGTGTCTGGAGGTATTTGTCCTGCGACTGGTTGGGTGCATACACACATCCTAGAGTGAACTGTGCACAGCCTATCTGTACCGTGGTTCGGAGGAAGCGCCCGTCAGTGCTTTTAAAGGGTTTCACGGGTCCCCGCCTAATGCCAGCCCTACAGAGGATTGCCACCCCCGCTGTCTTGGTGTCAGAGGATGCCCAGAACTGTGTGGGGTATCTAGGGTGCGCCATGCGTTTGATGTCCCCTCTGAGAAGGTGTGTCTCCTGGAGGAGAACAATGTCGGGGGAGTGGTGCAGGAGGTAGCGCCATATCTGCCTTCGCTTGTTGGGAGAGTTGAGCCCCTTGACGTTAAGGGAAAGGACCTTCAAGGGTGTAGGGATGTTTGCTGTCATAGCGCTAAGGGGGGTTGGAGTCGCGCAGGTCCCGGCCTAGCAGACCTCCCCGCAAGCGGGACAGCAGAAGCGTCAACTCGTCGCCAGCGCGGCAACCCCCGCAGGACCCACCATGCCACCCCTCCGCAAGCGCGGGGAAGGAACAGGAAGAGGGGGATGTGTAAGGGGGAAGTAGGAAGAGAGGAGAGAAAGAAAGAAGAAAAGGCGCAGAGGGGGAAGAGAACCAAAACAGGCCAACGGGCCCAGTGTACAGTGTCCCAGGTACCGGACATCCTCTACCCGAGGGTTTGGACGAACTCAGGAATGTCACTTCCTACGGGACAAAGGGAGGGGGCGGAGATCTGGAAAAGTAGTGTGCAAACAAGTCGTCTCAGAGCCCGTCTACCCCGCTGCCTCGAGGTAGTTCGGGGGGTGCGCCGGGCCGTGGGGTCCATTCGGCCCGGTCAGGCGCCCACAGGGCGCTGGAGCTCGGCGATGGGGTGCTCGGCCTGGAAGAGGCGAAGAGTGTTGTCCATTTCTAGAGCAGTGGGATCAGGCCATCGTGATTGAAGAGGGCAAGGCCAAGCGCCCAGCTGGCAAGCGCACGCCCAGGGTAGCATGAGATACAACAGCAGCGATCAGCGGCCATCCGGCGTTGAGGGGCGATCCCCACCCTCCGAGCCAGAAGCGAGGAGTTGGGAGGCCTGCCCCTCGCGGTCGCCCTCAAGGGAGCGGATGTGTGCGATGATGTCCTGTTTGGTCTGAGAAGCAGAGAGCGCATCCACCGGAGGGGACCTTCGGCGGGGGCGCACAGTGGACCAATCTGGGCGCGGGGGGCCCTTCTCCGAGCGGGGGGGGCGAGTCGGGCTGTGGTCCGGGGACTCCGGCATGCCTAGCAGGTGTGCCGCTTCTCGGTAGGACCGGAGAGCCCTACGCTTGCCCTCCCACTTGAAGATGAGAGCAAAAGGGTGGCCCCACTGGTAGGAGACGTTGAGGGTCCGGAGCCTCTCGGTGATCGGGCGGAAGACCTTTCTTCTGTGGAGTGTTGTGGGGGCCAAGTCCTGGTAGATCTGGATCCTGTGGCCTTCGTACCGCAGGTCTGGATTGTCCCTAGCTACCTTCAAAATGGCCTCCTTCTCAGTAAAGTAGTGGAGCCTAGTGACGATGTCGGGCAAGAGGCCCGCTTTTCCTCCCGCTCCAAAGACCCGGTGTGCGCGGTCGAGGCGCGGCGGGGGGGCGTCCTCCTCACCCCACACCGCTTGCAAGAGCAGGGCCACATAGGCCATGGTATTAGTCCCCTCTTCTCCAAGTGGCACACCCCGTATGCGGAGGTTGTTGCGTCGTCCCCTGTTTTCCAGGTCCTCCTGCTTGATCTGAAGCTGGATGTGTTGTTCCTCAAGGGTCGCCACTCTCTGCCAGATCTGCTCCAGGTCTTCGGTGCGGGAGTCGACCGTTTTCTCCAGGCCGTCGACTCGATCGCCGAGGTCAGTGACTTCCCTGCGCATTTCTTTGACGCAGGTGTGGACCTCCGTTCTGAGGGATCCAATCTCCGTCTTCAGATCAGCCATGAAGGAGGTCATGAAGGCCTGCGTCACCGGTGGAGAGTCGGCTGGCGGCGGGGGCTTCCCCCCTGATGCCGATGAGGGGCCACCGGAAGATGGTGGGGAGCCCGCCTTGCCCCACATAGAAGCTACTGATGCCCCTCTGGTCGTCGTGGGCGGGGGTTCCAGCTTGGTCCCCTTGCCGCGAGTCATGATCCACTCGAGGCGGCACGGGGCAGTGGGGGGCAGGTTCGGCTTCCACGCACAGTCGCCGGGCCGAGGTGGGGGGTGCTTCGAGGGAGGACGCACTGGTGCCCTGTGGTGTAGCTGCCCGGGTCCCACGATCTAGGGCTCAAGGTCACGATGCAGGAGATGGCAATGCGTGCCGCTGCCCTCGCTGTCCGTAGCCGGGTCCGTCCTCTGACAAGGCGTGGGGCGCACTCAAGTTGAAGGAGTCCAGAATGTGGTGGGGCCGCCGGAGCGGGAGCAGCGACCGGGGAGGCAAGGTAGCGATGAGGCAGGAGAGACGTTAGGTGTGTGATGGCTACAGGTGTCCCACGGCAAATCGGGCCTGGGGCCCACAGGCGGGGGGCCTCCGAAGAGTCCTGGCTAGGCGCAGTCCCCTTGTCCCACCAGGGTCAGGGCCTATTCCCAGAGCAGCGTCCAGCCAGCCCCTTCACAGCAGTCGAAGAGTGTCCAGGAGGGCCCCCCAGGCGTCCCAGCTCCCTAGCTGCGGGAAGCCCAGCGCCGGGAAAAGCAGAAGGCAAAGGCTCCCGGGGTCCCCGTGTGGTCGCGGCAGGTGCGCCCGGTCTGCGGCCCACCAGGCTTGGCGGGGCCGGGCCTTAGCAGGGAGGCGGCCAGAAGACTTGTCCAGAGGATATGGGGCTCACCAAGGCTCAGGGCCCGCTTGCACGCTGCCAGTGAGTCTAGGGCAGCCGGGGGCACTCCGGCAAGGATCGTCCGTGAGCGGGATCAGCCCTCCGCCGAGGGGGGAAGATGGCGGGTAGACCAACCGCCAAGCCCCGCAACCGCCGGACCCCCCGGGAAGGCAGCAGGGGGGGGGGGAGGAGGTCAGCGCGCTGCAGCTCACCGGGTGGGTCCAGCGACGGGCGATGGAGCAAGGGCTCGTGGGCAGGGGCCGCCGGCAAGTCCTCGGGTCTGGGCCTGTTTTTCCCGCCGAAGCCGGGGGCTCGCGTAGGCTCGGCGTCCAGGCCGCCGCTGTGTGCTCCGCTCGTGGCAGCCCGGCTCCAACAGCTCCGGCGCGACTCCGCCGGCGACAAGCTGGTTCCGCTGGTGCAGGGAGTCCACGGGTGGGAGCAGGGGTGCTCCGGAGCCTCACCCGGGACGCAGTGTCGGGCCTCTCCCCGGGAGCCAGTCCAGGCGTGTCAGCAGTGGGTCCACAGCAAGATGGCGGCCAGCGGCCGACTGCGGGGGTCCCGGAGGCCGGTGCTGCAACCACTGAATGCCCCACAGCCGCCGCTCGCCGTCCAGGAAAAACACCAGCAGGGTCGTTGGCGCACGGGGGGACCCCAGGAGTGGATGTTCCCCCGAAACTACGCTGAAACAGGCCAATTAAAGCAGCGGGGCGACGGAGCTCAGGCGAGACACGTCCGCTCACATCGCTGTCTCTGCCACGCCCCCACAATGTGCACTTTTATGCTTGTGTTCACGTGTAATGTTATGATGTTTGGAGTCTTCACATATGGGTTGTCTGTAAATAAGTGAGACTACCTGTCTGTTCACATTCAGTTTGAGTTTCTTTTGCCTCGCTGGTGGTTACCATCACTTATTTGGAGCAGATGGTTTTCCAGCGCGTGGCACGGTCGCAGGCACTTTTGAATGTGGCCTCATGGTGGTGTGTTTTGTTCCACTACTTTGCATGATTCGATAAATTGTTGTTTGTAGTACACTTTTAACTCATCTAGTGCCTACTCCGAGTAGTCTATGGTCTGTTGCCTTGGTGCATCTCTATTTCCGTCCGGTGCGAGTTGTATTTACACCATGCGATGGAAGGTTTCGTGGCCTGTCCTCTCGATTCTTATGCATATATATGGCACGGACGTTAACTGAAGGTGTCAGGCGCTCCACATGAGGGTCAGAACCGGTACATGGGAGCACTTTAAGTAAGCACCTTACTTTATCGTAACTTGAGACAGGGAGCAAAGTGACATACGTGGGCAAAGAATATAAGAAGTAGCTTTTGGTGCATTGCAGGAGGAAAAAGTGACATGAGTGCGGGTTTCTTAAGCGTACATTGTGCAAGCAGATGTATAGGCTGCATTACATGGCAGAAGTCTAACACAACAACAAAAGCTACATAAGCAACAGTGGCACTTTTGCAAGTACAGGAAGCAAGCACGATGTAAGAGATAGCTAACAGCGTGACACAAGATAGTGTTGTGTGCATGTTACAAAAGTGTGCCAAATATAGGTAGGTTGTGCACGATTTTCAGATATGCGGGGGAACTGGGATTCGAGGCTTCATTACGCTACGCAGCCCGCTGCAGGTCTCTATCTCGTATTCACTCTAAATTTTTTCCTTTATTTAGCGCGTACTCTACCCGAAGGTGTCAGGCGCTCCACAATAAGAACAGAACTGTTACACAGGAGCAATATAGTCCACACCTTTAATTTCTAACATGATTTATTTCACGGTACATTACAGGAGGATTATGTGGCAAGGGTGCAAGTTTCTAAAGCGTACAATGAACAGGTAGAGGTATAGGACTGCATTACAATGGCAGCCAGCCTAACACAAGATCTATAGTTATGGAAGCATTGGTGGCACTTGTGCAAGGACAGGAAGCATTCACGATGTAAGAGGTAGCAAACTACAGGATACAAGTGTAGTGTGCATGGTACAATAGTGTACCAACGATAAGTAGAAGGATTAGACTGCATTATTGGCAGCTCTCGATTCACAAGTCACTGGGAAGATCTTCCATAGTCAAGGGGTACCGAACTTTCTCTATTTTTGGGTCCCCCTTCACAATTTAGAAAGGGCACTAGGATGTGTCACATGACCCATCAACAGGTATAAGGGTCATAGCACACTAAGGGGGTAGTGAGCCAGGGTCTGGGACACCTATTTCCGCCCCAGGCATCATTCCTGTCCCTGTGATTGGGGCGCGCAGGTTACGCCACATAGAAACATTAATTTGGTAGTCAACTGGTGAATGTGAGCAGGGCAGGTAGCTCCTGTGCATTAATGGGATGTTTTCGCATTTAGAGCAACTGATGAGTCTGGGCAATTTGCTATCTACTAGGCAATATCTGGGTGTTCTCTTGGGAAGCAGTGAAGGAGTGTGGGCAAATCTTACATCCCCTGTGACACATTTGATTTACGTGTCTTTTAAACAAAGAGTGTGTCTGGGCTATCTTACATCCCATGTGCAGTAATGGAATGTGTTCTTTTGTACAGCAACTGCTACGTCAGTCTCTTTCCAGATCGGGCACCTGACTCCCAATTATTGTTGTTTGTCTGTCCCACACATGCACTCTCCAAGATTGGGATATCCCATACAAGCAGCCTTAAACCAGGTTCTTCCGAGTTCCTTGCTGGTCAATTGGGTGTTGTCAGAGATAGCAGGTTTTCCTCATCTCCTTTGTTTCACTCCTAACACGAAAGTGTCAGTCATAGTCTTCGCATGCCACATATAGCGCACCGATAGGATAGGTCACACATGGCAGGGGGAAGTGGGCAGCCATGTTGGGGGTGGCTAGCTCTAGGTGGGCTACGCAAGAAAGCGATATGGTAGCTCCTGTTTTGATGCAACTAAAAAGCATGGACTGAGCCAGCAGCTGGGCTGGTTATGGAAGTAGTGCTCCCTTTGTAGCATTCATAGTGAGGCATTGGTATATTTGGGAATTACCAGGCAATCTTCAGCACATTGTCTGAGCACACTGGGTAGCCCCACGGATTAGTTGGGCCTGCATTAGCTACACGTACACCTCGTTTTATATGGCTCATGCTGAAAAATTCCCTTAAGTGGAGCACAGCTTCACCAGTTTATTATCCGCAGGCCCATTCGCACGAAGGTGATGCGTGAGCAAGCTGTACAGAATTGGTGCCTGCTTTAGCCGCACATCCCTCCTTCAGCCTGACCCCACTGAGACCTTTTCAAGTCTGGCTCCGCAACAGGTCTGGCTGATACAACGAAGCCTCTACCTGGCTCCAACTCACTGGACACAGGTTGGTGCGTTTTTGGCCAGTTAGGTGTTTGGTTTGGCTGACCTCACTTGTGGGGGTCCCGAGATTGGCAGACAAAATTTTGACATTCAAATCAACAGCTAGTGTTGACGCGCAGTGGAGGGCCCTTGACTAACTCCACGGGTAAGCTTTTACCTAGACAGTATTTTATTTGGTGGTTATTCAAGGATTAACGTAGGGTTTCCTTTGCAGTGTTCACATGCCAGGGAGTAAGAGGAGGAAGTAACTGTCCCTCCAGTTGCACAACATGTATATACTGTTGTTTAGTTTGCTTGATATAACTTCATAGGGGCCACATAGGCCAGGCACATGGGGACGACTAGTACAAGCGACAAACACGAGGAGAGACTCTACACTATTCCCTATTCAACCAATGCCCTCAACTCGTAGAGGATTGAGGGATATCCACACGGGTACATTGGCATAAGACTGGTTTGTTAATCAATAGGGGGGGTGCACAGGGGTCTTTTCCAGAAGTCTGAAGGCCAGACTGGTGACGCACTATAAGGTTTTGCTCACAGCATGGGAGAGGGCCCGTCCAGGTGGGCGGGGCTACGGTAGCGTCAAGTCTGGATTTCCGTAAGTGTGACATTTTGGCCCATTTTGAGACATCCACACAAGTGGCATCACCAGTTTCTTACACTCAGGACCATTGGCACTAGGGTGGTGCGGGATCGTTTACACGGAACTATGGGCCTGATTCAGACACACATACCATTGATAAGCGTTCGCCCGGACAGGATGTTATTTAATTAATTTAGGTACGAAGTAAGGTTTCCTTTTGCAGTTTTCATACGCCAAGAAGTACGAGTGTTAGAGTAACATTTCTCCTGTACACAACATGTATATACATTTGTACAGGGTGCAGTGTCAGCCTAAGGGGGACGATTAATACAAGTGATCATCTATGCCTAAGCAAAACAATATTTATTCTGTCCTTAGACGCATGTCAGGAGAAGTTAGCGGCCAAACTGGGGGCGGTCCATCTATTGCAGTTGACTAAGTGCAAGCACGCACCAAGAGTTGGATCCCCAAAAACACCCCAAACACACTAACCCCGTTCTAGACAGGCCTAGGCTGTCGCGGCCAGCCAGTTGCGTGTTGTGGTGCATCCTGTCACAGAATTTACTCTATCCCAGAAGGGGACCAGTGGTTCTACCAGAAGACCAATATGGGAAACTGGTGACACACAGTTTTGTAGTTCGACACCATTTCTGGTGTAAGTATCTTAGGTCACAAGCGGTTAGCAGGGCCCGGGCACCGGTGACCAGTCAAAGGTGCAGCAAGCAGCATAGGCTATGTAGGTTGGCACGTCACGTGTGTGCAGTGTCTTGCGACGGGCACAATACAAGTATTCCCTCAAACCAGTGTAACACCTCGCTGTGTCCAGCAGGGTTAAGTTGGCATCTATGTAATTGTCTGGTCATTGTGGCGTAATAATGCATCAGAAGAGAAGACCAAAAGAACATCAGTGGGAATATACCACCATAGGGTGGGAAGTAGCCGACAGTGGGGGGACAGACGATATTGAGTAGTCAGGAACTCCCTCCCGGCTTTGTAGGCAAGGCGCTCGGCAGGGGAGGCACTGGAGCCAGCGCGTAGGAAGTTCCCCTGAGCTATGCGGAATTGCTATGGTGGAGGGTCTAGAGACGGATACCATATACTTATTCCCTCTAGCATGTGGGACACCTTGCTATATGCACCAGGGACAAGTTCATTTAACAAGATATTTGCCTGGTCAATGTGACTTGCAAGAACCAGATTAGAAGACCACAATGACCACCCGGTGCAACGTAGCACCCAGGGGGACAGGTAAACGCCAGGGGTAGGAATCCACACCAGGTTCCTGTGGCAGGGATCTTGGCAGGGGAGGCCATGGAGCCTGCGTGCAGAAAGCTCTGCGCTATGTGTGATGGCATTGGGCAGAGGAGTCTTGACCCATTAGAACTGGGTGCTACACGCCATATTCTCAGTTGTGTTGTGACGGAAGGGTTCATCTGCCCAGTACAAGCATGGAACGATTCTTGCGGGTTAAGGAAGAGGCCCTAGAAATAGCAGGATGTAAGTAGGAATGCCGGTCTTGGTGGGGGGCCCTGGCTGCGACGGTCACCACACCCAGGGCTGTGGCGGAGTTACAGGGCGATCCAGAGGCGGAAAGGTACTCAGGGGTACCCTCTTCAGGACCACAAAGGGTGCTGAGGCCTAATCCCCAGGAAGTCGGTGCGGTGGACCCTGGGGTGCGTTGGCGCCCCGTCTATCCTACGGGCGGTTGGAAACCTGAACAACTGGGGGTCGCTTGAACGCTCCGCCCCTCGTAGGGGGGGGAGCGTGAGCAAGAGGGTGGACCGATGGTTCACCGGAAGTGGGAGTGGCTATCCCCTCCCACAACCGCTAAGCACCGATTGGCTAAGGCCGCGATGCAAGCTGGCCCATCAGGTGGTAGGTCGCGAGGGGCGGCTTGCCTTTGGATCGTCTGTAAGATAACCCACCATGTTGGCATATATGTATGCTAATAAACCTGCAGCTATCTTTTCCCAACAAAAAGTTGTCTTGTCTGATTATTAATGATACATGCATGTTGCTGTGGGAGGGCTGGTGAGTGGGCCGATATTGGCACTATGTATCCTGGGCTTCATGGTGTTCATTTTTTTGCGTGGCCTGAAATGCTACTGTTTAGGTTGTTTTTTTTGTGGCGTGTAAGAAATTTTTGGGGTGGAAAAGGGTCGGACTGTGTTGGCGGAGCGTTAGTGCAGCCATATAGAGGGACAGGTTCACAACAGCGACGTCAGAATTTTCATGAACAGCAGGGCGTGCTCCTTTTGTTATTCATCAATATCTACTTTCCCTTCCAGGGACCAACATTCACCATGGCGTGATCGCTGGCAGTATATGAGTGCTGCAGCACCACGTCGAAAGCAGACACAAATACAAAACTAAACTCGAAGTGGCCTTCCCGTCTCGTGGATTCCCTACACAGACCCATGTGTTCCCCTTCTCCCCCTCCTACCCGCGCGGCATTCCGTCTCATGGATTCCCTACACAGACCCATGTATTCCGCTTCTCCCCCTCCCACCGGCGCAGCTTGCATTGACCCCTATCCCCCCAAACCTTCAACGAAACGTTTCCACCTGGCCCTCTTACCATCTTCAAAGGCTGCCACAAGTACACCTGTTCAACTTAAAATACTTGCTATCCAGTCATGATACAATTTACTTCCCACAGGAAAAAAACACAATCACAGGACAAGCCCCTATAGAGCAATGCTTAACACTGCCGGAGGAGCACATTATATTTTCAGGCAACAGGCTTTTCTGCAAAGAACACTCTTCTCACCTCCGAAACTGCATGGAGCAGGCTCATCGTACGCCTTTAATTATTTATTTACGGTGCCTTTATGTTTCTTTTTTTGCATTACCTCTCAAGTACACCCCTCCCACCAACGATAGCATCAACCAGTTCTCATTGTGCGCCTTTATTAACATCGCTGTATGCTTGTCTTGGGCTTCTTTTCACTTCTTTTAATGGAGGTGGGGTTTATTAATGTTAAGGTCCTGCTGGCCCGGGCCCGCTAACTCTCCCCTTGACTGCTGACGTTAAGTGGGGCAGCCCCGTCTCCAGGGAGGCGGGGGCACCAACCTACAGGATCAGTGCATTGCACCAAGAGTCCTAGGCTTGGTGGGCAGGGTGCAGCACTTGGGTGCAGCAGGAGTCAGAGTGCATGCAGTAACGTTGCCCCAGTGCGCGGTGCAAATAGAGACCAAGCAGCTCCAAAGTGCATGTGCACTACAAAATCGCATTAGAGAGACGTGCTATATTTAATTGCACTGCACGGGTCACTCCTGTGCAGTGGGATGATACAGCACATCAGGAGCGGTTAAAGTGTGTGTAGTAATGCTGTGTACTGACCCATGTGCAGAAAGAGTTTGTGCAGCAGTAGGAACATGCAGCTGCAGCTCACACCTTCTGACCCCAGAACTGCACAGAAGTGAAGCCTGTAGGGGTAGTGTCTGGTCCATGAGTGAGTCAGTAGATAATTTGGCGCTGGACGGGCGGGCGGGCCGGGAGCTTCATTGAAGCTGAAACTACTGCCCTCGTGTCACGTGGTATTGTTAGGGCACACTGGGTACAGCAGACAGCTGAGACCATGATGATTTGACCCCTGAGACACAGATGTTGCAGGTTGCAGCTTTCCTTTCAGTTGCTGTTCTGCCGCCTGTGCCACCCGGTCTCGAGACAGCAGGTCAGTATATGGGATAATTATTTGTGTCTGTTTGTGGGCCTATTGGGCTAGGTGGGTGTGTAGGGTTAAACTGATTTTTTTTTCTGATATAAAATAATTCAGACAGAAAGCTTAAATGGACGGAGTGTGACATATGCAAAACATGTCTTCTTCAGCGCTGTTGTGCAGTTTTCACAGCAAGTCTATACTGGCTACAACTTCAGAAGATATAAGGAAATGTAGAAACAACTTCTATTCCATATTTGACAAACCCCAAAAGACTGAACTAACAAAAATACCGAAACCCAACGCAATTGAAAACCTATCTAGGAAAAATCATAAACTACTTGATGGGAAAGAGGTTTCCAGGTCCCATGATATCCTGCCACAGGTAACCGAAGTGGATATAAATCTAAAAGAAGAGAAAAAAGAGCCAAATAAATGTCACTTTGACAAAGTCCCTGAAACTAGCCCTATTAAATCAACCATAATAACGATTCCGCACTTAAATCAAGGTTTGAGTATAAGAACAATAAAAGACGGGGCCCCGATAGGAGAGAACGAGGTGAAAGCTCCACCAAGTATACAAGAATGGGATAAACTACAGATTAAAAGTACAGAGGGGAAAAAAACAATTAGCTATAAGCCAAATCAAATTGAGATAAACGAGCTCCCCCCTCACGAGAATCCCAAATCTGCTGTAAAACTGTTGTTTACTCCAGAATTCCAGTCAAGGGGTAGGCACGACATATTAAACCGTGGGAACTTGCTTAGACTTTTTAACTCCATACCAGCATTGAATAAAATCGTAAGTAAGGATATTATCTCGATTGAGTTCATAGAGGGGATAAACAGTACCCATACCCCAACGTTGATTACACTAACATCTCCCATAATATCGGAAAAGATCCTGAATGAGAGTCTGACATTCAAAACCTGGGGCATAGTAATAACCAAACATAGCCCTGAGGTCTATCCTATTCCCTTTATAGGGGACGATCCAGTACTAAAACAGAATAAAGTGGAAACACAGATAGTTACTGTCCTAAAAAATGCACTGGGTAGATCACCTATGAAAAACGTATGTACCCCAACTCAACCCTTACCAGATAAAAGTTTAGAAATAAATGAAAAATGGATCAATGAGGCCCTTCACACCAAGTATAAACAATGAAACGGTAGTATCCTGCAACTAGGAGGAAGGAGCAATAATAAAGAATTGATTAAAATGTGTTCTTGGAATATTAACGGGTTAAGAGGCAAGATCCAGAACGCACAAATTGATGCCCTAGTAGATACATTTCACATTGTAGCATTACAAGAAACATGGGAAACCAACCCATTTCTTTTACATGGATACGCTGGCTATTACGAACATGCCAAGAAAGACCAAAGGTTCGGGCGAGCTAGCGGGGGTCAGGCGATATTTATTTCAAACACATTACAGGCACATCACGAGCAAGTGGAAGTAAATCGCACTAACATTTTGATAGTTAAACTAAACTACAAAACAAATAATCAAAAAACTAAAACCTTATACCTGATCACTGTCTACATATTGGCAAATAACCAAAGTAGAGAAACAATTTGTGGAACACTAAATAATGTTTTAATCACCATGATGCTAGAGGAACCGCTAGCAGACTATTTGATTACTGGGGATTTCAACCTTAATCTTATGTCAACCCACATAAGAGATGATATAACCCAAACACAAAATCATCAATGGCTAATTCCAGAGCAGGACTTGGGCAACGATAATTCCGTCAATATGAACAGAATGGGGAACAAATTTGTAAGGGATATTGAAGCAATGGGACTTCGAATTCTAAATGGCAGAATTAAACCGGATGTGCCTTCTGCATATAGTTACTTTGGGTATAATGCCCACTCCAGGCTTGATTATACTATGACCACATTATATATGTTTCACAGCATTACTTTGTACCAACTAAAGAAAGTAAAGGAAAGTGACCACGCCCAGCAAATAATTACAATGAACATCGGACCAAACACAAATAAGCTTTACCGGACTGTTCATGGGCAAATTGGCACAACTAACTATAAAAAAATATTTTGGAATGTTGATAACAAAGAAGTAATGAACGAGCAGATAGAAAGGCTCATCGAAACAAGCTTTAAAGATACTGCACTTGAATCAGGAATTGAGCAATGGGAATATTTCACTGGATTACTAATCAGGACTCAAAATGAATGGCAAACAAATAAGAACCGAAGTAGGAATGACCTACCTAGGAACAAGGATCAGCAGTTAAACCTACCATACGCAATTACGAAATTAAAGAAAGAGCGCAACAAGATTATTAGGTCAATGAAGAAACCAGAAGTAAAAGCAGAAAATATGGGAATTTTAAAGCAACTAAATCAAAATCTAAAAAAATTAATTTGGTGTGAGAAAAATAAAGCAAAACAAAAAAGCTGGGCAAAATTGCTTTTCGCTAGTAAGCAGAAGAACCAAAGAGACTTCTGGAAAATTATCAATCAACTGGCTAGGCCCAATAAGCAAATAGTCTCATCACCGCTAACTGAGCAGGAATGGGATATCTACCTGAGGAACCACCTAAATCAGGATATTACTCAAACAATCGCGTCGGATAAGTCTTATGAGGATAAAAATGATAACAACATGGAATCTTCCTTTCATTGTAAAGAATTTGATATGCAAATACCAGTCGAGAAAGAAGAGATAATTAAATTAATAAAAAAACAGAAAAACGGTGCACCCGGACCAAATGGGATACCATTTGCACTCTTTAGGGAAAACCCTGAACTTTGGGCGCCTATCCTAGAGAAATTATTCTTAGAAGTCATATTAACAGGAACTGTCCCCAGGTCATGGCGAGGATCCCTAATAACTCCAATTTTCAAAAAAGGGAACTGGGCACTGGCAGAAAACTATAGGCTAATCACCCTACAAGACGCAGACGCCAAGCTGTTTGCCAGAATCCTGTTGACTAAACTAACAGAATGGGTGTCGGACAATAAGAAATTGCCTTTAAATCAAACTGGCTTCATTCAAGGTTTGGGTACATCCACAAATATTCTTATTCTTACCCTACTTATTGACAAGTCAATTAGACGGAAGCAACCTTTATATTTATGTTTCATAGACTTTAAATCCGCATTTGATTGTGTAGGCAGGAATTTACTTTGGGAAAAACTCGAGGCAATGAAAATACCATCCTCACTACTAAAACTGATTTGTCTCTTGTACACAGACACATGGGTAAGTGTGAGGATGGGGACGGCAGTACATTATCCAAGGAAATTCCAGCAAATGAAGGCCTGAAACAAGGCTGTGTTTTGGCTCCCCTTCTTTTTAATCTGTTTCTTGCTGACCTAACGCCAATATTGGACAATGAAAACGCGCACCCCCCGAAGTTAGCAGATAAGCGGCTCACAAACCTATTATACGCAGATGATGTGATATTATTGAGCCATACCAAAGTGGGTTTACAGCGATTAATTAGGAGGACTCTCATGTACTCTAAGGCAAATGGTATGGTCATAAACGATTCAAAAACCAAGATTATGGTAGTTACTAAAAATAATACAAAAAATCACACTACTAAGATGTATATGGATAACATCGAGCTGGAGCAACTGGAGTCCTATAAATATCTGGGGGTTCTATTTGATTCAAAAGGCAATTTTCAATTACAAAAAAGGGACATCCAAAGGAAAACAAATGCACTGACTGCTGCTTTCAGAATTGTGCAGAAATCACTTCCCAACTTAACTTATGGCCCTCTTCTCAGTATTATTTCTGCAAGACTTGAACCGACTATCACATACGGTAGTGAAGCTGCGATGGGTAGGGATACTGAAACCCTGAATAAAAACATAACCAGAGTATATCGGGCGTTATTTCGGCTTCCAGTAAACGCTTCTCCTGCACAAGTAAGGTTGGAGTTTGGTCTAATTGATCAACATTATACAAGGCAAGCACATTTCATAAAAGTTTGGAACCAAATAAAAACTGACCACCAAAATGAAATATCGCAACTTTTATGGAAAGAATTAAGTAATGACACAAACTCTCTGGCAGGGCTGTACCTAATGAAAGCGATAAAAGAGTTTGAGGTGACGTCAATATGGGATACAAATATTACCAAGACATCATTTAAGAGGATAATCAACAAAACTGCAAGCTTTTTATCTATTCTAAACGATAAAGCTATCCTTACCAAAAGAAAACATGCTTGGACAATAATAAATGGTTATAAAAAGAAAGAAATCCAACAATATTTGGTGACTCCCTGGACTGAAACAAATAAACACGCACTCCTCAATGCAAGATTTGGCAATATTCCAGGCCTGTGCCATCGTCCACCCTGGGCAAGAACAGTAACGCAAACGGAATGTAGATTGTGCAAGGCCTGTGAGGAAGATATCCTTCATCTTCTTTGTATTTGTCCAGAACTCTCCCAGGAGACAAAAACTTTGCTTAAGATTCCACTTAATGCACGAGGCATAAGGACATGCAGGCAGGCCCTAATAAGGTGCTTGGACTCAAATGATATTACTTTAAATGCTGTGTTTGTAAAATGTGTTAAGATTGTCAAAAGGAAACTAGGAGATGTAACTATTTTAACCTTTTAAATTTTTGTATTGTTTTTTAACTGTTTTATGCATGAATATAGCTTTTATATGACTTTTTCCTATCGAATGTGCAAATATTGTAAGATTTTAAAAAATCAACACAATAAACTTTACTTACTTACTGGCTGGTGCAACAGAGTTCCTTACTGTCTTAATTGAGATGAACAATGGTGCCTCAACTGTTTTATATAATGGTCATCTTAGAAAGCGGTTTTCTGGAGTTTTGCATTAGTTTCAAGTCATTTTTAAACCTTCTCACTGCTCAATAGTTTAAAGTTTCGTGTATTTTAGCTTTTTCAATGGCACTCCCAGTTTCATTCATCATAAGTCCATTGAAACAATGGAAATGTCATATATAACCAATCTGAAAACGTGGCAGCTATGGTGTAATCATGATCTCCTACTGTTACACTGACTTCCTATGCTATGAATATGTGCCTTCCCTTGTGCAGTCACGTTGCTCACAGAGGTGTAATTTCTGATATTTATTTATATGTTTCCTTCGTCTTCATTGCTTGACTATGCTCGCAAGAAAGTATCTCTCTTGATTGTTGAAATGTCACTCATAAATACACTTAAATTATGAAAATGCCACACATAGCAATGTCAAACCTTGCAGCTATGCATGATATATAGTACTTTTCCCACTCCCTCAATCATTATCTTCCTATAAATACAAGTTTAGACTGATATAAGCAGGCAAACAATGAGCGTGCACTCCACCGTTTCGCCGGGGGACAAGCAGGGACCTCCTTGTGGGCTCCCATGTTCTTTGTGCACTCTTCGGTGCCCCTGGGGCCAAGCCATCCACATCCCTGTGCCTTGTTTCAGTGCCGCAAAGTAAGTGGGCAAGTGGTTTTAGTACATTAAATCAGTGCGATCCCTGCCACTGACAGCTTTGCGGGTGCTATTTTGTGGCAAATCAATCCAGCCTCTGTCATCCTATCCTGGTCATACTTGAACCAGCTTCAGTAGCCGTTCATTTTTCACTTTCTAACTTTTTTTTATCTCTCTTGAGAATGGCATGTAATGTACGCTGCAAACTGTCATCAATTGTGATAATGTTTTTATTCATGTGAATAGTGCAACTCTGTTTCTTGTTTTTAAAGGCTCTGCTTGTTTGATTTACTTTTGGCCAATCACTCTCTAAGAGAGCATTTTGGCAGCCAGCCCCCCGCTGCTCCCTCCCTCCTCCCTTGGTAGGTAAAAAACATTGCCATTTACAATGTCAATAGCTCTAACTTAAAAAAAGCGTGACCTATTGCATTTCTAATGCTTGTTATATACATGGTGCATAGGTGATGACACACAATAGTGATATACTGATACGACAAAAATGTGATGTTTGGAGTTGACAGTGTTTTCTGATGAAATCCAAAAGAGCCTAGCCACAGTTATCCAAGTCCAAAGTCCAACTTTGTACCTCCATCAGATGTGGAACAGTTTGTATGAACAGTCAACAAAGTGAACACTCAGCATACAACAGATGATATCATGTGCAACTTTTTTACAGGCTGGGGCTTGTGCATGGCCATCTGATTCACCCTTATCTTTCCCCGGGTGACCCATCACAAGTTTGGGCACGGGAGTGAGAACTGTAGCCCCCTGGGGTACTGACGAATTTCTGCCAGGCACAACATCCCTCCCTGTGGCTTGTGCAGATGTTGGCAGAGATGGAGTAGGTGCACAGTGACGGCTACTTTGATGACAAACTAACTGGCGGAGGCTGGTACTGATCAAGGGTGGATCTTCCGCTAAGGTGGAGGAGCATCACCCAGCTGCTTTCAGAGCAGTGTAGAGGTAAAGTAAAATGATAATAACACAATGTTATTATCATTTTATTTTTCCTGTTCCTAGGTGCGGGCGGGATTGGCCAGAGCAGGGGCCAGGGGTGGAGTGGTGAGCGCACTTTTAGTGGGCATGACTATATTGCCAGCCATCTTGGCCTGATCAAACAACCCTGCTCACTTTACATCATCCACACCAGGCTGCATTACACAGCCTGGTAGGGAACATGCCCAGGCTCCCAGTCTGAGCACCGAACCATGGCGCTCAGACCAATCAAAATGCTGCATTGCAGCTTTGGGATTGGCTTAGAGGTACCAATCACAACGCTGCATTGCGGCGCTGTGATTGGCGGGGAGCCTGGGTGCTTCCTGCTGCAATGGAGGAGAGGCAGCAGAGAGGCAATGGCTGACGATGCGAGGAGAAGTTTTCTTTTTTTATTTTCTACCCCCTGCCCCAGTTCCCTACCTGACGCCACTGGTTCTGATATCCATCAGCACCCCTATGACCTCGTCCATTTTTGGGTTGAACCGTTCTAGTCTCTGGTCTTGGGAGGCCTGCAGCTGTTCAATGATTCGGAGGTGTTGTGCAACCTGGTCCATTGCCCCCTGGTACCCCTCATAGGCATTGAGTACCCAGGAGAGGGTTGGATGGGCATCTTTGGCACTAGCTGATTGACACCATGGATTCACACGACCCCTCCCACCACCCCTACCCCCAAGGGTATGCACGGTTTTTGGTGGCCCAGGTAAACATGAACCTCCTTCCTCATTGACTGTGTTGGTGTCTATCAACTCCAGAGTGTTCAGTGTTGCTGTGCTGGTGTTGTCGCCTGTGGCTGATGTGCCTGTCAGGGTAGGGGTCAGCTGAGTGTTGCTAGCTGAGGCTGGAGTTGTCGCTGTGGACCCTGTTGTACATGCTGGTGCTGTCTGCCGACCCAAACCTGATGGGCGTGGTTGCTCCTCCTTGTCCGAGGGTACAGGAGAGTCCTCAATGCCAGTGAGCTCATTCTGCTTTGAGTCTGAGCCTGGCTGTCTTCTTCATTGGCCAAGGAGGTGCTCCCAGCTCACCCTGTGGTTACATAAATAACACAGTCAATTCTGTGAATGTCCACTGCACCTCAGATGGTACCCATTATGTAAATGACTCGACCAAAAAACATTTTAAGAGGAATGATGTGCTTCCTTTATCCATGATGGTAGCCTCTGTTTGGCAGGAACAAGGCAACTTTCACAAGATGTGTATTGGTGGTCAATTCCACCTATGTTCAGAAATGCCATGTTCTTTTATTTTCTACTGGCATGTCCACTGACATTGACTTGCACATGACACTATGTAGATGACACTGGTGGATTAGTGTGATCCACATCTGTAGAATGGCAATGACATAGGTACTCTTACAATCAAAATATGTTTGATTTTGGCTGTCCTGTGTACTCTGCCTAGTCTCAGTATCAGCAGTCACCACATTATATTTATTTCTCAGACATTTTGTAATCATGGTGTGAGTGATGTGCTTATTGTTTTCAACTCATGATCTTGCATTGAATTCCCCTAAGGAGGCAAACATGTAATTGCTATACTTTGTGTATACACAGCTCAGTGAATTTTAATTTTAACTCCATAGTTAGATGTGATGTTAATGGTTTTGTTGCTACCTTATAGATGTCTTCATTTGTGAGCTGGTGTTAGAAGGGCTGCTTGGATATTTTGAAAAATAAAAGACTCCTCCTCCCACCCTGCCCAACCAGGCCACCAGGAAGAATGGTTTCCTGACAGTGAGGGGAAGTGGACTAGCAAGATAACTGACACTGATGCATGGTGTTTGACTTGGCCACAACTCCCAACAAGGCCTTGTGCTCCAAACACCATGCACCAGTGTCAGACGTCTTACTAGTAAATTTCTACTCACTGTCAGGAAAGCATAGTTTCATGTGGGCTGGTTGAGCTGGGTGGCAGGAGGAGTATTTGTAATGACTACATCTCCCAACAGGCCCTGTACTACACACACTCTTCCAACCCAGCCCAACCAGGCCACCAGGAATAGTGGTGTCCTGACAATAAGGGGAACTGCAGTTGCAAGATGTCTGACACTGGTGCAAGGTGTTTGGAGCACAAGGCCTTGATGGAGTTGTGGTCAAATAAAACACCATGCACTGGTGTCAGCCACCTTGCTAGGAAATCTCCTCTCACTGACAGGAAAGCATAGTTCCAGGTGGGCTGGTTAGGCTAGGTGGCAGGAGGAGTATTTGCAATGACTACATCTCACACCAGGCCCTGTCCAATGCAAACACCTTACCACCCAGCCCAACCTGCCCACCTGGAACTATGCTTTTCTGACAGTGAGTGGAATTGTATAGCAAGATGGCTGGCCCAGTGTTGTACCTTGGCTCATCTCCTTGTTAGCTGCTCAGCCAATATGAATGTGATGTCTGTGTGGAATGTTGAATGCTGGATGACAGAGTGAGTAGAATGTTAGTGTGCCTGGTGTGTGTGGGGAATGACAGTTGAAGAGAGTGGGCTGAGCAGTAACCATCCAGTTCCTGGTGGGGTTTTCTCCAGTTTATCTTGTTACCATCTTACTTGAATAAAGGAGCATCAAGAAACTACATGACTAACCATCTTTTATTCACAACACACAGGTGCATAATGTGTGGAGCACAAGGGCTTCATGGGAGTTGGGGTCAAGGCAAACACCATGCACCTGTGCCAGCCATCTTGCTAGTACATTTCACTCACTGGCAGTAAAGAACAGTTTCAGGTGGGCTGGGTGGCAGGAGAAGTGTTTGCAATGATTACCAACCAGCCCACCTGAAACTATGCGTTCCTGACAGTGAGTGGAAATGTAGTGGCAAGATGTCCGACACTGGTGCATGGTGTTTGGATCACAAGGCATTGATGGGAGTTGTGGTCATGTCAAACACCATGCACCAGTGCCAGCCATCTTGCTAGTAAATTTCCACTCACTTTAAGGAAAGCATAGTTCCTGGAGAGATGGTTGGAATGGGTGGCAGGAGGAGTGTGTGCAATGACTACATCTCCCATCAGGTCCTGTCCTACACACTCCTTTCCAACTAGCCCAACCAGCCCACCTGAAGCAATGCTTTCCTGACAGTGAAAGGAAATTTCCTAGCAAGATGGCTGACACTAGTGCATGTTGTTTGGAGCACAAGGCCTTGATGGGAGTTTGGGACAAGTGTGTACATGGCAATAGTTTTCAGCCTTTTTATCTTCATTGCAGGTATTACACATCACATAATCTTTGACTATTCGTTTTTTTAATATAAAATCTTCATGAAGCTCACTTGAACCATTACATTGGTGGCTGCAGAAGTGTCATCGATAACTTGTGTGAAATATAGAGTTTATACTTACCAGACTCCAGTCCGTCAGGTATTCCAAATAAGCTCCCCGGCGGAAGGATGGCATGCACCTTCTTCTCTCAGGTAATAAAGTGCACAGGTGGTATGGGAGGGCCACCACCAGTATGTTCTGTTGTGCGGCCAGGTGGTTTTTGCTGGCCAAACGCTTGACCTTCCTCCTGGCATCGTACCACCTCTTTTTTATATCATCCATTACGCACAGGATAGGGGGTACTGCGTTCACCTTGCTGACTATCCTGTCCCACATCTGTGTTTTCTGGCTCATGGGGGTCTGTTGAACTAGGCTTCCAAATAACTGTGGCTCTACTCAGAGGATTTCATCAATAAGCACTGTCAACTCCTCATCAAAAAAACGTGGCTGCTTCTTCTTTGTCATAGAGAGTGTAAGTGTGAAGGTGAATGTGAATTAGAAGAGGTGTCTAAGAAAGGAATCTAAACCAAAACAGTGATATGTGCAGGTAGTGATATGATTACAGTCTGTAAACGCGTGCAGGGCTGACAGCAATATCTGAGAAAAGAGTTCTCTACTTCTCTCAGCAGTATTGTGTTGGCAAAGGATCATGATCTGGCAATGTTTTTTTAATAGATGGATTGATGGGTGTGTCTAGTTTTTCAATTGACATGAGCTCTTTTTTTGGGGGGCGCTTACTATGCTTGTTGGTGTGTTATTTAGCCTGAGATTTTTGTTTTACACTTGTCATGTGGCACACAAACCGCCATGTGTTTGCAACCACGTTGGATGCATCATAATATGCTCGGTGGGACAACCGATGAATGTTTGTAATCGGAATCCCTAGGGGACAGACTTTCCGACCGATGTGGTCAGATGGGAATTGTTTCTGATCAACGCAGTCGGTTCGGAATCGTCTCTGACCAACACAGTTGGAGATTGGCCTGGTATACATCATAACACAGCGGTCGGAGACATCGCGGAATAGTCAGGTGAAATGTCTCTGGGGCCGCGTCAGTCGGACGGTCTTTCCGATCAACATCATAATAAGGCCCTAAATATACTAAATTACCAGTTCCCACTCCAATGTAACTTAAATCAGGGACGTGCTGGACACTAAACAAAATTAAATAACTATTCCCATTCCAAATATAAATTAATTCAAAGAAAGAGCTGGACACTAAACGTACAAAATGTGCTATTCCCACTCCAAGATAACTTAAGTCAGTGAAGGTGCTGGACATTTACTAAACTTAACAAATATACTATTACCACTCCAAACATAAATTAATTTAGGGAAAGTGCTGGATACTAAACATACACAATGTACTATTCCCACTACAATATAACGTAAGACAGAGAAGGTGCTGGACACTAAGCTTAACAAATATACTATTCACACTCCAAATAATAATTAATTCAGGGAAAGTGCTGGATACTAAACATGTAAAATTTACCATTCCCCTCCAAAATTACTAAAATCAGGGGAGGTGCTGGACACTAAACATACAAAAATAAATATTCCCACTCCAAACATAAATTACTTCAGGGAAAGTGGTGGACACTAAACATCAGGGAAAATGCTGAACATTATAAAAAAATAAAACTATTTCCACTCCAATATAATATAAACTCAGATAAACTATTACACACTAAAAAATAAACATATCTTAAATAAAATACTGCACACAAGTTCATAAATATGAATAAGTAAAATAGAAATTGTAACATTTAAAGAAATCTTTGTCTCTGCTCCCTGATTCTGCATCTCCCTTCTCCTTTTCAGTCATGCCATTGGACCTCTCTGTAGTCATTTATATTTTACTCTCTTCCTCTGATACTATATCCCTCTTTACTGACATTCTCTTTCCACCCTCCATTTTGTCTCTTCAAACTTTAGTCACCCTGTTCTTGTCCCTCTGTTTTCCCTCTCCCTTGTTTGTGCCTCAACCCAGTCTTTTTTCTATCTCTTCTCCTCTTGTCTTTATTCCAGCCTCTTATGTTTACGCTACTCTATCATCTATTGTCTCTCCTTCATCTATCTACTCTCCTTCATTGTCTCTTAATCTCCGTCACTCTCTTCTCCCCATTTTTCTCTTCCATCTCTCCATCTTCCTCTTTCATTTGTGTTACCTTCCCTCATCTCGCTTCTTCCTCCTTTGTCACTGTTGACATTACATCACAAAAATAAAATAATTTGGACCACCGTGTCACTTGGTTGCACTGCATACATATCAGTTCATTTAGTCAACAAACATTTCTCATTTCGGCCAGTGATTAAATCTGTGAAAATAATGTTTTAGATACAGGTTGTCAGGAATAGTATTTTTCGCACTAGTGATTGAACGATTAAAAGCACCTCACTCACAATTAAATGTGCTTATTAAGCATATGAATACTTTTGCCCAAAACTTTCTTTTTATGTGGGATAGGTAGGATGCCTGCACCATTTACTGATTCTGCTCAATTTTAGGAAATGTAGCACTGTGCTTCGACAGAGAATGCTCAACTGAATCTTATTTTTGCCGCTAAGTAGGTGGCATTCAGCATAAAGGTGCGGCAGTCAATCAGGGCAATCAGGCAATAGCTCCACTCCTCTCCACACATCAACCTGCACAGTGAGGCACCACTTACCTTCAAGATACTTTAAACTGTACTGGTGTATTCATTGCAATCTCACCTTCACTTGACCCAAGCCTATGCTTGGGTACCTAGCAGCAGCAGTGACATTCAGTGCAGGCAAAAGAACATTGTGCTAAGTGTCTCAAGCAATAGTAATACAGATGAAGAGAGCTCTAATTGTGTGGCTAGTGCACTTCAGTGAGTAATGCGGATACCAGCACTGAAATGCATTAGTTTAACCCCTCATGTGTGGTACTTGGCAAGGCTGTTTAACTGTCTGTTTTTTTTTACTTTCTGTGGCAGCTTACAGCAGAAAGCACTGTGATGGAGCAAGGTTTCTCTCGTAAAGAGACTTGCTTGGATTCAACCCTCTCGAAATAATATATAACATTTTAATCAACATGTTTCATCTTACTAATAACGCACTTCACGCCATTTTTGACATCTAGGGGAAGCTTGCATATGTGCTTTTACTAACTATAACTCGAATGCATTAAAATGGCCGCCGCAACACGGGAACTTTTCTGCGCATGCGTCTGTCACACTCACGTGACGTGACATATATGGTGTGAAATCTTTGCGCACTAGAACTAAAGATGGATGCCCTATGTTTTCATGTGCTAACACTTGCATTGCTGCTTTTACTAAATTGTTTGTTCTGCTTAATTCCTAACGCTGTAGTTAAAATAAAGTAATGTGAATAGAGTAAAGATAAGTGGTATACAGTGCATTCATTTATTCTTTGTTCTAAAACTGTTGCTCTTTGACTTTGCTATTAGCTCGTATTTGACCTGATGTAATCTTGCTGCACTCCGTCTTGCAATCCTCAAGTCATGGCATTGAATCTGTGCCAGTGACTGTCTTGCCTGAAGATGCGCCTGGGAAAGTCACCCTTTGACCTCTCGAGAGGAAGCAAAATTGAACATATTAGATACAATGTAGTTGTTATTGAAACATCCATTGTTGGGTGGAATAAAATGCATGAGAACATAAAGTTATGGGCGGGAAAGATAATTTGCATTATTGAATCAAGTGACCTCATAACTGGTATGGTGTGATGAACTCTCCTCATCTTTTGACCAATCAAATTAAGGGAATACACACATTTGCAACATTGGGGGTGGTACACTGCCCTGGAAAATGGTATATCTAAGGTAGGCCTAGCTAGCTAGATTGTCCGACTGGTCCGAATAGCTGACCTGTCACTGACCCAACGCACTCAATAGGTAATCGAGAGCAGAGATGCTGGCGGAGCACTCTGTCAGAAGATTCGATAACCCAATTGGGTTTCTGGGAAGGAGTTCGATAACCCAATTGGGGTTCTGTGGGAGAAGGTTCGATAACACAATCGGGGTCCGACTGTTAGCTGCAGAGTGGGGTGTGACGCTGGCGTTGCACTTTACCTGTGGGTGCCGGTCCTGTCCTTCGGTGGTCCTGTCCTGATCCAATTTGGTCCGTACTTACCCTGATTATGGTCTGCACCTGTTCTATCCTGTCGGCACCTGAACTATCGGGGTCCTGTCCTTTATCCCAGCCCGTTGCCAAGGTTGGTCTTCACACCATTCTAGGTAAATATAAAGTTGCGTGGGTATGTAATTGTACTGTTTCCTTTTCTTACCCATCCTATGTTTCAATGCTTAAAGTTTGTCTTATAATATTTTCACATCATCTTGCCTTAAATATATACGTTCTAATTGAATGCGCCTTAATTGAATTGGGATGGACTCTGATATTTAAGAATTTACATAGATAAAGTGTTAAAACTTTTCCCGAGTCTGTGGTTATTTTATGAGTGCAAATGTTTATTTACTGCCTATTATGCTAACACCCTTGATCCCTTAGGACTCTAGCTACCGGTGACAAGGATTGATAAGATAAACTGGTATAGGTACTAAATGGTTTATTAAGAAACATTCTGATTAAGTGTATGTTTACCTGTTCAAAGTGTAAATGTATTCATGGGCCCAGGTGAGTATGGTAAAATGAGCAGGTGAGCCCGCGCTCTATCAGTATTTCTTTTGGTAGCAGAGCAGTGGTTGGGGTTTAGTTAAGATAGGTAGTTAGTTACGTATTGATTATTTTTGATTTGTATTTGATTTTATGCATTAACCAAAACTTGTTTGTATTGTTCTATGTTTGTTTTGGAATCCCCGGGGGCAGAATAGCGGGTGGTAAATGGAAGCCACACTGCAGTGAGCTCACTTGCCTAAGGAAGTAAGTGCATGGTTATGTAAAACTGGAAGCACTGATTAGGGATTTTCTGTATAAATGTGTGAATAAGTGATAGCAGAAGAGTTTGCTGGTGAAACTTTGGCCTTATATCACCTAGAAAGGGTAATCCCGAGTAACACGTTCTCTAATGCTTGTATGAAGAGTAGGCAGAAGGGATCTACTCGCAGTGTATGAAGAGTAAACGGAAAAAGGTTTTACTTGCAGTAGGTTGAAATCATCTTTTCTTTGTATGTAGGCACTTAGGCACAGTGGCAAATGTTTTTACGTTGTTAATTAATGAATATTGCATTTAAAAAGTAAAAAGCAATATCTTTTCGTATTACCTTACAAAGGAGGGAGTCAGTTGCAGAGCTGCGCTGACGTCACCAAGAGCCGCGCTGGTATTGGTTGAGACAGCGGGTGTTTATCTGAGGTAATAATTGTAAAGGAGGGGTGAGTGCAGGAGCGTGGGAACTTGTCTCACGAGAAAAGCTGCGCAATTTTTGGTTGAAATTTATTCGAATTCAAATCACTGATTGGTTCTTGAAAATAAGAAATGCGCTGGTATTGGTGAAGTATTTAGTAAACAATTGAGTGTAGCTGCCTATTAAAATCCTCAGTATATGTGGCATTTAGATCCAACAGTGATAGGAAATAGACCCGATAGGAGGTATTTAGGTTTTGCGCAAGAACAATACATAAGTGGAAGACCTCATATCATGTACGGAGGAGAGAAAAAAATGTTGCTATTTAGGAAAATTAATAATTTCTTTAAGAAAGATAAAATGATTAAAACAAGAGAAGGGATTATTATTCCACCACCAAATACGCCCGCACCATACATGATGGTAGAAAGGGGCTATCACACTTGTGTGTGGTTAGAGAATTGTACAGAGTACACTAAAGATGATGGTGTTTTGGCATTTCCAGAACATGGTACCTTTAATGGTAGAATTCTGTATATTTTGAGAACACGCATGAAGGAATTAGATCCCAGACCTAGATTGACCCAGTGCTAAGCATTAGAAGAATGGGAAACTGAGGCTTTTGAGCGAGATAGACCCAGAAGCGACAGAAATTGCAGTACATTTTATCCTAGATTTCCTAAAGAAACAAGAGATAAGCAAATGGAGAAATGGAGACAGTCTATGTTAGTGGAACGATTATATCCTGTATTAACCTTAGAAGAACTATCAGGAAGTAAGTGCCCAGAGAAAACAAGAAATTTAATGACTAGTGGTGAATCGGATGATGACTACTTGAAGCATCTGTTAATGAAAAGTCCCTCACCTTACCAGGAGGAAGCAAATAGAGTTTTAACCCTAGCGCCCCGTTCTTAAAACCACCTTTAGTCCCGCAAGTTGTGCATGAAACTTCATTAGAAAAAGTATTACAGGATAGGGAACGAGAAGCAATAAATAAACAGAGAAGTGAATTAATTCAGAAAATCTCCCAGTTGAATACTAG
Source organism: Lissotriton helveticus (assembly GCF_964261635.1). Lineage (NCBI taxonomy): Eukaryota > Metazoa > Chordata > Amphibia > Caudata > Salamandridae > Lissotriton > Lissotriton helveticus. Next base: position 518,956,147 of record NC_136067.1, on the reverse strand, counting down.
TACTGAAGCCTTGACAATTCCAGTAACCATAGGTCCCGTTGTTCCATTATATGGAAAAAAGCAGTCCTGTCCTAAACCTCCCGTTCTGACTACACCTGTAGTGCAAACAAGAAAGGAACCCTTAATAAGTGATGATCAAGCAAGTGAATGTGAGTCTGTAATTTCCCTGATGGATTTACCTATAAGAGAACCGATGGGTGACTCGATCAGGAAAAACACTCCCAAAAGCTCTAAAGAGTTACAGATGGAAACATCCTTAGGTACAAGAAGCGCTACTGTAGTAGCCCCAGAAGAAATAGAAAAGTGGTCTTGAGAAATAGAAAAGCCAAAATCACAGCCGAAAGCATTGGATATTTTCAAATTAAGAGTAGTATTGGAAGAATTGCTTGCTGGAAATGTGGGGTTAGAAAGGTTAAACACTTTCAATGAAGACAAATTGTTATTTATATGTCGAAGTATCACTCAAAATGCAAAAACATTTCAAGAAAAGTTAATGAGTTTGACTTCTGAAATGGGAATTGATATTGGAAAATCAAAAGTGTTACAGAAACCATACCAAACTGAATTTTCCAATAAAGATTTAGAAAACATGAATTTGTCAGGACGTAAATTGCAAATCATAGAATTATTGTTGTTGTTACATAAAATGGGGTGAATTAGACAACTGAAAAGCAAGATGGACAAAGAAAAGGGAGGAAGCCCAGGGAAAAGGTACTGCATCTGAAAATGTACTAAAAGAACCAGAGAGAGTGGAAAGGTTGTGCCCAATGAGATAAGTGCCCGGAGGGGGTTATGTGCATGTCCCATGGTCCCGACAGGATATTTTATCATTTACAAATAATTTCCCAAAACTCAGAGAAAACCTGTAGAGTGGTACAGCCAAGTCGAAAGATTTGTAAAAGTTTTAAAAGTACTGTTAAAGGATTTAGATGAGTTGTTTGACATTGTAGTACCTGCAGATTTATGGACAGATTGTAAAATCACTATTGACTGGCCCACTGACGAATACCCCAGAGACCCAAAGAAAGAAGCACCATCAGATGACGTGATGAAAAAGTATCATCAAGTCATAACATTTCTGAAAGGGAAAGTACCCCCGAAAGGAACAGATTGGACAAGAATAGACAGAACTACACAAAATAAAGATTAATCAGTACATGCATATTATGAGCGTCTTTTACAGGTATTCAAGCAGTACAGTGGGTTGGAAAGCATTGAAACGAAAGACATGATACATTTTATTTATCGATTTGTGTCAGGATTAAAGCCAGAAACTTCGCAAATGATTAAAGATCATACAATCTGTTGGCAGGCCAAGCTGGTAGATGAAATACTTAAGTATGCAAAATATTGTGGGGATCAAATTGATAATAAATAAAAGAATTTAGAAGAAAAGGTAATGTGGGCACAGGTAAAATTAGCAGAGCAACAAGAATACCATGTTAAATCATTTAAAAAAATAATCAGAATCAAGGATATGTAAATGGGGGTAAACCAAGAGGTAGGATGAATAGAGAGGAGGCCAAGAAAAAATGTCCTTGTCATGGGTGCAGAAAAATGGGGCATTGGAGAAACGAGTGTAAGGCTGTATTGAGTAACAATGTGCAAACTGACAATTTGAATCCACAGACGCAGACTGGGGTGTCAAGGAAGCCACTGCAACAGGTAATACAGAACCAGTTACCACTTGCACCTATGCCAGATTCTGGGAGCCAAGCAAATTACAAGGTGGATACCACAAATTGGGAGGGAAGTGGAAGGAGAGACGCACTGACATCACAATTTCTTTTGAGTGACGCATTTTTTGAGGAAGATAGTTACTGACGGTGCCTGAGAGGGGAGGACGAGGAGTGCTTGCTTGGCGCATCATTGCCGGTAGATCAGTCAGGTCCATACATTGAGGGAAAAGTTGAGGGAAATGATGTTACCTTTTTGTTGGATACTTGCGCCACCCATTCTACTGTGGGAACAGCAGACGTTCCAAACCTATCCCTCTCGGGAGAAGCGCTCCAAGTAGTGAGCGTTTCTAATAAACAAATTATTACTCCTGTTACAGAACCTACGGAAATCAGAATAGGTAATTTTAAAGAAATGCACAAGTTTGTAGTGGGCGACTCCAGTCCAGTGAACCTATTAGGTAGGGACTTACTGTGTAAGATGAATTGCACAATCTTTTGTGCCCCAAGTGGTGTTGAAATTCAAACTCCAGATGAAGATGGAGTTTATAAATTAATGTTAGCCACACAAAAAACTGAAAATAAAAAGATGCTAGTGGAAGACCTCCCAAAAGAATTGCAACATACAGTGAATCCTGAAGTTTGGGATTCCACTGGAAAAGATGTAGGATTAATGGCAAATGTTGATCCGGTAAAAGTGACAGTGAAAGAAGGTGCAGTTTACCCAAACATTCGACAATACAAAATGAGTCCAGAAATAAAAGCAGGTGTTGCAGCAGAAATAAAGCGATTGGTTGAGCAAGGCATTTTACAAGAAATAATGAGCAGTCCATGTAATTCACCAATAATTGGCATCAAGAAACCGAGCGGGAAATATAGGGTCATACAAGACCTCTGCAAAAGTTAATAAAATTGTCGTCCCATGTTGTCCAGTTGTGCCAAATCCAGCAGTAATTCTGTATCAGATACTGTGGGGAGCCGGATGGTTCACAGTAATTGATTTGTGCCATGCATTTTTCTCCATACTATTACATCCAGTTAGCACATTTCTTTTCTCGTTTAAATTCGACGACCATGTTTACGTTTGTAATCGTGTCCCTTAGGGGTACACAGAGAGTCCATTGATTGATTTTCAATCAGATATTGAAAAAATGTCTTGAATCTCTGGTTTCGTCCAGACACTCTGTCCTGGTGCAGTATATAGACGACCTGTTGGTGGCGTCTAAAACTCGAAATGACTGTGTTGTTGATACCATTGCATTGCTGAATCATTTGGCTGAAGGAGGGCATAAAGTGTCACCTATAAAGTTACGATTCTGTACCACATCAGTAAAATATCTGGGGCACCAGATAGAGAGAGGTGTTAGGAGAGTTACTTCCGAAAGAATCAAAATAATCAGAAACATGAATCTACCTCAAACACAGAAAGAAATCAGAATGTTTCTTGGAGTTGTATGTTACTGCAGGCAGTGGATTGTGGGACTTGCAGTCCTAGCTAAACCCCTGATACGGATGACAACAAAGAAAGCAAAGGATACAGTAGAGTGGGATGACGAAAGCATGACTGCCTTCTTGAAGCTGAGAGACTGTCTCTGCTCAGCTCCAGCCTTAGGGATGCCTGATTATTCAAAGGAATTTGCATTGTTCTGTGATGCACGTGACAATTGTGCATTGTCTGTTCTGATCCAAACTCATAGTTTAATGAGACGTTGTCATGGATAGGCAGAGGTAGACACAAGAATAGGTACACAAACTGTATGAATGGCACGTAACTATTGCCTACAAATCCCATTATCCTAAGGGAGAGGTATTCAGAGCACGTATACAGGGCTTGCCACTCAAGTAACTTGCCTAAGCTCGTAGGAGAGCGATCTCTTACTTGTCTGGATTTCCTGCAGCGTCTGTCTGTAGACTGCTGCCTTTCTATGACCTACGGTGTTTGGTGGAGCGGCGTTCTAAGCGGAGGATTCTCTTCCCCTCCTCTTGGATCATGATTCAGCATTCTCCCTCAAACGGTGGTGCTTGCCCGAGGTGTCTTTGCGCCTCCCTGGCATCGGTGACTCACACGCCGCGCCCTTGCTAGCGGTGCTTCGCCCGAGGCGTTTCTGCGCCTACACGGGAACATTCAAGTCCTGTTTATTAATCATGGACAAAGCAAGCTTGCTTCTACCTGTTGAGGCAGTGCGAGGGAATCGAGTAGCGTCTCCTACGCATAACTCGGTATTGGTACAGCTTCTGGTCTCGCTGTGTACATGCAAAGTACTTAGTTCTCCTTACGTCCAGGTGATTCCTTTTTAACATCTTGCCGCTGGAGGAAAACTAAATGCAAAACAACAGTTGATGGACAGAATGCAGAACAATGTCATACATTCACCCCAGTACAGAGATCTGGGCCTAAATCCATCGTTTTTTTGCACTCCACACCACCCCAGTTCAGACATGGCCATATGCAAATCAGCCTTGACCCTGTGCCTCATGGGAACAGTCCAGCCCGAACTGCCAGGCCATGTCTTTCCTGGACCGGAATCAAGCATCCTAGGACTGGTTTCTGGCTATCAGCCGTCTTCAGCCAGGATAGCTTGACTCCAGTGGTGTGGAGAGCATGGGACTCACGTCTGAGCATACCCATCCCACTCGGGGTGACAAATGCAAAACAACAGTTGATGGCAGAATGCAGAACAATGTCATACATTCACCCCAGTACAGAGATCTGGGCCTAAATCCATCGTTTTTTTTCACTCCACACCACCCCAGTTCGGACATGGCCATATGCAAATCAGCATTGACCCTGTGCCTCATGGGAACAGTCCAGCCCGAACTGCCAGGCCATGTCTTTCCTGGACCGGAATCAAGCATCCTAGGACCGGTTTCTGGCTATCAGCCATCTTCAGCCAGGATAGCTTGACTCCAGTGGTGTGGAGAGCATGGGACTCACGTCTGAGCATACCCATCCCACTCGGGGTGACAAATGCAAAACAACAGTTGATGGACAGAATGCAGAACAATGTCATACATTCACCCCAGTATAGAGATCTGGGCCTAAATCCATCATTTTTTTGCACTCCACACCACCCCAGTTCAGACATGGCAATATGCGAATCAGCCTTGACCCTGTGCCTCATGGGAACAGTCCAGCCCGAACTGCCAGGCCATGTCTTTCCTGTACAGGAATCAAGCATCCTAGGACTGGTTTCTGGCTATCAGCCGTCGTCAGCCAGGATAGCTTGACTCCAGTGGTGTGGAAAGCATGGTCCAGTGGTGTGGAGAGCATTGGACTCACGTCTGAGCATGTTATGTTATGTTATATTTATTCTTATATAGCGCACGGCTACTCAAAAAGAGTGTCCCGGCGCTTTTGATAATGAGACCTACAGCAGAATAACACAACACAGTGATAAAACAACTTAGTCGAGAGCAGAGCAGAAGAAAAAGAAAAAAAACAGCCTAAAGGGCGAACAGCCAGGTTTTAAGGCCCTTCCTAAAAGCAAGTAAATTAGTGGCTCCGCGAAGTGTCAGCGGCAGAGTGTTCCACAGCTGTGGCGCCAGCAATCCAAAGGAGCGACCTCCAATGCGGGCTCTCTTTACACGCGGCACAGCCGCCAGAAACAGAGATTCTGATCTGAGAGAGCGAGCCGGGTGGTAAAAGGCAAGTCTCCTTTGGAGGTACTTAGCTCCCACAGCATGAAGAGCTTTATAGGCCAAAGTTAACGCCTTGAAGGCAATCCGTTTTCGGATAGGCAGCCAATGTAAGGTCTGCAAGAGGCCAGCAGCGCTGGCTCGCCTGTTTAGGCCATAAATGGCCCTCGCGGCCGCATTCTGCACAACTTGAAGCCGCTGCAGCAGATACTCTGGCAGGCCCAGGTAGAGGACGTTGGAATAATCCAATCTTGAGCCGATCAGAGCCTGCACAGTCAACTTCCTATGTTCCTCAGACAGAAGAGGCAGAAACTTCCGGGGCATCTTGAGATGGCCGAAACATGAACCCGTAACACCTAGGATCTGGGACCTTAGCGTCAGACCCTTATCCATCTTGACCCCCAAGTTCTTAACTACATGGGATGAACAAGACGGAGGGAACATGTTAATGGGCCACCAAGCCTGCCAGTCCGGATCCGACGCACACCCGAAGAAGAGTACCTCAGACTTATCTGAGTTGCACTTGAAGCTGTTCAGCTGGAACCATTTAAAAACAGCCCCAAGGCAATCCCGGATACTCTCTCCATCAAAGTCTCCTCCCTTCTTGCAAGAAAAGAGGAGCTGGGTGTCGTCGGCATAGGATACGATCTGGACCCCGAACGACTCCGCCAACGCCGCCAGAGGGGCCATAAAGATGTTAAAACGAGTCGGGCTCAACACAGAGCCCTGTGGAACCCCGACTCCCAATGGCGGCATCACGGCAGCGTCTGGGGAGGCCCAGACCGTTTGTCGGCGGCCAGCTAGGAAAGATGAAAACCAGCTGAGCACCGTCCCCCGTAAGCCAATCTCATAGAGTCTTGCGAGAAGGCCCTCATGGGGGACGGTGTCAAAGGCCGCCGACAAATCTAGCATAACCAGCATGGCTTTGCCCCCGGAGTCCAGTGCCCCTTTAATGGCTTCCGACACTTCCAGGAGCGCAGTCTCCGTACTGAGATTGGGGCGGAAGCCAGATTGAGTGGCATGCAGAATCTCATGAGTTTCCAGAAAATTGGAGAGCACCATATGCACATGCTTCTCCAAAATGTTCGTAAAAGCCGGCAAGAGAGAGATCGGCCTATAATTTACCAGAGCCTCAGGATCAAGACCAGGTTTCTTCAGCAAAGGGATGACCATTGCCTGCTTCCAGGCCTGCGGAACCACTCCCTGGCTCAATGAGAGATTCAGGAGTGGATTCGCCAGCGGGTTAATAGCTTCCGCCATTTTTGCCAAAAATTTGGCAGGGCAGGGGTCCAAAGGCGACCCAGATTTAAGATTGCCCATAAGCACCAGGGAAGCAGGGGCTGAGATAGATGGAAAAACGGCCAGCACAGGGCCCAGAGGGGCCGATAAGCCTGAATCGTCCTCGGGATCAGTCAGCCCCACGGGCGCCTCCAAAGTAAAAGAATCCTGGATACATTTAATCTTGCTAGTAAAAAAGTTTGCAAGATCGGACGCCCAGGACTCAGAGGCATACCTTGGGATGCATTAGATCGAGGGGCCATAAATTCTCTGACAATGGTAAAAATTTCCTTACAGGAGTTCGAGGCAGCCTCTATCCTCCCCGCAAGATAGGCTTTTTTTCCTAGGCGTATGTCCCGATGATAGGCCTTAATCGCTGTCTTGTATGTCAGCCTTGCCACAGAATCATATTGCGATCGCCAGGCTCTTTCAGCTGCCTTGCACTGCTGCCGAGCGATCGACAATGTCGCAGTAAACCAGGGAGCCGAAACACGCTTGGATGTTGAGCGGGGGGTCATCTCCGGGGCTAGATCATTTAGCCTATCTAATAGCCATACTTGCAGAGATTCCAGATCCCTCTCTAAATCTCCTGTAAGGGGGCAAGGGTGATCCAGGGCGGCCTGAGACAGCATAGCTGGAGTCACTCGGTGATATGCTCTAGGAGCTCGGCCCTGCTGCCGAGACACGGGGTTAGACGGTTTCGCCGTGCCCCTGACCATAAATTTGGCTAGTCTATGGTCCGACCACAGCACCGGAATAATCTCCTTCACCTCCAAAGCATACCCATCCCACTCGGGGTGTCAAATGCAAAACAAAAGTTGATGGACAGAATGCAGAACAATGTCATACATTCACCCCAGTACAGAGATCTGGGCCTAAATCCATCGTTTTTTTGCACTCCACACCACCCCAGTTCAGACATGGCCATATGCAAATCAGCCTTGACCCTGTGCCTCATGGGAACAGTCCAGCCAGAACTGCCAGGCCATGTCTTTCCTGGACCGGAATCAAGCATCCTAGGACCGATTTCTGGCTATCAACCGTCTTCAGCCAGGATAGCTTGACTCCAGTGGTGTGGAGAGCATGGGACTCACGTCTGAGCATACCCGTCCCACTCGGGGTGACAAATGCAAAATCAACAATTGATGGACAGAATGCAGAACAATGTCATACATTCACCCCAGTACAGAGATCTGGGCCTAAATCCATCATTTTTTTGTACTCCACACCACCCCAGTTCAGACATGGCCATATGCAAATCAGCCTTGACCCTGTGTCTCATGGGAACAGTCCAGCCCGAACTGCCAAGCCATGTCTTCCCTGGACTGGAATCAAGCATCCTAGGACCGGTACTGGCTATCAGCCGTCTTCAGCCAGGATAGCTTGACTCCAGTGGTGTGGAGAGCACAGGACTCACGTCTGAGCATACCCATCCCACTCGGGGTGACAAATGCAAAAACAATAATTGATGGACAGAATGCAGAACAATGTCATACATTCACCCCAGTGGTGTGGAGTGCAAAACAACGATGGATTTAGGCCCAGATCTCTGTACTGGGGTGAATGTATGACATTGTTCTGCATTCTGTCCATCAACTGTTGTTTTGCATTTGTCACCCCGAGTGGGATGGGTATGTTCAGACGTGAGTCCCATGCTCTCCACACCACTGGAGTCAAGCTATCCTGGCTGAAGACGGCTGATAGCCAGAAACCGGTCCTAGGATGTTTGATTCCGGTCCAGGAAAGACATGGCCTGGCAGTTTGGGCTGGACTGTTCCCATGAGGCAAAGGGTCAAGGCTGATTTGCATATGGCCATGTCTGAAGTGGGGTGGTGTGGAGTGCAAAAAAATGATGGATTTAGGCCCAGATCTCTGTTCTGGGGTGAATGTATGACATTGTTCTGCATTCTGTCCATCAACTGTTGTTTTGCATTTGTCACCCCGAGTGGGATGGGTCTGCTCAGACGTGAGTCCCATGCTCTCCACACCACTGGAGTCAAGCTATCCTGGCTGAAGACGGCTGATAGCCAGAAACCGGTCCTAGGATGCTTGATTCCGGTCCAGGGAAGACATGGCTTGGCAGTTCGGGCTGGAATGCTCCCATGAGGCACAGGGTCAAGGCTGATTTGCATATGGCCATGTCTGAACTGGTGTGGTGTGGAGTGCAAAAAAACGATGGATTTAGGCCCAGATCTCTGTACTGGGGTGAATGTATGACATTGTTCTGCATTCTGTCCATCAATTGTTGTTTTTGCATTTGTCACCCCGAGGAGGAAAACTAAAGACACAGTTTCTTTGTTTAGTTTAACCTTGAACTACAACCAAAGCATTAGCACTAGGAAGCGCCATAGTATCATTACTGTCACAGATTCCTCATAATCAAGCCTTGGCAAATGCAAATGCCTGGGAGGAACTAGAGAGTTGCAAAGAAGATGTACAAAGACTATCAATGGATGGTATATCAGTCAACTTGGAGAGAAGTATCTTCATTCAGATAAGTGCCTCATTTTTTGGTATGGACTGAACTGCTGTATGGTTACGGGGTTGTGCATGACTTTGGCCAACTTTGGATGCAAAGGGAGTTTCTGACTTCTTCGGGTACTCCTATTAAGAATGGACATTATGTAAAAGACTTGCTGGAAGCAATTCAATTACCAAAAGAAGTGGCTGTGGTCAAGTGTGCTGCTCACCAATCTGGAAATGACAAAGTGACAGCACGTAACTGATATGCTGACCAACTAGCCCACCATTGTGCCAAACATAAGCTGGCAATAAATAAGAAAATCGATGCATATGAAAACAGCTGCCAACTTATGTTGCTTGAAAGAGTGAAACATAGGAAGAAGTGAGAGATTTGCAAAATGAAGCAGCAATAAAAGGAAGAGTGAGAGAAAATAGGATGTCGGAGAAGGGCCGAGGATGATGTTATTGTTTACCTTGATAGGAGACCTGTGTTACCAGATTGTATGCTTGCTCCTATGGCTAGGATGTATCATGGAAGTTCACACACAGGTAGGGACGCAATGATACGGTTATTCAGACAGAGTTGGTTAAATGTGAAGTTCAGGAATGTAGCAGAGAGTCTTTGCCAGATGTGCATAACCTGCCAACGAATGAATCCTGGTAAAAGAACTGTAGTATTGCCAGGAAAGATTGGGAAGGCTGAAGGTCCCTTCATACGATTACAGATTGATTTCATACAGTTACCCCCATGCCGAGGACTGAAGTGCGTCCTAGTCATTGTCGGCCTGTTTTCAAAATGGGTGGAAGCCTACCCTACCCGCAGGAATGATAGCATCACTGTAGTTAAAATACTACTGAGGGAACTCATACCACGTTTCGGTTTTCCAGTAACAATTGAATCAGACCGAGGGTATCATTTTAATAATGAAATAATTCATCTGATCTGTGAAGCATTCCACATTGAGCAAAAACTGCACTGTGCATACCGCCCAGAACAACTGAATGGCACAATCAAGTCACAATTGGGAAAGATGTATGAATCTACCCGATTGGAATGGCCTGATGCTTTACCTCTTGTTCTGATGGGACTCAGAAGCATCCCAGACAGAAACACAGGCTTGAGTCCCCATGAAATACTAATGGGAAGAGCAATCAGGCAAGCATGGGTACCAGGACACAAGCTGATAAATATATCTGAATATTTAGTACTCGAGTACTGCAAAGAACTGGCTGACCAAGTGCGTTCTATCTCTCACCAGCTTGGGGGAAGACGCTGTCGCCAGACAATCAACTCCAGCACACGATCTGATTCCAGGTGACTGGGAAGTGATAAAGGAAAATACTCGAGAATCTTGCCTAGCACCAAGGTGGGGAGAGCCACATCAAGTCATATTGGTTACCACCACAGCTGTAAAGTGCAGGGGAATTCCAAACTGGATCCACGCGAGTCATACCAAGAGAGTGACTAGACCTGATGATGTAGGAGCTGAAGGTTGTGCAGCTGAGGGGTCTCAAGAAGTTGATCCCAAAGTAGTTGATGAGGAACAACCGAGCATCAGTCAAGATGAATGGATTCCAGTAGTCGACATACCTGCAGAGTTTGTGAGAACCAGAAGTCAAACCTATCTAGATAGACAGAGTGATAGTGAGGATGAGTCAGAAATAGAAGAATGTACTCAGATTACAGAAATCCAAGTCCATAGTAGTTCTGAGGAGGACCAATTAAGAAAAATCAGTGTACTCAGACATTTGAAACTCCAGCCAGAACTCCAGAGTCTGAGGAAGGAAAGATAGGTATTAGGGCGAAAGCACAGGCAGAAGACAATCAAGAAATCCAAAGACCTGAGCAGGACCAGATAGGGGTAGAAAAACATGTTCAGGAAGAAGAAGGCGAACAAAGTCAAACTCAAAGTCAAATACAGCAAAATCCTGAATAAGGCCAGATTAGTATCCAGGCAGAAGAAACAAAATTAAGCCCTGGACCAAGTTAGATAGAGAGGAATTCAGAAGTTGATGTAGAACAAGTAGTGCCACAACTGATCGAAAATAAAAGAGCATTTGAAGAAAGTCAATGCACAGTGCCAGCTAAAAGACTCAGAAAGGGGGATAAGTGGCCTGGTTTTGTCAAAAGACTGAAGTCTCGCCTTAAAACAATAAATGAAGAACCAGAGCATGTAAATGAAATATCAAGTCAAGCTGGACCGTCCACAGAGCAACCAAGAAGGAGAAGTCCACGTTTGAAAGACTGAATAACAAGTTCAAAGGACCTGAGTGGACCTACATCATACTTGAAGATTTCGAAAATCTAGAACTGAGTGATGATGAACTTATTGTTGATCAGACTGACGAAGAAGTGAGACCAACTTGAGTAAAGATTCACAGGTTAAATTCTGTGGGAAAGTTACAAAGAGGGGATAAAATCTCCTTAGTCAAGAATGGCTGATTATAATGTTAACGGAAGACCGAAAAGAAATTGTCTAAAGACATGTTGTAGAATATGCACATGTAGTATATTAATAGTAGTTATAGTATGGTTTGGATTGACATTAGCTATACCTTACCTAATGAGCAAAGAAATGCAGAATAATACTAATATACCTGAGCAAGTAGATTCACCTAAGAGAGTAGATACACATACACATGAGAATGCAGTTAGTCTTAAGCAATCTGGAGTAGGTTTAGACAGACTCCCCAGGATATAGTGGCATGGATTAGCAATTTTAGCGGCACAAAAATGGAAATTTAGCGGCACAAATATGGAAATTTAGCGGCATTTTTGCGGCACTTTATTTTACTCATAATCATTCATTCTCGCGAAATCCTGGAGGGTCTGACATTATCTTCAGCCCCTGGGAGGTGTTTTAGCCCACAGCGACCTCACTCAGCTCAAGTTCGTCCCCGGTTGTAGTCAGTGTTGCTGCTCTCCCACCATTCTATATCCATCACTCCTCCCTTAGAACGTGTCTTAGTGCAGGTGTGGAAATTGTGGCTCCTGGTTTTGTTTAAAAAAAACATAGCAGGAATTCTGAAACAGATGGAAATTAGAAAACAGATTTTGGCTCACTACCTTCGCCATGGTTCACTTCTGTATGCTAAGGTTCTGAAAATACACTCATTCAGAACTGTCACATTGGGTTAAGTCTGCAACATTAACTTACCACTTTTCGCATTGTGCATGCACACAAAGGTGGAAATAATTGGCTGCAAAACTATCTAAGGTACTCTAAATATGTTCATTCATGCTCAGTCTGCATACATTTGTGGAGGGCACACATACCTACCTCACCCACAAATAAACAGTGGTCCTGCCATGGGGCTCACTTTAAATTAAAGTTACTATCATCAGAAGGGAGGCTAACTAATACTACTCTTTCCTTGAGGATGCAGAGATTAGCTGAGGCGAGAGTGGGGTGTTGGTTCGAGTTAGAAAAACTTCTTACGGGAATGGTGGAATTGCCTAGGTCCAAAAAGAAGGACTTGGGGATGACAATCATCAGCGTCATGGACAGGTAAGTAGCACATTCACTTTGTTGGTTTCATCATTTTTATCAACACTTAGTCAATTCACCCCACCTATTGAGAACCCTTCAGAAATGGCAAGATGAAAAATATTATTATTATAAAATGCAGATAAGTATAATAGAGAAAAGACACCCACATATATGAAGGAAGAGGCCTGAAGATTGATGTCCTTCATTTTGGAAGAAAGCTCACCCCCAGTCACAGATCTGGGTTGAATCCACCATCATTCTTTAGCTCACTTCATGATCCCAGTTCAGACACAGTTATATGCAAATCAGTCTTGACCCTGTGCCTTATGGGAACAGTCCAGCCCGAACTGCCAAGCCATGTCTTGTCTGGACCGGAAATGAGCATCCTGGGACTGGTTTCTGGGTAACACCCTTCATCAGACAGGCTAGCTTGAATCCAGTGGCAAAGTGAGGAAGGGGCTGCATGAATGTAGACCAGTGAAAGGGTACACCGCTTCTTCACCTACTAGTAATGGACATCACTACTGTGAACTGCCAAGCAAGGCTTACACATGCGGCCATGCTCTACCCACAAGGGTTCAGAACTGTAGGTGTTGTGCACTGGGGCGTGTCACATTCACAGGCCTCTCAATGGACTTAGTCACATAGAGTACAGTCTTATAAAATACCACACATTCATTCTAGTGCCAGCTTGTAATCATGTGAACTGCTCCAGATCACCCGTTGCTGCCCTCTTACCACTGCACAGAAAGTGCCATCTCGGCTGAGATTACCTCTCAATTGCTTCTGTCTTCGTCAGTTGTAAAATCCTATATGTGGTAAACCAATGTATACTATGGAGCCGGGGTGAGAATAAGACATTGTCCACTGGGTCATGGTGGCAGGAGTGTTCTCTGTCTATAGCAGCCGTGAGATTGGCATTGTGTAAAATATCTACTTATGAGAGCCTGCATTCAGTGGCATGTGCCTAGCGAATGTGGAAATCCTTCTTCGCTCTTGTTTGACCAAAAGTACTTTGGTTGTTGCGGTTCCTAGCACTGTTTATTTGGTGTTATAGAGATTCCACTGCTTTAGAGCTACATTTTGGACATTGCCTGCAGATGTCTGAAAATGAAGGACTTTAATCTTCATCCGTTTGAGGCAAAGGTCAGTGTTCTGTGTCAAATGAATCACCTCACATCTGTCCTTGTAGGTATCCGCCTCGAACCTGTGATATGGTCTGAAGAGCCCTTGCTTATCACCAAACTGGTCTTGTACCCAGTGTTTGTGCTCACAACTTGCTCTGGTCTATCAGGCCTCTACATCACGGACACTGACAGTCCCAGGAACCTAGCAGTGATATTGGCTGAAGAGCCCTTGTTTATCACCAAATCTGTCTTGTTTCTGCTGTTGATGCTCCGAACCAGCTCTGGCTTATAAGGCCTCGTACCCCGTGACAGTACCTGGAACCTGGCTGTTATAGTGTCTGAAGAGCTCTCGTTTGAGATCTCATACTCACCGGCATGATCCCTTAAAAACTGTGGCGAGGGCGGCATTCTCCAATCTCACACTGGCTCCGGACTGGACCAGAAACAGCAAATCTGCTTCTGTTTGCCATTTGTCTCTTTGATATTCATCCAGTGCAGCTCTACAAAAAAACATTTCCAATCGAGTTGTTGTTTACTCCCTTCATGAAAATCATGATTATTTAACCTTTCTATCTAGAAAGATCTTTTTTGTAATCAAACTCATTGCTAATTAGTTGTTCCATTGGATGAATACAATGCTCCTCCTTTGAACATGGAAATTTTGAGAGCTCCAAAGAATCAGCAGCGGGCTATGAATACTAGTATTGGCCCAGTCCTGTCACGCTTGCAATGCCCACAGTTACTGCGAGTCGCACTCTCCGCTGCCTCTTGCAGACAAGTGCAAGTGAGGGCTGAAGATATGGAAGCACATCTGATGTTTGTGCTTTTGAGGCCACACAAGCATACCTTTTGGAGTCGGTGGGTGTCTCCTCAGCTCAAGAGAGGTGCCCACAGTGCACCCTCACCAATCAAACCTGGTCCACTAAAAAAAAAAAAAAATCCCCTTTTGTAAAAATTGCAGCATTTTTACAAAACTGCCGATTTCGCGGGCACTTTTGTAAAAATCGCGCCATTTTTACAAAAGGGCAGATTTCGTGGCTTCCGCGAAATCGTGAAATCCTGGAGGGTCTGTTTAGAAGCACCAGATGAGGGAGACTTACATTATGAAGAGCTAGAAATGGAACTTATTTAAATGTATTTGCCAATTTATTAGTACATTATGTAGAAGCAATGAAAACTAGTGAATGCTACATGTGCATGAAGTTGCCCACATCAGTAGCTGAAGGGGTCACTTACCATCACTTACCTCTGACCTCTGGTATTTCATGTAGCATTTTAGTTAGTTTATTTTATAGAACTGGAAAATTACAGTATTATTATTCTAGTTTCAATGTAGTCTTTTCTGAAGTTCATTTACGTAAAAAATTGAATCGTATTTCAAGCACTAGAGATTCTACACACTTTATGGGAGATTATTTTCTAACAATAGGATCAATAGACATAGCCGAAGCACACAAAAACAGTCTAACATGTACATTACAGGAGAAAGAAAAGATATTTTTAGATTTAGTAGAGAAAAGGAGACAGGATTTCCATAAAAAAGCCTCTGAACAAAAAACAAAAGATTCCTAAATGGGCTGAAAATAAAGAGTTTACCTCCAATGGCAAGACTCAAGCTGCTATGTTATTGGATTTCGAAAAGAAAGGGAAACTCTGTCTCCATATAAAGAAAACAGATTATTATAACAATATATTCATTGGTTCCAGTGAATGCGTACATAATTTCAAAGTTATTGGGGGTTGGGGTTTCAAAGATGGAACTGAACCAGTTTATCCTGGAATTTATTACATTTGTGGGAACAAGGCCTATTTTAAATTGCCTGGTCATTCGGTATGGGAGTTGCTATTTTGGAATAGTATTCCCAAAGGTGTATCATGTGGAGAAAATCACTGGAAGCAATGAAGAAACTAATGGATTAACTCGTAATAGAAGAGCATCATTTGCAGAAATTGTAGGTGACATATTTAGTGCAATAATACCTTCAGTGGGAGTGGTTCTGAAAACTCAAAGAATTTGCAAATTGTCAACAGTAGTGGATCGCTTATCGACTGACACTGCTAGTGGATTTTTAATGATCATACCGAACTAGTTGCGGTAAAATCAATGGTTTTACAAAATTGACTTGCTCTTGATATAGTATTGGCAAAAGAAGGCGGAGTCTGTAGAATGTTGAAGACTGAACATTGCTGCACTTACATTCCAGAAGAAAGTGTAGAAATTAAGAAGTACGCAAGAAATATTACACATTTGAGAGAAGAATTGAAACCACTGGAGGTTGACAGTGCATGGGAGAAACTAATTAGTGGTCTCTCTTCAATAGGTAGTTGGTTTTCTAACGTAGGAAGAGTTTTGTAGGTAGAATACTGATGCCAATGGTGGGAGTAGCCCTACTGATTTTAGGGATAATAATTTGCTGTAAATGCCACAAACATAGAAAGATATATACAGTAAATAAGAAAGGGAAGAAGAAAAACTTCAGTGAAATTGAGCTTGGAAAATTAAATGGGGATTTGTATAAAAAGATGAAAAACTTCCACATGAATAATGGTGAAAAACCTAAAAGATTGTTTAAAGAAATAGAGATGAGTAAATGTTGAAAAGTTGGCATCTGTTTCTGTAATTGGTGATGATATAAAATATCATCAAAGAGGGGATTGATGGAGCAAGGTTTTTACTCGTAAAGACACTTGCTTGGATTCAACCCTCTCAAAATAATATAAAATATTTTAATCAACATGTTTCGTCTTACTAATAACGCACCACATGACATTTTTAGCATCTAGGGGAAGCTTGCATATGTGCTTTTACTAACAGTAACTCGCATGCATTAAAATGGCCGCCGCAACGCGGGAACTTTACTGCGCATGCATCTGTCACACTCACGTGACGTGACGTATTCTTTGCTTGGAGGGAAATCTTTGCTTCTGCGCACTAGATCTAAAGATGGCTGCCCTATGTTTTCATGTGCTAACGCTTGCATTGCGGCTTTTACTAAATTGTTTGTTTTGCTTAATTCCTAACGCTGTAGTTAAAATAAGGTAATGGGAATAGAGTAGAGATAAGTGGTATACAGTGCATTCATTTATTCTTTGTTCTAAAGCAGTTTCTCATTGACTTTGCTATTAGCTCGTATTTGGGCCTGATGTAATCTTGCTGCACTCTATCTTGCAATCCTGCAACTGCGCAGAAGAAGCTCAAGAGTACACAATTCATGGCATTGAATCTGTGCCAGTGACAGTCTTGCCTGAAGATGCGCCTGGGAAAGTCACCCTTTGACCTCTTGAGAGGAAGCAAAATTGAACATTTTAAATACAATGTAGTTGTTATTGAAACATCCATTGTTGGGTGGAATAAAATGCATGGGAAAATAAAGTTATCCGCGGGAAAGATAATTTGCATTATTGAATCAAGTGACCTCATAACTGGAATGGTGTGATGACCTCTCCTCGTCTTTTGACCAATCAAATTGAGGGAATACACACATTTGCAACATTGGGGGGTGGTACACTGCCCTGGATAATGGTATATCTAAGGCAAGCCTAGCTAGCTAGATTGTCTGACTTGTTCGAATAGCTGACCTGCCACTGACCCAACGCACTCAATAGGCGATTGAGAGCGGAGGTGCTGGCGGAGAACTCTGTCAGAAGATTCGATAACCCAATCGGGGATCTGGGAAGGAGTTCGATAACCCAATCGGAGTTCTGTGGGAGAAGGTTCGTTAACCCAATCGGGGTCCGACTGCAGAGAGGGGTGTGACGCTGGCGTTGCACTTTAGCTGTGGGTGTCGGTCCTGTCCTTTGGTGGTCCTGTCCTAATCCAATTTGGTCCGTACTTACTCTGATTCTGGTCTGCACCTGTTCTATCCTGTTGGCACCTAAACTATCGGGGGTCCTGTCCTTTATCCCAGCCTGTGGCCAAGGTTGGTCTTCACACCATTCTAGGTAAATATAAAGTTGCGTGGGTATGTCATTGTACTGTTTCCTTTTCTTACCCTTCCTATGTTTCAATGCTTAAAGAAAGTCTCATAATATTTTCACATCATCCTGCCTTAATTATATACTTTCTAATTGAATGCGCCTTAATTGAATTGGTATGGACTCTGACATATAAGAATTTACATAGATAAAGTGTTAAAACTTTTCCCGAGTCTGTGGTAATTTTATAAGTGCAAATGTTTATTTACTGCCAATTATGCCTTGATCCCTTAGGACTCTAGGTACCGGTGACAAGGATTGGTAAGATAACTGGTAAAGGTCCTAAATGGTTTATTAAGAAACATTCTGATTAAGCGTAGGTTTACCTGTTCAAAGTGTAAATGTGTTCATGGGCTCAGGTGAGTATGGTAAAACGAGCAGGTGAGCCCGGGCCCTATCAACTTAAAGGATCTACATAGTTCCCAGCCACACAACTAGTGTGACACAGAAAATCCACGATAACCTTACAACTAACTCCTCGACCATGGTGCTCCTTGGTTGTACCTAGACACTGGACAGCAGACTTTGGAATAATGAACAAAACAGAGTCCCAGCTCATCCTTGGTAATTACACACTGGCCAGGGACTTGAGACTGTCGTTAGAGACTCTTAAAAGAGCTCTGAAATGCGTGACATAACATTTATGTACAGTAATGCGGGACAAGTATGGAAATACGTTACTCTAACCCTCAATGAGTGATACTTGGGAAAGGCTGTTTACCATATGCTCCTACAAACCTCTGTGTTGATATGATTCAATTCAGTCTTTCTTTCTCATTTGTCTGATTTAACTTTTGTGTATTACTTGTCTTTTTCCCTCCCATTTATTACCTTAACAAGGTAATGTATGTCTTTACCGAATCAATTCTGATACCAGAGCAATCGTTTGGATGCCATAGGGAGGCATGGGTGTGGAAATGAGCAATAAGCAAGGTTTTGAGTTGTTTGGCGTTTCAGGGGGCGGATGCCTGGTATGAGGGTTGTGTGGCTCGGTGCCAGATATTGGTATTGACATGCCTGTTATTTATGTTTAAGTTTAAATAGGATTTTGATCACCAGACGGCTCTATTTGGAAAAGGAGCTTATTTTTCCCATCCTAGGGGCCCATTAGGATGTTGGGCGGATCGCCACCGCCCGCATGGCGGTGGCGATCCGCCCAACATCCTTGCCGCCTGCCACCCATTTCCCCCCCTCCATATTACTATGGCGGGGTGGACCGCGGCGGACGGAAACACCGTCCGCCGCTTTTCCGCCCCGGTCACCTTGCGGCCGGGGCGGAAAAGGGTTTATATGGTGGCGGTGTCTATCAGACACCGCCAGCCATATTAGGATGGGCTTTGGGAGATGCCTTTCCGTGGCGGAAAGGCAGGCGGTCTTTACTTTGGGGCCCCCTGCGGGCCCCCATGGTGAGGGCAAGGTGGGGGGTGCACAAGGTACCTATGGTACCCCCCTGCATTTCAATGTACAACATGACAGGCAACGCGCAGTGCCTGTCATGTTGTGCACTGAAAAGCACAACGTGCATTTTTAACATTGTGGCGGGCGGTGCTGAGAGCACCGCCCGACACAATGTTAAAAATGCAGGATGTGCCTACCACTTTCACCCACATAGCCAGAGTTAAAGTAAAGTTATGGTTATGTTACACATAAATTATTATAACTCACGTTCAAAGAAAAACTTCAGACACTGACTCAAAGACACAGTTAAACTGACGGTATGCTTTTATCACATATATAACAGTGTAACTAAAATTTTACATAATATCAGAAATTCACTGAAAAAAACAAAGATAGAGTAAAGCCATGGTTACAAAATAAAAAATACTTATTGAAATTCAACTGTTATCATCGGTAAGCTAGCCATTACTTTCGCCCGTCATGCACTGCTCATGACATACAAATTACATCACTGATAACATGTTAAATTATGTAGTTAATGGCATTATTAATGACCTCTCAACTGATGTATAATGGGTAACATGTAAAATTATAATAATAATAAAAAAGAGAGTAACCCCTCAAGCCTTAAAGGGACCGGGTTCAAACGAACAGGGAAACAAAATTTCCGAGGGTAGCAATGCTTTAAGAATGCACACTACTTACACTCATAAAACGCCTTCAATCAACCACTATTAAGATTATGACATATACACTCATCTACCACACGGGTTTTAGAGAAAATACATGGTTTTTAATATATTATATTTTATTGATCACTATATAAAAAAATCTCTAAATAAAATCATCACATATTAAAAAACATTAAAATGTACATGGGAAACATTCGTAGACATAACAATCTGTCTTCATAAGCAGACATGTCAACTAAATACATCACTAGTTTTCTATGGATTTAGTTCACATGTGCAAAACAACCAGTGTGATGTAGATTGCGGCTTCAATCACTCGTCGACGCGTTTCACTGATAACTAAAAATACCAACCACCTTCCTCAGGACCAAAATGATATTACTTCCCCAATGATCAATTTATTTGACATCATGCTAAGTAGGTATTGTGAATGAATATAATTGGCTCCATTCCTCGCGGAGATTTTGTCGAGAGGCAGATAAAATGTAAGCTAATTTTCCTAATATAACGAATGCACTGCTATGTTCTCGGTCTGTTTAATTAAAAGAATCTGATCAAACTGAAGTCCACTTGATAGGATACGGTTGTAGGGCCTCTCTCCAATATAGACCTATCCATGGCCGCCCCCTTAATTTCGATTCATGAGACCTTCACCACCTTGCTTTGAAGTAATTAGCCACCATCAACAATCCATTTCCGTTTGGAATTTCCGGGAAGTACGTCGCACACATCATGATAAAAAAAAACGGAATCTAAATTAAGGGGGCAGCCATAAATAGGTTCACTCATACACACAATGCATGTACCACGCTCTCTATACACATATGCACACACAACATACACTTAGGATGCTAGCACTATTTGGATAGGCAAATTGAAGCAAAACTTTCCACAAGTGGATTCACAAAATATGGGACGCTGCCACCACCACTCTATGAGATAAACTCATGATAAAGACAGTAGTCCTGACTGTTAATAAGACAGCTCATGGTCTCTGAGCACAAACTAGGATAGCATGACATAAGGCAAAAAATACAAAACGTAGATATCAGATACACACAATTGGGCACTCAATCAGAAAAAACTCGACTGTATCCAATTAAAGGGACATTCCCGTCCCAGCAAAAGTGCAAATATGACAGTCAATAAGAGTTACTGGGTAGTACAGATCTGAGCATACTTAATAGTAGTAATTATTGAGACACTATAGTCATTTTTAGGATGATGGTGCACATTCCTGTGTAATGCTTACACTTGCATATAATTGCTTATTTCTGGCATTTTTGTAATTTTCACTACGGCTGCATGAGGCCTCACTAAGTCTGTAAGATTGCTATAACCTGTCTGAATCCATTCACTTATTCAATCATACATTCTCCCGTTAATGCATACACCCATCAACTCACTCGAGCAAATGCATCTGCACTTTAGGAACCACCTGCGATATTTTACACATTTTATTAGATTGTACGAGATTTTTAGACTTTCGAAAGGAGTTTTTATGTCCGATTTTTAAAAAATATAAGATTACGCACAGAATGCAAGCTGCTACTCTGTTGGTGGAAATGGAGAATTTAGATATAGCCTGTGCGTTGGGGAAATATATGAATAAAGTTAAGTTGTTCCTCAAATGCGCAGAAGAACATGTATAGTGCAGCCCTTATCTTTGAATAAAGGTAGAGACCCCAAGGTATAACAGTAGTAAAAATTGCATTCTGAAGAAGTCATGTATAGGCAAAAAAAAAAAATATATATATATATATATATATATATATATATTTATTTCTTTTTAGCGATTTTAATAAATAAATGTTATAATACTCCATTTTAAAAGGAACAAGAGAAGTTAAACTACATGTATCTCGAGGTGTAATTGTGGTTTTAAAATTATCATGTTATGCTGCTGCTCTTTCTCTTGCTGAATATTGTCATGTTTTGTTGCTGTTCTTTCTCTTATCACGGAATGTGGGAAGTGTACTTTTAAGATTTTAACAAATCAATAAAGTTTTGTTTGACTGACTGACACTCGAGCATTAATTATCCATTCACTCATTTATCAATCTGTGCACCTGCCAATGCATCCAACTATTGACACTTTTGAGTCTTCATCCGTTCACCCATACACATACGCACACTCTCTCTAATGAAAAGGTTTGTTTTACTATTAAAATGCCCAGGTCTATTGAATTTCATTGCCAATGCTCATTTCCTCTTGTCTATAAATTTTGAATTTTCCATTTCCTTGTCTGGTGACATATCATCACTGTTATGTTAGTTACAAAGGCCCAGATTTGCTAGCATTTGGTGCAATGCAACATAGCAAGACAACTTACTGTGCTGCACTGCATCAAATGTACACAGCAGGAATACACCTTATTTACTAAGATATGGCTACATTACTGCTACCTGCCAAGCGCCAATGCAGGCACCCCAGCCGCGGTCGGTAGTAGGAGTTCCTGCAGGGCGGTGACGTGGGGAGGGGGAGGGGCAGGGTGGGGGGTAGTAATGCTTGGATTACGGAGTTTAACAGGTAAGTAAACATATAAATAAATAAAACGAACTTCTTTGCGTGCACTGCATCACCAAATGCGACGCAGTGCACGCAACAAAATTTGTTTTATTTATTTATATGTTTACTTACCTGTTAAACTCCGTAATCCATACATTACTACCCTCCACCTTGCCTCTCCCCCTCCCCATGTCACCGCCCTGCAGCAACTCCTACTACCGACCGCAGCTGAGGCACCCTTGCGCCATGGTGCAAGGGAGCCTGAGTTACAGGCAGGATTGTTTTTGTGCAGGAAGGGATACCTTCCTTCACAAAATCAATCCTCAGAGGCATTTTCCTTTTTCTACGTGTGCTGCAGCACATGTAGAAAGAGGAAATAACAAGGAGAAATAAGCATGGTTCTCATTTTCATGCCTCTGCTGGGATGGCATAGCATTTTGACGCATTCCCAGGTTGACTATTCTTATTAAATTAGGTAATACGTCAAATTCTATAGGTAGATGGATGGGAACGTCCACACTCCACCCATGGAAGCCATACCAACGCAGAGTACCCCAAGGCAGCGACTAGCCGTGTCTTGCATTACTCTAGATTTACTAAGCCACACAGAGCCACGCAAGGTGGCTCAATACATCTGATTTAAGGGCTTATGTTACCGTGGCGTCGCCTTCCGTGACGCCACGGTAACAAAAGATCTTAGTAAATCTGGGTACAAGTGTTTAAAAACCATATGCCCCGGAAAAAAATATTAATGTTTTCTGGAAAAAAAATTTATTTTCGTGTGAGGCTGGTTCCTATGCATATTTAATAGCTGTAGATTGCAAGGGATCACATACACACATAAAGTGCACGTGGACGAGCGAAGCCGGAACTGTCCATTAACACGGCTGTTTCTTTTTAAAGTAAAATGTGCTAACTTCATCCAGTTAAATTGTGTAGGCGTAAATACAATGTATCTACTTGAATAGATTAACACACCATATTTAACCATTGTCGTGAGTGATATGTTACAAGAGTGACACTGAAATAAAATACTGCTTATTTTATTAATGGATGTCCACGTTTACCCAGCAAATTTAAAACGCATTTTGGTTTAGTTGAGGGCGCCGCTGCGCAGCAGAGGCTGTGGTATTCTGCAGCTATAAACAACCCCTCCTGGTAAAGGGGCGTGTGGCACGCGCAGTTCAGACCTGCAGCGGGTACGGTGGCTGGCGGATGTTTGGGTGCCATTTTTGAGATCATCGGCGTATGAAAACTGCAGAATTCTGCATCCATTTTACAGCACCGTACTACGAACCCGCAGCACTCCCAAAGCCGACTGACGTAGAGACTGGGCACAATAGAGCTGCCAATAAAATACACAATCAATACACCGCGTGTGGGGAAACAAATACCCATTGTACTTAGAACTGTTAAGCGCAAAAAGGACACGTAAAATGCCCTGCTGAACGGATGGGGATGTGGATGAAAATGCCGGTACTTACATATTCGATACGCCGGGGTGGAGCCCCTTGTGCAGGTCTAGACTGGATGCTGATTACTGCAATGGCGGGGTTCGGAGAAAGCTGCAGGATCCTGCAGGAAAGCACATAAATCTACAGCGGGGGCACCAGGGGGCGCTCTAAGTTCCGTAAACATTGTCATGGCTCGGCGCCAAGCAGAACAAGGTGTTCTCCCAATTCGAAGGGGGCTGTTGAGAAATCCCAGCACTCACACGCATTTTGTGCCAGTGCCCATTAAAAACACAGGCCGTGAAGAGAGCGCTTAGGAGTGACTGGTTTTGAAGTACAGCATAGAGAAGAGGTCTTCAAACCTTTTTCTCTGAACCCCTCAGCACAATTTTTGGAAGTTGGACCCCCTCCAAAACTATATGGCCAGGATTAGTCTCGGGCGAGGGATGATCGCAGGGCGCGGGGACCGTGAGATTCTTTTAGGGGTGCTTTTCTGTAGCTTGGAATTCATACTAATTGTGGGACTTATAATAAAAAAGTAACTGCATCAAACAAGAACAGAATTGCCCAAAACACTACTCCCCATAATTTGGGTGCTGTGGGCCCCAATGCCCTCCACCTGTGCACTAATGATGGCTGTATCCCTCAGAAGCCGCTATCTCCGCTTCTTTCACCCCTTCCCCACCATGTCTGACCATCACTGCAATCTCAAAACAAGTCCAGTCTCTTTCTAAAAGAAAATGAGATACTGGATACTATCTCCCTTTTTGCACCAATGCTAGCAAAGAAAATGAGCCCCCATGCCTAATTTCTAATCTAATACATTCATAATTGTGATGCAGTGGTACTAGGGTTGAATTGGGATTAGAAATTGGCACGGGCTCGCAAAAATAAAGTGGCCCACATTTGCATATTGCCTTTCCGCAAAACACTGCTTCGGCAAAGTTTTATAAATACCTGAAAACAAGTGAGGGCACTTCTGCTCAGGCCCCCTGCCCCCGCTTAGTGCACACATTATTTGGCCGGCCGAGCAGCAGAAAGGGAGTGACACCTCTGCCTTTGATAAAAGGGAGGTAATGGACGCCCATCTGCCTCCAGAAAGGGCACTCAGGGCCCCACTGGGCCTCTGGCGAGATCTGAACGCACCAGACACAGCCCAAATCGCCCCTCCCAGGCTGCCAAGAAATCAGCCAACAGCTGGAACTTCGATACCGGCCCCTTGGCCATAGCCCGAGTGCCCGCTTTACCAATCCGACCCTGAGTGGAACCCTGGTCAAAAGTGTCACCACACCTGTTTCACTACTGATAGCTGTAGCCTTGCTGCTGCCTCTGACCTTTGTTAACAACATGAGCTCCCATTTCACACCAATCCTCTCCCTCTCCCGCTCTTCTCTGATGTCCAAATCAAGATGTTTCCAATGCTTCATTTTCCCTGCCTTAGGCTTTTGCTCCAAGGCTCAAAGAAACACTGACACGGGAACTATGCCCTTGGCTTCTAATCCATCTGCAGCACCAATGATTCATACAGCTCTGCAAAGCAGGTTGTCTACCCTGCTCACTCAGCAGGGCCTTTACTTCTAGGCCAGATGCCCAAATCAGGCTTTCTGCCTCTTTGTGTAAACAATAATAGAAAAAGCACTTTTAGTATACCCCCTACCCCCACTGTTGCTTTGGCACAACAATGGTGACACGAGCCTTAGTGCTAACAAGGAAAATGTGCCCCATGTTCTTTTTCGCAGTAAGACTGCAATAGCTGGGGTCCAGTGCCCACTCATAGATGGTGAAGGGCCTCCTGTGCTGTGAAACAGAGAGAGAACTAAAGAAGAAACATGTCTTCTCACCAAGGTACTCGCTACCTGAAAGAAATGTAAATGTGTGCAATGGTTGGAGCCAGTGTAGATTTTAATTAATAGAGTCACTTAGCCTCATGGTGACAAATATTTATTCTTTTTGAGAAGTAATATATGTCTCCATTAAAAGGAGTGCACCCTGTTAAACATATATACAAATATTCACATAAGATATAGTCTGAATTCTTTTTTTTTAAACTGTATTTTATTTTAATTTTATATCCACCAGCAACAAACATACAGTGCTGGTTGGCAAATCCGGATGGGAATCATTGCCAGACATGAGCCGAATACATGTGTAATCCAATAAAGTATACATCACATATAGTCATATGTCCGAAGGTATTCCAAAACAGCTAGCAAGAGGACTAAGACAACAATCCCCATATCACACAGGAACATTGCTATACCCACATGGTTGTCATGAAATCAAATGGAAAAAAATTAAATAACTGTAGCGTCCTTCAACCATTCTCCTCTGATCCATTCTTTGTGGATTGATCTCCATCCAAGCTGAACATACCCAACAGTTGTGCTCACTGTAGGATAGCCTCAGTCATCCCTTCATAAGCATGTGAAAGGTGCATATGTTCCTCCTCCGCAGCCCTAATTCTATCAGAGCTTTCGGCCAATAAGATAACAATGGGGCCTTTGCCGTAGGGAAAGCTGGGCTAGCTTGTAAGGTAGTTTACGGCCCCTAGGGTGGGCCACCACCCCCAGAAGACATGCAAGTAGATACAAGGGAACACTAATCCCATGGCCGCCTCTGAATGTATGACGTTACAACTCGTGCTTTTACCACTCGGTAGGTAACAACGCGGTCGTTACAACAACTGCGCTGTTACCACGCGTGGCACTTCACTTAGGAATAGTATAAATTACTATTCCTACTCCAGTTAGTGCAACAGCAGGGAAGGTGTTGGATTTAAAATCCAACACATTCCCTGGTGTTGCACGCCACCTAGTGCAAGTTGTTGAAATGTCTTGCGATGTAAAGGCACGCGTGGTAACAACGCGGTAGTTGTAAGGACTGTGCTGCTACGAACCTGCGTGGTATTGCCAGCGTTGTAAACGCTGTCTCCCCAGCCACTATATGAGGTATAGTATCGCCAATGACCTGTAAGACTGGACCGAAGTTCATCTCAGGATAAATGGAAGAAGGTGGCCCCAACCAGTTCGCAACGTGTTCAGGCAGTATTCCTCGCTGGGTCTATTTTGTTAATGCTGTTTGGAGTGACATAGGTGCGTTGTACAAAATAAAAATGTAACAGCTTAAATCGGTTATTACATGATAGAGTATGGACATGGTCTAACTCCAAATCCCATTCTACATCAGCAATGAGCACTGCTGCGTCCCTTTTCCAAACTCTGGGGCATATTACCAACCAATAGAGATAATTTTTGTCTCTAACTTGTTTAGAGACAAAAATTATCGCCGCAAATCGGCGATTTTTATCGCAGATAAACCTTGCTGTTAGCAAGGTTTATCGCAAATGCGATAAAAAACGGCCGCAATGCATGAATATAGCTGAAAAGTCAGCGATATTCATGCATTATCGAGCAAATGCTCTTAGCCATGTTATCCACCTCCCATTGGATAACATGGCTAAGAACTGCTCAGGGCAGGTGTTAGCTTTTGGAGATATTCGCGCTTAGCGCGAATATCTCCAAAAGTTGGTAATAGGAGATAGCGATGTTAGCGACTGTTTTCAGTCGCTAACATCTTGGCACGCCCACTTTGCATGTCATTAGTGATAAATATCACTGACATGCAAAGCGGGGCCCAAGATGGTCACTATCTCCTATTAGCTGTCGCTAACTGGTGTTAGCGACAGCTTGGTAATAGGGAGATAATTTTATCTCCGCTTTCTTGGCTTTTAAAGCCAAAAAGTGGAGATAAAGCCCCTTGATAATATGCCCCTCTGTGTGCAGGGTACTGCCGGGGTTGCATGTCTCTCCTGAGGGCTTTATAAAAATGAGTGACGCGATGACACACCTCCCCTCAACCAATGAGGCCATCAAGGACCCCTGATGGCTGGGAAGCTGCCGGGAAGTCCACCCAGAGGTCTTTGGCCGCACTTTCCATTTTATCATATTGAAGAAAATGAACCGGGCCCACACTGAAAGAGTCCTGCGCATCCCGGAATGATAGAAAGTTGTCCCCAGGATAATGGTCCCCTACTTCCAGACACACCCACCTCCATTGTTCCATAGACATGGTGGAGTCAATATTTCTGAAGAGCCGTAGTTTCAGCTCTCTACTAAAGGGTGCCCTGTGAATGACCTTCTGAACCACCCTTCCCAGAACCCCCAGTGTGGGTAATCAAATATGGCAGTGCGAACTCTGAGCTCCCCCTGCATCAATAGCTGAGGAAGCATATCTGAGGCAGCGGGTCTTCCACAAACTCAGTACCCAGGAGTCGCTTCTCCCAATTATTGGGCTCCGCAAGCCAACGGGCTGCAAGATGCAGGAGGGTAACATAGTAATAAAATTGTAAATCCGGGACCACCAAGCCACCCTCCACCATGTCCGGTTTCAGAGTTGCAAGCACCCCCCACTACACCTCCCTGCTCATAGAAGTATCACCAACAAGCTATACAACCTACGAAAAAAGCGATCTGTTAAATGGAAGCATCACATTTTGTGCAAGATACATGCATCTTGGGAGGAAGACCATCTTTGCTACCGCTGCCCTACGCATCACAGAGAGGGGGAGCTGAGTCTAAAAAGCAATAGAGCTCTCCAGACCTGTCAGCACCCTATCAACATTGTGGCGCTGATGTTGGGCTTCCGTATGGCTAACTCCGATCCCCAAATAGCGGAATCCCTGCAATTTCCATCAGTGCCCCGCCACCGGCAACTGGTGTGGCTGCTTCCTAATCAACTCACCCAGGGGAAACACCAATGACTTGCAAAAGTTACGTTTTAGCCCCAAGATATCATCAAAATCACCCAGTTTCCTCATCAACAATAGGATGGATTCTCCCTTCTCACGTATGTAAACTAGAGCATCATCCGCATAGAGTGAAAGCACATGACCACAGGGCCCCACCGAATGCCCCAAGGGGCTATCTCTATGCAGAGTAACATCCAAGTGACTCGATTGCTAACACGAACAACAGTGGCGAAAAAGGACTCTCCACTGTCCAGGATTCCGAGAGCTGCCCCCCAAACTTAACACAAATCGAGGGTGCAATGTATAGCAGTCGAATACAGGCACATAAATTGGGACCAAACTCGTTACCCCGTCAATACTGCCATTAGAAAGGCCCACTCCACCACTCCACTGTATCGAATGCCTTTTCTAAGTCGAGCGAGACCAACGCCATCTCTTCCCCCCTGTCCAGAGCAGCATGGAGCACGTGAGTCAATCTGCGGAGATTATGCTTAGTACTGCACACCTGCATGAAGCCACATTGGTCCTCATTAACCAAATCCTGAATAACTTCACCTAGTCAAGTCGTTAGAATCTTGCATAACATTTTGAGGTCAGTGTTCAGCATAGTCAATGGTATGTATGTTAATGGATCTACAGGATCCCCTTCTGGTTTCAGAATTAAGCATACCACCCCCTCTCCCATAGTCTGTGGTAATTGTCCTCTGTTTTTCACTTCCTGATAAACCTCTAACAGTTTCTCTTTAAGGGGTATGGGGAATAGGCCCAGTGAAATTCCACCAGAAATCCATCTCCGCCAGGAGCCCTAGACTTTCAGAAAGCCTTAACGGCAGTACCCACCTCCTCCACAGCCCTTTTCCAGCTCTAGCATGGCTGTCTTTTGCAACTGTGGGAGTCCCACCTGGGCAAGGAAGTCCTCCGTTCTGCCATCAGTATTGGTAAGGCCTGCCCTGTAAACTGACTTAAAGTGGTCCAATAACGTTGTCAGTATGTCCCAGCGCCTAGTGTGCAAGGGACTGTGCATGTCCCACATAGAGACAATGGGAAAACTTCCATCTCCCTCTTTAGAATCCATTCAAATAATTTACCCGATGTATTCACTTCCCTGTGCAGTAGCTGTCAGTATGTCTTTTGACCCATTTTATCTAGGGTGTCTCAGAGAGACTGTATCTCCCTATGAGGCGCCAGTGCTCCCTCGCACTTCCCAGCTGTGAAAGCCTTCTACTGTTGAAAAAGTGCCAATTGGTCCTCTTGAGTCTTTAAATCTGATATAAGTCTTCTACGTACTCCGCAAATAGTGCTAGTGCATTCTCCCCGTACAATCGCCTTGAAGGCCTCCCATTCAATGGCCCTAGTGTCCATTGTCCCCCAGTTAATATAACGGTAAGTATCCATAACATTCCACAGGTCCTCTTTGCACCTGGGGTCCTCCAACAAATCAGAGGGCATACACCATGATCTGCAGCCACCCGACCTCCCACTCCAGTCTAGCGTCAGTAGAGTCAGGGCATGGTTGGATAAAAAATGGGCCAGGTGTGACACAGTACTGAGCCTGGAGTAATCCAAGCCACCCTCCAGTCCAGTCGGCTGTATGTATTATGCGTCAGTGAATGACATGTTGTACTAATGGCCTCCCGGATGTAAAAGGATCCCCACAGGATGCTCTCCCGGTCAAAATTCTTAAACAACTTGATCCCCTCACTCACCCCATTATTATCAAATTACTTAATGCTTCTTTAAGTGAGGCCCATGTCCCCCAACCTTGGAAACACGCCATGGTTGTACCTTTATTGAAAAAACTGGGTGCAGATCCTTCCAACTCTGCCAATTTTCGTCCTATATCTTTGTTGCCAATCTTCTCGAAGATACTGGAGAGACACATAAACTCCCAGCTTTCTAAACTGGTCGAAAACACTGCTTTTCTCCATCCTTCTCAGTCGGGCTTTCGGCCTAGGCACTCAACTGAGACAGCCCTCCTGAGGGTGACAGAGAGTCTCAGGCACGGTGTCGATCAGGGAAACACCATGGCGCTCATCCTGCTGGATTTGAGCGCAGCCTTCGACACCGTGTCGCATTCCATCCTCATTGACTCTCTGAAATCTCTAGGCGTGGCAGGCCAGGCCTTGGCCTGGCTGATGTCTTTCCTTAACAACCGAAGCTTTCAAGTGTTTTCTTCCAAAGCAGTTTCCGCCATCTGTCCATCTACCCGCGGCGTCCCCCAGGGATCAATTCTTAGCCCTTTATTATTTAACATTTATGTTAAACCCTTGGCAACCATAGTTGAACAGGCGGGGTTAACCCTGTTTTCCTACGCGGATGACACCCAGATTGTGTTCTCCTTATCAGGGAAAGAAGAGAACGGTGTCTCCGCACTCAAGTCGGGCCTCACTCTTGTGGCCGATTGGATGCGGAGAAACTGTCTCAAGCTGAATGGGGAGAAGACCGAGGTGGTCATTCTGGGACGGAACAAACATCTATGGGGCCCCCACCACTGGCCCACCGAACTGGGAAATGCGCCTACTCCATCTGCTGCAGTTCGCAACCTGGGTGTCATCATTGACGACAGGCTAACTATGAGGCAACAAGCAACTAAGGTCGCAGCCATCTGTTTCTCAACACTGCGGTGGCTTTATAAGATTCTGTGGATGCTCCCCCTCTCCTCCCGTAGAACCGTAGTCCAGGCACTCGTAACATCTCGCCTGGACTATGGCAACATTCTCTACTTGGGCGCAGACAAAGCCACCATACATGTGCTGCAAGTTGTGCAAAATGCGGCTGCGCGCCTACTAAAGAACGTCCCTAGACACATTTCAGCCACTGCCGCCTTACGCGACCTTCATTGGCTGAGCATCCCTGAACGTGTTAAATTCAAGGCACTCTGTTACATGTTCAAGGCCAAGCAGGGTAGCGCCCCAGCATATATTCAAGGGCTGGTAAGCCCCTACAGACCCCTGCGCTCTCTAAGGTCATCGGACACTGGTAACTTTACAATACCAAGATGGAAGCTGACAAAAATGGGAGGCCGTTCCTTTGCCACCCTGGGTCCCAAATATTGGAACTCCCTCCCTTTGGCATTAAAATCAGAGACCAACCTACTCCGCTTTCGCAAGGCTCTGAAGACTCTGCTCTTCACTAAGCGTGACCAATAGTCGGCTGTGGCCTTACGCCAAGGTGATACTTTCCTCCTTCTTCTACAGTCTATCACTGGCGCCGGGAAACCCATTGTGGGTAGCTGTGCGCGATACAAGCTTAAATAAATAAATACATAAAATAAATAAAAGGTGCCACCCATCTAGTAGGCCCAAATTCTGCATCACCCTTTCCAGATCGCCTGTCATTCCTGGCTTGGTCCCATCCCGGGTGGGAGGCAATGCCTCCCGCCATCTAGAAAACCGTTTAACTTGCCCTCCCAAATGATGGGGGACCCCACATTATCCGCCAGCAAATCCTGCAACCCCTCAAAAAATAACCTGTCATCTTAGTTGGGGGCATATGAGTTGAGCAACATAATCTCCTTCCCATCCAAGGCACCCTGAAGCAGTTCATACCTCCCCTCCACGTCTGCCTCACAGTAGGTGAGCTGAAAAGGGATCCCCCGGCCCACCCAAACAACCACCTCCCTAGCATAAGAGGAGCAAGAAGCAGAAAACACCTGACCACTCCATTTCTTTTGCAATTTTTGTGCCTCAGCATTCCCCAGGTGTGCCTCTTGGAGACAAGCAATTTAGATCTTGTGGCGCCTAAGGAAAGAATGGACCCTAAAGCATTTGACATAATCTCAGAGCCCCCGGACCTTCCACGTAACAATGTTAATTTTGTCAGCCATACTCACAATGGGTGTGACTCTCTGTCCATCCCCTAACCGCACCATCTAGTAGAGTCAACAGCAGGGCCGAAAAGCCAACCCGCACATTACTGTTGCAGAACATAAACCAGAACAACAATAAACAATAGATCCCCATCTGCGGAATACCGTAACCTTCTACCCCTCCCTGGACATACAGTTTAACAACATTCCTTTTCCACTTCAAATCCAAGCATAATCTTGCTGTCAGTACCTACAGCCTAACACCCACCCCCCAACCTTTACCTACCACAACTGTGGAAAGGCTACCCAGCAAATCGTATCCTGAGTTTTCCAGAGTACAAACCAATAGTCCTTGCAGAATGCTAGAACAACAAGCCGCCCCCCTTACAGTGTTTGGAATTGCAGGATAATGATTGACACCATTACCTCCCCCACTTAACATCAGGATAATACCCTAGCACAAGATGCAGGAGTGAGGACCCCCAGCGGATAGAAAACAATCAAACGGGCTGTATGAGGAAATTCAATTCTTTTCATCAGAGGCCGCTCCCTGTACATCTTCCTCCCGTCACGCTGCCTCGTCTTCCTTCCCAGAACACTCTGCAACTCGGCCAAAGCCATAGTACCATCCCCTTGGATCTCATCCTGGCATCATCTGTCCTCCCCGGGCTTGGAGGAGGGCTGGCCACCAGATCCACGCCATCTCTCCAACCAGAGCCCCTCGGCAGCGACTATCGCCTCAACCCTGATCTTCAAGAGTAAGTAAGGGCACCTTGTCCCACACCTCCAGCCAGTGCCAAACCCCCTCGGGTGACTCACAAAAATAGGATTTGTCCCCAGATAGAACCCTTACGCGCGCTGGGTATAATAACATGGAGCAAAGTCTCATGGAGCACAATTTGGCCTTGAACTCCAGGAATATGTGGGGCCCCTGTACCTTATTTGTAGAGCCTGGATAAATGAAAATCCTATGATTTCTATACTTAGCAACATCTGTTTCTCTGGCCACCTTCAGGATACTGTCCTGGTCTTTATAATTAAAATGCGTGCAATCAGAGCCCAAGGAGGGGCCCCATGCCGCAATGCGCTCTTTCAATAATGAATAGAGGAGACAATCCAGTAGGCTTCAATATGCCCTTGATCCAAGTCTCAATTAACTGTTCGGGTGAGCCCCCTCTACTCGCTCTGGGAATCCCAGGAGACGCACATTGTTGTGGCGGGAGCGGCCCTCCGCTTCCTCCACCCTCGCCTGTGAGACTCCAGACCGGGATGTTACCTCAGCGATCTGTTCCTGTGAGGTGGCCACCTCTGTTTGCAATCCCTAAATGAAACCTTCTGCCACTTGTACCTTGTCAGAAACCTTGTGACGGTCAGTGTGTAGTAGATTGACGTCCAAGGCAACAGTTTCAATCTTGTTCTACAGAGCAACGCGTGAGCTCTGTATAGCCTCCAACAGTTCAGCCCTCGTAGGCTTCCCAGACGGTTGTCCAGAGTTTTCACCAGCTCTTCCTGTTATTGCCTGCATGGAGCTCTGTGAGGTGGAAGCCTGTGTTGTATAATGATCCACGGTGTTGCCTTCAGGGCCCCTTGATTGTTTATTCTGTCCCATGTATGCCCCAAAGACCAGTGTTTGGAATTGCAGGATAATGATTGACACCATTACCTCCCCCACTTAACGTCAAGATAATAACCTAGCACAAGATGCAGGAGTGAGGACCCCCAGCGGATAGAAAACAATCAAACAAGCTGTATGAGGGAATTCAATTCTTTTCTTCAGAGGCCGCTCCCTGTACATCTTCCT
Organism: Lissotriton helveticus; assembly: GCF_964261635.1. Lineage (NCBI taxonomy): Eukaryota > Metazoa > Chordata > Amphibia > Caudata > Salamandridae > Lissotriton > Lissotriton helveticus. The sequence goes on along the minus strand of NC_136067.1, from coordinate 518,922,095 downwards.
CCCGTCACGCTGCCTCGTCTTCCTTCCCAGAACACTCTGCAACTCGGCCAAAGCCATAGTACCATCCCCTTGGATCTCATCCTGGCATCATCTGTCCTCCCCGGGCTTGGAGGAGGGCTGGCCACCAGATCCACGCCATCTCTCCAACCAGAGCCCCTCGGCAGCGACTATCGCCTCAACCCTGATCTTCAAGAGTAAGTAAGGGCACCTTGTCCCACACCTCCAGCCAGTGCCAAACACCCTCGGGTGACTCACAACAATAGGATTTGTCCCCAGATAGAACCCTTACGCACGCTGGGTATAATAAAATGGAGCAGAGTCTCATGGAGCACAATTTGGCCTTGAACTCCAGGAATATGTGGGGCCCCTGTACCTTATTTGTAGAGCCTGGATAAATGAAAATCCTATGATTTCCATACTTAGCAACATCTGTTTCTCTGGCCACCTTCAGGATACTGTCCTGGTCTTTATAATTAAAATGCGTGCAATCAGAGCCCAAGGAGGGGCCCCATGCCGCAATGCGCTCTTTCAATAATGAATAGAGGAGACAATCCAGTAGGCTTCAATATGCCCTTGATCCAAGTCTCAATTACCTGTTCGGGTGAGCCCCCTCTACTCGCTCTGGGAATCCCAGGAGACGCACATTGTTTTGGCGGGAGCGGCCCTCCGCTTCCTCCACCCTCGCCTGTGAGACTCCAGGACGGGATGTTACCTCAGCGATCTGTTCCTGTGAGGTGGCCACCTCTGTTTGCAATCCCTAAATGACACCTTCTGCCACTTGTACCTTGTCAGAAACCTTGTGACGGTCAGTGTGTAGTAGATTGACGTCCAAGGCAACAGTTTCAATCTTGTTCTACAGAGCAACGCGTGAGCCCTGTATAGCCTCCAACAGTTCAGCCCTCGTAGGCTTCCCAGACGGTTGTCCAGAGTTTTCACCAGCTCTGCCTGTTATTGCCTGCATGGAGCTCTGTGAGGTGGAAGCCGGTGTTGTATAATGATCCACGGTGTTGCCTTCAGGGCCCCTTGATTGTTTATTCTGTCCCATGTATGCCCCAAAGACCAGAGGGCCAGCGCGCACTCAGACCAATACAGCCCAGGAAGTAGTCCCAGGCCGGGTCGCACTGTATCGTGTGGAGCAATACGAGGGGGAGGGATCGATCTGTCACTAGTGGATGCTGTGGAAGAATATTTTTAGTACCTCTCTCCCAGAAACAGGGGGTCCACAGAGCACCAGACCAGGCCCCGGCACTCATGCAGAGTTTCTAGGTGTTGCCACAAAGGCCAGGACCACACGGTCATCCCAGGCTTCTCTTTTATGCACCTCCATGGCCGAGAATCCGTGGGCCCCACTCACCACCAAAGGCCCCAGCAGTCAGACAACAACAGGGGCAGAGCACCCCGGCTGCACCGCCAGTCGGGCCTCCTTGCCGGCAGCTCGTAGTAGGGTCCCCCGCATTGCAGAGCCCGGTGCAGGCAAAAGGAGGACAGGGCCATGCAGGGCGTACTCTGGCACTGTGTCACTCCACTCAGCCCCGCCTCACACAGTCCAACAAAGCACCGGCTCACAGACCCAAAGGCCCAGAACACTCTCCTCAGGCTCACCGGAATCGGATTGGCATCCTCAAAGCACCTGCAAAGGTCACGGGAGGGTGAGCAGCTCCCCCTCGAACCGTTCAGCACCGTTCAGCAGCTCATCTGGCCCCAAAAGGGGAAACGCTCTCATTGAGGAGGGAAAAAGCCCAGGCAGTTACCGTCCAGCAGGCCGCAGCATGCTGCTCACTGGGTCTGGGCTAATAGTGAGCCTCCTCATTTCTGTGCATCCTGCCCTCTGCCGCAGTCCATGGCGCTAAGGTCAGCAAAACTGTGGTACATACCCTTCGGACAGCCAGTTGATGTCCAGTAGGGCAGGGTTATTGACGATTTAGCGGGATCCGCCGAGAGCCTCTCTGAGGCGTGTCCTGTCAGCCATCTTGCACGACCAGGCCATAGTCCAAATTCTTATAACTAAATATATAAATATATATATTTTTGAAGTACATGTTTTATCTTAAACAGTATTTTTCAGCATCCTGTTTTACACAGTTATACAAATTTAAAGCAATGACATTCACAGTGCTTTCTGTCACAGATTGGGATGTATAAACAAATCCCTATTCCTCACTGCACCAATCAGGATTTAATTCTGTGACTCTCTGGTCACACATGAAGTCATCTGCAGTGATCACAAAAGCTAACTGAGGTTTCATAAGGTAAAATTGCATGTTTCCCGTTGATTAGTTTAACTTTCATTTATATTTCATTTGAGGTGTGTGCCTGTTTTTATCTATCTCTATATATAAAAACGAATGTATGTCTGTCTGTCTGTTTGTCTGTCTGTTTGTCCTTTATGCATTACTACACCATTCATCCGATCGCCATGAAACTTTGGGAAGTTGTTGAGTACACTCCCGTGAAGGTTTCTGGCATAATTTCTTTTTAAATATCAGCCCCCCAGGGCCCTCATAATCTTTCGAATACTGATGTACGCACCAGACGGAAAAACAACAAATCGTGTATCCACAAGCACTCAAATAAATAAATAGAATTAAAACACTATTCATCCGATCGCCATAAACTTTGGGAAGTTGTTGAGTATACTCCCGCGAAGGTTTCTGCCATAAATTATTTTAAAATATCGGCCCCCCAGGGGCCTCATAATCTTTCGAATACCGATGTACGCACAAGACAGAAAAACAAAAAATTGTGTATCCACAAGCACTCGAATAAATAAATAGAATTAAAACACCATTCATTCGATCGCCAGGAAACTTTGGGAAGTTGTTGAGTACACTCCCGCGAACCTTTCTGGCATAAACATTTTTAAAATATCAGACCACAGGGCCCTCATAATCTTTCGAATACTGATGTACGCACCAGACGGAAAAACAACAAATCGTGTATCCACAAGCACTCAAATAAATAAATAGAATTAAAACACTATTCATCCGATCGCCATGAAACTTTGGGAAGTTGTTGAGTATACTCCCGCGAAGGTTTCTGCCATAAATTATTTTAAAATATCGGCCCCCCAGGGCCCTCATAATCTTTCGAATACCGATGTACGCACAAGACATAAAAACAAAAAATCGTGTATCCACAAGCACTCGAATAAATAAATAGAATTAAGACGACACTTTGAAATGTTTTCCATATTAAAATTAATACGTTTCAATAAAAATGACACAATGTAAATTGAATGTTATCATAACGAGTTCCCTTGAATTTCCTTTCTTCGGAGATCGCAGCAACTCGCGACCGGTAAGCTAGTATGAAATAAAATGCTGTATCTTTGCTTCTTTTCAGTCATGTCTTTGACCCGACTTCACATTCACTGACCCTGCCTCATGCAATCAGCAGTACCATCCTCACACTTTTTTATGGACTTTAACTGCTGCATAAAAGCGAAGACAGCATAGAAACGCACCTTTCACAAGTCCATGCTATCTTCATTTACATGCAATTGCAGACCCATTTGTGCTCCCCTGAAAACACATCCATTGCTCCCCAGGGAGCTCACCCCACAGTTTGAAGACCTCTGGCATAGAGGATGTACCTGTGATTTAGGAGCAGTATGTCCACCCCTAAAACACTGAACCCAGGAAGTGTGCTTTTTAGGTCCCACTGGCAAACGAGGATGACGTTAAAGTGAACAAGTTTTAGCAAAGCAAATAGGTCTCTCCTTTGGGACCTATTGGCTTTGTCGACATGTTTTAATGATGTTGTGCATCAGGCTAAAAAGTTAACGCCAAAAAAGTCTATGATGAGGCTGATGCACCCAGATTATGTTGTAGGTGCATGCACCTCAAAATGCGTGGGTGCTTTTTTCTTTTTATTTACTGATTCAAGTTGGATTGGTAAATAAAAAAATATAGTGTAAAAGTGCTTTTCTTTTCAAAAGTGAGTGAGTGAACTACAAGCACAATTGGGGTGGAAGCAACACTGAAAGTGTAGGTGGGGGAAGCATCATGGAGGGTGGGGTCGGAAGGAACACAGAGGGTGGGTGGGGGAGAAGTACATAACATGTGTTTGAGAACAAAGTGGAGTGTGTGGAAAAGAAGCACATGGGTGAGAGAGAGGGCAACGTGGAATGGGGAAACACATGGGCGAGAAAGTAATCCAAGGGAGAAACACACAAGGGAAAGCACAACACAGAGGGAAGTGAGGGAGAAGCATATGAGCAAGAGCAACATTGAGGGGTAAGGAGATGTACACAAGGGAGACATCTGGAAAAACACATGCACTCTCATGGAATACTTAACCAAAAAAAAAGAAGTGCCTGAAAAGTAATCAGTGGCAGGACACAAATAAAGAGGTATTGCTCCAAAGAAAGGACAAACACAAGAAGAGGGAGGAAAGACCACAAAACCAGTCTTTTAAGCTGTATTGACTAAGCTTACTGATTGCTTTATTAAAAGTATGCAATGTAATGCAACAAGCACTAATTTTCTTATTCACAGTGCACAGAATGTAAAATGTAGAAGGCAGTGGTTAGGGGGCTTGGTCATAGGAGGAAGGTAGGCTACAGTGGTGTTGGATAGGGTTGGGTGGCTAGGGTAGGGTGGTAATGGGGGTTAGGGTAGAGAGTGGTGCTTGCTGGTGGTAGTGGTTATGGTGGTGGTGGTGGTTAGGATATGTCGTGCCCAGGCAATGGACACTAGGACCCTGAGGCAAGGAGCAAGGGACAGGGGACACCAGACACCACTTCCGGTCAGGGGACGGAGACAGGAAGGACGGACACAGCCGAGAGGGCGACCTCAGGACAAGAAGTCAGGGGATATGTATGCAGAAGGAATAATGAATAAAGAGACTTACTACTAGATACCGTGTCCTGTGATTCCTGGGGGCAGCACATGACAACTGGCGACGAAGGAACGTGCATCGAGTGCCCAGCAGGATTGTGAAAGTGAAAAGGAGCCCGCCGTGTGTCGCGTCGAGGGACGAGCAACGACGTCATCGAGACCAGGAGCCCACCCTGTCTCGCGTGTGCGTGAAGGAAACGGCGCGGGAGCCCGCCCCGACCGCCGCAGAAGAGGGAAAAGAAGCGTCTGTAGCACTTCGGTAAGCGGATTGAAAAGCGGAGTGAGAGCACGAATTGAGCAGATACAAGCGCGAGATCTCGCGAGAATCCCGGTGGCCATCTTGAAGTCAGGCAGCAAGGGCCAATCAGCGCGAAGGAAAATAGGGCGGCCATTTTGAAGTCAGGCAGCGCTCCGATTGGTCACGAAGTCTTGCGAGACTACTGGCGGCCATTTTGAAGTCAGGCAAATCGACCAATAGGAAGACAAAACAGCGCAGCGGCCATCTTATGGTCAGGAAACAAAAAGAAAAAGCGGAAAGAGTGCCAGAAAGAGCACCAGAACAGCTAACAAGCACCAGACACTGCAAAAATTACAAGACTAACAACAGAAGAGTGCCAGAAAGAGCACCAAGTAAAGAAATAAGCACAAGGCAAGACAAATAACTAGAGCAACAATAAAAGAGTGCCAGAAAGAGCACCAAGAAAACAAATAAGCACAAGGCAAGACAAATACCAAGACATCAACAATAGAACAGTGCCAGAAGGAGCCCCAAGACAACAAATAAAGATGGCAGACCAAAAAGGCGAACGACAAAGCGCACAATATCGGAGACCTCTCCCATTCAACCTGTCTGAGTCACAAGTGGGTATAAGATGGGAGAAAAGGGCCTATTCCTAAACTTCGTAGGTGATGAGGTCGAGGATCGACTAGTGACACTACCAAAGGAATAGACCTCCACCTTCGAGAAACTAATAAAGTGCCTAACAGACAAATTTGACCCACAGAAAACGTCGATTTTGAACGATACACCTTCACAATCGCTTTTCAGCACCCGGATGAAACACTGGATGATTTTGCAACGCGACTGCGAAAGCTCGTAACTCACTGCGAATTCGACAAATATGACAATGAACAGGCAATTAGACTGCGTATCATTGAGGGCTGCCGTGATACGGATTTCCGTGCAAGAATTCTAAAGGAACCGACTTCACTAGAAAAGATCCTGTCACTAGCGAGAGCTGAGGCAAGGGCGACAGCACACGCAAAGGAGATGGAGCGGGGAAAAGAACGACGAGTGGAACAAGCGCACCGCATGACAAACAACAACCGTACGAGTGGCTGGAAGAAAGATAGAAATGAACAGATGCCAAAGAAACAACAAGATGTGACATGCTACAGGTGCGGACTTGAATTTTCACACAGAGGTCCATGCCCAGCATTTGGCCAAACATGCAGGAAATGCAACAGAAGTAATCACTTTGCCAGTGTATGCCAGGGACTGCAGTTCAGGAATGAAAGAGGAAGAGCGGGAAGACAAGCAGACATGTCAGACATGTCAAAACAGGAAACAGAAGCTCTTCAATAGAATCAGGCGAAGAAGAAGAAGAAAAGGCAGAACGACTATACCTCATGTCGGATACTGCTGCCATATCCTCGGATGAGGGCGAAAAAGAAGAAAGCATCTGCCTTATAGACAAAAACAAAATAAAAAGACAGAATCCGTGACCATAAGAGTAGGACCGCACAAAGCAAAGTTTGTCCTAGACAGCGCCGCAACATGTAACATCATGTGCGTGTCGGAATACGAGAAGATGGAAGTAAAGCCAACGTTGAAACCGTCCAGAGTTGAAGTATTCACCTGGGGGTCCCGAAAACTAGTAACAAACATGGGAAAATTCACGGAGGACCTAACATACAAAGGTCCAACGACAAAGGAAGAGATTCACGTACTAAAAGGTGACATTCCATCACCATGCCTACAGAGCAATATCACGGCCCAGGTGATGGGGATGGGTCTCCTTGAAATGACATACAACATGTCAGAAAAAAAAGCTTTTTGAAGGAATACCCCAAGCTACTGCAAGGACTAGGGAAGTTAAAAGGGCGCCAAATAACACTACATATTGATGAAACAGTGAGGCCAGTAGCGCAACTTCATCGGCGAGTGCCAATACACCTGCAACCGCAAGTGGAAGAGGAGCTTGAGGCACTGCTCAAGCAAGATATCATAGAACCAGCGGAAGGACCAACGCCCTGGGTGTCACCGATAGTGGCAGTACCAAAAAAGGACACGTCAAAAATACAAATCTGTGTCGACATGCGGATACCAAACAAAGCGATCGAACGTGAGAGACACCCTGGACCTCATCTTGATGATATGATCAGCTGCCTAACAGGCGCAAGACATTTCTCCAAGTTAGACTTGTGTAAAGGATATCACCAACTAGAGCTTGATCTTCAATCACGCTACATCACAACGTTTTCCACACACCTAGGCCTGTTCAGATATAAACGTTTGAGTTTCGGAATATCGTCCGCTGCTGAGATATTTCAGGAGACAATACGACAAGTAATAAGGCCAGTGAAAAACAATTTAAACTATAGCGATGACATTTTGGTGTTTGGCAAGTCGAACGAGGAACACAGCAAGGCATTGCGAGAGGTGTGTTCCCAACTGGAGCGGGCGGGGTTGACTTTGAATGAAGCAAAATGTGAACTGGTGCGAGACGAGCTAGTATTCTTTGGCCACATTTTCTCCAAGAAAGGAATGCGGCCAGATCGCAGCAAAGTGAACACGCTAGAAAGAGCGAAACAACCAGGTGACGTGGCAGAGGTGAGATCATTCCTCTGCCTTGCCAGTTACTGCGCAAGATACATTCAAGATTTTGCCACCGTGAGTGCACCTTTGAGAGAACTAACAAGACAGGGCCAGAGCTTCACATGGACGGAGGAATGCAGCAAAGAGATTAGACACGCTGTGACGGCAGTAGACCACTTGGCGTACTTTGATCCGAGGCTGTGCACTGAGTTGACCGTAGATGCCAGCCCGGTGGGTTTAGGGGCGATACTGGCACAACACCAACCAGGAAACGACTACCCAAGAAGCATAGTAGCCTATGGAAGCAAAAGCCTATCGGGCGTCGAGAGAGTGTACTCCCAGCTGGAAAAGGAGAGCCTGGCGGTGGTATGGGCATGGGAACACTATCACATGTTCATCTATGGAAAACCGTCCACAATAATAACAGATCACCAAGCACTGATAACAATCTACGGAAATCCCAATGCAAAAATACCACCCCGGATAGAAAGGTGGGGGATATGGCTAATGGAATACAATTTCAAAATAATACACAAACCAGGGAAGGAACACAATCCGGCTGACTACGTGTCAAGGTACCCCCTGCCACAAGCACCAAAAGCAACCACAATGGCAGAGGAATACTTAAATTTCGCACTCAAACACAACACACCGACATCAATAACAATGGAAGAACTAGAACGGGAAACGAAACAAGACCTCACCATGCAAGCCATAATGAAAGTGACAAGACAACAAAGGTGGAGGCACGTAAACAAAAACAGCAGTTTGGAAGAAGGAGTGATAAAAGAGGAACTTCTGGCGTTCAAAAAGATCAACGAAGAGCTCTCAGAAAGCGAGAATGGGATAGTGATGAGAGGCACTAGAATAGTGATGCCCGAACACTGAGAAGAAGGACAGTAGAACTAGCACACGAGTCACATCGAGGGATAGTGGCGACCAAAAAAATGCTACGAGAAAAAGTGTGGTTCCCGGGACTCGACAACATGGTCGAAGAAACTGTCACACACTGACACATCTGCCAAGTGACAGGGCCCCCATCCTGTGATTCCTGGGGGCAGCACAACGTGACAGGATAGTGATGGTGGTTGTGGGGTGGTGTTATGGTGGTGGTAGCGTAGAGGTGGTGAAGGTGGTGGTAGGGGGGTGGTGGTGGTTGGGGTCGAGGTCAAGGTGGTTGTGATGTTGAGGGTGGCGGTGGTGGAAAGTGGGGATGGTTAGGGTGTTGGTAGGGGGTTGTGATAGTGAGGGAGTTGGTGGTGGAGGTGAGGTTAAGGATGGTAATGTCTAGAAGATGGTCATGGTGGTGGTTAGGGTGTTGGTCATGGTGGTGAGGGGTGTTGTGGTCGTAAGGATGGTGGTCATGGTGGTAAGGGTCATGGTGTGGACTTTGGTGGTGGTGAAGATGGTGGTTAGGTGATGGTTAGGTGAGAGGTGGTTTGGGTGCGAGTGGTGGTTAGTGTAGTGGTGGTGGATTATGATGGTGGTGGTTACAGTAGGGTGGTGGTTAGGGTGGTAGTGGCCAGGGTAGGGTAGTGGTGGTTAGTGTGGTGGTATTTAGGATGGTTTGTGGTGCTGGTTAATAGGGTTGTAGGTAGGGTGATTGTAGGCGTGGTGTTGGTAGGGTTAAGATGGGGGTAGGGTGGTGGTAGTAGGGTGGTAAGATGGTAGCTGTGGTAGATAGGGTGGTGGTAGAGTGATGTTTAAGTTGGGTGGTTGGGTGATGGTGAAGGTAGTGAGGGTGATGCTCAGGGTGGTGATGGAGTTAGGGTGGTGATGGTGGTTAAGGTGATGGAGGTTGTTGTGGTGGTGGTTATGGTGGTGTGTAGAGTAATGGTAGAGTGGTGGTTATGATGGTGGGTAGGGTGGTGGTAGGATGGTGTTAGAGGGTGGTGGGGTATTTATGGTAGTAGTTGGGTGGTGGTAGAGTTTGGGTATTAGGAGGGTGGTGGTTGTAGTATAAAGGGAGGTGGTGGAGGTTAGGATAATGGTGGTTGTTGTGAGGGTGGTTGGTAGGGTAGTGGTAGGGTTGCGGTTAGGGTGGTGATAGTTAGGAAAGTGGTCAGTGTGGTGGTAGTTATGGTGGTTGTTATAGTGATGGTGGTTAGGATGGTAGTGATTATGGTACAATGGTGTGGTTAGGGTAGGGTGGTAGTGGGTAGATTGGTGGTTTTGTTTAGAGGTTAGGGTAGGGTGGTGGTGGTGGTTGTTAGGGTGGTGCTAGTTAGTTTCCTGGTGTTTAAAGTGGTAGTGGTGATTAGGGCTGTTGTAGTTCACGTGGCAGTGGCTAGGGTAGGGTAGAGTGGTGGTGGTGGTTAGGGCAGGGTGATGGTTGGGGTATGTTGGTGGTTGGGTGATGGTAGTGAGGTTAGGGTGCTGGTAATTAGGATAGTTGTGGTGGTGCTAGTGATTAGAGTGGTGGTAATGAGGTGGTCATGGGAGGGCAGTGGGGTGGGGGTTATAGTGGTGAGGACGGTGGGGTTGGTTAGGGTGGAGGGGATGGTTAAGGTATTGGTGGTGGTCAAGGTGATGGTGGCTTGTGGTGGTGGTTAGGTTGGTGGGTATGGTAGTGGTAAGGTGGTGTTAGGAGCTGGTGGTGGTAGTGGTTAAAGGTTGGCAGTTAGGGCAGTGTGGTGGTGATAGCTAGATTGGTGATGGTTTTTGAGATGGTGATTGGGTGATGGATAAAGTTGCGGTAGTGGTAAGGTGGTGGATGGGTGATGGTAGTGTGGTTCCGGTGGTGGTGGTTAGGGTGATGAGAGTGGTGGGGTAAGTGTAGGGGTGAGGGTGGTGGTTAGGATAGGGTGCCTTTGGTAGGATGGTGGTGGGGTTAGGGTGACGATGGTGTCGCTGTGGCATTCCAGTGTGTGTCATAAACTTAGTTTCAAGGTATCCTCCTATTTTGATGACAAGTGTGTTATATCATTACGGATGTTTATAGTGGTTGAGACACCTTCGTACATACCCTGCTTTTACTCCAGAACCGGAATCTGCATAATAAAGAAGCCGGTTTGGGAGTACAAACACGGCACGTACGAAGGTGTCTCAGCCACTCTGTAGTGAACGAAACGCATTGGTTGTTTCTTGTCCCATTCAAAAGAAACATAAAGATTGCTTTGGATGATATAATACGAGATTGGACAAATATTTAAGAATACTGGTCATGCGGTGCACTTCACGGACATTTGTAGAACTTTTCTGACCTGCGGAGTTCGCACCTCTTGTGACAGCAGGTGCAGTGTTTTATGCACGCAACGTTTCTTTTGATGTTTTCTATCCAAAAGAAGTGGTGATAAGAAGGGAGGTCCGATTGTTGCTTTGGCTCGTTGTCTCATTGTGGTGCATTTTTAGGGTGATGGTGGTGCTTATGGTTGTGGTGCTTATGGTGGTGGTGATTATTATGGTGGTTACGGTGGTGGTGATGGTTAGGGTGGTGATTAGGGTGGTGTTAGGGCAGTGGTGGCAGTGGTGAGGGTGGTGGTGGTGGTGGTTGTGGTATTGAGGGTGAAGGTGGTGTTTAAGGTGGTGATTGTAGTTATGGTGGTGGTGTTGAGGGGTGATGGTAGTGGGGGGTGGCCATGATGAGGAGGGTGATGGTGGTGAAATTAGTGGTGAGGGGGTTGGGGTTAGGGTGGTGGTGGTCGGAGTGGTGATGGTTGTTAGGTGGGTAGATAGGGTGGTGGTGCTGGGGTTATGGTGATTTAGGGCAGTGGTGGTGGTTGGAAGCTAGGGTGGTTAGCGAAGGGTGGTGGTAGAGGCAGTTATGCTGGTGGTGGTTGTTAGGGTGGTGATGATTGGGGTGGGGGTTAAGTTGGTGTTAGAAATGGGCATCTCTAGTTGGCAGTGGTATGCCATGTGTCCAAGTAAGGGGACCCTGCCTTCTAGTCAGGATATGGGAGCTAAATACCCAAGATAACCCCAGCAGTCAGGCCTATCTCAGAGGCAATGTGTAAAGCATTTGTAAATAACACTCACGATAACACAGTGAAAACACTACAAATGGACACCACACCAATTTAAAAAATAAACAACTCTAATCTAGACCAAACAAGACCAAAAATACAAAAATACAACATACATAAATCAAAATATCACTATTAAAAGGTTTAAGCAATTTTGTCCCTAGAACTCTATGGATGTGGTGATTTTACACAAACTACCTTTTATGAATTAAATTCCAAAAGGAAAAACAGCGGCAGAGGAGGAAAGCATCAGAAAACACAGCAATAAATTGGTTCTTGAGTCCCTGGGGATGTGTCAGATCTGCTGCCTGCAGGAGAACTTTTGGATTGGTTCCAGACTGTAAGGAGAAGCGATGCGTCGAAATCCAAAAACAGTTCTGGTCTGCGGGTGATGCGCTGGAAAAGTTGCTGCACAGGTGCGATGCGTGGCAATCCAGACACGCTCGAGGTCGATGTGGCGGTGGCAAATAGGCAGTGCGCCAATTCTTTTAGCCACGGACCGGTAATGCGTTAATTATTTCAGCCATACAGCAGGGCCGGCTTCAGAGGTCTCAGATGTCAGAGACACAGTGTACTAGATTTAGGCTACAGTGGTCCGTGGGCCACGAACAGGCACTGCGTCGATTTGTTAGGCCGCACAGTGGTGGTGAGTGGAAACTTCTCCCACACAGCAGTGCTGTGTTGGAAAAATTTCTTGGGGAATCAAAACAAGCTACTGACCTGTGATTTATTGGCTGTTTATTTATTAAACAGACTTAAACCATTAATTAATTTAGTGGGTCTGAATTCTTTTATTTACTTCTATTTATGATTTTTGAAACATCATTGTACATCATTAAAGCATCTCCATGAAAAAGACAGACTACCTTTGGCATTACACATATAAATACAGTGCTCGACATAGAATTTAACAAACATTGTCAACAAAAACAAATGAACATATCACATCAATTGAACATCAACCAGTCATTTTTAAACAGAACAGCCATATGTGTAAGTTTTTTCAACACTATTGATTTGTGTGGTTGTTTAGGCTGTAACCTTCTGGGTACAGATTTTCAATCAATGAGGATGAATAAACTTTACAAAATTAGCTCCGCATAGATAAATATTATACAATTTCTATCCCAGGAGGAAAAAACGCTGACGCGTTTCGGTCCCCTTCATCAGTTATTGGGGATTTTGTCTCTTCAGGGCATATGACTGGATAATATCTGTTTCGTTTCAGGATGAAATCAAGTTTCCACTATGGGGCTTGTGTTTCCCAGTGTACAGGTAATTTGCACGTCTGGTTCGGTTATTATTGAATGATTTCTGTCCGTGTTTAATCTGCCCAGTGTAGTAGATCATGATTTCTTGGATATATTGTATTGTTGTTATAGATTGTGAACCTTGTTACGTGGTGTACAAGAGACTTCTGGTATTTTCATTACGAGGATGTAAGCTGTGAAGGCACACCCACTCCCTTAATTGTGTGGCTGTCTGGGAGAAATACACAAAGGCCAACTGCCAAATACACATAGTCAGGGTCTGGTGTCTCAGTGGATTAATGAATCCACTCCCGGGTCTTGTGCTTGACCTCATGGTCACAGGTTCAAATCCTGGTGGGTCCACTCAACCTTTCGGCCATCTGAAGTCAATAAAATGAGTACCGTTTGGTAACAATAAACATCTGTTATTCAGCACCAAAATACCTACGGGTGAACATGCGCTTTACAAATACACATGGAATGTGATCTAGTAACAGGATGCAGGCACTACATGGTTGAGACAAAAAAATGGCAACTTTATTATTTTATTTTTTTCAAATTTTATTTAATGAGATTTCGTGGTGCACACAGGGACAATGGCAGCATCCTTTGAGAGACCATGTCTCAAACATCTCGGAATGTAGTAAACAAAGCAAAGTAAATTAAACAACAAACTTCATTATGAAAAGTAGCTATCACAACCATTTACTGCGCTAAACACTCTGTCTATGGGTATTATTATTGAACAAACGTATGTCTCATGTACAATCCTTAAGGCATCCATAGCTCAGTGAGATAGGCAATGCGGGCCACTTCCTATTCTATAACCATCCCCCCTTCAGGATTCTCTTTACAAATTCATAAACATGCTTCAGTCTGTGTGCACAAATCTCCCCTCCTCCCGGTAGGCATGTTACTGCAGCAGTACCAAGGGATAGTAGGCAGTTCACACGCGCGGCCGGCGGTTGCAATGTGGCATATATATATATATATCACTGGTGGTATTGCAAAATATCAGGTCGCAAATCCAGGCCTTTACAGTCGGGACTTGGGCACTACCCCAAAGTAATGAGATCTGACGTTTTGCAATGAGCAGGGCAATGGCAGTGAACCGTCACATTCCTTTCTGCAAAGGCATAATGTAACCCAGCAAGGCCCTTAGCGGTGTAGGTTGAATGGTATGTTCTACCATCAAGGAAAGTAGTCGGAAGACCTCTCACCAGTATGTCAATATGGTCTCGCAGCTCCAGGCCAGGTGTGAAAACCCCGCCTGATCATCAGCACACCTGGTACATGAGTGTGGTATGCTGGGATCCATCTTAGCCAAAAGGTGTGGTGTTATGTACGCTCCGTGCAGGTACTTAAAGTGTACTGTGTACAAAAAGGTATCCCCCAGTTAAATTCAGGCCTAAGAGGAGAGGGGAAAAATACATACAATGCAAGCAACCTCTTATCTGGCCTATCCAATTTGTACAATGGTGTTACTCCAAAAAAGACATTTCCCCAAGAGAGACCAAACCTCAACACAGAAAATCAATTCTATTTTTTTTGTGGTTTTCTGCATTTTCATATACTTTTTTTTACATATAACATTTTTTTTTCTTATAGTCATATAACATTTACAGATGAGAAACACATTTATCACATTTCATTTGGAAAGCTACCTAGATTGGAACCACTGTGTTTCAATGCAATTTATAGTATCCCCAAAGAAAATATTGTCACACCATCATCCTTCCATTCTCACGTAGGTTACCTCTCCCACATACCATCAATCAAACAACACTGAAGAATCAAAATAAAAACACATCTGAAATGGAATCCTGCTCATAAAACCTATCCATCACAGTTATTAAAGTCACAAGTACCAGAACATTATCAGCAATCAAACACGAGGGCTCCCGTGCAACTTGGAACATTGATTGAAACAGCTACTGCTAAAGCCTTTGTAGGGGGTAGTCAAGGATTATCAGCTAATGGTATATGAGGAGAGTTCAGGAACCCAGCATGTAAATATCTCAATCAATCAATCAATCAAAGCATTTATATAGCGCACTACTCACCCAGAGGGTCTCAAGGCGCTGGGGGAGGGGGGTCCGCTACTGCTCGAACAGCCAGGTCTTGAGTTGCTTCCTGAAGGCGAGGTGGTCCTGGGTCAGGCGGAGGTGGGTCGGGAGGGAGTTCCATGTCTTGGCGGCGAGGTAGGAGAAGGACCGCCCCCCTGTGGTGGCTCTTCGGATGCGGGGGACGGCGGCGAGGGCGTGGCCGGTCGATCGAAGCTGGCGTTTGGGAGCGTAGAAGTTGAGGCGGCTGTTGAGGTATCCTGACATATCTCAGTAGCTTGGACCATACCCAGCATGCAGTATGCAGTGTCTGGATCTCCGCAGGGTTCCGCAGCAGCCTCTGTGGCAGTATGACTGAGAGCAAGTTTCGGGTGGATCTGGGAACTTTCAGGTTTCAGATACTGCAGCCTGGCGTCCGTATGATACCAGTCGTATTTAAAGTGAATTTGAGTGATCAGATAGTTCAAGTAGAAATCTGGGACCCCAAACCTTCGAAGCTGATATGGCATGACTAGTGTATTACACCCTATACCTGTCCATACCAGCCAGATACGAAAAGCGCGTAATGTGCAAAATAATTTTAAAGTGAGCGGAATGGGAATATTTAAAAAGAGATACAGAAAACGTGGAAGCACCACCATTTTCATAATGGCAATTCTACCAGTGATCGAGAGAGAGAGTTTGATCCATTGCTCAACTTGTGTTATGAGGTTGTCAATTGCGGGCCCATATTTGAAGCGAATCACCTAAGGAGTACTACAGTGCAGGAAAATGGCTAGATACCTAAAGGGGTCAGGGCACCTGAGTGTACTCCAAATCGTACTAATTCGAGCAGCAACGGAGAGAGGTTAACACTCGGTTCTCTCACAAATAGCATCACATCATCAGCATCAAACGAGGCCACAAGTGGCCCACAATGGAATCTCAACCCACGGTACATGTGTTTCTCCTGGATTTGCCTCTCCAGGGAGCACATAGCAATAATGAACAGCAAGGGCGAGAGGGGGAACCCTACCTGGTGCCTCGCGTGAGAGTAAATTGGGGGGACATCTCGCCATTCAGTTTCAGGCAGGCCATAGGTTTAGTATATAAAAGTCGAATTAGACTGATGAAGCCAACCAGCATCCCCAGTTTCTGCAACACCACGTATAGACAAGACCATTCCAAAGAATCGAATGCCTTTTCGGCATCCAATAGCATTGCTCCCGCTGGGAGGGTAGGTTCTAGCTGGTTAATGACAGCAAGCATTGTATGCAGATTCACCGTCGTGGATCGGTTAGGGACGAATCCCACCTGGAAGGGGCATATGATCTTATCAATTAATAGAGAGATGTGGTTGGGTAGAATTTTGACTAAGATTTTGTAGTCTTGGTTAAGTGACAATGGCCTATATAAAGTGCAATTTCGGGGCATTTTACCTGACTTAAGTAGAAGTGTCATTATAGCGTGCTGCATAGCATGGGGAGGGAGCCCTGGAGCCCTCCCACAGAGCTTCATCATATACCTCTATTAATTGAGGGGCCAATAGGGTCTTGTAAGCTTTGTAAAACTTGCCCGTTAGGCCATCCGTACTTGGGGCTCGGTTGCCAGCAAAACCATCAATTGCCAGTCGATGGGGGCAGCTAGAAATCGGCGCTGTCTCTCATCTATCCGGACCATGGCTACCTCTTCGGGGTAATCTGCAAGGGCCTGCCCAAGTGCGTGGTATAGAGTTTGATGTAGTAGGATAAGAATGCTGCACTAATTTTGTCTCCTTTCAGTAGCGTTACCCGTCATCTAAGTCAAGCTGTGTGATATCCATTGATTGGTGCTGGGGGCGGAGCAGTCTGGCGAGTGTGCTACCTGGTCACTCACCTTCACCATATGCTAATGCTCCATCATGTTTGCCCAGATAATTTATCGTGTGCACCGCTAGTTTATTGAATTCTTTCAGTAGTGTTGCTCAGTCATGCAGCGAGGGGGCAGTCTTCCGTGCAGCTTTGTCCATACCCTGCAGTTTCCCCTCCACCAGCTCTAATTCCCTGTGAATAGACCGTAACACTCCCACTTGCTTGGCTATGCAGACCCCTCTAATGTAGGTTTGAAGGTATCTCATAGTGTGGGCTGCCTTTCCACTGTGCCTTCGTTTAGTGAAAGGAATTCCCGAATGGCACCCCAACCTCACTATGGAAGACCAAATCTAACAATGCCTCAGCTAGTAATCTCCAGGAGGAGTGCGGGTGTTGTATACTGGGCATCTCCAATACGAGAAGGACAGGGGAGTGATCAGATAAAGTTTGCAGCAGATAGTCGATAGACTGAACCGCTAATAAGAGCCGGGGAATGAGATACCAATGGTCTATTCTTGACCATGTGCCTTGTGGGGCTGAGTAAAATGAGTAGTCGTGACCTGTGGGGTGCTAAATCCTCCAGGGATCTCTAAGAAGTGAGGAGCGCAGCAGTGAGGTAAGCACTTGTACAGCATGTGCTGGCAGATGCATCAACGTAGCCTTTTGCTATTACTAAATAGCGATTTTTAAGGAATCGCTATTTAGGAATAGCAAAAGCCTATGCATGTAGGAATCGCTATTAAAATAGCGATTCCTTAACATTCCTTAATTGCTACTCACAAATTGCTAGTCGCAATTTAGGAATGCTGTCCCATTCATTCCTATGGGCCTACAGGCCATAGGAATGTATTGGAGATTGCATGAGCAATTTGCGAGTACCAGTAGGTATTCGCAAATTGCTCATGCAATTTCAAGGGTGCAAGGGTGTCAAAATGACACCCTGTTGCACCCCTGAAATTGATCTATGCACATATGTTGCACACACAGATGCCCCATGTGTGTGCGCAACATTAAACTTTGAAAAATGCACAAAAGTGCTTTTTTCAAATTTTTAGCAAATTACCATGAAGTCCAACTTCATGGTAATTTGCTCCCCCTATTAGCGAATTCGCTATTTTTTTGACTTTCATGCATTGCATTTAAGAAATCTCAATTTGGGATTCCTTAAATGCAATCGCATTTTAAGGAATCTCAATTTAGAGATTCCTTAAATTGCGATGTTTGCATTTAGGATGATGCATCCCAAATGCAAAAATACCGGGAGCAAAGGGGCAGATTCTGAGAATCTGCCCATTTGCTCACGGTATTTACTTCGATGCATATGCCTGGTGGTTTGGTAATATGCCCTGGCCCAGTAGTGTCTGTTACGGGATCTAAAGTTAGGTTGAAGTCTCCCTCCATTAACGTGTTATCAGTGCCTAATCTTGTAATGTGTGGGGTGGCCTTGGGGAAGAATTCTGTGAAAGAACTCTATAGAATCCACATTTGGGGTATAACTGTTAACCAACAGAAGCGGTTCAGTACTCAGTGTACCCGCAACCAGGATGTGTCTAGCCTCTTCATACGCCGCCACTTCATGCACCCAGAAGGGGAGTGTCTTATGTACTAGAAGACATACGCCCGAGACTATGTGCTATAATTGGCGAAGAACCGGCTGGTACCCCAGAGCGGTGCATAATGTGTCTCTTGTAAGAAAGCTATTTGAATGGCATGCCTGGTCATCTATGCCAAAACATGTCTCCTTTTTTGGGGTTTTGAGAGCCCTCTCACGTTCCAGGATAAACATTTTAGGCACAAACCTTTATGCTTTACAAACCTTTATGCCACCCGCAGACACCATCAGCTCATCAGATCTGCCAAAAGAGCCTCCTTCAAGGACCACCTAGACAATAACGCGCACAACAGCAAAGAGCTCTTCAACATCGTGAAGAAACTCTCCAACCCCAGCTCCAACACCAACGACATCCCGCCCTCGCAAGACCTGTGCGACTCGCTGGCCACCTTCTTCCACCGCAAGATCTCAGACATCCACAACAGCTTCAACGCCACGAACGCCCCGACAACCACTGAGACCTCCACCCCCACGACCACCATCCACACCAACCACCTGCTCTCCTGGACCAACATCAACGATGACGACACCATCAAGATCATGAACACCATAAACTCCGGATCTCCGTCAGACCCATGCCCACACCACATCTTCAACAAAGCCAGCACAGCCATCACACCCCATCTCCGGAAAGTCATCAACACCTCCTTCGAGACAGCAACATTTCCGGAGAGCTGGAAGAACGCCGAGGTCAACGCCTTCCTCAAGAAACGCAAGGCGGACCCCAAGGACCTCAAGAACTTCCGGCCCATCTCCCTGCTCCCTTTCCCAGCAAAGGTCATAGAGAAGACCGTCAACGAACAACTGACCCGCCACATTGAGGACCCTTCCCAGTCCGGGTTCCGCAGCAACCACAGCACCGAGACTGCGCTCATCACCGCCACCGATGACATCAAGTCCCCTGCTGGACAATGGAGAAATGGCGGCCCTCATCCTCCTGGACCTGTCAGCTGCCTTCGACACGGTCTGCCACCACACACTACGAACACACCTCCACAACGATGGGATCCAGGAGAAGTTAGTTTTTAAATTTATAGTGTGCAACAGATACCCAAAAAGGGTTTTCCGGCGCAAAAGACGGGTCGGGGCTGGGAGCCAGGCAGTTAGAGCACTTATTTGTTGAACAGCAAAGTTTTCAAAGACTTATGAAACTGTATATAGTTTGTTTCATTATGAAGGATTGTGGGTAAAGCGTTCCAAGTCGAGGGACCGAGATATGAGAAAGACCTACCGCCCACCCGGGCCAGTTTGAATTTAGGGACAACAAACCTTTCTTGGGTGGCAGAACGGAGATTACGGGGGAAAGTAGGGACTGACCAAGGACTGAAGATAGCGTGGGGCACAGCGGGATTTAATTTTGTGCATGTAATCAGGGCCTTGAATTTTATTCTGTTTTCTATTTTAAGCCAATGCAGCTTGCGTCTGTAGTTTGAAATGGAAGAAAACTTAGGGACTCCACATAGAAGTCTGACAGCGGCATTTTTTGAACCATTTGTAATCTGTGGACTACAGCTTTGGTCGTCCCCAGGTAAAGAACATTTCC
Source organism: Lissotriton helveticus (assembly GCF_964261635.1). NCBI lineage: Eukaryota > Metazoa > Chordata > Amphibia > Caudata > Salamandridae > Lissotriton > Lissotriton helveticus. Next base: position 518,902,180 of record NC_136067.1, on the reverse strand, counting down.
GTAATCAAGTCTTGATGTTATTAAGGCATTGCCTACTGTTTTTCTGGTGGATTCAGGTAGCATCCAACAGATTTTCCTTAACCATCTAAGGATGGTGATACAGGTTGCTGATACTTTGATTGATTGAGAATGCGTGCTGGGTGAGTCATCTATTATAATTCCCAGATTTTTGACTTGAGCTGAAGGGGATACAAAATTGCCCATTTCACTCGGCCAGTGCAGGGGATTTCATAAGTCTTTTTTCTTCCCTATTACCAGAATCTCAGTTTTCTCCCCATTTGGCTTAAGAAAATGTTGCTGCATCCAAAAAGCTATTTTGTTTAAGCCAATTTTGAGACTCGATGAATCATCTGTTTTCTTTGAGGAAAGGGAAAAAATGACTTGTGAATCATAGGAGTAAGAGTAGAGAGGGAGCCCTGGACTGGACCACCTCCTTCCTCTCCGGCAGAACACAGAGCGTACGCCTTTCCCTTCCCCTCCGAAGCCAACGAGATCATCTGCGGCGTACCACAGGGCTCATCCCTCAGCCCAACCCTGTTTAACATCTACATGGCACCGCTTGCCCATGTCGCCCGTCGGCACGACCTCAACATCATCTCCTATGCCGATGACACCCAGCTGATCCTCTCCCTCACCAAGGACCCACATCGCCAAAACCAACCTTCAAGAAGGAATGAAGGCCATCGCTGAATGGATGAGGAACAGCCGACTGAAGCTGAACTTGGACAAGATAGAGGTCCTCATCCTCGGATCCACCCCTACGGCCTGGACCGACCGCACTGGGAACCGCCCCAACACCCACCGACCACGCACTCAACCTAGCGGTCATCCTCGACTCCACCCTCTTCATGACCAAACAGGTCAACGCCGTCTCCTCCTCCTGCTTCAACACATTCTGCATGCTCCGCAGGATCTGCAAGTGGATCCCCACTGAAACGAGAAGAATGGTCACCCAGGCCCTCGTCAGCAGCAGGTTGGACTACGGTAACGCCCTCTATGCAGGAGCCTCGGCCAAACTCTTGAGACGGCTCCAACTCCTCCAGAACGCCTCTGCACGCCTGATCCTCGACATGCCATGCCGCAGCCACATCACACCCCACCTGAAAGACCTGCACTGGCTCCCGGTCAACAAGAGGATAACCTTCAAGCTCCTCACCCAAGCACACAAGGCACTCCACAACACCGGATCAACGTACCTTAACAGACGACTCAGCTTCTACACCCCCACCTGCCAGCTACACTCTGCCGACCTTGTCCTCGCCACAGTCCCCCGCTTCCGAAGAGCGACCTTCGGCGGCAGATCGTTCTCCCACTTCGCCGCCAAGACTTGGAACACCCTCCCCATCCACCTATGGCAGACCCAAGACCTGATGACCTTCAGAAAACTCTTTAAGACCAGGCTTTTCGAGCAGTAGCAGCATTCCCTACCCCAGCGCCTTGTGACCCTCACGGGTGAGTAGTGCGCTTTACAAATGATATGATTGATTAATTGATTGAGTGATTGATTGATTACATTTAGTGGGGACATACAAATGGTGTGTCACGACATGAAGCCAGTGACACAACTCTACCTCAGAAAAAATTCTACCAACTACTATGCGCTCCCAGCCACCAGGTCCCCAAACCTAAAATGGTGGCTGGGAGCGCCTCTATGACAGCCTTAAACGGTTGAACTATAATTGGGCTATAACTGTGTAGCCCATAAATACAAAATGGAGGCCTCCCAAACCGCACGGGGTGGAGACCTCCCTACGGTCGGCTACCCCCCAAACCTCTTTGCGCGTACATAAAACTGCATTTCCAGTTAAAACAGAGCACCGATTTCAGATTTGATTTATGACCAGCCTACATTACAGGAGTTCTTCACTTATCAGGCTGTTGCATGTTTCATTTTTCACAAAACTACATAAGAAAGGAAGAAAGTGGGCAGATCCTTAGCTCTGATCTGACCATTCATTCCAATGGGACAGGGAGCGGAACTACAGTCACTCACTCTGACTGAGCTGGACTCTGGCCTGACTTTGCTCACCAAGCTATGATTAAAACATGAGCTGCTAGCCCCAAATCCTCAAATCTCAGCCATGTAAAGATGTGAACCTCAGTATGCGACGGGTGAGGGCCTGGCATTGCAGTCAGTCCAGACTGGTGAACTCAGAGGCATGTAGGTGCAGCACTGCTGGTGATATAAACCACACTTGGCAACAGGAGAAGCAGCAGGTGAGCTGGCCTAATCTCCCCAGTCCTGGGGGTTGATAAAAGAACAGTATCCCTGGATATCTGAACAACATGTGAGCCACACAATCAGAAAGAGAGTAACCCCTCAGAAACAAGGGGATAGGCTTAGAAACCACCAAAGACCAAATACCTCCCCAGGGCTTTGACTAAATAAATCATATATGATATTACGTATTAATGTTTAACAAAATTGTGCAATCCTGTGTAAAAAAAACTCTGCTTTTCTCATATGTATATACTGAAAATATAAATGTATTAAACACTCATTACAATAATTATAGACTTACAAATTAACACAATTCACATAACATAATATCTGTCAGAAGAACTAAAAAAAGATACATCAAAAGGCCGTCAGCAAATCTCCACATAGCCAGTGCTATTAATATATACTTATGAGTTAATACTTCATTCATATTTGTGCCGCGTAAAGTTGATTGCAGTACAATTACTTTTCAAATCTCCCAAATAACCAATATGATGCACACTTTTTTGCAGTTAAAATCACATAGATGGTTTAAATCACCAAATAAAATGACAACATTATGCACCATACATAAATGTATCACAATACATACATCATATTTTGTATCTCTCTTGTCCATTGTTTATACAGATATGACACTTCCCTCATAATGATTAACCTAGAATTAAATAAAACATTTATATTAATATATGGCATGGTTTTGCACAGAATGCCACAATTTAAAAAGTAAGGCTAATGCCTATACTTTTGATCCCCCTAATCAAAATGATTATTTAAAAATTGCATGATAGAATAATATTGTCTATATTGTACCAATATTTTATTTATCTGTTTAAATGATTTGAAGCCATTATTGACATATAGATACCTACTTAGAACTCCCGATCTATATCCTTAATGAATTTCCATTTAATGATTTCCATTTTTTAAGGCCTCAATCTGTTCCTATAGATAGAGTCCATTTTGCATAATAAATAGCATGCTCGGAGGGATCAGAATGTATTAACTTCCCCTTTACCATAACTGATGTATCAAGGTTACTCAACCTACCTCAGGTAATTATTTAGGCGTTTAATGACCCACCAAATGCCACATGACTTGGAGGAGTAAATTTCATAGGGATTGGTTGATCTTGATGTTCATCGCCACTCTCTATATACCCAGTGCATATGGATCCCTCCACAAGGCACACCAGGACAGACACCTACATGTAAACAAATGTTTTAATATCAACCAAAAAGTTTCACAATGTATTTATGTAAAATGCAAGCAGTAAAGTATCCAGGTGTCCCCATTTTCAACATCTATTTCCTTAATTATTAATTTAATCCCAGCAAACAAATTCTTTATAATTACATTGGGTAGGTTGAAAAACCTCAATACATTGCTGCTGGTGCAATAGAATGACAATTGATCAAGGATCTAGATTGGGAGTTATAAGTGGATTCTCGTATTATCAGTGATGCTTTTAAACCAAAGAAACGGATTACTAAAGAAATGGTACACTATAGACAATATTAGCATGTAATGTGTTTTTTTTAATTAAATCATTAGCAGGATGAATAATAAAGGCGTTAGTTGTACTTTTTTAATTATGGCATTTTGTGCAAATCCATGCCTTATATTAATAGAAATGCATTTAAACATATGGTAATCATTTTAAAGGAAGTTGTTATATATGTGCAAACAATGTAGAAGAGAGATAAATATGATGTGTTGTATTTATAGATGTATCCATTTCGTTATATGTATGCTAAATAATGTTGCCATTTTCTTCATTGTTTTAGACTTCCAATGTGTTTTTCATTGTTGTCATTGTATATCGGTCACTCAGAAGATACCAAAACTTTTTGGGTCCTGAAGAAGGTGTAGGCAACTATTAAATCCACTGAAACATGTCAACGATTTTTAAAATGCAATCAGCCTTACTATGTACAAATACAAATGAAGTATTAACTCATAAATGTATAGTGGAGCTTTGCTAAAGACCAATTTATGTGTCTTTTTTAGCTCTTCTTGTCATTTTTTATGTTATGTAAATTGTGTTCATGTATATGTCTATATTTATCGTAAAGGGTTTTTAATAAAAATATATTTTAAGTATATGTGGGGAAAGAGTTTTTCTACCCAGGATTAGACAATCTTGTTAAACGTTTATATGTAGTGGCATATATAATTTATTTAGTCATAGCATTGGGGAAGTACTTTTTATTTGGTGAAGCAAACAGTGCTTTTCACGAGACAATTTACACATAGGCATATCTCTTTATACAGTGGACAAACGCCATAATTTAGCTTCTGTTTTAAGAGGTCCTACTAACGCTGAAAAGTGTACTTGTTAGTGTATGTAAGTTCTAGCACGATTAATATGTTTAAAGATGTTGTTTTCAATATATATTATTATATAATTTTATGTATTTAAATCATGGCCTTCAATATACCAATAAAATCTTTGACTTAGGTAAACAAAAAAAAGCATATGCTTCACAGATAATTTCGATGGGCGTGGTTTTATTTCTGTATCTCATCTGTGCTGGTCTAAAAACTGCATGTGCAACAGAAAAATATGTGTGCCAAGAAAGAAGCAGTGAATGCCTATCTCTGATAGGGTGTAAAGCCGCACCGATAGCTGGCCATACCTCAGACGCCAGGAGAAATGCTCCTGTGTTGTAATACCCATCGTTCCTAAGGGGTTTAAGAATTCACCAAAACTCAAACCGATCAGAATTGATGAAGTCCACTACCAGTGTCTGTCCAATAGACCTCTGAGTGTTGCTCATCATTTCCTTCTGGTGTCAGTAAGAGTTTTGGAGTGGGAGCTGCTCAGTTATCACAGAATGCTGCAGGTCACGCATTGCGTTATGTGCTATCCTGCAGTGGTTGCTGGCTCCTGGCTGGGGCTGATCTTGGGTTAGCACCGTCTGCAGAAACTTGATGAAGTCAGAAGTAGCTGCATCTCTATCATCGGGACATGGGCTTCCCGGCATGTGAGGGAGAGGCAGGAGCCGCAGCAAGCATCATTTAAAGTGAGCGCAGCACAGAGCGGGCCCTCTCCCATGTATGTCCTCTTGAAAGAGCACCGAACCAAGGCCCTCGGGTCTTTCTTGGATGCGCAAGAAAGGTTCCAGCGCTCAGTGTAGAGGAACTGCGATCTCCACTCCCGCCATGCGCCTCAGCCCCCGGCCACCATCGCCAGCGCTCGGATGCGACTGCTCCAGAGGCTGCCCGTGACGTCACGGCGGAGCTTGACAGAGGCTGCACTTCAATCCCTTCCCGGGGTCTGAGGGGCTGCTCTCCGGGCCCCCCACTCTGCATGCAAACTGTCCGGAGTAGGGCAGCAAGAGCAGCCGCCTCCGAGGAGGCCGAGCCGGGGAGGGATGCTCCAGGCATCAGCCGGGCTGCTCCATCTCCTCCTCCGCTGCCGGTCGCAGGCTCTGGGCGTCTGAGAGCACCGCGCAGCCGGAGGCACCTCCCACCCTCCCTTGACTTGTGCACACATAGGAAAGATGCGTTCATGCCGCCGCCACCGCTGCTGACTCATGGACTGAGGTCCTGCTCATCACCGGCGCTGGAGGAGGAGGAGGGCTGCAGCCACCAGCGCGGGGGGATGCTGGGACGCGCACGGCTCGGCTCCGGGGGATAAACCTCGCCTCACTCTCATCATCCCTGCGCCGCACTCCCCTCCGGACACCATGATCGCCGCTGCCTTCCTGGTGCTGCTGCGGCCGTACAGCATCCAGTGTGCCCTGCTGCTGCTGCTGCTGCTAGTGGGCACCGTGGCCACAATCATCTTCTTCTGCTGCTGGCACCGCAAGCTGCAGAAGGTCCGGCACCCCATCCGCAGCGTGTTCGCGGGACGAGCCAGGCGAGGTAAGCGGCCCAGGGTGCTGCCCCCATCACTGCGTTGGCGAGGGGGGGGGGGGGGGGGGCGGGGGAGGCAGGATGCTAGGAAAATGCATCTCTATACAGCATGCATGCCACGTATCACCGCCAGTTACCTCATGCCCTGCTCTTGTGTCATGCCACACACTCACTCATCAGTGAGTCAGTCTCCCTCCAACCAGGTCCCAAAGTAAGTGTTACTGGTAATGTGCCAAGTTGGAATCAGGACTGCGGCATGCCAGCCTCCTTCTACCCTGGCAGACAGCAGGAGGCGCCCAGAGGCGAGGAGAGGGCTGCGGAGCGCTGACACTAGTCAGTGAACTACCAGCAACCAGGGCAGAGAGGCCTGTAGGGCAACCTGAAAGTGCCAGTAGGGCTGGTCTGACAGGTCAGTGTGTGGCCCCTTTTTGGCTGTTTGTGGGCCTGTTTTCTGGTCTGGTGGGCCGGGTTTTATTGTTGATTTCCCTGATATTACCACAGACATTGCCTGCAGCAAGTACAAATGCATGCGCTGCATTGTCCCATGCCTTGAAAATCACCTATACAGTTGCTCCTTGCAAGTTAAAAACGGTTCCAAGTTGCAAATGTTGGCTACTTTTTTGCTGATTGGCTGATTGCAGACACTTTTACTTTGGTGCATTGCTTACTTTCTGACCCAGTCGACATTGTCAGCATCTTTACTATTTTTCCCAGCAATGGGGTCACCCAGAAGGGTGTCCCACTGCAGCAAGCCTATAGATACCAGTAGCAACCCGCCAGTCATCTCTAAAGGGGCTCGTACAGCATGGCCGAAAAAATGAAGGTGCAGTCATGTTTTTTGCTCATAAAAGTGTGGTGGTTTGGGTGGATGGTGGGGCTATGGTTTGAGGGGAGGAACATCTATCCCAAGGAGGAACCAGTGAGTGGTAGAGATTAATTGCTTATCTATCATTGTTGTGGTGGACGGACATTTGTGTCGCCAGATATGTCTCCCTTACTGGAGAGGGTGTTGCATCGCAGTAGCATCATGTAACTAGTTTATATTACCTCCTCGTCCTGTCTTCCTCGCCACAGTATTATACATATGAGCCTCCGGCTCCACACAGAACTCCAAGTAAATTAAAAGAGCAGCGCTCTAGTCTCCCCTCCCTCCTCCAATAGGGCCCCAGAGGCTTCATCCAATCCTATAAAAGGATACAGAACAACCAGCCCAGCCTGTTCTTTTTTTCTGCACTTCTCCGAGTGCTTTGACTTCCCTGCTGGTCAGGTGAGTGGGGCTGGGTTCCTGCTTTAGCGGTTCCCCTTGTCCTATGGTATCTAGTTGGGGGATGTTAGTGATATGCCTTATGTTAATTTTTACATTGTCGCCTTCGTTTTGTTAAGTTTTGTTTCCCCCTTCTATTGCCTAGCTGCCTCGTGTCCTGCTTCAGCGGACTTGCGTGGTTTAGTTTACCGGCTGGTTTGATCTGTTTTGGGTTCTTCTCTTCATAAGCGGGACGCTTGTGTTCTTGAGGCCGTTTTTCGTTTTTACCATTCCTTCCCGGCCGCGCGTCCTGCTGAGCGGACGTTGCACGGCCGGGTGCGGGTTCTCAGGGAGCCGGGGGCGTCCGTGGTGATATTTGCGGTCTGCGGCCTTACCTGATGCCGGTCTCCGCGCCGGCGGGCGTTTTTCTGCCTCTTCGTTTCCTGCTGAGCGGGAGGCGCATTTGGGGTTGATTGGGCTTGGCGCGCTGCGGTCGGGGCCTCTTCCTACTGCGGCGCGCGGCTCTTCCGGATGCTTTATTGCCTTCGGCTTCGGTCCGGGTGGAGTTTGTTCCGTTGCCTAGCAACCTGGGGTCCTACTTTACCTGGCTGTTCTTCGTGATGCCTGTGTTTGTTTACTTTCACTTGGCTGTCGGTCATGGATTCTTCTAACGTGGATGATCCTGATCCTTTGGACGTGCCTTCAGGTTCGGGGGTGCATGTTCCCTCTATGGAAATTTTGCAGCGGATGATAAATACTGCTGTTTCTGCTGCTTTGCAGGGTCATGTTCCTGTCCCTCCTCCTAAAAAGGCGAGGGTTGATGGCGCTACTGCTGATGCTGATTCTGATAATGAGGAGGAGGTTGATGTCAGGGGTCGCTTTGTGCAAGGTGCCGACCTGAAGGAGGTACTGGGCCACATTCGCGAAAACTTGGTGTTCCCTGCTTCTGTGATGCCTCTGGAAGACGATCTGTTCTCGCAATATCGTCGTCCCGAGCCTGATTCTTTGCCTCTCCATTCCTCTGTCTTGAAGGTCCTGGAGTATGAATGGAAGGATGTTGACAAAGGTTCTTTTCCTCGTTTCTTGAGTAAGAGGTACCCTCTTCAGGATTTTGCGGTGAAGTACCCTGCCTCCGTGAAGGTTGACTCCTTGTTGGCGAGCATGTCTTCACATGGGTCCGTTGTCTCGGAGGACTCTTCTCCTGCTGACCCGGTTGACCGTAAGGTGGATGGTGCTGTGAAACGCACTTTTGCGGCTGCCAATTTTTCTATCAGAGCTGCGGCCTATTCATCTTACACTATCCAGTCCTTGCTCAAGGATTTTCAGTCTCTGTCGGAGTTGTTAGACCAGGGGGAGGATGTTTCTTCTACCCTGGCGATGATGGAGCAGCAGGTTCGTCTGCTGTCTGATGTCTCCTTTGATTCGCTGGGGGCTGCTGCTTCTGCGGCCGGATCCTCTGTGGCTGCGAGGCGTCAGTTGTGGCTCCGTTCCTGGAAGGCTGATGCTGCACAGAAGAACTTGCTCATGAAGATCCCTTTTTCTGGGGTTAAACTTTTTGGTTCATCTCTTGACGACATGGTGAAGAAGACGGCGGAGGACCGTAAACTGCTTGCCCCTGACCGTCCTGGCAGGTTCCGTGCCTTTGGTTCCCAGCGGTCTTTTGGTTCCTCGAAGAGGGGTCGGGCTGGTCAGCCCTTTCGTGGACGGGGGCGTGGCCGGGGTGCTCCCTCCTTTGATAAGTCCCGGTTCTCCGGCGCTTCTGCCTCCTCCGCTCCTGCTTCCAAATCGTGACTGGATCGCTCCTGGGGTAGGTCCGGTTGGGGGTCGACTCTCTTGCTTCCTGGACTCTTGGCGCGAGACTGTGTCGGACAAATGGGTGCTTCAGGTGATCTCAGAGGGTTTGCGCATTGGATTTGCCCGGACGCCCCCAGACTGTTTCAGGGCCACTCCTTGTCCCAGGGATCCTGTGAAACGGTTGGCGCTTTTGGACGGCATTGCTTCCCTGGTGGTCAAGAGGGCGATCGTTCCGGTGCCCGGCGACCAATTGGGAAGAGGGGTGTACTCGATTCTTTTCCTGGTGTCCAAGCGCACAGGGGATCTTCGTCCGGTGATGGACCTGAAGTGGGTGAATACTTTCATCCCTCACCAAGGGTTCAAGATGGTTTCCCTTCCTTTGATCCTTCCTCTGATATCTCAGGGGGATTTCCTTGCATCGTTAGACCTGAAGGATGCTTACCTGCATGTTCCTCTTCATCCGGACTTTCAGAAGTTTTTCCGGTTTTGTGTACAGGGTCGTCATTACCAATTCCAGGTATTGCCTTTTGGGCTCTGCTCTGCTCCCCGGATCTTTACTAAGATTCTGGCTCCTCTTGTTGGACATTTGCATGGAGAAGGGGTTAGTGTTTTTCCTTATCTGGACGACATTCTAATTTCTGCTTCTTCTCTTCCTAAGGCGGAGTTGCATGTCCAGAAGGTGTGCCATGTCCTGACGCATCATGGGTTCCTCGTGAATGTGCCGAAGTCCTCCCTGGTTCCTGCACAAGAGTTGACTTTCATTGGGGCTCTGTTCAAGACTCTGTTGGGGATGGTGTTCCTGCCCCCTCCCCGTGTTTTGTCCCTGATGTCTGCTGTTCGTTCCCTGTTGGTGGGGGTTTCTCATCCTGTGAGCCTGTGGTTGCGTGTTCAGGGTCTGATGTCGGCCTCATTGTTGACGGTGCCGTGGGCTCGCCTCCATATGTACCCGGTGGTGTCCCACATTTTGTCGCATTGGGACCCCTGTTCCCTCGATATGGATGTTCTGGTTCCTATGTCAGAGGAGGTTCGGGTGGTCCTGGGTTGGTGGTTGGACGAGGGTCATCTGTCCAAGGGCCGCCCTTTTCTGATTGCGCCCTCCCGCGTGGTCACTACCGATGCCAGCCTGCTGGGATGGGGTGCTACTCTGGGGGTTTCGACGACTCAAGGGATTTGGCCTCAGTCGGTTTTGTCATGTTCCTCCAACTACAAGGAACTGAAGGCCGTCCTTCTGGGTCTGTTGGAATTCTCGGATCTTGTTCGGGGTCACCACGTGCAGATCCGGACGGACAATCAGGTTGTGATGTCTTATGTGAACCATCAAGGGGGGTGCAAGGTGCGCTCCCTCAGTTGCCTGGCTCGTCGGATTGGTTCTTGGGCGGAGATGCATCTGGAGTCTCTGTCTGCCATCTACCTGCCGGGTGCGGAGAACACTGTGGCGGATTGTCTGAGCCGGGTGTTTCCTTCCATGGGTTCCTTGTCTCTCACGAAGTGGGTGTTCAGGAGGTTGCAGATGATGTTTGGTTGTCCGATTGTGGACCTGTTTGCGTCCCGGGACAATGCCCAGACCCGTTGTTTTTGCACGATTATGCCTTGCCGGGACGCCTGGAGGGTGGACGCCCTTTCGTTCCCTTGGCCGGAGGGTCTGCTGTATGCGTTTCCCCCTGTTCCCCTGCTTCCAGCGGTGTTACAGAAGATCAGGAGGGAGGGGTCGCTGGTGCTTCTGATTGCGCCTTGTTGGAAGCGTCGCCCTTGGTTTCCCCTTCTGAGGGAGTTGGCTGTGTCTCCAGGTTGGCCCTTGCCGTTCGTGCCGTATCCTCTGATGGGTCCTCTTCTTCCTCTGCCTGTGTTCCGTTCCCTGGGTCTGCGGGCCTGGCTCTTGAGAGGGAGTCTCTGATGCGTGGGGGTTGTTCGGTGGCTGTGGCTGGTGTCATTCAACAGTCCCGGAGGCCTTCTACGCTTAAGTCTTACGCCAAGCATTGGGATCATTTTGCTTCTTGGTGTGTTGATCGTGGGATGCCGTTGGATGCTTTGGATCCGGCTCGCATTCTGGACTTTCTGAACGATGGGTTTGTGTTGGGATTGGCCATTTCGACCCTTCGGGCTCAGTGGGCCGCCATTCGGGCATTTCATGTACTGCCTTTGGTTTCCATTTCTCCGTTGGTTGCTCGGCTTTTTAAGGCTCTTTCTTTCCAGCGGCCACGTCCTATCATGTGTCCTCCTCCTTGGGACCTTCCTTTGGTTTTGCGTTCCTTACAGTTGGCTCCTTTCGAGCCTTTGGAGTCTGTGGACCTGAAGTTTTTGACTCTCAAGGTGGTGTTTCTGGTGGCGATTGCCTCTGCCAGGCGTATGGGGGAGTTGGGTGCTTTCCTTCGTTCTGCCCCGTTTTTGTTGGTTTTGGCGGACCGGGTGGTCTTGCGCCCTCATCCCACTTTTGTTCCTAAAGTGGATTCTTTTTTTCACCGGTCTGCCGAGGTGGTTCTTCCGGTTTTGTGTCCTGATCCCTCCTCGGCTGAGGAGTCGCTTTTGCACCTCTTAGATGTTAGGCGTGCCTTGCTGATTTACATTTCTCGCACTTCTGCCTTCTGTAAGGTTGACTGCTTGTTTGTGAATTATGGTTTGTCGCGTCAGGGTATGAAGCCCTCCCTGTCCACGATCAGTCGGTGGATCAAGGAAGCCATTCTCTTGGCTTATGCTTCGGTATCTGAGGTTCCATCCCTTCCTATTCAGGGTCGTTCCACCAGGTCGGTGGCTGTTTCCTGGGCTTCTTTCAAAGGGGTGTCTATGGAGGATGTTTGTAGGGCTGCTACGTGGTCCTCTCCGCATACCTTTATGTCCCATTACCGCCTCCAGATTGGGGGTGGGGGTTCTGTTTCGTTTGCCTCCTCTGTTTTGACTGCTGGGGTTCCTTAAGAGGTTGTCCATTTTGGGTTGTTATGCCTCTGTATATTAAAAATATGTTTTCGCTGCACTGATGGTGTGGTCTGTTTTCCTTACATGAAGCTGATTGCTTTGGTATCGGCTCATATGTATAATACTGTGGCGAGGAAGACAGGACGAGGAGGTAATGCCCCGGTTACTTACCGGTAATCTTCATTACTCCGAGTCCATGTCTTCCTCGCCACAGTATAGTTTCCCTTCCCTCCCGGCCCTGGTGGTGGCTTCATGTCTGCGGCTTGGTTTTTCAGGCTGGGCTGGTTGTTCTGTATCCTTTTATAGGATTGGATGAAGCCTCTGGGGCCCTATTGGAGGAGGGAGGGGAGACTAGAGCGCTGCTCTTTTAATTTACTTGGAGTTCTGTGTGGAGCCGGAGGCTCATATGTATAATACTGTGGCGAGGAAGACATGGACTCGGAGTAATGAAGATTACCGGTAAGTAACCGGGGCATGACTGTCTGTTGGTTTCGGATGACAGGTGACATAAACCAGCCGAGGCCGAGCATCTCTTGCCTCGCCACTTACAATCTGTAACTCAGTCTACACGAACCTTTCCCAAAAACAATTTAGCAACCGGCTTCCGCCACACCCTTAGTGACCGGTCAGCTGGACTCTCCAATAGGGGTCTAAAGCTGCCCGTGGAATTAGCCAAGGCCTGTTGAGGGTTTAGTGATGGGACTGTGCGCCATGCCCGGTAATCCACACAAATCCTGCGCTGCTGCTGCCTGCTGTTGTTTACAGTTTATCTTTTTTCTCTTTTCCGCGCAGATGCTGTGCTGAGATACCACTACCTTCGTTCAGAGGTAAAAGTTATTTCTTGATGGTTTCAATGTGGGCTTTTTCGAGGCAGAGAAGACGAATTCTTAACATTGTAGAGTGGAGCTGTTTAAATGTAAACTCTCGCGGCCACGCCAGTGGTCAGCACAATTGAAACCGGTGATTCAGTGGTCTGAGGTAAAAACAGGAATACTGCAAACAATTTGATCATTGCGGGCCTGGTTAAATAAAGTGTGACGTTTTTTAAAAGCCGAGAAGCCTTTGTGAAATAAGATAACTCTGGGCATGACAGCAGATAGGCATGTGCTCTTTTTCAAAATAAAGGCTGTGTTTCATACATAAACCTAAGCGGAGATTCTTTGGCTGAAATATTTCACCTTCCCCATTTCTATCTCTGAATCTGTATGAATGTTTTAAAACTAATAATCGTTTCCCAACTCAAGGAAAAAAAGGAACTACGTTTTTTGTTTGTTTCTTTTTATGTATTATAATACAAAAAAGAAAGCTGGAAAAGACACTCCGTTTCAAAATTAAAGTGTAGATGATTTATAAAGCGTTTCGATTAGCGGCGTGCTTTAAAATGTATGAAAATCCTCTTTCCAGAAAGAAAAATTATTTTCTAGAGTCCTCTCACCCACCAGGGTTTTACCCTAGGTGGCATGCTTCATCATTGGGGTCCTCTCAATCCGCTGCGGATTGAGGCGTGCTGCGACTTGCAGAACTACGTAGGAGCACTATTTTATTCCTGCTCCTAGTTGGTATGGTCATTAGGAATTAATGAGCTGCACACCTACTGTGTATACACCTAACACGTAATACATACAAGATGCGGTCTCCGGGCATGCCATTAGATGATTTGCCAGAGGTGCTCTTTGACAAAGGTCTGACTACAAGCCCGTCTACCCCTGCAGATCATGAGGCAAAATTCTACCTAAACTAAAATACTACGTGTCAGTGATTAACCATATGTATTACGTGTTAGGTGTATACACAGTAGGTGTGCACCTCATTAATTCCTAATTATAGGTGTGCTTAGGAATGGCACGCACGGGCTGGTCCTCATGTGGTCCTGAAGAATAGCTTTGAGGGGACAGCTCGAAACATGTCGACACAATAGTAGGGACTCTATACTCATTATAGTTAGACTTCCCATATTATTAACCCCTGATTTTAGTCATACCAACTAGGGGCAGGAATACAATATTTGCCCACTAATTAGGTATTTTTAACTTTTGTTTTTCCACTCCACTTTCACTGCACTACACATTTTCCACAACTTAGTGCTCCTACGTAGTTCCGCAAGTCACAGCACGCCTCAACCCGCAGCAGATTGAGAGGACCCCAAGGATGAAGCATGCCACCTAGGGGAAACCCTGGTGGGTAAGGGGACACTAGAAAATGCATTTCCTTTCTGGAAAGAGGATTTTCTCACATGTTCAGTGAAAACCCTGTTCTTTCCCACGGTTAGGTTTTTATTCTGGTATTCCAGATTTTGTGAAACTTCATTCAGTTAGGAGGGTGCACCTAACCTCATCCTCTATCTCCCCCATCTGTTGATTGCTTTAAAATAGCCATAACATGGAAGTATGTGATAGTTTCTATAACAGGTATACCAGAGAATTAAGTGGCCAAAAAAGTACCTATACCTACCTTACATATCAGTATGTCTTGTATCTTGTTTACAAAGGTCCATTTTATTTTACTAAATATATTTACTGCTAAACCAGAAAGTAATTTCTGTCGCTCCAATGAGATCGATGGGTGTTGGTGAACTTTGAAAGTGGTGAGGCTGCGCCAGCAAAGCAAGCAAGCACAACATCCCTTTGTGTGCCCTGGGGACTTCCCTCCCAAGAACATAAAAAAAAAAACAATTGATGCATTTCGGAGCATAATTTCACACAAATTAAATAAAAATAAAGAGTTTCTGATGGGACTCTAATTAAACATTCACATACTTTCAAGTTGTGGGCAGCCAAGTGTTAACAGCCCTATAGATGTTGGTGGCTAACCATCATTAAGAATACTTTGGAAACAATATATTTTTAACCTAATTTTTCTAAAAGTTGGATACAGAACATGAGATATTAGAGACAGTTCAAAAAACCGACTCATGACATTTTACACAGAAAATCTTCCTTAAACTGTATATAGTGTATGCCCTCAACGTCCCATTAAATTTCTTTTTTCTTCTTTCCCCTTCCAGGTAGGTTCTTAGTATATGTCTGAAAACGTACTCAGTAGTGGTATGGCTAAAAAATAAAAAATATATCCAGATCTCAAAATTACTGGCTGTTGACAAAAGATGACACATCTTTTAGAATCATACAGGAGTGGTACATGCACAGGCCTCTGACATCACTACCGATAATATAAAGTAACAGCATTTGCAAAATAAATAACAAAATGAAACCACCTGAGTTATGAAATAGCAGCCATAGCAATAAGTGCAATCTGGTACTAATAACCAAGATCAGCAATACATCTAAAAATCTGCATGGTTAGTCACACAAATATTTGCGTTCCCTTTATTTTGGAAGGGTACTACTTTTGTCTCGCATTGTGTACATTTTTAAATATACTCCCATTTTGCTTTCAAATACAAACTAGCCATTTTTGGAAACAGTTCTCCAATTACCCTAAACAAAAGCTTATGATTATAGATTTGGACCGAAATGCCATCTTTTCTTTTTTGGTTTTATGCTTGTTATGTATCCAGATATCAGATTTCATACGTGGACATATTATGACTTTCATGCACCATTATGTCAGGCCAACCTTGTACTATTTCTGACCTGGAGGAGCACATCTTCTGCCAAGAGAACTCTTATGTCACAGTCAAGGGAATGCTCCCTTCATGCTACAAAATCATGCAGATCTAGACTATACACAGGCAGTCCCTCAAACAGATATGCAGGTGTACATTCGCAGGCCTAAAAACACAAGTATGAAACTCACAAAATGTAAGCTTGGTCATAAAACAAAACAAAGAAACACAGTACATCTATATAGTGTGCTATATACAATTGCATGTGTGTGTGACCGAGCTGTCAGGGGCGAACTCCTTTCAGGACAGGAAACCTCACTCACCCGAAGGTGACATGCTTCATCATTGGGTTCCCTCCTCACACCTGGATTTCAAGGTCCATTGTGTGGGCTACACCTTCCTTGCAGAAGGAGCTGAGGTGTTTTAAGGTTGAGCAATGTTATAGGGTCAGTGAGGCACAAGTGCAAAAGGGGGAACAACCTTTACTATGCAACTTTTAGCACGCAGTGCTATTACAACGCAGACTTTAAAGCGAAAACCATTACAACGCATTACACTGGGGGGCGCTCTAGGATAGGGAATAGTTTTAATTTACTATCCAACACCTTCCCTAGTGTCCACGGGGACTGGTGTTGGAATAGTAAATTAAACTATTCACTATCCAGCACCCCCCAGTGTAATGCGTTGTAATGGAATGCGTTTTAAAACTCGCGTTGTTACAGCATGCGTGGTAAAAGCATGCGTTGTAACAACGTACATCCGTGCAAAAGAAGTGGTGGCTAAAACTATCCCCTGAAGCCAAATCCATTTTATTCAGTGGTCCACTGGGATAGGATTAAGAAGAGTTGACTCAGGGTTTTAATCAAATAAACCGCTATAGATGGTCAACATGTTTCTGCTCATGATTGACCCTTGCGGGGTTCAGGGGCATTCATCAGGACCTGGCAATTTAGTTACTCTGCTCAAAGTTGTGATAATAAAAAAAGGTATACTGGCAAACAAGATACCAGACCGGCCAGACTGGTGATGGTCCTTGTATATTCTGGGTACACGTCTTTCTAATTTGGGGGTGAATAGTGTCCACTCTCAAACCACTGGGTACGCCTTTACCGCCAAACTCTTTCATATGTGCACCAAACAACGGACGTCCCTTGAAAGACGGTGGACCCAGAATATACACGGGCCATCTCTAGTCTGGCCGTTCTGGTATCTTAGCGGCCAGTATACCTTTTATTTATTATCACAACTTTGAGCAGAGTGATTAATTTGCCAGGTACTGATGAATGCCCATGAACCCCGCTGTGGTCAATCATGGGCAGAAAACATGCTGACCATCTTAGAGGATTATTTGATTAAAACCCTGAGTCCTCTCTTTTTAATCCTTTCCTAGTGGACCACTGAATAAAATTAATTAGACCCTCGGGAGATAGTTTTATCCATCACTTCTTTTGCACGCTGCCCTGCACTGACCCTATAACACCATTCATCCATAAAATACCTCAGCTCCTCCCGCAACGGAGTTGTAGCCCACACCATAGACTGGGCAGTCCAGGTTTGAGGAGGGAACCCAATGATGAAACATGTCACCTTCGTGTGAGTGAGGGTTCTTGTCCTGAAAGGAGTTCTCCCCTGATAGCTCTCTCACACACATATACAGTCGTATATAGGACATTATAAATATGTACTGTGTTTCTTTGTTTTTGTTTTATGACAAGTGAGTTTCATGAAAGTTAGGGATTAGTACGTCATTGGTCGGACCCTTCCCACTAGACCCTTTGTGTGGATGTAATAATGAAAACACAAGTACACATACATACACAGAAACACACATCCTACTTCATGCCTTACAAACACATTGAGGAACAGGACAGGAGCATGGACATCCACAAGCTGTGAATATTGACACTTTCTTCTTTTCCTACCTGGGCACTGCCAACTCTGCTAACAGCTGGGGAACAAAGACATCCTTAGCCAATAACCATTGGAGGGAAGAATTGGGTGCTATTTACCTATATGAGGGCTGATACATACACCACCTTCCACACAGGTGGAGGTGTGCACTCCACACGTGAAAGTATGGCTACGCACTTTAGAGGCAGTCACTAGCTAAGCTGATAACCTGAATTGTCCATTAATGGTGACATGAAGGTGGTGGGGCCTACCCACAGCACCCTAATCTAGCTGCTACTTGATAAGACTAATTGAAACGATAACCATTGGGAAGGCAACAGCTGCTATCTGTGATTATAGAATCAAATACAATGCTCTCCAGCTCAGGCAAGG
This sequence comes from Lissotriton helveticus, assembly GCF_964261635.1. Classification (NCBI taxonomy): domain Eukaryota; kingdom Metazoa; phylum Chordata; class Amphibia; order Caudata; family Salamandridae; genus Lissotriton; species Lissotriton helveticus. Next base: position 518,884,303 of record NC_136067.1, on the reverse strand, counting down.
AGTTTTGAAATATAGACACAACTAGAGTTGTTACATTTTTTAATATAATTTATGTGTTATACTATCTTTGACCCTATGATCAGATTGAATGATTTCCATATGAAGTTTGAAATATATGCTGTAGAGAAACAACTACAGTTAACTATATCATTTACATAATTTACATGATGCAGTGTCTGTGACCATAACATTAAATAGAATGGTCTCCAGCTCAAGTTTAGAGTATAGTTTAGAGGGACAGAAATAGAGTTATTATATCATGTAGTGAACTCATTTCCTGCACCCTCAGTGCATCATACTAACATTTACTGGCAGGGTGATGTTAGAGGAGGAACATGTGGTAGCTGTGATCTAATAATAACCATGTGAAACTATTTACAGAGGCAGGCAACATACTCTCTTAAGGGCACTTTGCTCACCCTTAGGTTACAGAGGCAACACATCTAGACTACTTTGTGCCAGAGGTACTAGACATGGATGAATAAACAAATAGCAGCTGAAGTGTTAAAACCTACCTGACAGAGTGGTGAGTGTGACTGAACAGACTTGTGGCTAACATCTTGTTACCTCAACAATCTAGTCATAGTGATCATAGAGGTGCAGCAAAAGATTTCTTGAAAGTACCTGTGTCTCACCTTTTGGTAAAATGGGCCATGATTGAAGGGTTATTTCTAGGAAGTGTTTGGAAGAAAAAAGGTTAGGCAGCCTTTGTTGTGTGTTCAGTATACCATCGAATAATGCCCCGCCTGCACTTCAGCACTGTATAATAAAAGGGCTGTTGAAGTAGGTGGAGAAATGGAAAAAATGAAGGGGTGGGATGATGGTTAGAGAAATCTCCCCAAAATAAAACAAAATGACAGAGACATGTTAGGGTACCTCTGTAAAACAAACAAAAAAAGATAGAGGCAAGCCTTAGAGTGGATTCAGTTCCAGTCAAGATCTGCCCAAAAGATCCTCAAACGAGAGGCCACTCTTCCAGGAATAACCAAAAAAAACGAAAACAGTTGCATGGAAGTGAAGTGCAAAACAAAAAGCGAAGCATGAGTGTAGAAGGACCAAGGGAGGGGCGTGCTCACTGCAGGAAACTCACCCACTCACCTACTCAGCAGCTGTGTTCTGAAGTGGGAGTTTCCAGAGTGGAAAAAACAGGAATAGTGGAGCATGCATCGTGGTTGGCCACTCCTTCTCCTTCAGGCTTGGGTTTCCATCCTCCAAGGATGGTGGTTGGTTGCTGGCTATGGTCCTCTAGCTTGTTGGGGTGCATATCGGTGGCTTACTCGAGATGTTCAGGTCCCTTCTATTTCAGTTCTTGGTTTTCCGACCCTCACCCTGGTCTTCTTTCTATATCTTCATATGTGGAAAGTGATGAGGATTCCTGACATTCTTGGTCTTTCATGGGAGAAACACAGACTTGAATGAAACACTGGCATACAAGTTTACTTTCCTAGTACCATTTGGTTAGTTTCTTGGGATAGTGAGTCATTTATCAGCTTGGACTCCTAGGACACTAAGGCATGATTAGGGATCAAGGAGGACACCCTATGACAAATTCCTTAACCATCTTGTCGGATATAGCTGCTGCTCTGGTGTAGGAAAATGTCAGGTCACCCCCATTTTTGCTAGATTTTGTTGCTGGTTTTTTTCTCCTTACACTTATGTAGTCAGACCCATAAAAACAGGTCAAATTGGTGAAATCCCTCATTGAAAATTTTAATTGATCTATAAGTCCCTGATAATTGGTACAAAGTGTACCCAGTGCATGTAAGTACAATTGTCACTAGTTGACTGCAACACATATTGTGCCACCACTAAAGTGACAATGCAAAACGTGACTGTAGGCTTGCTACCAGTAACTTGGCTGTGCAGGTTTTAATCTCAAAATTTGGCCTATCAAAATAACATCTTTTGACAACCTAAATCTTCGTTTTAGATACTAATATTTCACCCCATAGCAGGCCTAAGTGCCCGTAAGTCAGTGTGCCTGGAACTTAAAAGTAGGACATGTAAAAGTGTAATATTAACATATCCTTACAGTGAAAATGCCCAAAGAGCAATTTTCACTGTGGCAGGGTTAACTACTTCATAGCATTGGTATAATTTATTAAAAATAATAATGTTATCTATGCCTAGGAACCAGATACAAATGTACTTCTAAGACTTATTAAAATATTTATTATAAATGCAATTCTTTGCCAATGCTGATTTGTAACACATATTTTACAAAAGCTACCTTTAGCCTGCTTAAAGCATGTAGAAGCCCATTTGTCTGAGCTTCTAACTGATAACCCAGAAGCTGAATAGCTCCTTGATTAGGTGGGAATTGGCTCACAGAGCTGAGGCAAAGGACTTGGGTGTGGGGAGGTATCCCTTTTCTCTAACAGGATGACCAGCAAAAGTGTAAACATATGATAAAGTGTTTTCAAAATTCAAAAAGTGCATTTCATTAACATGCAGAACTGTTTCATCTTAGTACATCAGATTATATAAGTGGATTCCGTTTTTGTTTTTTAAAAGTGCTAGTTTTCAACATGAATATAGAAACATTAATCACCCACCTCTCCACGACGGCCACCCTGCTAGCATCAATGCGGCCTCCAGTCACATCACAGATCAAACATTGTAGTATCTGAGAAAATGTTTGCGAGTAACCCCACACCATACAAGGACAATGAATCACAGAAGTGTGTACATCCTTGTATAGGAAATATTACATAAGACAATGCGGCCTATAAGGTATAGGAGTCACATGACATCCATACTGATAGGCATTATATTTTAAGAGTGCTTAGTCTGGAGGAACACAACCTCTGGATATAAAACATAGGTTTTGGGGTTTACTTTAATAATATTAATTATTATTTTTTACCCAATTGAAATCTCTTTAGCAACCATAGGATAATGAAAGACTGGGGGAAAACATAAAGTTCTAAACCCCTGCCTTGCAGTTTACACGCAGCTCTTAGATGCTAGGTCATGGTTCACTGTGCCATATTAGAATTGTAACTTATGAACTACAAGTAACGGGTTCAGGCAGTAACCTGCTGAGCTAGCTAGATAAAGTAGAATTCTGTGATCTGCTCATAACATGTGGTTTGCAGCGAGCACATTAACCCTCTGTGCGACTTTATGATCAGCCAAAGTCTCTTTAGCAGGTATATTAATTGCCTGAGTTTGCTTTTTTATTTATATGGGGCAATTCGACCCAAGGTTATTGGAACGCTTTACGTGAGCATCCGTTATGTTACACAAGGTCAGAGTCATTTTTTAGAGAGGGGAAGATTAAGTGATTTACCCAGATTCACAAGATGTTCAGCTAACACCAAGACTCAAACCTAGTTCCCCAGTGCCTTTGTTGGCAGCTCTGGATGCAATACCACAACCTTTCTCTCAAGAGTTATCTTGAAATTATTATTATTCCCTGCCAATTGCTGGCACACAAGGAACTCTGCAGCAGTTACTTTTAATCCCATCAGATATTTGAAAATACACTGCCCCCTGCTTGGTGCCCAGTGCAACAGCACCAATCTCACAGGCAAAGACCAGAACTTGCATAGTATAACACAGCATACTTGTCACTGTCCAACTCAGATACCATCTCCTTTTCTGCCACTCAGAAGAGAATGCGGGTGCCTTGTGATGAGCTCAATTTCTGCCGATTTGATCATACCTGGATAAATGCCCAAGAAAAAGGGGTGGCAAAGGAAAGAGTCCATCGCCAAGCGATAATCAAAGTGGACACATTCACCTTTGTGAATTATGTCAATGGCCTTGCGAGGAGCCAGCAGTGACTTACAGCACCACTGCCTGTTCGCCTGGATGTCTTTCAATGAGAACGTGGTTTATTAGTTAGGTGCGATTGGGGTCTAACATAAGTAATACATTCACTGTCCTTTAAGGTCCCATGAAAGCTTTCAGTTTTTAAACCAGAGCTCAACTCCCTGTGGCTATGGCACAGAGCAGACAGGCTTTATTTAATTACATTTTTAAAGAATTTAGAAGCAACAAATCAGTTAACAATTGAAAACACAACACAGTAACACAATAAAAACCCCACTCCAATTTATAAAAAAAGATAAAAAATAATAAGCAAAATTACACAAAAATCCGAGTGCCAAGTCTGTCTGTGATCTTCATTCTCGCTGGACCTGCGAAACTGAAGGTGATACTGTCTTTCCGTAGTTTGTCCCTCAGGGCCAGGAACCCTTTCCTTGTTTCCACCGTGTGTCGAGAGAAGTCTTGCGTTATGACAATCTTCTGGCCATTCACTTTCACGTTTTGCCCTTGGCAAAGGCGAAGATAGCTTCTGTGTGGTTGGCACGGAGCGGTTTGCATATGATTGGCCTAGGTCCTCTACTCAGTGGGGGTTTTGTTGCTGGGACTCTATAGGCCTTGTCTACTTCAAATGGCCTGTCGAAGTTCAGACCTGTAAGCTTTGGCAGGAGGTCTTCTAGTAGGGCTGTGCACGAGCCTAGGGTGTCTTCTTCTCCCTCTGGCACGCCCAAGAGCCTTATGTTCCCCTTCCTGCTCCGGTCGTCCTGTTCTGCCAACAGTTTCTGCAGATTGTAGGTTGTTTTGGCAGCTTGTCCCAGGTCTCTTTGTGCTCTGTGGGTGGAGTCTTTTAGGTCGCTAACCCTTTTTTCCACAGCGTCGATTCTGCAGTTTGTCTTGGATTGGTCCGCTCTTATAGCTGCCAGCTCAAGTTGCATGTTATCAATTGTCTTTTTCGTGGCTTTGGCTAGTTCGTTCCCGTCGTTGATTTTCTTTAGGAGTGTATCTAGTGCCGTCTCGTTTCTGTTATCGTTCTTAATCTTGGTTGGCGATTCCGAAAGGTCCTTCCTAATCTTTTTGATGTCGTTGGTGTTCTTATCATCTCGTCCTGCCATGGTGTCGAAACCTCTTCTGGCCAGATAGGTGTGCAACCTGTTGTCTCTTTGTTGTTTGGTTGGGTTGCCTTTTGTCGCTTTTTCTGTGGTTTCCTTGTGCGTGGGTGTTGTATCCACTCGGAATCTGCTTGGCCACCTGACTATCCTAGTCCTAGTCTTCGCCCCCGCCAGCTCTGAGGACTTTTCCTGCCTTTGTCTGGGCGGATTGGGCCCCCTTCTTGTTAGCTTTCACCACTTGTTGTTACCACTTGTTGTTACCGCTGTTTTGGCTAGTTGCATATGTGTGCTCGAGGCCTGCGGGTTTGCAGTTGACCTTTTTTTTCTCGCTTGCGCTGCTGCTCGTCCGCCAGCTTTTCCACTGGGTGAAGTAGCACAGCCCACCGTACCTCTTCTGCGTGCTTGGTTCTGCTCAGTGGGGAGGCATGGCGTTTTCTTGCAACTTGCCTCTTGCTTGTGGCTCTGCCAGTTCATGCCCTGCTAATGACCTTCTTGGTCTCGATTCTGCTGCTGCGCTTGATATGCTGCTTGCGGCGGACTTATGACCACGGCCTGTCTGGTATCGCTCTCCAGTGCCTGCCGTTGTTGTCTTCCGTGACTGTGGTAAAATGGCCTGTGGTGTTCGCGTCTGTTTTTAACATCCGGACATCTGAACTAAGATGGCCGCCCCCTGTATAGTTCCGGTTTCATTTCGTTTCCGGGCCGGTAGGGTCTTGTTCGTGGCAGCGTCGTGGGTAAACTTTATGCGGAGTGCTGGGCGTTTCCCCTGTGACCGCTCTTTGTCTGCATCTTCTTTCCGCTGTACCTTGATCCCTCGTTCGCCGCATTTACTGCAGGTTCTCCTGTCACAAAATGGCTGCTCCCGGTGTTGGTTTCAGTTTCGCCCGCTAGCTTTGTTATTGTTCTGCTTTGGGGGTGCTCGCCTTGTTAAGTGTGCTTGGCCTGGGTGTTGTCTGGGTCGGAGGGTTTTATTCGGGGTTGCTTTTTGTGCTTTCCGAAGGCTCGCGGATTCTGTGGTCAGCGTGCGCCCCTTCCGCTGCTTCGCCCGTCTGTAAATGGCTGCGCCTGGTGAGGCTTTCCGTTTCTTTAGCGCTTTCTTGTTCGGCTTAAGGGTGCACCCTAGTGCAGTGCTCAGCTCGGCTGCGCTTACCAGCTCGTTCACTGTCTTCCACTGCTGCCTGGTTACCGCTGGTCCTCTACTGGGCTGCCGGTGTGCTGCTCCCTACGGCTCCGTGTGCCGCCATCTTGCGCTCCTCCTCTCGGCGCTCGCCCGAACCTTTTCTTTTGCTTTCTCGCTTGTTGCACCCTTCCGACCCGGAATGGTTCTTCCTTTATGTGCCTAGAAACTTCAGACAGCTTCCCTCGTTCTTTTTTCCCTGGGTTTTGGGCTGATTCGCCGCTATAATCGCCGTTAGTTACTCGGGGTGGTGGTGGCTCCGGACTTAGGCATCTATCCTCCTCGCCATCCAAACCACGCCCATATTTTATTTCTAACTATAGCATTAGGATTAGGCAAAACAAACAGCTTAGCAAAAGCAGCAGTGCAAGCTTCTCGCATGTGACAACATAGAGCAGCCATATTAATACTAGCGCGCAGAAGCGACGGATTCCCTCCAAAGCAAAGAAACGTCATGTCACGTGAGTATGACAGACGCATGCGCAGTAGAAACCCTCGCGTAGCAGCAGCCATCTTAGATGCAAGCGTATTACAATTAGTAAAACACATAAGCAAGCTTCTCTCGGACACCCAAATGTTTATGTAAAATGTGATATTAGTAAAACAAACATGTTGATTAATTAATTAACGTTATTCGAGGTTAATGAATACAAGCAAGTTGCTTCACGTGCGAATCCTTGCTCCATCAGCCTCATTTAGGTCTACTCCATAAACTCTCTAATGTGGTTCATCACTCAATCCCATATTTGTAATCTCTATGCAGCTCCTTTAGAAGACCCAATTCTCTCATTTAACGTATTCTGAATGTGTTGTGCAGGTGATACACAATTAATTCTGAAACTGAATAGAGAAAGTGACGTGGCATGTTGTGACTTTCATACCTGCCTCAGCAACATAGCTCAATGGCAGGAAAATGCCACAATGAATTCTGATAAGAGGGAGCATGAGGAATTGGGTTATTAGTTGAGGGGGTAAGTACACACCTCAAGTAATGATCACAATCCTTAACATAGGCTCAACTGCCACTAAACTGACAGGCTTAACGTAGAGGAAATGTGTAATGTATTTATGCAGTAATTAATCAGTAATAATCTTGAAATGCAAAAGAATAAACATCCAAAAATGAATAAGAACAAAAGAGTAAAAAATAATAAACAAAATGACACCAAAATTACAAATATACAAAAAGGGGATTCAGAGATATTATTTTTTAAAATGTTTTAAGAAGATTTAGCACCAAGAAACACAAAGTGCCAATGATAGTCAATGGTCATGGTAGAAGATGACCTAGGCTCAATTTCACTCTGACCACAATGGAGCATGGGTCAGACACACTAACCTGGTCAATGATTTTACCTTGTGACTTTATCCACCACAAGAGTACACTTTTAAAGCCCCCAAGGATGTCAGGGAAGGCACTTAGGGGCAGATTTATGATAACTGTCGCATCCCCAGGGATGCGCCATTTATTTTGCGCCGCTGCTCCGCCACCCATGGTGCGCCGCATTTACAATGCGGCGCACCATGGGGCAAAAACGGCACAGATGCGTGACGCATCTGTGCCGTAAAGGTGGCGCATTGCTGGAGTTGCGTCGCAAGCGCGACGCAGCTCCAACAAGGCTCGGGGGTGCCCCATCTATACAATGCTGCATCAAGACCTACGCCTGCTTCAAGCAGGCACAGGGTTTTGACGCAGCATTGGCCTGAAAGTGACTGAGTGAAATCTTATAGATTTCACTCAGCCACTTTTGCGAGGAGCACCTGCCCCGGAACGCCCACCCTGCGCTGGAACGCCCACAAGTGGCGCAGGGCTTTACAACGTGACGCATCTGCCTAGATGCGTCACGTTGTAAATGGGTCGTAGGGATCCGCCACGTTTACGCCGCAGTTGCGTGACGCAAACGTGGCGCATTCCCATCATAAATCTGCCCCTTTGAGACTCACAGGGTGGCAAGCCAGGTCCAGTTGCCCCTGATCAGCGAGAAGTTGTAAAAAAGCCCTCTTAGAGATTATTGTGTCTATATAGCTTGAACAGGAGGTTAGCTCTAAGACCCTTGGAGTGCACTTCTTCATCCTGGATATAAGAGAGAGACTATGTCTCGTCCTCCAGGGTTCTTTTCAGGGTGTTCTGAAGAGAGTGCTTGGAGACGCCACTGTTGTATTGTCTCGGGGCATGTAGAATGTATGGAGTGCGCCCTCATTCCATTTTGGATCGATGGTCAGGGAAATGGTTGTACTGAGGGAGGACAGAGACGGTTGGCGTTCTGGCCGGTTGCTCCCTCTTCATGTTGCTTTCATCTCAAATAAATATAGATTTTAACCCACCTTGTATGGCCACCATTTCTTCGCTGGTGATGAGGTGGGACGGCAAAGAGAAGAGTGTTCTGTCATAGGAGCTGGCAGCAATGAAGCAGAGAAACACGGAAACAGTAGCAAAGAAGCAGTGCAGCCAAACTTGCGCAAGGCTCTCGCAAGTGAGGAGGCACTGTGTGCTCAACCTTGGGGCCGGCGCAGAACCAGTGCGCCTAGATTGAGTGACTGTTGGCAAACCCATGTGAGTAAGGTGGGCCACCAGAAGGATTGTGACCACTCGTTTCAACAGAGACTGAGGAAAAACATGATGAAGTTTTGTTGAAAGGGCTGGGAACCTTACAACATGAAGGGTTGACCATAAAGATGGAAAATGTTAAGATTTGCATCAAGGGGTGCATGGGTTGGATCTAACGTCTTTATCACCAAAGCTGAAGTTGGTGAAGTCCATTGAAGAGGATCCGTTGACACAGGACAAAGATCATTTGAGGTCCTTTTAAGGGCTGGCCGAATACTGTTCACCATTCATCCCTAGGTTTGCGGACAAAACTGAGTGTATGTGTAAGTTTATGTTAAAGAATGCCAGATTTGATTGGTGCGTTGAATGTGAGCAGGGGATTAAGCAGCATAAGAGAGAGATTACATCTGCTCCTGTACTCAAGCCTTTTGATGTACATGATAAGAGTATTGTGTATATGGATGCCAGTGCCTTAGGTTTGGGTTTTGTACTCTTACAACAGGGACATGGAAAGGAAGTAACTATTGCGTATGCCTCAAGACCGCTGAGAGATACTACACGTATGTATACTGCAATAGAAAGGGAAGCTCAGGTGTGCTGTGGGGGGTGAATCATTTCAAGACATTTGAGTGGGGAACAGAATTTCTGAATCTCACCGATCACCACCCCTTAGTTGATGTGTTTAGTAATAAAAGGAAAAGTATAGCTTCATCCAGAATTTTGCATTGGGTTATGAGAATGTTGGAATTCTTTTACACCATGGAATATATGCTTGGCCAGAAGAATGTGGTGGCTGACTGTATATCGAGGTTGCCAATAAGTAACCCGAGCAACGATGAGGTTGAAGATGGTGGGCAATTGGTTATCAACATGTACATAATTACGGAAGGTCTCATAGAGCATGAAGAGTGGTTGTAAGCTGTGACCTTACACAAGGTTGTGGGACACATGATTGTTGGGAGGCCGGCGAAAGGGAAGGTTTCTGAGAAGGTGGAGTCATTTCGGAATGTTAGTAAGGAATTTTTGATGTAGGATAACATTTTGTTACGAGGGGAGTTGTTGGTGGCACCAGAGGCGTTAAGAATACACTTCTTGTTGTTGGCTCATGAGGGCCATGGCAGTATGAGTGCGCCCAAGTGTAGGGTGAAAGCAGAACACTGGTGGACAAAGATGTGGAGAGGATGGTGTGGGAGTGTTTATCATGTGCATGGAGTGATAAATCACACAAGACGGTGGGATATCCCCCGGTTGAAGTCGAAAAAATGGATGCTGCCTGAAGAAAAATTGGTCTGGACATCTCTGGGGCATATAATGTGTTGGCTTGCAGTCCCACACATGCTATGATAGTTGTTGATTAATATTTGAGGTAGCCTGAGGAATTTGAGGATCAGGTGACAACCCAAGATGTGATAACATTTTTGGAGGAGCTTTGGGAAACAAAAAAATAACCTAATAAACTGTCTCACTGAACTCGCAGATTGGATGTCCCAGCACTGTTTAAAACTAAATGCCAGAAAATCAGAAATCCTGCTTTTCGGTGGTGCCCAGGATATCTGGGACAATAGCTGGTAGCCCCAGGCACTAGGCACCGCCCCAGAATCCAAGAGAGCGGCAAAAAACCTGGGCGTTATTTTTGATGACTTCCTATCTATGCTGGACCAAGTACGCACATTGTGCGGTAAAGCCTATGCCACACTGAAACTTTTTAGACAACTCTTTCCCTGGATTCCACAAAACTGCAGACAAACAATCACCCAGGCTCTGCTTATGAGCAGACTCGACTATGGCAATGCCCTTTAAGTAGGCATGGCTGAATATCTTTTTACCAGACTCCAGGTAGTTCAAAGTGCTGCCGCCAAACTAATATGTAACAAAATAAAATACAGTTTAGCATCTCTCTGCCTGAGGGAACTACACTGGCTCCCAGTCCTCTAAAGGGCTAGTTTCAAGCTCCTATGTTTTGCGCCTAAAAACGCTTCATAAAAATTAACCACAAATTCTACATGATAAACTACAATTCCACATTCCCTCACGTAACTTGAGATCATGCCATCAAGCTCTTGCCTCCATCAAGCGCACTTCCAAGGGCAGAATGGGTCCTTCTCCAAATCAGCTGCGGTCCTCTGGAACAACCAACCCCTTGATCTTTGCCTGACAGACGACTACTTACTGTTTAGGAAAAAATTGAAAACCATCCTGTGTCCTAGACACTGACCCTACCAATGATCAATCACACCTTACTCTAATCCGTCTTAGCGCTGTGATGTCCCGTGGGATGATTGATGCGCTTTATAAATACTGCTAAAAAGAAATCCAAATACAAATATTGGGACCAGACCTGTCAAGCAGGATGTGACATTCAAGCAGGATTTTACACTTTAATGTCAAAAAGACTCTACACAGACCCCTTGCATATTCTGTCAGGACAAGATGGGGCATCTCTCCCCATTCAGGTTATTATTTTCTTTACTCTTCGGAGAAAGTTCACACTTCATTCACTCCTATTTAAATGCTGATTACTGGCAGCTGAAGGGGGAGAGCAAAATGCAGATTCAGCTCCCAGGGCCTTAGGCAGGGTAAATATAACTTTTCAAAAAATGTCTTTTCTGCCATATTTATTGTTTTACTATGGCACACCTAGCCTCGCTACAATGAATATAGCTTTGAGGTGCTAGTCACTGTAAGGAAATGGCGAACATTAAACTTTTACATGTCCTACTTTAAAGTACCATGAATCCTTCCTTATCGGGAATAGGAGCTGCTTAGGGGTTAATTATAAATATTTAAAAGGAAAGATTAGACCTGTCAATAGGGATTATTGTTAAAGGTCGAATTTCTGTAAACCCTGCAAGCTACTGCAGTCATGTTCACGTTATCATTGTAGTGAGTGCCACAATGAGTGCTGCAGTTCACTGGTGACATTTAACTTAGACCCTGGGTCCACCTTAGTACCATATACTAGGGACTTGTAGATAAATTAAATATGCCAATCAGGGGGTTTACCAATTTTGCCATGTTAAAAGGAGGAGCACAAGCAGTTTACTACTGTTTAGCAGGGCTAAAGTATACATAGTCCTTGGGCAATAAAAACAGCATTTTGAAGGTAGGCAGAACATTTAATGATGACCCAGCAGGAAGGGCAAATTTCCATCAGGGAGGGATTGGTAGTGAGGGCTTCCCTTCTATATGAGTATCTGGTTGGTGGCCCGTTTCCTAAACTGTGTGTCACGAACCACTCGATTTTCATTGGGATGCGAATGTTGTGGTCTTCAGAAGGTGAAGAAGCAATAAACATGGATGCCTTTAAATTTTGCATTCATCTTGTTACGTCTGCTGTTCTTCAAAGACAACTCAAATGTCAGCCTAAGCCTTCTGACAAATTGCTGCTTATTCTTTAAACATGGGGATTGGTGTTTACTTTTCCTTCTCTGACTGCACAGTAAGAGGAGTTTTAAAAGTGAACTGTGACAAACTTGCTGGGTACAACGAGTGACAAAGGAACGGCTGTAGTATGTCATTTGTTTGTAACACACAACAAAATGTAAACACCAGTAAATAAACTGTGTATATATTTCAGAATGTATCAGCAGCCAGGAAAGCCTGAATTAAGCACAATTCTGAAGTTTGATGGAAACAAAGATTTTAGTACACTCAAAATAAATCAAGACACGTTACTTGATGATGTGCAAATGACAAATATTCACTGACATTTGATATTCACACATCATCATTTGTGTGCATGAATACCTGCTCTGAGACCGAGACTAGAGGCTGAGCAGGTATTGTTTAAGGCAGGCACGCCTCTCTCATACACACCTAGCATTACCACCCTGACCAGTTCTGCACTGAGGACTGTACATCAGCGGAGACTGTGTATGCAGCCGGCTGAGCCAGTGAGTGTAATAGACATAGAGACACTTCTCGAGGACTTGGCAAGCTGCATTATTTTATTTTACCCCACCTAGCAGTGTAGTGTTGTGACTTTACTAGAAACAAGGTATTATTAAATTAATGGCACCACAGTAATTTCACACTGAGGAGTGGTTAAGTATTTCTGGTGAAAACACTTGACTGTACCAATGTGATACATTGCATATTACCAAAACTACCATCAGTTTAAAAGGGCAATAGGTTAGTGCCCTTCCATTTCTGGTGATTTGCCTCAGTTTTAAGACTTTCTTAGAGTTTCTTGTTGAACAAATAGGTGTAATTTCTGATATCCCTCGTCTTTACTTCTTGATTTTGCTTGCAAAAAAGTGTCACTCATAATTACACTGAAATGTTAAAAATGTCACACATAGCAATCTGAAACCATGGCAGCTATAGTGCTACATAGTGTTATCAGTAAAACTGTATATCTGTGCTGTCTGTAAGTGACCGTGTGCTACCACACAATGGTTTAGTAATATATTTGAGACAGTGTGCCCTAAAATGCACCACCAGCTACCTACTACACCCTTACCACTGTTATGCTGAATATATTTGCTACACTTTTTCTTTGTGTGAAGCTAAGATTTTTCACAATCCCTATGACTTCAGTGATTTAACATTAATAATCTGCACCCCCACTCTGAGAATTATGCCAGCACCACTAGTACAAAGGTGCTTAAATATGTCCCTAAGTGCAGTTTCAAAACAAACCCTTGCAAGTATTCCCAAGCAAGACTCCATGTGAACCTAACAGTATTTATTGCTACTTAATTTTTCATTTTACAAAGCCATTTCAACAGAGAATATGGTCACTATATGTGATCATAGGGATGAAAACCTGGGAGAGGAACATGGCGGCAGGCTGACGTCTGCCGTGGGAGCTCCGGACCGGGAGGTGGTTTTCCCCGAAGAGAAGGCAGCGATAGAAGCTCTAAAATGGTGAGGACAGAGCGGACGATATAGTGGCTCGTTACGAGGCAGTTTTTTTTGACGAGGCATTCCCTGTGTTTTCTTCTCCCCTTCACCAAACGGAGAAACGAGCACCCGGCACTAGGACCCAGGAGAAGACCCAGGAGAGACGGTGATGGTGACGGTGACGGAGTCGGGACGTGAAGGGTGCCGGCCGGCGGGTGAGGTAGTTGCAGAACGCTCTCAGGCGGGGTAGTAGGAGCGTGTACAGGCTCCTTCCTCACCCGAGCTTAGATCCATGGTGGGAAGGGAAGCCGGAAAGGCAGCTGGTGAAGCGACAGGAGCAGGCATCACACCGTCGAAGGAGAGGAGGAGTTCTGGCGGTGCAGTGCGGGGTCCAGGTGACTGGGCTTGTGCTTGGGGGCATGCCAGGCGGTTGCTGACAAGAGTAAGCCTCAGCTCGCCTCTAATTAACAATTTTCTCCACCACGCACTATCTAAGGAGGGGGGCAAGGAGGGGGATCAAGTGTTTAAGAACTCGAGGGGTATTGTTGTGCTAAAACTGAGAAGTGGAGGGACATTATGTGAGTTGCAGAGTTTGTTACGGGACAAGGGCATGGACATAGGAGCAAGCCCAGCCTCAGTGATTTCACACACATATCCTCGGCAAGAAGAAGGGATAGTTGTTCTCTCGGGGAGCCTTGTCGGGGAGGAGGACAAGAGTAAGACTAGAAAGAAAGATAGGGGAAGTAGTAAGGAGCCTTTTAACGCACCCCCCCGTCCCAACTGCCAGGAACAGATATCAGCTGAGGTCGAGACTTGCAATACAGAAGACAGGAGTCGAGGTCCCTTACACTGCTAAGGCAGGAGCCATCCCAATCCCGATCTCCCCGATAGAAAGAAGGAGGGACATGAGGGGTAATAACTCGGGGGAAGTGAACAAGCAAAGGCAGAAGCCCCTGAAGGCGCGCGGGACAAAACCAAAGCCTACCCCTTCCTTAAAGGCCTATTTTAAAATTATGGAGAAGGTGGTAGATATCTCAGCAGGGGGGGGGAGTAAGGAACTACCCGGGTCGGGACTTACAGATAATACAGTTGATACCCTGAGTGTTCCTCTCCCCAGCCCCTCCGGCTCCCCTGGCTCACTCAGTCACCCACCATCAGAAGACCCGAAAGGTGCAGCTGCACCAAGTGTCTGCAGTCTACTTGATCATACTTCTCCCATCATACCAGGCGTCTCCTTCACAGTTCCTCTCAAAAATAGCTATACGGTGTTGGCAGAGTTAGAGGATAACGTAAGTCAGGAGAGGTTGGAGGAAGAGCTAGTGCAAGTAGAAGAAGATAGTACAGAGGGGATAGGACAGAATTCATCGCAAGGGGCTCAAGCTAGTCCCTTGCCTCTTGTAAGAACGTTGTCAACAACCCCCGATGCAGGTTTGTCACAGGTTGGGACTCTCCTTTTAAGTCTCAGAGAGGACCTTTTGACAAAACTCGATCAGAAATTTGATACATCCGAGGCAAACCAAAAAATCATTCATGAGCAGTGTGCTAGCTTGGAACAAAAATTGGTGGATGTAAGCAAACGCACAGAGGTGCTCGAGGAAGAAGTTAGCCTGTTAACGGGGGCTTCAAAAAGACATGATAGGGACATTGAGGCACTAAGAACACAAAATAGGGCTCTACAGATGGATGTGGAAAGACTCGAAATTCACTCTAGAAGGAACAATTTGAAATTCTTGAAAATACCAGAAGGGACAGAAAATGGGGATGTCAAGGCCCTCATTTGTAAAATCCTTAGAGAGGGTGTCCTTAAGGATTGTCCAGATATAGACCTTGAGGGCGAGATACAAAGAGCCCACAGAGATCCCTTTCGGCAGCGTCAAGGGAGGTTAGGTCCAAGAAAAATTTTGGTGAATTTTCTGTCCTTTTGAATTTGAATTTGAATTTAAAAGTATTTGTGCAGCGCACTTCTACCTAGCGGTTTCATGGCGCTATTGCGTTACGGAGGGTAGCAGCAGTAGGGGGGGGTTAGACAGAGTAGGCTTTAGTGAACAGGAAGGTTTTAAGATCCTTCCGGAACTGGGTATAGGAGGGCGAGGTGCGGAGGGCAACGGGAAGGGAATTAATCCTGAGTAGAGCTCTGCAGGAAAAATCCCTACAATTCGGATCAGCTAACTACTTGATCCGATCTGATGTGGGGAAGGTAACAGCACAGAGGCAGTGGGAGTTGGGGAGCCGAATGCCTGAGCTTAGGAGTTTAGGGGCACAGGTGCAGATGAAGTTCCCTGCTTTTCTAAGAGTAGTTTGGAAAAACAAGACATCCAACTTTAACTCTGCCCAAGATGTTGACTCCTTTCTCACTTTGATGCGAGAGAATACGCCTCAGTAAGAGATATTAATTGGTCAAAGGCAGTAGGACGTAGGAAACCCCGGGGGAGGCAGAGATTATAATCAGCAAGAAATATAGTTCAGAATGTAAGTAATACACGTATACACGTATCACGTATCACGGTGAACAATGGGGTAAGTGAAAGGGAAGAAAAGGGGAAAAGGGGAAAGAAGAAAGGAAAAGAAAAAAAAAAGAAAAAAAATGGGTGGAGAAAGGGAGAAAAAAAAAGGAAAAATATATATATATATGTATATATGTATATATAACGAGAAAATGTAATCTGTAAGGGGAGGAGAAGAGAGGTGGAAAAAAGGGGGAAAGGAAGAAAGGGTAGAAAGGAAAAAAAAAAAAAAAAAACATGAATGACCTCCTTCTATTGTTTTTTTTTTTTTTCTTTTTTTTAGCTTTTGTCACATTTACTAAGTTAAACAAACCACAAGGGTCACCATCCAGGGGTCTGGCGAGCTCCCGACTGGCGACAGGATCGCCGTAGGAGTAAAGGGGGGGTGGTTCCTCAGGGGAGGGGGGTGGGAGGGTGGGGAGCAGGGGGAAAAAGAAAAAAAATAAATCCTCATATATGTTTGAAACTAAACCACACACAGGTAGGGAACCGGCTCAGAATTCATAGAGTGAATATAGGGAATTATGGCCAATATGATAGGTAGAATAAAACTAATAAGCTGGAATGTTAATGGGTTAAGGGATAGGAAGAAAGCAAGAAGGGTTATTGATTTTTTGTTCAGATCAGGGGCACATATCTGTTTACTGGAGGAGACGCATTTGGAAAGGGAAGAATGTAATCAAATCTTTGGGAAATGTAGATGGGTCCAGGATGCTGTCTCCTCGGGCCAAAGCGGCAGTACACGGGGGGTGGCCATAATCATTAGAGCAGGCATGGGGATCAGGCTAATTAAACATGAAACAGACAACTCAGGCAGATGGTTGATAACTTCCTTGATTGTAGGAAGTACCCCTTTAGTTTGTGCAGTCTACTATGGCCCGAATTTAGATGCTCCGGGGGCTCTGCTGAAACTTAAAACCAACTTAATAGAGACAGCAGGCCCCATAATTTTAGGGGGAGATTTCAACTTGATATTCGATAGAGAACTAGATAAAACATCAAGAGTGAGATTTTCCCCCCCTAAAAAAACAAGTCAGGAATTGAAGAACCTTATGAGAGATTTTAACCTGATAGATATTTGGAGACTTAAAAACCCGGGGGGAAGAGATTATTCTTTCTACAGCAGAAGGTATGGGCATCATTCTCGGATAGATTTTTTCCTGCTAGACAATAACCTCTCATCAGCAGTTGACTCCATAGCATATGTTCCGGCAATTCTGTCAGACCATTCAATGGTGGAAATGGTGGTCAAATTAAAACAGGAAAAACAACAAAGGAGATGGGCATTGGACCGGACATTGTTACTGGAAGAAGGGGTCAGACAGGACCTAGTGACCCAGTCTGAAGAGTTCTTTAGGGTCAATACTGGATCGGCAAGTAAACAAATTGTGTGGGAAACATATAAAGCCTTTTCCCGAGGTTTATTAACAACCCTGATGATCAGGAGGAACAGTCTGAGGAAAGAGCAAAGAGAAGCTGGGATTCTGAGAATCAAGCTCAAGGAACTGGAGTTGCAGAAGGCATCGGCCGAGGAGTCGGATAATAGGCCACTCCTCCAGAGGGAATTGGACGGTTTGCGAGCAGAATTCCAAGCGGGGATGGATAAGGCTCTGAAGGAAAAGTGGGACACAAGTAATCTACAACAGTTTGCCTATGGTGAGAAGTGTGGGCGTCTCCTAGCTTGGAAGGCTCGAGCGGACAGAACTAGAAACCAGATAGACAGTTTGGTATTAACAAGCACAGGGGAAAAAACCAACGAGGATGACCTCATCAGGGAAGAAGCAAAGAGATATATGCAGTCTTTATACGGAACTAACCCCTCTCTGGGTAGGCAACAAGCAGAATCGTGGTTTGCAAATGTACAGCTCCCTGAGTTGTCGGATTCTGACAGGTCTTATCTCAGTTCAGAAATCAAGGAAGGGGAAGTCAGGGCTCAGTTGGTGAAAATGGCTAAGGGCAAAGCCGCAGGTCCTGATGGGCTGCCGGTCGAACTGTTCAAGATCGTTTTAGAGCAGATTATAGGGGTTCTGACTCTATTGTTTAACGAAATCTTACTCTTGGGGGGGCAGGTCCCTAGGTCATGGGCGGAGGCGACGGTCACATTACTGTTGAAGCCAAATAAGGACCCGAGTAGGATAGAGTCTTATAGGTCCATTTCACTACTAAACGTGGACTATAAGGTATTCTCGGGGGTGCTGGCAACGAGATTAGCAAAGGTTGTAAAATCGGTGGTACATTGTGACCAAAGGGGCTTCATCCCGGATAGGCAGCTCAACGAGTTGACCTTTCAAGTTGTGGCAGCGATGGATGTTGCTCAAGAAATGAAGCAGCCTCTGACCATAGTAGCAGTCGACGCCGCAAAGGCTTTTGACCAGGTGGACTGGGACTACCTCTGGATGGCGATGGAAAAATTCGGCTTTCCTATGAGTTACATAACTGCCATTAAGCTCCTATACTCAGCCCCGACAGCTAAGGTTCTAGTAAATGGTTCCCTGACTGAGCAGTTTTTTATTTTTCGAGGCACACGACAGGGATGTCCCTTATCCCCCCTTTTGTTCGATTTGTATATAGAGCCTTTTGTTTGTCTGTTAAGAGCGGATCCAATAATTAAACCCTTTAAGATCGCGGATATGGAGTTGAAACTGGCATTGTATGCTGATGATTTGCTAATGTATACAATAAATCCTGATGTAGCAATACCCAGACTATTAGATCTAGCTAAGGGGTTTGGTAATATTTCAGGGTATTCTATCAATGCTGAAAAAACGGAAATAATGGAATGGAATCAGCAGATTAGCTCGATGGGGAAAAAGAATAAAATGAGGTATTTGGGAATCCATCTGGTCAATAAGATTGAAGAAATCCCCAAAACCAATCTAGAAAGGTTGATGAAAGACACAATCGCTCTGTTACAACGCTGGTCCTCACTACCTTTAAATATCTACGGGAGAGTGAACCTCTTGAAGATGATAGTCCTTCCTAAAATTACTTTTTTATTTAATGCTATCCCTTTATCTTTTCCAGTACCTTTAATTAAAAAACTCCAAGGAAAATTGGGTTCATTTATTTGGAATGCCAAAGGTCCTCGAATAGCGTGGAAAAAACTAAGAAGAGGTCTCAAGACAGGAGGGCTCGCCTTCCCTGACCTACTGTTGTATTGCCACGCTTTTCATTTTAAGCACTTTAGAACCATGGCGGCCCGTCTGGACGAATCATCGATGGGCTAGCTATTCTCTGCCTTGTTAAAAGATGTACCTCAGGGATTAACTTTTTTCCTGTATAAGTTTGGGGACCCAACATTTTTAAAAAAAAGTGAGGTTGAAGATCTTGAGGTCAGCTTTGAAAAACTGGGTATTTGTAAGGAACAAATTAAATATTTCTTATTATACACCGCAGGCACCTATATGGGACTCACCAGGCCTTCCAGCCTGTCTAAATGATCATTTATCCTTACCATTGAAGCAGGCAGGGTTGGAGAGCTGGGGAGACCTGCAGGGAGATGGCCAACTTTTAAGTTGGGATATATTGTCGAATCTAACTAGGGGATCTCTGACGCGGTTTAAATACTATCAGCTATCAGGCTGGTGGGCAACGAGACCTATGACACCCGGAGAAAACAATCCCCCTAACCCCAAATTTGAAGCGGTAACTAGAAGGGGTAAGTGGAAGAGCCAAATATCTTTTTGGTATTCGGCATTGTTAGAGGGTGAGGATGTTACGGAGGCTGAAATCAGCAAATTGTGGTGCAACGCTTTTACCCCGGCTAGTGGGTCCTTCATGGATTTCTGGCACGACTCTTTCAGGGTGTTAAACGCCATTATCAAGCCTGCAGCTCTGAAAAGGAATCATATATACACTATGTACAGGGTTTATATAACTCCCAAAAAACTGGCCAAGTTTTCAAACATAGATTACAACTGCCCAAGGTGTGGCCTTCTGAAAGCAGATGATGTACATATGTTCGTAGATTGCCCGGAATTGGTGGAATATTGGAGTAAGATAAGGGAATTTCTAGAAGAAGTCCTCTTAATGTCTATATCAGTCCCAAGGTTTACAATAATGTCTGGGCTAGTCACGAACTATCAGGTTAATGATCTTCCCACGAAATTTGTATTCTACATTATCCTGTTAGCAAGGCGTGAGATCTGCAGGGTGTGGAAAGATCCAACTCCCCCCACCTTTGCTAACTGCCTGAGGCAGATTATGATAACGAGCAAATCAGATGTGGCATGTGATCCCAGAAGCGAGACGAATGTTTGGGCGGCCATGGCGGCATGGCAATCTCGATGATTGGTATTCCAATGATGTGTCTGGAGCCCTGCTGGTTCCCCAATCTCCTAAGTAGCATGGGGCGCCCAAAGATCGGCAAAAAGAGGAGTTTGGAGGGGAAAGCAGTGGCAACTTGAGGGTACGGGCAAACCAAATTGCATCTGGTCGAAATTAACAAGGGCCGGTACAGAATGACCAGTGGTGCATGGAGGAGCCAGTTTCCCATCAAGAGTTCCATCTGTGATATATGAGGATTACCAAAAAAAAAAAACTAAAAAAAAAAAACTATATGTGATCATACACAATCATCCCACTCGTGTATGACTTTCACACATACATTGAGAAATATGTATGTGGCCTAATAGCCAGAGGTTACCTATCTCGAGACCGAAGGACTCGACCTCTACGCACAATAGCTGTGGTGATTCAACCAAATAAACACTCTATAGCAAATGTTAGACTTTAACATATCACATTCATGATGATTTAATTCGACACCAGAATGCAAACTTCTGTTGAATTCCTAATGAAAATTCATAAACATGCATCATTACATTATAAACAATTGAAAAATATCACAGTGTGCGAACATACATTTTTTTTTCAACAACTTCTTCTGTGATTCTTCTTTAGCTCAATACATTTTGGGCCATGCTTGACCCTTCATCAGGAGAGTACTAATCTACAAAAACAATATATAAACGGTCATCAGCATCTTTTTTCAGCTAAGGAGAAAATTGCTTAATACAATATTGCAAAAGTGTCCTTCACTTAACATCAAAAACTCTCGTTTCAGGGTAAATGTGTGCTTGAAGGGATGACGCTCGAGCCACCAGCACCACACACACGTGTGAATCGTGAAACTTAAGATTTAAAAGGAAAGCGAAGTAAAACATGCCTACATGCTCTAGCTTCCAGCAGAATAACGTAAATCTGAAAATATAACACCTCTGTCATTTTCTGACCTACACTCTTAAACAAGTGTCAGAGTACTGCTACGCTGTAAAAACGCCTTAGAGGAAACCTGCTCTTACCAGAAAATCACGGTCTGGTGAGTCCCGATATCCTAATAAAAACTGCTCTGTCTGTTCTGTAACCTCCTCAACTCCTGTGGTTCTGCAAACAAATAAATGCCATAAATAAAGGGCTCCCGAGCCACTAAACTCTACAAACTCGAACTGCCAGGGATTTCCCTCACCTATTGAAACCATTCTCGGCGCGTCCTCAAACTCTTCGGTTTACCCGCTTCTGAACAGCTGCTCGGATCACCACAAGTCCTACGAACTTGTGCGGGGCCATGAACATAAACGACGGACTTAGTTTAAGCGCCATCTTGGAAAGGCAATACTAGTTGAGCATCAATACTGAACAAAACTTTATCAAAACAGCCACTCTGAAGGGTGCAGCCACTCGTGGAGTGAAGCTCCTATCCTCGTGTTCCCCAACTAAACTTTGCGTCTTAAATGACTACAGATGATCGAATAATAAAACAACCGACAAAGGACAGGTGTTGAAAAACTGAAAAAGTGCTCAGGGTGGGAAATAAATGTTGTGTGTGAAAACCTTAAGGACATCCTTCAAAAATACTTAGGTATAAACACTTAAATGTACACAAAAATATATATATACAAAACACATAAATTTCTTGAGCATTGCACAGTATCCAGATAATGACTTCCAACATATGCATATTACAAAAAACACGCAAAATCTATGTGTTCATTTAACCCCCTTGGATCTTGAGTACCTATTTTTTTGATCCAAAAAGTCTCTCTTTGAAGGAGGGATCGGGTTCGATCCGCACCTTCAGAGAGTAAAACTTTAGGTTTTTTGATAAGTAGGCTAACATTAAAATTAGAAATTAAAAATAAATGTATTTATAAAGGGCAGTGCATCTCAATATAATTTCAAAACTAATAGCCAGAGGTGCCAACTTTGAATAAAGGGAACTAGGTTTGAATCCCGTCATTGTCTCAACATTCTTTGATTTGGAGCAAATTACTTAAACTCCTGTGCTTAAAATAATTTGACCTTGTTAAATGGAATCTGATGCTCAAGTAAGGCACTCCAATGCCCATATAAGTTTGCCAATTATATATATGGAGTCCAAAATGTGCCACTAGTCCTTGTTTTAGCACCACATGGATAAAAGCATTACCCTATACAGTATCAGTGGTTTGTGCAAATTTGCAATAATCACTGGTATCAACACCAAGATTTGTCAGAAGCCTTGTGATTTTAGCGAACGTGTGATACAGGCTAACACCTTACTCTGAGAAGTGTTCCAGCTACAGACTCTAAGGCAGTACACCATCTGCCACTTTTATTGGGCATTGTCCGATGAAGACATATGAAATGGCGAGGTCAAAGTTGTGACTTTTACAAACAGTTGTTGTTAGAAAGGAATAACAAAAATGGTAAGGAGTTTGTTATTTTGGTAGTTCACAGCAATTTGAACGTATGCCTACTATTACATTGAAAAAATCACTCCCCCCTCAGGTCCAATAAAGCTTGCTGGTTCGCAAAAGTTTGTCGTTCTAAAAATTGGGTTATGGTTCTAAAAAGTTTGGGAAGCACTGTCATAGGGAGGTGGCCCTTGCCTGCATAGACAGTGAAAAATCTGGTGACACATTTGATGAATAGCTTTCTATGTGACCAATGATAACTAAAATATCAATCTCATGTTTTCTCCGCCTCAAAGTAAGGAAGAAAATGTTACCAAGTGCTCCAAATATTTTACATTACACCATTTTGCAGGCAATTGTGGGGTTCCATACAGATTATGGCAGTACTCTGTATCTTGGACTTCTGACCTTCAATCCTTATAAATTACAAATTGTACAAAACACATCAGCACATTTGCTACTCAGGCTGCTTCAAAGGATCCCAGCTTCAGGACTTCTGCCTTCCCCACACTGGTTTCTGGTGGAGAAGAGGGGGCTTTTCAAAAGCCTTTCAATGTGCTGTAAGGAATTGCCTTTAAATGTTTTTATGGTAGTGGAAAGCACGTAATTTAAGATCTGCTTCTACATCTTTGCTGGTGGTCCCTGATATAAAGAAAATGACTGTCGGGGAGCAGGGGTTTTTAATTCCAAGTAGCTGTAACATAGAATATTATTCCCATTGAGGTTAAGTCCTCTGACAATTTACTAGCCTTTAGGAAGAGATTTAAGGATTGCATATTCAGTTCATAGGAACATTGATCTTGTTCTTGTAGTATATATTAGAGGGCTTATTTACAAGCCCCTTGCGCCGCTGATGCGTCACATTTTGTGATGCACAGGCGGCGCAGCCTGCTGCCCCATATTTACAAGGACACGCAAAGCGAACCTGCGTGGCCCTGCAAATATGGCCCCTTTACATGTAACACTTTGTGTGAAAAGGGCGTGCCATGGATGTTGCTGTCGGCATTCACACGTAAAAACCATGGCTTCTGCCACATTCAAAGATTTCAAGAAATCGCAAACCTGTAAATGCGTCAGAATGCTAGGACTCCCCAGGGGAGGTGCAACGAGGAGAAATGTTTCCATTTCTCCTGTCTTTCTTCTTCCTATGAGTGCTGTATTATGAGTGTTGCATTATGCAGCATGCATAGGATGAGGAAATCACCTTCTGTGATGGCATCCCTGTGACGCAGGCACCCTTTCACCATTGTGCAAGGGTGCCTACGTTAGTGCATGACAGCTAATTGTGCACCAGCGCAGGGGAGAGCGAAGGAACACGTCATATTGTTGTAGATAGGACGCATCCCTTTGCTTCGGAACTAACGCAACGTGGCGCAGCCAAATGGCTTGCTGCAACGCACTGTATTACTTCCTTGTAAATAAGCCCCATGGTCTTAAACATAGTGCAAGCATACACTTGGGTAATTGTTTGTCTGAGTAACTTAAATAGTAACTATGGCACATAGAGACGAATTGTGGAGCCCGGGCATCTAAGCACCCCCCCAAGACAAGGCCTGGGCCTTATACAGCGCTACAGTAGATATGTGAGGTTAACTTACTCTTTGCAAGTTCAAATTTATTTTTCGTTTGTAACTCATTCGAGTCTGTAATTCCTAAATACATGTAATACCAAACCCATAAACATAAGCAGTGAAGGTATTTATAGATTTGCCAGAATAGTGGACAAACATACTTCTGTCCGAATGGACAAAGTCTCAAGTGCGAAAGTCAATTGCATTTACTATGACATATTGTAATGATACTGAAATGTGGTGCTTAGAAAAACAATTATGCAAAAATGAGATCGTTTCTAAGGAATGCCTGGAACAACTCTATGTACCTTCTCCAAGCAGTTCTCACAATGAATCCGGGAGGAGGTATAAGGTTCATATCTATTCAGGATCGAGTATCTGTGGCCCGACTTACAGGTCTGGCGGTAAAATCCTGAAATGGGTGTTGCACCTGCACATATTCAGTTTGTTTTCTCCAACATATGATGGTGTTATGAAATTTGACCTCTGACTTCTAGATCGTGTAAATTTTTTATGTATGCTTTAAATGTTTCGATGAAAGGTTTACACTGGTATTATACGTTTTAAAAATGCATTTAGATATATGCACCATGAAATGCAGTACTGTTCTTGTACATATTAAATGAAACTGAAGGTTTGGGTCAAAGCTTAATAACTGGATTTATATTGCATGCATTGCTATTGCAAATCACAGTTCTTTAAGTTTCACACTGCTTGACAAGTAAATGACCTTAAGTGCAGGTATTTTTTCTTTGGGGGCTGTTGGCAGCAATTTATTGTAGAAATATGTTTTTATAGCAAATGGTAGAAACGTACTAATTATCATATTCTAATGAACAATTTTACTAGTTTAGGAGTAGAAGCTTATTGATTCTTACAGTATTATAAGAATATTTTCGTAGTTAATGAGAAGAAGCATATTGGTTCTTGCACTCTGAAATTAACACGTTTTATAATTAATGAGTAGACATTATAGGGTCTTATAAAATTGTACTACTATTGTTTCTACTTGTGGGCGGAGGCTTTCTTGCAAAAGTGCATATAAAAGCCAATGATTTGCATCAGGGAAGAGAGAAGACATACAGGGACACAGCAACACAAAGAGTGAGAGAGACCAACCTACCAAATCAGGAGAAGAAAGAAAAAAAATAATGGATGGCATCTTGTAAGGAGAGTTAGAAAGAAGGGCCCCTGTGGTAATTACTGTAAAGTGCTCCTGGTAAGATAGAGGTATGTGCACAGAGATGAGATCAGGAGAGAACAGACTGTTCCTAGGAGACAAATGTATAATTTAGTGCCTCGGAATCTTGTCACACTTATTTAGTGCAGAATTAGAGATGCATTATAACATTTATGTTACGCAGATTCGTGGAGTGTACTGCCACCTGGTAGGGAATACTGCCTATTTATTTGATATTTACATTGCCAAAGTGGATTTTGTGTGGCAACAATTTTCATACTATGGTGAGTATTTGTAAATGCAAGTATAAATTGTTACAAATACAGAGTCTTAAGGAGTGTATGATCATGAGAAGAACTATCGACTGTTTTTGATATGTGTACTAACCCTATCAAAACACCTGTCAGCCTTTATGGGTAAAAGTCATGTATAGAACTGTGCATGGAAAGAATCCCTAAACACAGAAATAGACTGGCTCCACTGTACAATGTGCCCTCTGTGTGCATGAAGGTAAACCTATGTGATTGTAGAGGGGTACGTAGGTTCTAACTGGAATGTTTTGGACTAGTTAATATTTATCAAGAAATAGTGGATATCACTCAACTAGCCACTGAAAGAGGATGAGGAAATTCCAACTACTGGATGGCATTGCATTTGGTATACAGATGGTAGATAAATCTTCATTCTGTTCTCCATTCCTCAGAGTCCGCAGCAGCATAGACCTGGTTATTGTGCCTGGGCTGTGGTGGGAATATCTTTTTGAAATCTTGGAAGGGATGAACTTTGAGAAAAGATATATAGGTTAGCTAAATCTTTTGTACAACAAATCAACAACATTGTCCAATATATGTTAAGTTAGTCTCAGAAAGTTGGGAAAAGAGAGGCACTGGGCAAAGATGTTCTTGATCTGTCATTCTAATTTCCCTAATGACATTGCCATTGCCTCATTTACTGAAGAAGGGCTCAGACAATATTTTGCTGCACATCAACATCCTTTTGGACAAGAATCCGCCAATGCTCAAAAAGGTGTTTTTACTAGCAGTGCATTACTCTAACACTTTTGAGTAACTTTAATGCTTTTCACAAAATCAGAGTGTAAAGATTCACAAAAGTGTGGGCTTACATATCCACACCCCCTGAAACAGGGGTGGAGTCAGTAAATTCATCATATACACTAAAACATTTACTACTAGAGATGAATTTATGACTGTGTTTGACATTCCCCATAATTGGGGTAGATAGAGATCTCCCTATGGAAAAGTATAGGGAACATTTTTAAAGTTTGAGAAAGTGAATAAAAAAATAAAAAATATCTTAAATATTAATGTAAAATAACTTTTTCTATTTAAATAAACTGTAAAACAAATTATTTAAAGTGTTTCTGCACTTCAACTTAAATAATAATTAACATAATCATTTTTATACATTAAATTAAGATACATTTTGTTTGTAAGCTAGAATAAACAAAACATGTCACCTAATGTATGCATGTCATATTAATTTGTAATGTACATAAAATACTAATAGTCATGTTTAAAAATATTTAATGAGTAAGTGAAATATTTTGTATTAAAAATGTAATGTGAGTCCGTTGCCAATTGCCATTTATATGCGTACAAACCCAATCCAGCCAATAAGCGCACTATGGGATCTGTAGTAAATGACAATGATTCACCAAACATAAATTTGAATGCATTCAACATAAGTTCATTGACGAAAACAATAGTGTAATGCAACAAAATATACATCGCAGTTAGGCATGTCACATTACCTATATAATGGCATTGTTATTGCATTTCCGTCATATTCTCAATATTGGTTTAATTTTGCACATTGATACTGTACTTATTAATGGCTGAACATTTATTCTCCCCTAATGATCTTCCCATTTTGGGTATAGCTCTATAAATATTTCTGTAAATATATATTGTCGCCAACTGTACTAATATAAAGTAATGATATGACACCTCATTCTCTCTAATTGTTCTGTCGCCAGAACGGTGCTATCAATTGGACTAATCATAGTTAAATTAGTTTACTTATTAATCAGAATATTTTGAATGTATGGGGACATAGAGGCATTAGGCATAGATATCCGACATGGGGGAGCAAATCATGCTGATTCATTTGTAGTACGGTAGTAGGACTATTGTAGTACTACTAAACATACTGCAAAATGCAGTTTGCGAATAGCCTCCTAAGAATTTTGCACTGATTATGATTCTCTGGAGTCTTGACTATTCCTTCTAGTTGAGCCAAAAGGCAAACATTGTTGACAGTGGCTTCGATTGCAGAGGCTCATGATTATCTAGCAGTCCAAGTGTGCACCACAAAAGTGAAATTCCTGAGGCTCATTCAAATGGAGTGATGAAACACTTAAGGCAATCTGTGAAGTTCTGTCTCAAAGTGATTTTTTTGGTTAGAGAAGAGTACAAAACATGGTAGTATTTAATAGGTAAATGTACTATTTTCAAGGTGTTCAAGCGTGCGTGGGAGTCAGATTTTTGAGTAATTCAGACAGACTGGTGAATACCATTAAGAGAAGCTATGGCAATAGGTAAATTATTTTATTCAGACTGAAACAACTGTCTTGGATAGATTAGTGGTTCTTAACATGTGGGTCCGTGACGCCTACTCAGGTAGAAAATTAAAATCTATTAACAGATTAATAAGGTACATCTAAATAAAGAACCAAAATGTACATTTTAAAATTAGAAAACGCTCTATAAACATGAAGGAATTGAGGGATAAAAATGAAGTTGATATCCTCAGATCAATTAGTGGGAGCAATTAAACAGAATATAGCATGGGTGATGAAAGCCTCAGTTGAATGTAGAGAAGCTCCAACCTTCCCTTTAAAATTCAAATAGATAGTCTATGGTTTCATGATGTTTGGAAAGTATTATTTGGTTGTACAACTAGCATATGTTTCTCCATGATGCACAGAGCAGGGTTTGTGAAATTCCTCTACTGTGGGATAAGATGGTATTCTATGCTTTCAAAGAACTGTTGATAGCAGAGCTGCTCAATGAAAATACAAGTACATTTAGGCCCCCATTAGGATGGCGGGCGGACTTTGCCCACCCGCCATCCTCGTGGAAAACGGGACCGCCCGCGATCTGAGCGGCGGTCCCGCCATGCCCATTATGATGCGCCCACCACACTGGCGGGTGCATCATGCATTTATAACATTGTGGCGGGCAGTGTTCACACCAGCATCCGCCGCAATGTTATAAATGCATGGTATGCATTTGCATAAACAAAGCAGCAGGCACCGCGCTGTGCCTGCCGCATTGTGTATACAAATACAGGGGGGTACCACAGGTACCCCCATGTGCTCCCCCCATCTCGCCTTCACCATGGGGGCCCCCAAAGTAAAGACCGCGTGCTTTACCGAAAGGCATCTGCCGAAGCCCATCATAATATGGCTGGCGGTGTCTGATAGACACCGCCACCATATGAACCCTTTTCCGCCCCGTTCGCAAGGTGACTGGGGCGAAAAAGCGGCGGACTGTGTTTCCGTCTGTCACGGCCCCCCTCGCCATAGTAATATGGCGGGGGGGAAATGGGTGACGGGCTCGCAAGGATGTCGGGCGAATCGCCACCGCCCGCATGGCGGTGGCGATCCGCCCGACATCCTAATGGACCCCAGAGTGTTTAAATAAATTATGCAGTTATGGAAAGTAATTAATAATAATATCATTAAATGCACCCTTGGAACCTTGTGGTGTCTGAATGCGTAAAAGGGCATACTGTTGTGACTTCATTAACATTACTCTCAGACAGGTGAACTCTTCCATTAAATGCATGGGCTTGCCTGCTCCGTGTTATTTCTCATTATATAGCGCTGCTAATGATTAAGCTGTTCATACTTTGAGTTGTTTTTCAAACTAGGTTTGCTCATGTCTACCTTTCTACCTGAAATAGTTCATGTTTTCCTCCACTTGATCAAGTATTAGTGGCCACGCTTTCATCTGTAGGCATCTTGCCCTACTACCAATTCTAGTGTAAGTGATGACATCTTCCGGTGCAGCCTAGCTGGATTGCCGAGTAAGCGGGGGCTGGAATATGAGGAGAGTCTATTGCCCAGTATAATATTCACCTTTTCCAGGTGACTTAGCCTCTAGTTGAATTTTTCCTTGAAGATTTTACTGTAGATATGCACTACAGATGTCTAGCAGAGCTGTATTCATGCCTGCAAATCAGGATATTCACGGAAGATATATTTTAATAGTTTGAATTCCTTTAGTTTGAAAAAGGGTGTTGGGTGGCTAAGGCGAACCATTTGAATTTGGTTAGTAATAATTTCATCATAGCAAAGTTTATTTCGCACAAAGTCTTAGAAACAAAGGGGCATATTACCAAGCAATAGCGATAATTATCGCTATTGCTTGGTTAGCGGGACAAAAATATCGCTGAGCACTGAGGATTTTTACCGCTGAGATACCTTGATATTATCAAGGTTTATCTCAAAAGCGGTAAAAATCCTGCGAAATGCATGAATATCGCTGAAAAATCAGCGATATTCATGCATTATCGTGACAATGCTCTTAGCCATGTTATCCACCTTCCATTGGATAACATGGCTAAGAACTGCTTTTAGCAGGCGTTAGCTTTTGGAGATATTCGCGCTTAGCGCGAATGTTTCCAAAAGTTGTTAATAGGAGTTAGAGATGTCGCTAACATCTTGGCACGCCCACTTTGCATGTCATTAGCGATAATTATCGCTGACATGCAAAGTGGGCCCCTAAATGCCCGCTATCGCCTACAAGCTGTCGCTAACTGGTGTTAGCGACAACTTGGTAAAAGGGCGATAAAATTAT
Source organism: Lissotriton helveticus (assembly GCF_964261635.1). NCBI lineage: Eukaryota > Metazoa > Chordata > Amphibia > Caudata > Salamandridae > Lissotriton > Lissotriton helveticus. The sequence continues at coordinate 518,854,101 of NC_136067.1, read as the reverse complement.
CGCCGCATTAGCGGGAAAAAGTCCCGCTAATGCGGCGATAATGCCCTTGGTAATATGCCCCAAAGATCGACCACACAGAAAGACAAAATACATTTTGAACTAATAATTCTTAAAAGGAAAAAAAATCAACATTATGTGTGACTAGTGCCCTTTCAATATTCACTTACTTGACATTCCAACAACTGGAATCATTTATCATTTGTACTGATTAAAGTTACTACACAGCAATAGAGAACAATATAAATATACAAACACTGTAGCTTTAGAAATTATATTTATTGACAATGGTATTATCTTTAGCAATCTATCTCTCCTCTGCCATGCACACATTAAATATACTGTCGCAGCAAAAGTCATGGCTTCTCACATTAATTGTTTCCATGCACAAACAGTTGATTTTACTATACTCACCCACAGACGCAGAAAAAAGAAACAATTTTTCGGTCAGATCTTTATCTAATGGATACAAATGTTCCAGCTACTTCAATAAAATGTGCTCAACTTTCAGAATTATGTTGGAGTTTATTCCATGTTTCTGTAATTTACGATATACAAATGGAATTTTCACTATTGATGGTTGAGTCAGGTATGTGTTGAATCTCCAGTTTCCTTTTATACGACAGTACTGTAAATTCAATGAACATTTTAAATTGGATCCAATAGAATGAATTATTTGTAATTACCCCAAGATGGCTCCTTAGCTGACTAATGCCAAACATCGTGGTCCAATGTTCTCTCAAATGTGTTTAAACCAGTGGACCATCTGGACGCTGTGTTGATGTAAAATATCACTTAGGTCTACTTCATAACTTTGCAAATCTTCCAGATCCTAGGCGTGATGTCAAAGCACTAAGAGGCAGATTTACAAGCCCCTTGCGCCATTTTTGCGTCAATTTTCCCATGTTAAAATTGACGCCAAAGTGGCGCTAGGGGATTGTAAATCTGTCCCTAAAATTGGAAAGTTGGTATTTCTGTCAATGTCATCTCACCCTAACTCATACTGTAGGATTAGTTGGTGAAAGATGTACAAGCCTGTGAAAAAAGAATTATCTATACTATTCAGATCTGAGTAATATTGGACAGCAGAAGCAGCTTTTACCACAAATGCCTTGAGTGTTGGTAATACAGCTCTCTGACCTGCCCATTGAAAGTTACATCTTTTCAAAGGCCCAGTATGGTTTAGAAGGACAAGGCCACATTTCTCAGGCTAAGCCTACCAGTTGGACTTTTCACTAAAAAGAACATCCAGAAATGTATACATGGATACTTGAGGCATATTTCAAGAGCTTATTGTGACATTCTGGTGGCGATAAGCCCTTTGCCTTATTTACAAGGTGGCGCAAAGCCACTTAGCCTGAATAAGGGGCGGAATATGGTTGTGGCAGTGGGCGTCCCACTGCAACAGTCATTGCCATTGGACACTGCCCCCTATTTACAAGGCTGGTGTAAATAGGAGGCAGCGCCAAAAATAAGACCAGGGAGAACCTGGTCTTAACCTCGCGAAACGAGGAGAAATTATTAATTTCACCTCGTTTCCGCTGTTTGTATTCTGCAACACACATAGAAACAGCAAATCACCACTTGTGATTGTTCATGTGCAGGAGAAGGTCTCCCTACCTGCACATAAACAATCATAAAATAATGACAAGTTGCATAAAGCAGCACACATAGAAGTTACAAATCACCATTACTTATTGTTTATGTGCAGGAAGAGTCACCTTCCTACACATGAACAATCATTCCCTGCAATGCAGGCACCCTTGCATCAGCGCTAGTGAAAACACAGGGATGCACAGTATTGTATGAAATACGATGCATCCCGCCGTAAGCCGCGGCCGGCATGACTCGCGGGAGGGGGGGTCACGCGGGGAGGGGGTCGCGTGGGGGGAGTTAATTTAAAAACAATTAATTTTAAGAAAAACTTACCTTCGCCTCCGGTCCCGGACTTCCGTGTTACGTCTCCTGCTCTCTGTCTGCTCACAGGAAGCAGAAGTGGGCAGCCTCCCTCTCCTCCCCTAAGCCAATCACAACGCTGCAATTCGCAGCATTCAAATCAAATCAAGTGTTTGTTAAGCGCGACTACTCACCCGTAAGGGTCTCAAGGCGCTGGGGGTGAGGGGGGGTGGTTCGCAGGTTCCAGTCCATCAAGAATGGGGTCTGTCGAAGAGCCATGTTTTGAGGTTTCTTGCGAAAATGGGGAGCAATGTTATTTGTCTGAGGTGGAGCGGAAGGTCGTTCCATGTACTGGCCATGCGGAAGGAGAAAGAGCGGCCTCCCGATCTGGGGCCTCATTTATGAGGCTGTGCGTCACGTTTACGCCGCCGGTGCGTCACTTTTTGTGACGCACCAGTGGCGTAAAAAATGCACCTTGTTGCGCCATATTTACAAAGTGACGCATCTAGGTAGATGCATCACTTTGTAAACCCCTACACCACATTATACCTGTGCCAGGTATAATGTATGCAAGGGGGGCTTATTGACGCAAGAAAGGGTCATGGAAGTGACGCAGTGAAATCTATGAGATTTCACTGTGCCACTTCTAGGACTCAAATGCGTCAAAATCTTACGCCTGCCTCACAGCAGGCGTAACACTAACACAGGCCCTTTCACATGGGGCGTGCCCCATGTCAAAGGACACATTGCTGGAGTTGCGTCACTTTATGACACACTCCAGCAATGCGTCACTTTTGCGCCACACACATACGTCAGAAATACTGACGTATCTGTAACTCCTTGCAAATGATGCGTCATACTGTACATATGACGCATCATTGGTGTCGCAAGGAGGGCGCAATGAAAAGTGACACATCGCTGTTTTCATGCAGCGATGCATCACTTTTCATAAATGAGGCCCCTGGTGTTTCTCGTGCAGGGGACCACGGCGTAGGAGAGCTGGGCTGATCGTAGGGTCCTTTGGGGTGCGTGGAATTTGAGCCGGCTGTTCAGGGATGCTGGTCCGGTGTCGTGGAGGGCCTTGTGAGCGTGGGTTAGCATCTTGAAGGTGACTCTAGTTCCGATGGGGAGCCAGTGGAGTGTGCGCAGGCACTGGGAGTGGCAGTGGCTTGGCAGGTTGAGGAACAGTCTTACGGTGGCGTTTCGGATGCTCTGTAGCTTGCGGGTGAGGTTTTTGTTTATTCCGGCATAGAGTGCTTTGCCGGTGTTCGAGCCTGCTGGTGACCAGGGCGTGAGTGACGGTCTTTCTGTGTTCGATCCATTTGAAGGTCTTACATAGGAGGCGGAGGGTGTGGAAGCAGGAAGACGAGACGGAGTTGATCTGGTGGTCCATTTTGAGCTTTGAGTCCAGGATGATTCCCAGGTTGCGTGCGTGGTCTGTGGGGGTGGGCGAGCTTCCAAGGGCGGGGGGTCACCAGGTGTTGTTCCAGGCGTCTGGGTTTGGGCCCATGATGAGTACTTCTGTTGTGATTGGCTAGGACGCCATCCGTATAGGCAACTAGGGGGAGGCCGTTTTCTCCATGCAGGCTGCATACAGCCCACATGGAGAAAACGGAGAGCGCTCATGATAGGTTTGGTTGGTCCCGGGGCCATAACATTGGGCTAGCCACTCCTCTCTGATCCGCCCACCCGCCTGCCCCTAACCAGGCATACCCTTCTTCTGCTTTCTTGCAGTGCGAGAAGCAGAAAAGTGAAATGGTATTTATACCATTTTACTTTTCTGCTACTCACACTGCGAGAAAGCAGTGGGGTTACACTCCGATGCAGACGAAGAGAGATGCCCCTACCCTGCATTTTCAGAATGACTGAGCGCGGCGTTGGCAATTTTGGCTTACCGCTGCGCTCTGCCATTCTCTTGTAAATATGCCCCTTAGTTTTATAATTATATATCAAGCAAAATCTTCCTATTCTGAGAATTACTTGGTCAACGCTTCATCCTTGGTGGATTAACAGTCAAACTAGGGCCATTAATTATATAGGTGTACGCCGGAGTATAATTCAAGAGGGTTCTACTGCATGCTCTAAAGCCCCTGCTGATTGTAAGTTGGAGCAATGTTTGAGTCCTCGAGACTGATGTTGAAGAAATTTCCCTTAAAGCTGGCCATTCCCTATCACCCACCTTCTAAATTTGTTACATCCTGACATGCCCTAAATTCTTCAAATTGACAACCTAAATCTCTGGCAATGATCAACAATGGAGCTTTCTGGTCATTCAATCACAGGCCGAAATCCATAACAAGGGGTTGTTATAATAAAAGACTTTGTGATTTCTGAGATTAGGTTTTGCTGCTATTATACAATTATCAAATCAACAACCTAGCCACTAAGAAATTATATTAATTACTGCCGTGTGTGTCATTAAAAGGGGTTGAACTTGCAACCTTATAGATAAAATCTATCTTAATCTAAACAGCCAAGCCAGCCATTGACTGACCCCTGATGTGGCATTGACAATCATTCAAAGTAAAGGGTATAGTTGGCATTGGGCCTTTTCTCTTTATTGCACAGTAGTAACTCCATACTCCTATGAGGGTGACTATTTAAAGACTGGGTGGTTGATTTAGATCTTGGTGGATGGGTTACTCAGTCACACCAGTGACGGGTATCTTGTCAGCCAAAAAATAAATTACATAGAATATAATGGAATGTATATTTTGGCGGATGGATATCCGTCACCTTTGTGATGGAGTAGCCCGTTCGCCAAGATCTCAGGCCCCTAATTGTAGTAAAAGTTGGGAGCAATAATATAAGAAATATTTCCACAGAATTGATCATGAAAAAGTAAAAAAAACGTTTTAAACAGTATCTTATTACAAATCTATTTCTTAAAAAGCCTATATTAAAAAGCTACTTTATATACAGCTAGCCAACAAGTGTTTTACAGAATCCTTGCTTTTTCAATGCTATGCAAAGAACAAAAGATAGATAGAAACCAAGAAAGACAAAAGAGAAGCAAGTTATATAAATACAGTTTGCTTGCAAAAAATCAAAAATCATATACAGACCAGAGTATTTTGTCTAGTTATACAGACATAAGACTATCCTATTCTTACAATTAAAAAATAAACCTGTTATTCTTACAACCTACTATTTATTGATAGTGTTATCAAAAATATTTAATGGCATATCCTACGATCTTCAAAAAAGATATCACATTTTACATATATGATGTATGTGATCATTCATATCTCTTTCATTTCATTATTATTTCCTTATGTAAACTGTCACACATCATTTTTATGTCTCTCACAATGTTTTGTTACTTGTGACACCATTTCCTATTCATTCATCATGCGTAGAAATAAGTAATACTTATATTAGCATACCTCATAATATTATTGACCTGCAGCCTTGTCTGAAAAGTTCATATTTCCAAACCTAAACAAAGGTGCTAAAGATCAGATCCCCAGCTATGTTAAAAAACACTTTTTAAACAAGCATTCTTCCCAGAACTAAGATTTAGAAGCTACTGGAGTGGCAAATCCAACTCAGGCTCCCCTTAAGTGAGTCACTCTACTTGGTCCGACTATGACACCCCTCTTTCTTTCTTCTTCTAAATGAAGTGTTTGAGTGACAGTTCAATATTTAGAAATGTTATTGGTATTTAATTCTGATTATTTTTTGTTTATTAAAGATTGTCAGAGGACCAGAAGATGGCCTAAGCTCAATGTCCAGACATTCAAAAAGCTCCTAGTTGACAGTAGACCAGCTCTTAAACAAATTTCTATCAAAGACCACAATCGTATCCATAATTGGATGCTAAATGCGGTAGAAGCATGCCTCCTTTTGTCTACTAGACTTTTAAATAGACATCTGCCACCAGCCCCCTGGTTCACTGATAGACTTAAAAGTGAAAAGTCTAAGTGTAATACGCTAGAAAGGTGCTGGAAGAAACATTACAATGAAGAGTCCAAAATAACATACAAAAAAGCCCTAAACCAATATCACACACAATCCTCCAGGCACAAAACTGTTCAAGAACGCCATTCAAAGTTGTAAAAGAACTATCCGGGTCAGATAACCAGACAACTTCCCCTGCTCTTACCCGTAATCAATGTGAAGAACTTGCTCTCTCATTTACTGATAAAGTTGAAAATATACACTGTGCATTGCTGAGCAACAAAATCTCAAGGTACTCTACTAGAGGCTGAGAACACTCCCAATGCCATTCGGGGCCCTCTGATGACAGATTCTAAAAACAACATCAACCCTTTCTGCAAATTAGAAACCTGGACCCCCTTGGAACCTAGCTCTTTTAATCACCTTTTGTCTAGCATTTAATCTGGCTCCCCAGTGATATGCTTCCTTCTTATGTGCTCAAACAGCTTGATACTTCCATACTTTTGTTAATAATGGAACTCCTAAATGCATCTCTACAGGAGAGTATAGTTCTGCTGGAATGAAAACATTCTATGGTACTCCCTCTCTTAAAGAGAGCCAATTCCGACCCTGCCACTCCGTCTAGCTTTCTCCCCATTTCGTTGCTCCCTATCTTTTCAAAAATTCTGGAAAAGCATGTTAATAGTCAGTTGACCTCTTTTATTGAATCGCTGAACTTTTTGTATACTTCTCAATCAAAAAAAAACGGCGCTGACCCCTTGCCCCCAGCTAATTACCGCCCCATCTCCCTCCTGCCCTATTTGGGAAAGGTCTTAGAAACCCACGTCACGAGTACCCTGAGCACTTATGTGGAGGCAAATCATTGCCTCTCCCCTTGCCAGGCGGGCTTCCGACCTCTACACTCCACAGAGAAGGTAGTGATCTCAGTGATGGACGGACTCCGCGAGGGTATTGACATCAACCCCTTGTTCTCTTGGACCTGTCCGCCGCTTTTGACACGGTGGATCACTCCACTCTTCTCACTCGTGTCAGGGTGGCGGGCATAGAGGGCTCTGCCCTCTCCTGGCTTAATTCCTTCCTGTGTGACAGGGCACAGGCTGTTCATCTCGCTGGTTTTACTGCCTCCTCACGAAAGGTGGAGTGCGGCGTCCCTCAGGGCTCTTCCCTATCCCCTCTTTTGTTTAATTTATACATCTATCCCCTTATTTTTTCATTACAGCAGCTCGAGGTCACGGTGTTTAATTACGCCGATGACCTCCAGCTTATCTTTAATCTCTCTCACTCCCCCTCCTCTGTTCAGAATTTTCAAACCGTTATGTTATTCATCCAAGATTGGATGAACTGCAACCACCTTAAACTCAACCCTGACAAGACAGAGCTGGTCTTGACAGGAGGTGGTTGCAGCCCCTGGTCCCCCTCGTTTTGGCCCCCTTCACTTGGTGTCCCCCCCCTCCCGGTTCCTAAAGTTAAAACCCTTGGGATCTTTCTCAATTCCCAACTATCTGTAAACCCCCAGGTCAGTTCGGTGGTTTCCTCTTGCTTTTTTTCCCTCCGGATAATTAGGAAGATATCTCGCTTCTTCTCCCTCCCGGCACTGAAAATAATTGTGATGGCAATGGTGCTCTTGCGCCTTGATTATGGGAACATAATCTATAACGGCGCACCGGCCTATGCCATACACCGATTGCAGCTAGTGCAAAATCAGGCTGCCCGCCTGATCCATGGGCTTCCCAAGTCTCATCGAGCAACCCCACTGCTGAAATCATTGCACTAACTACCTGTGAGGGAGCGGGCCTTATTTAAACTAGGTTGTCTCACCTTCCAGGCTAGGATGGGCACTGCCTCCCGAGTTTATATGCTCAGCCATCAAACCCTACCTGCCGGGCAGAGAACTCCGCTCTACCCACATGGCACTCCTGGTTACACCTCGCTTTAAGAAAAAGAGAGCAGGTGGGGCGAAATTTGCGGTCCTTGCACCTGCCTTCTGGAACTCCCTCCCCATGACACTCAGATCCACAACCTCCTATTTGGAGTTCCGGAAGAATCTGAAAACCTTCCTTTTTCCAGAGCGTTTGCTGCCTAACCTGTCCCTCTTGCTGCTGTTGCTAGTAGTAGCTCCTACAGCGCCATGAAACCGCTGGGTATAAGCGCGCTAAATAAATGCTTTTAAATTCAAATTCAAATTCAAAATTCAAATTCAAAATTCAAATTTAAATTCAAATTCAAAATCGGCGTTTAGAGCTGGTTTCTCCACTGAATCCACTCTCCTAGGAATGACTGAAATGTTAAGGCACCTGTTAGATGAGGGTGAAACGACAGATCTCATTTTTCTGGAACTCAGCGATGCTTTTGAAATGGTATCACACCACGTTTTGGTGAGAGCCTTGCAGTCTTTGGCTTGGTGGGAACAGCCTTGGAGTGGCTCAGCTCTTTCTTAAAGAATTGAGCTTTCCAGGTCTTCTCTGCGTCAACAAGTTCTAACTCCTATCCTTCCCCATATGGAGTTCCACAGGGCTCGGTGCTGAGCCCACTACTATTTAATGTATTTGTCCGACCATTGGCAGAGGTTGCTGAAGAGGACAGTTTGTCCCTTTTTTGCGAGGCTGATGATACCCGGATCATCTTTTCCCTTTCTTCTTCTAAAGTTTCTGAATCCTCAGTCCTTTATTTAGGATTGAGTAAAGTTACGTCCTGGTTGCAAAACAACCTGCTCAAATTAAACAGGGACAAGACTGAAGTCATGATCTCAGGTAAAAAACAGGACCTTTGGGGACCGCAACATTGGCCCTCTGAAATGGGAGCTTTACCCATGCCGGTGAATCAGGTCGGCAATTTGGGTTTCATCACATAGGAACATCTGTAGATGAAACAACAAGTCGCCAAGATGTCTTCTACCTGTTTTACTGTTCTGAAATGGCTACAGAAGATTTTGTGGATTATTCCTATCTCAGCAAAGAGAACAGTAGTCCATGCCTTAATTACTTCTAGACTGGACTATGGTAATGTGCTTTGCCTGGATTCTAACAAAGTGACGATATAAAGGCTTCAATTAGTGTGAAATGCAGCTGTTAGACTGCATTGTCATGTGCCTAAGTACTCTACTGTCTCGGGCTTTCTCCAGGACATACACTGGTTGACGGTGGAGAAACAGGTCAAATTTAAGCACTGTGCTACATGTTTAAAATTAAAACAGGAGTGGCCCTCAATATCTTCAAGATCTGTTTCAGCGTTACCGGCCCTTGCCGCCTCTATGCTCCATCATACCAAGCTAAAAAAATCAGGGTTTCAATTTTCTAATTGATTGAATTCACTATTTCCATGTGTAGATTTACATCTAGAGGTAAACCTATGAGCCTGTACCCCCTTGGATGTTATTAATATTTTAATAATTAATTATCATTGACAATATTTTGTATAAAATGATGTTTTTAGGTACATTAAAAAGTTAACATTTAGCATATGTTATGTTAATACATATTTGATAATAAAGTGAAAGTTAATTTAAATACAGTTCCATTTGAAATGTTATTTAAAGTGATTTATTGTATATGTTTCTCTTTGAGTTAGTGTTATTCCTTCTCTTCGCTGATTTCTATGGGAGTGTTTTGCAGCACCTGTGGTAAGCCCAGAGTTGCGCTTGACTTACTCCAATACTGTGCTGGAGTACATTTAAGCCTGTTGTGTCAGTAATACCACTGTAGTAGATTTAACTGTGTATTTTGTGAATTGCAAACCTTACTCTTATGTAGGAGCGTGTTTTTTAAACCTAAACACCACCTTCAATATCCCTTAACCACACCTATTTTGTAGTAATTATTCTTCACGGTGCCACCACTGCCTCTTGTCTCACTCACATTTGCTACAAAATCCTATACTTATTTGTGCAGAGATATCCACCAGTAGGGCAGAGATCTCATAAACGTTTGAGTATTGCATTTTGGAGTATATAGAGTAGCTACTTTATATACTGCTAAATAGCTTTTCTTAATTGTTGTTAATGGCATACCCAAGTGGCCACACTTGGGAACAGAGATACACTCATGGTTACTATAGGGCAGACGTCTTCAATCTGTGGGGCGCGACCCCCAGGGGGGCCCTGGAGTCCTGGGAAGGGGGTCGCGCATTCCCCAGCCTCACTTTGCCTGAATTCTAAAACATTTGCTTTCATATTGGGAAAAAGACAGTCGTACTGGCACAGCTAATTTCCATCGTTTAAGGAAATGTTTCAGCTGAGTCTCCTGTGCTGTGAAGCTTTCCTCCCAGGGTGCCTCCTCTCCTGAAAGAAATACAAATGTGCCCCATTAGTTAATCGGCGAGTGTAGAGGATGCTTGGGACCTGGTGAATCACTCCAAGCTTTGTGATGACAAATATTTTTTTTTTCTTTAGAGTGGTGGTGCAAAGAGTTAACAACTGAAGTGTTTGCTTTTAATTGAACTTACACAGCAGCCCTTAGTACCCCAAAGGAGGTGTGGAATGGACAGTTAGGTAAAAAAGCAAATGCATTACATACTCCCTGGTTTAACCAAAATCTACATTTTGGAAGCACCATTTATTTTAAGACTATTTTGTATCAGTTTTTATTTTACTGTGTGTAATGCAATGCAAATATGAAATAATAACTTGCGTACTCATAGTGTTTTCTGTCACAGGCTCTGACCTCGTAGTACTAAAAATACACTATTCTCCACTGCACCAACCAAGATTTAATTCTGTGGCTCTCTGGTTACACACAGACCTCTGCAGTGCATTAACTAATTGAGGTTTCATAATGTACTACAGTGCATTTCCCACTAAGTAACAACTTTTTACATTTATTTTTCATTTACGCTGCCCATTATTTCATATGTAGGTACCTGATGGCGAAAGACCTAAAAAACATACAGAATGTTTGGGGCTTATCTATGCGAGGCTTGCGCCACCAGAACACCCGCTTCATTGACGCTCCTGCGGCGCAAGCGTTCCAACCATACCTATGAGGTGACGTAAAGTCACTCTGCATGGCTTTGCATGGCCTCTTAGATATTCAGTAAGACAAAGCAGGGCAAGTTTCTGCCTCGACCTAGCTCTGCATCAAGGAGGTGTTCCAGGGGTGCTGCGTGGGAGTATCCACACAACACCCATGGATTTTGATGCTGCGCCATATTTACAAAATCACTTAAACCTGGGGAAGCACCAAAAACTTTCATCTCCCCAGTGAAAACATTTCTCCTAATTTTTTCTTCTTTCCATGTGTGCTGCATTCTGCAGCTCACATAGAAGGAGGAAAACATGTCCCAGGATTGTTGTGAGGGAAGGAGCCCATTTCTGCAGAAAAACAATCCTGCCTATGTCGATGCTAGGCAGCAATTTGTGCGTCAACGCAAGGGGTACGTACAGGAATGCACCTTATTTCATAAATATGGTGCATTTCTGCCCTTTCACATTGGCATAGGGCAGCGCCGCAAGAAGACTTGCAGCGCTGCCCTATTACCATTCCTCATAAATGAGGCCCTTTGCTTTTAGCTACAACTTTGACCACACCCACACGCTAACTGACCTTTGGTTTGCTAAACACGGTTTAATAATATTTCCCCATGTCAAAATTATTTCGTGTGGGAATTAGGGGCGTTCATGGTCGTCAAGTGATGAGTACCGGGTTCTGGAAAACAACTTCAGGAGGGGGGTCCTTACTCCTAAAAAATTTGACAAGGTGGTCTCAACATCAAAAAGTTTGAAGACCTCTGCTAAAGGGGATTATGGTGTAGTTCTAAAAACGGGAAATACATAATTAAACCATTCATTTACCCATAGATAAGCAACATGGCAAATGTGTTGGCACAGGAAAATATATAATTTAGCCTCATTGGTTAAACAGATCAATTTAAACTCATAGGGTAAGACTTTCTGCATCTATATGATTTCTTGTTATTTTGTACTCCTTGACACTCTCCGTGTAACATTACTCGTATGATGCTGAAACATTGTCAAAAATGCACTACAATAACATATTTTTGATTGAACATAAGATTTATTCTAGTGGCAATCTGATGCTATTGCTGGGCCATGCTTTATGCTGTTTGACAGTAACATGGTGATTTTTCTTTATGAAACATAACACAAACAAACAAGAAATAAGTAGAAGTTAATATCAACCTATTCGCTAGTACTAGTAATATCTCATATGTAAAATGTACTTGACAAGTCATTAAGTAGGCTGGGATTGTAAAATCAGAAATTGGGGCAGCACTCATAAAAACAGATCATTTGAATTTCTTTATTCTACACTTGCAATACCATTCTATAACCTGTTAATACGACATAAAAATGCTTTGACCGCTAAAGGTTGAATTTTGTTCTTGAATGTGTCACCCTGTAACATCAACCATAGGACAACTGCTGAAGGCCAGACGGCATTGTTATCCATGGTCTGTTTAGCGCTAGTGGTGCCCGGTGCAACAATCTTATTTGGGACCCCCATATGACCTCCTCCTCGGATTCCCTCAGAACCACTTTGCAAAAGTGCCCCGTATCTCTCTATAGCCTCTCTCATAAATCATTTCACTTGTTTTAAAGCACTGCTAAAGGTTGGCTTTGCTAATCCACTCAGCTATCCACACAAAATTCAGATCTGTTCTTTTCAGCAGGCATATTAAACCTCTGTGCTCCTTATATATATAAAAACAATAATTAAACAATTAAAAAAACATTGCATTACATATACTAACAACAATTTAAAAGTAATATAAGGGAAACAGATATGAAACCTAATGCAAAAATTAAGATTAATATAAAATAATGTTGATTAATTAATAATGTCAACTAATTATTTCATGTATATATATTTTAACAAATATTTAAACTAAATAAATCCAAATGTAGGTGGGACTTTTCTGAGTCCCAAAGGCCTTACAGATTCGGTATTTTACCACCCAATTCAATTGGGTGGTATAATACCGAATCCAGGTGTGCATGCACATGTGTGCATGCACACCTATGCCATGTGATAGACAGACATGCTCTTAGGGCATGTCTGTGTGCCACATGGCACACATGCCTGTATTCGGGGTGCTAGAGGGTGTCAAAGTGACACCCCCTGCACCCTTGCAAAAATCGGTATTTACCGAATCGGTAAATACCGATTCGGTATTGCCCATTGATTCCTATGGGCTTCAAGGCCCATAGGAATCAATGGGCATTACTGAATTGGTATTTACCGATTCGGTAAATACCGATTTTTACAGATTCGGTAATTCAATTACCGAATTTACCTAAATCTCCCCCCTTCTATTTTACGATTCATAAATACCGAATCGGTAAAATTCGGTATTTATGAATCGGTAAAATAGAATTACCTACATCTGACCCCTAATTCCTTGATAGCAGCATAACTAACAATGAAATAGCCCAGGCAAATAGGAGCTTACGCTCGGGGAAGGCGCTTGGGCCAAATGGCCTGCCCATCGAGCTTTACAAGCTGCGTCCCGATGGCCTCGCCCCGTTTATCCGATCCATGTTTGAAGAGAGTAGACGTGTGGATGTGCTTCCTCCAGATCAGAGGCTGGCTTCCCTTGTCGTCATTCCCAAGGAAGGGAAACCCAGAAACAAATGCACCTCCTACAGACCGATCTCCCTCTTGAATGCGGAGCCCAAGATTCTTGCCAAACTCCTTGCCACATGGTTAGCTCGGGTGATAACGACTTTGGTTCACCCGGATCAGTTGGGCTTTATGCCCCACCGCAACACAGCCCTTAATTTGCGCAGGGTCCACAGAGTCTTGGGGAGAGTGTATACTGTTGACGAGCCCACGGTGATAGTGTCACTAGATGCCTTTATGGCCTTTGATACTATAGATTGGCAATACCTGCTGGCTGTCCTTACCAAACTGGGGTTCGGACCGGTCTTTATATCATGGATTAGATTTCTATACTCGGAACCTATGGCTCAGGTGATAGTTAACAATAGGCGATCAGACCCTTTCCAGCTGCTTCGTGGGACCAGACGGGGTGCCCTCTTTCCCCTCTGTTGTTTGCCCTCGCCCTAGAGCCACTGGTGGCCTGGATCCGTGCAGACCTTATGATTCGTGGATTGCGATGGTCAGCAGAACCGAATCTCGCTTTATGCGGAGGACGTCCTCCTCTATCTAACCTCCAACAAAAAATCTTTCATTTGTGTGCTGGATATCTTCACAACATTTGGCAAATATTCGGGCTATTCGATCAACTGGAGCAAGTCGCTTATATACATATTGGGAGGCGCAGCTCCCTCTTTGGCTAGAAATTGTCCGATGCAGACAGTGAGGGATGGTTTCCTTTACCTTGTGATCTTTATCACCGCTGACCCTAAACTCAGGTATGAGCGGAACCTGGTCCCCCCCTTGCAGCGCCTTAAGAGGGATGTGTCCTGTTGGAAGACCTTACCACTCTCGCTTTTGGGCAGAGGGGCACTATTTAAGTGATGCCGCTGCCCCGGCTATTATATGCCTTGCAAAATTACCCAGATACGGTCCCAGCACGATATTTTAGAGAAATTGAGGGGGTGCAAAGAGAGTTGCAGTGGGAGGGAAGGCTCAGGATAGCGCTTAACAAATTGGTCCTGAACTGGTACGATGGAGGCATCAGCCTCCCTGACATTCGGAGATATTATTGGGTGTCCCACCTAGTGGCTATCAATCAATCAATCAATCAATCAATCATGCCATTTGTATAGCGCACTACTCACCCGGGAGGGTCGCAAGGCGCTTGGGGGGAGGGGTATGCTACTGCTCGAACAGCCAGGTCTTGAGTTGTTTCCTGAAGGCGAGATGGTCCTGGGTCAGCCGAAGGTGGATGGAGAGGGAGTTCCAAGTCTTGGCAGCCAGGTAAGAGAAGGATCTTCCTCCGGCGGTGGCTCTTTGGATGCGTGGTACGGTTGCGAGGGCGAGGCTGGTGGACCGTAGCTGGCGGGTGGCCGTGTAGAAGGTCAGGCGGTCGTTGAGGTACTTGGGGCCCAGGTCATGGAGAGACTTGTGTGCGTGGGTGAGGAGCCGGAACGTGATCCTCTTGTCGACGGGGAGCCAGTGCAGGTTCCTCAGGTGGCTGGAGATGTGGCTGCGTCGGGGGACATCCAGGATGAGTCGGGCGGAGGCGTTCAGGATGCGCTGGAGTCTTTTCTGTAGCTTTGCTGTGGTTCCGGCGTAGAGGGCGTTTCCGTAGTCCAGTCGGCTGGCGACGAGTGCCTGGGTGACAGTCTTCCTGGTCTCGGTCGGGATCCAGCGGAAGATCTTGCGAAGCATACGCAGGGTGTTGAAACACGATGAGGAGACGGCGTTGACTTGTCTGGTCATCGAGAGGGAGGGGTCCAGGATGAAGCCCAGGTTGCGTGCGTGGTCGGTTGGCTTGGGTGCGGTGCCCAGGGCTGGGTGCCACCAGGAGTCGTTCCAGGCGGAGGGCGAAGATCCCAGGATGAGGACTTCCGTCTTGTCCGAGTTCAGTTTCAGGCGGCTGTCCTTCATCCACTCGGCGACGTCTTTCATCCCTTCGTGTAGGCAGGTTCTGGCGGTGTCGGGGTCTCTGGTGAGGGAGAGGATCAGCTGGGTGTCGTCGGCGTAAGAGATGATGTTGAGGTTGTGCTGGCGTGTGATGGCTGCGAGAGGTTTCATGTAGATGTTGAAGAGGGTGGGGCTGAGTGAAGATCCTTGCGGGACGCCGCAGATGACTTCAGTGGCCTCGGAGCGAAACGGGGGGAGGCGAAATTTTTGTGTTCTTCCGGCGAGGAACGAGATGATCCACTCCAGTGCCTTTTCTTGGATACCAATGTTGCTGAGGCGCTGGACTAGGGTGCGGTGGCAGACCGTGTCGAACGCAGTGGAGAGGTCCAGGAGGATGAGGGCCACTGTTTCCCCCTTGTCGAGCAGGGTCCGGATGTCGTCGGTGGCTGCGATGAGGGCGGTCTCGGTGCTGTGGTTGGCTCTGAAGCCGGACTGCGAGGGGTTGAGGGATCCGTTTGTCTCGAGGAAGGCGGTCAGCTGTCTGTTGACGATCTTCTCGATGACTTTAGCAGGAAAAGGGAGGAGCGAGATGGGGCGGAAGTTTTTGAGATCGGTGGGGTCCGCTGTAGGTTTCTTCAGGAGGGCGCTGATCTCGGCGTGCTTCCAGCTCTCCGGGAAGGTGGCGGTGTTGAAGGAGGCGTTTATGATGTTCCGGAGTTGGGGTGCAATGGTGGAGTCGGCCTTGTTGGAGACGTGGTGTGGGCAGGGGTCGGTCGGTGATCCGGAGTGGATGGTGTTCATCGTGCGGGCTGTGTCTTCGGTGGTCACCGTGGTCCAGGTGCGAAGGGTGGCGGTGGGGGGCGTTGGTTCGACGGTTGGGTGCGTGGGTGGGACGCCGAAGCTGTTGTGGATGTCGGCGATCTTGCGGTGGAAGAACGAGGCGAGGGAGTCGCAGAGGTCTTGTGACGGAGTGATGTCGTTGGTGCCGGCCCTGGGGTTGGAGAACTCCTTGATGATAGTGAAGAGCTCTTTGCTGTCGTGGGCGTTGTTGTCCAGTCGTTCCTTCAGGGATTTCTTCTTGGTGGTGCGGATGAGCTGGTGGTGCTTCACATATTGCACATATTGCCAGACGGATGGCCCAGCTTTTACTATGGACAGGTGGCTATTGCCCGAAGGGAATTATAATAGAGCCTTGTATTCCACCCCCCGGAAACTCTCCCCCACTGACCCCACCAAGCACTCGGTTACTATTTGACACTATGTCAATAAGAACCTAGGCTGGGACTGGAAGCTCATGCTGGCTACGCCTCTGTGGGACTCTGAATTGTTGGGTAACCTCTGGTCCACGAAAGGCTTTGATAAGTAGGACCTGATTGGTATATCCTGTCTGGGTGATCTCGGGGTAAGGGTGCTATGGTCCCTTTTGACACACTTCAACAACAGTTTGAGCTCTCCGATACGGAACTATTCCGATATGTGTATATTCGATATGCTATCACCACTGCCCTGCAGAAAGGCACAACCCCCTCAGAATCATTGCCATTAGAGGATCATTTGCTGGACGGCTATCTTCCCCAAAAAGCGATCTCCCTTACATACACAAAACTGATCAACAATGTGAGTGCTGGGAGAGAGATGGTTTAGAGTTTGAAGACGAGGAGTGACGTGAGGCAGTTGCATCACCTAGGGAGGTGGCAATCTCGGCACGTCTGCGATTGGTCCAACTCAAGATACTCAGCAGAACATATATCACTGGGCCACAAGTAGTCCATATGGGGAGGAGTGAAGAGGGTGATTGCAGACGCCGTTGTGGGCACGCGGGTACCTTCATCCACATAATATGGGAATGTGATCAAGTACAAAAGTATTGGCGAGAAATACATGAGGTAATGGAGGAGGTGCTTCATAAAACCTTTCTTCTGGAGGCTGAACAATTTCTTCTAAACATGTGTGGTCCCACTGATTCAATGAGTATGGAGAGGCTTTGGGCTACATTGGGGGCAATGGTGGCCAAACGAGACATAGCCCGGCAGTGGGGAGCAGTTGCTCCACCTACCCTGGCGTCCTAGGAGAGGAGTCTAGACTGCTGCATGTTCAGGGAGAAGACTGTATAAGTAGCACAAGGATGCCCCAGAAAGTGGTCCGCGGTGTGGTCTGGGTGGAACGACTATAGGGGAGGAATCTGTGTAGCACCTGTGCATTCCTCGGAGGAGGAACTACTATCCCCTTGACGCAACTCAAAAGATAATTTGTCACCATTTGAATCATGTAGTTTGTTTTACTGCTGTTACCATTGTGTTTTCCCATTGTGACTGTGCCATTGCCGATTGTGTCTGCATTTGTTTTTCTTGTATAAAACTATAAAAAGATATTTAAAAAAAAATAACAAATGTGCATGAACATATACATATATCACACTTCCTTTTTATTACAGCTCTTGATTATAAATAATATAAACATTAAACATGTCGTTGAAGTCGGCATCCCCTTGTTTCAATTCTCCAACCTCATTATAAGGTGGTGGCCTCCTTGACGACAATAAATCACATAATACCTATTCATTTTCACCAGTCTATCCTTTCCTCTTTTTTCTTCATAGGCTTTTTTGATTTACCCTTTGCCTGCTTCTCAGCTACCACAGGGTATGCACCACAGTTTCCAATGAATATGACACGTTACTGCGTGTACTAATACCATGCTTGTCATTACAACATGGGTATTACTATGTGTACTCAATTACAACGACCTGCCATTTCAAAGGATACTTTTACCACAAATAGGCCTTTCCAACGCATGCATTACAACAAAAATGCATGCGTGGTAAAGGTATATTCTTGGTAAAAGTATCTAAGGTACGTTACACTACCCTGCCCTAGCCTAAACCCCAATTTCTTACCCTTGCATGAACCCCCCGAGCCCCAAACCTTTCGCTATCCTAAACCCTAACTCACTACCCCTGCATGACCCCAACCCCAACCCTTTCCCTACCCTAAACCCTACAAACACTACCCTTGTATGACCCTCCCCTAACCATCAGACCTCTCCCCACCCTAAAACACTACCCTGCACAAACACCCTGACCCTACCCTAAACGCTACAACACTACCCCTGCACAACCCTCGCCCGCCCTCAGTCCTCTCTTTGCACTAAAACACTACCCTGCATGACCCCTAACACTACTCTAAATGCTAAAACACTACCCCTGCACGACCCCCTTTGACCCCAGTCCTCTCCCTACCTTAAACCACTACCCTGCATGACCCCCAGACCCTATCCTAAACCCTTAAACACTACTCCTGCATGACCGACCCCCTGTCCTCTCCTTACTCTGAAACACTACCCTGCATGACCCCCGGACCCTATCCCCTGCATGACAATTCCTCTCCTTACACTAAAACACTACCCTACACAACCCCCCACATTACCCTAAACCCTAAAACACTACCCCCTCCACAACCCTCCCCCGACCCTTAGTCCTCTTCTTACAATAAAACACGACCCTTCACAGCCCTCCGACACAACCCGAAACCCTAACACTACTACCCCTGCACGACCCTTCCCCGACCCGAGTCCTCTCCCTTCCCTAAAACACTACCCTGCACGACCCCCCAACCCTACCCTAAACCCTAAAACTCTACCCTGTATGACACCCCCCCCAACGTGACCCCTCTTTTACCCTATAAAAGCAACCCCCACCCCTAACACTACTCTATACGCTAAAACACTACCCCTGCATGACCCTCCCCCGACCCCCAGTCCTCTCCCTACCTTAAAACACTACCCTGCATGAACCGACGGACATTATCCTAAACCCTAAAACACTACCCCTGCATGACCCTTTCCTGACCTCGAGTCCTCTCCCTACACTAAAATACTACCCTGCACAACTCCCCTACCCGAAACCCTAAAACTCTACCCTGCATGATACACACACCCTATAAAAGCAACTCCCACCCCAAGCCCAATCCACCTTACCTCTCTCTCCTCAGGGTTCTCTCCTCCTGGTTCCTGCTGCACATCGGGTCTGAGGGGTGGTGCACGTTGTTGTGAGGAAACGGAAGAGCCTCTGTTTCCTCACAACGAGGCTCGCCTAAATTCTTTTACAACGCAGGTGCTTTTACACATTGTTACAATGCATGCGTGCTAACGCATTCGTTGTAATGGTATGTGGGGAAACAGCTGTGTTGTAATGACTATTTGCCGTCTCGAATATGACACGTTACTACGCGTACTAATACCACACGTGTTATTACAACACAGGAATTACTAAGCGTAGTCAATTACAACGGCCGACCATTACAACGCATACTTTTACCACGAGTATGCCTTTACCAGGGATGCCATTACAATGCAAATGCATGTTTGGTAAAGGTATATTCTTGGTAAAAGTATTCACCACTCCATACCCTTTTCTTTAAACACAATTTAGTATCCTTCCTAGGCCTGGGTGGTGAACGCCGCTCCGTTCGTGGAGTTTGCGGAGTTTTCTGCACGCCACACTCCACGGAGCTCGTGGAGTGCAGAAAACTATGCTTCACGCAGTGCAACAGAGTTTTTTCCCCGCTCGCAAACTGCCGCTCAGGTGGAATTTCTACCTACGCGGCAGGAATACCAGCGCAAACAGCAGTTCGCACTACACTCCACCACTTGCGGAACTTTGCAACATTTTTTGTACCTTCGCGGAGTTCAGCGTAGCAAAACTCAGCGAACTACGCCCAGGATTAATCATGAACAGCTTTACCAACATGACCCTTCAACATTTTCTAAGGTGCTTTCATATTGTCTCTAGAATCCCATTCATTCAGTGTGTCAAACTGTTCAGGTCTTGGTTGTGGAGTTGTATTTAACAACATCGTCAAGTGAGCAGTTTTCTTAAAATTAAAAGTACCATTCTCTGGAAATTATAGCTTTTTATCGTTCTCGGTAGCCATGTACCATTCTTTAAGCCATAAACAAGTGTGCATCCCATAATTCACAATCATTGACTTAGGCAGGACTCAAAATGGTGGTGGAAATTGTGCTTCTTCTAGGGACTTAGATTCAGACTTATGCAAACTCGCACACATTCCAAATTAAACATTCTGCACAATACACCACACAATCAAATACAATAAACCACTACTCAATATAACTTTGAACACAATCATTCAAAAAACAAGACAATAAAGCCTGTGTCTGTGTTGCTGGAAAACAGGATGCAAATCAAATGCACCACAGGAGCAATAGCCCTTTAAAGCACTCCTCAATCATTCACTAGGAGGGCTTCAACCCGCAATGACATACCATTGGACCTGAAATAGCTCATGTTTAACCTTTGTTTGTGCACAGCAAATTACCATTATTCCTCTTCAAATTTGTGCAGTCACACTAGACTATTAAGGAAATTATACATTCAAAATCTTAAACCTGGAGCCACAACTTTTACCTTCTACAAACACTATACCTAAATTCTGAGTTCTCCAAAATTCCAAAATCTTCACATAAATACACTATGTCATGACAAATGAATCACAACAATATTTCAACACGCTGTCGCACTAATGGGCAAAATTATTCTATGCAAAAAACACAATATCCAAAATCATACCAGCATACAGGCTGATATAATACCATACACACAGAGAGGATGTGGTCCATCGGCTAGACTGCTGACTTTTGTGCTGGAAACCAGGGTTCAAGCCTCGGGGTCACGTCCACATCCTGTGATTCTGGGCAAATCACTTAATCTCCTCGTGCCTGAATGTGTAATGTAAATACGGTGCTCATGTAAAGCGCTCCAATACCTTCGGGTCGAGTTCGCGCTATATAAATATGCAATAATAAAAGAAAAACATATCCTGTTGCTAAACTCGCTGTACTTGAAACACCAAGGGGCATATTACCAAGGATGGAGTTAAAATTATCGCTGGTTTAGCGGCAGAAAACTGCCGCTAGGGCAGCGATAATGGGCTTGATAATATGCCCTGGAGAATTCCAATAGAAGCCCATGTTCACACCAGAACATGGACTTCTATTGGAATTCTCAAGGGCATAATATCAAGCCCATTATCGCCGCATTAGCTAAACCGATGATAATTTTTAACGCCGTTCTTGATAATATGCCCCCAAATCACCACAAAGTCACACTCACCAATCCTTCCAGACTGAACATCCAGATCACCTCACTGTCAGACTACACCACGATAAAGTTTCAACATAGGGCAGGCCACCTGTACATGATTCATCAATCCTCAGGATTCTCCACGAGTGTCTAAAACCTACTAATTAGCTTCTAGTTAACCTTTGCCTTAAGCATTTCTCCACTAAACTAATGAATTACTTTGCTCACACTTCTCCACCATCAACTGTTGATGCTCCTACTCAATTATCATTAAGGAGTGTCAATTCATGGAAAAGGGAGAAACCTAGATTCAAATAATAAACTGAGAAGATTAATGAAAAATGGCAGTTCTCGTTCAGTATACTTATTCAAATTCTGAATTAATCATTCCAGATGGTAAAAAGTTAGTTAGAATCAAAATCCAGCTTCATTAACCCCTTCCGCGCTCATGACGAGCTGAGCTCATCATGAGTTGCGCCGCTCGCACGCTCATGACGAGCTCAGCTCGTCATGTAACGCGGCTTTTTTCAAAAACGCAGCGCGCAGCGGGAAAACCGCTAGCGCACATGCGGTTAATAAATGCAATAATTCAGTGTGCCTTTAAGACATTAAATAGCCACAGCACACGTAACAATAGGCAAATTAATAATAAGAAGCCCTAATACCAAAGGACCACGCAGCGTCTAGGTATTTCTAGTGAATAAATGAAAAGTGTTATTTCCACCAAACAGCACATCTTTCATAATGTTCCAGACAATGAAACCACACAATTTTATAGCATGGTGTCATGTAGAAAGGCACAATATGTATACAAAACACTGATGGATGGAATGCTCGAATTAATCTTAGCCACTGGTAATCACTTGGGGCCGCATCCTAATCCATTGTTATTCTGCATATCATGCCTCCTCAGTTTGGACCCAGCTATATGCAAGTCAGTCTTGACCCTGCTCCAATGGGAACAGCCCAGCCCAAACTGCCAAGCCAGGTCCTCCCTCAATAGGAACACAAGCAACCCAGGACCGGTTTCGCCCTAGTAATGGGCTCTTCAGCCGGGACAGCTTGGTTACAGTGACACAGTGTGCATGGGACCCACGTCTGGGTATGTAGAAAGGCAGCAATAAAATGACACTTGGTCATCAAATCATTAAGACTGCTAATTTCCAAAACACTTACTAGCAAACCATTTTCATTGGCCAGAAACATGAGAAATGCAGCTTAATACCAGCCGTGGCCCGTGCAGGTAGGAGCGGTAGGGCGGTGGGCCGGGTTGAATGGGGATTTTAACGGACGATGATGAGGGAAAATTAAACAAATCATACATTTTCTCTTGTGGTCGTATGTTGAAATCCCCCCAAACCCACCCACCACTCTTACCCGCATGGGCCGTGGCTGCTTAATACAATGGACTGTTCTGCATTATGAACATAGCAACTATAGATTTAGCACATAACCTTGCAATGTTTCAAAAGCACATCCCTTCAGCCGAGGAAGCTAGTAAAATGTTACCTTAAAAGTACAGAGATACAGGACCGACCGTAGCTGCAGTTGAATTGCACTGATTATCTGCAAAACTAAATGAAAAAAATGCTCCTGCTCAACAGTTAAGCATGCACTTTTCATGATGTGGCCTAGTGTGTCCTGGTCCTGCTTAATGAACCAAACCTAAGTTAAGCATTTCTTTTTCTGATGAAATGTAATTTCTTGTTAGGGCATAAAGACATACTCGACATACCTGCTAAATGCATGTGCGGCCACATCCACTTATTTAACAAAATGAAAAAAAGATTATCATGTCTGCATCAGAATATGCCAATATGCTATGCATACCATTTCTTTCTATAAACATCAAGAAAATGCCCATTATTGCTGCTAAACTACTCCTGACGCACCTTACCATGACCAGAAGAAAGATGTGTGCAGCTAGAAGTAACACACCTCTACTGTGATTACAGAACCTACAAGCTAGAAAAATGACTGGCAAGTGAACCATAGATGGCCAAACACTAGGATCTAGGGGGCTTATTTACAAGCCCTTTGCTCTGCTTGTACATCTCTTTTTCCCATATAAAACGTGACTCACCCGTGGCACAGGAGGCTTGTAAATAAGCGCCTAGGTTCCTGCAGGGTCATCAGTGCTATCAGTTTGGTTCATGACATAGACTCTCATTCTGAGTCAGGTGCAAATCTGTGCACAGGTTGTGAATCCAGTAAATACTGAAATTGAATGGGTTTTTTCACATGCTCCCATGTGTTGCTGAGGAAGGAGTCAGCCTTTTTGGAAGCACACAAATGCAGAAATGTCACCATTAGCATCAAGTGTCATCATCCCCAACATAGTACCACTCGGGAACAGCAGCCATGACAGATGGCAAAATGTGATAGATGCAAATTTCAGAGATATTGCTAGAGGTTCTCTTTGAAGAGGTCTGCTTCTTTTGACTGCTATTGCTGAAGACCCCACACTCTTCAAAGGTGCGCACATGGCTGCCAGGGGTTGTGCTGTCTTCACCTACCTCAGAGAGGTAGATGACATAAAAAAGAAGTGGAAGAACCTCAAATGCAGAAAGAAGGAGTAAATTGCTTGCCATTGACAGTATAGGCAGGAAGTTGTCTCTCACCCAAAATGACACCTCACCTTTAGAAGTGTGGTAAATTGCAATTTCATTTTAATTAAATTTCACTACCAATGCGCAAACTTAGAGGAGAGTTCATAAAATGTGTTTCTTGCATTTTGCTTGAAGGCAATGCTCCTGTTCAGAAGTCACTTTAAGTACAGTAAGTTGAATGGTTTGGCGAGAAGGTTTCTCCTGAAATACATTTTCTGCATTAACTTGTCTCCAAGAGGGAAAATGATGTAAATCTTCAAGCCTGTAACATTTTTCAAAATGCACTGAACACAAAATTCACAAACTAAATTTTGCGGGTGTAAATAAACTTTGCCTCGACATACTAAAAGCTTAGGTTGAGGAAGTCATACAGGAGGTTGACCTGATGTGCACAGTAGAAATTAACAGAGATGTGGAGGATGGAGGCACCCCACAACGAAGTAGGTAATATGCTTGCATGTAAATGAAATTAGTATGGAAAATTACAAAAAATAAATTCTGATTTTATACACAAGAGGAGCATATACGGCTTAAAAATACCACATCAAATCATAAATAATTATAGATCCTTCATAAAGATACCTCATCAAATCATCAATGCATTAAACTTCACATAAATACAATTATAGCTCCAGTGAATACATTATCTTCCCCAATTCAAATTCACATTATAATTCACAGTGAATTCATAGAAAGAAATAACAGACAGAACCCCTAGAACTCCTTTGCCTCTGATGAAGATCTCCTGGCCCACCATTACAAAGGCCCCCAGATCCACCTCCCCCTTTTCCTGTTCTTCTTTCCCTTTCTTATATATAAACTAATCTCCAGATTAGCTATTGAGAGTAGTCACGCCTGCCATTGACCAAATGTCTGCGGGAGTGGGTTGAGCCAGATGGAAGCGACGTAGATATGTATTACAGTCATTGCGAGAGATACAAATTCGGAATGTCCCACAATATCCCCAGCGTCAGTATCGCCATCTGCACCCAACAAAACCAGTTGTGGAGTGAAAGCAATATCACTTTGAAGTACCACTCCCCAAATTCGAGCCACTGCTGATTTAAGAGAATCAAGCATGGGACATCCACTAAACATATGTACTAAATCTGCCTCTCTCTCTCTCGGTATCGAGGGCAACAAATTCCAGTCATTCCCTCCACCTGGCAATTTTTTCTGGGTTATAATATAAATTAAATCTCGTTTTAAAATGTTGAGCCTAGAGTCCTACAGACAAAAAGAGAGTGCGACCCAGTCCAAATGACTGATAGAAAAGTTGTTGTCACTACCCCCTAAGTTTAACTGCCAATATGAGGAATGCTTATCTAAGTCATCAGGCACCAGCTCTCCCAAATGACTATAAATCTGACTAAGTGTACATTCCGCATTTTTAAATAAGAGCTCCATCTGCAAGTGTTTAAACAGCTCAGTAGTGCCTGAACATTTTTTAAATAAGAAATCCTGGTTCTGGAGGTATTTAAAAAAAAATCCTTTTCTCTTTACCATATTCAGAATGCGATTCTAAAAATTAGATAATATATGCCCAATTATAGAAATCCCCTAGCTTCCCCAGGCCACTCCGCTCCCAACTAGAACATTAGGCTTTGGAGAAAAAAGAACGAAAAGCGACGACTTCCACAGAGGGTATAATACACAAATCGTCCAATACCAATCATTCATCTGATACTAACCCAAGTTTTAAAAGCCACCAGTAAAGTCTTGAATCTGTTTTTTTGTAGTAGCTAAATCCCCACATTAAAAAAAGTCCTCTCTTTTGATGCCCTATCAATAGCTCAAACACTGAAGGGACTCCTCCTGCTTGTGAGTTTCACCCGGGCATGTCAACTATGAGCACTTTCATACCCTGGAGAGCCGCAGACCAGTAATAGTACCTAAAATTTGGCATTGCCCACCTTCTCTCTCTTGTGGTAGCATTAGGAACTTTAATGCTCTTCAAGGCTTAGCGGCACAACACCAGATAAAACTATTTGTTAGCCCCTCCATTACCTTGAACCATTTATTTTCAAAGCACAGGGGAATTGCTCTAAATAGAAATAACACCTTTTGGAGAAAGAGCATGTTTGCCACATTGCATCTTCCAACAATTGAAAGATGGAGGTTATCTAGCCTCCTGAAATCCTTCCTCAATTTTTCTATCACTGGCGCTAGATTCAACTCTACCACTTGGCCGAGATCGGCAGAGATAACAACCCCCAAATACCCAGCATGGTCCATAATCCAATCATCAACCTCTTGGATCTTATCATTAGCTACAATTTGACTCTTTTTATGGTTCAGCTTGTACCCCGAAAACTCCCTAAACTCTGCAACTTTCCTAGTATGTCTAGTAAGCAACTTTTCCGGATCGAGAGTTACAACGGCTATGTCGTCCGTGTATGCCAAAATATTAGTTTCATACCCCTGTGCTTGCATAGGTTTAACAAGTGGGTTAGCTTCAATCCTCTTTATCAGTAGATCTATGTACAAAGCAAATAGAAGGAGAGAACAAGGGCAACCCTGCCAAGTTCCTCTTGTGATCTTAATTAAGTCTGATTGACCGTCCAGCATTTGAAAGCCTAGACGCGGGATTAACGTGCACAGCACACACAGCATTTATGAACCCCAGTCCTATATTATTGCTATTAACGCTGCCCATAGATAATCCCATGACACCCTATAAAAAGCCTTTTCAGCGACCAATAAGATAAGGGCTACAGGATTGTCCGATACCCTTGCCTTATCAAATATTGTAATGACACGCTGGATGTGATCTGTTGTCCCCCTCCCTGGGATACACCTATGCTGCCGATGCCAGACTAGTTTGGAAATAACACGATTTAACCCAAAGGCTAACACTTTAGTATAAATCTTCAAATCACTAGGTCGGTGTGAACCTGGTTTGAGAGGCGACTTACCTTTTATTTTATAAATACCACCATATTACAGTGGGCCCAAGATTCAGGCACGGGAGACACCATTTGTATTCTACCAAATGAATTGACAGGAGTTGTCTCATGGGGCGAGAAAAAACCTTTTAAATTTCGAGAGGTATACCATCTAAGCAGAAAATTGCCACAGAAAATATAGATGGTTCTAGGCCTGGTTGATTCTCAGACTTTGTATCCCCTTTGGTATCGCTTTATGTGTGGTAAAGCATAAGGGAAAATTGATGGGTGCTCTGAATCTTGTGGTCCCAATTCCAACCAGAAAGCTCAGGATAGGTTCCCTTGAACAGCTTGACTAAGAATGCCTTTGTGTCATTGCCTTCAACACCTTTTTCTAGACCCAAAATACGAAGATTGTTGTACCTCTGCCTGTTTTCGAAGTCTTCTAATTTCCATTGAATGGCAGACAATTGTGAGGCTTGAGATTCCATGTGGCCCTTTATACTTGGTAGGTCTGTCTCCAGTGTAGCCGCGCGGTTTTCTACTACGGCGACCCTTTCGCCAATCGCTCTGCAAACCTTAGAGATTTTCCTGACAGTATCCTGCAACTTTTTAGTAGCCTATCTGGCATTATGCCCATCTGCCCAGATTTTCTCCTGATGCAACTTTATTGAGTCGTAAATTACCTTAAAAGAAGGCTCCCCTACCCCGTCAGGTGATGTTTAATGCGACTATGAAAATAGTATAGAAACTAACCTAAATTAAAACTAACAACATCATTATCAAGGAGAAATGCTGGAATTTAAGGCATGTGGGGATAAATGATGACAATGTCATCAATGGGAGGGTGGTATAGAGGAAACTAATAGTGGGACCAGAGCTGGCTGTGGCACCCTAGGATTATTTTGTTGTTCTCATGGTGTCCTTTGCCTGTTGCCCAGTGACATCATAATAACTGCTTTCAGGTTACAATATTACAATTGAAATGCAAGAACTTAATTTTCAAATCAGCCATACAAGTTTCGACACAGGGCATCAGGTGACTAATTTTGAAAAGGAATTATTTGCATTTCATTAGTAATATGAATCATAATTCATGCAGCTAAACTAGCTTGAAGGTAGCACTGGTCAGGGTTATATCAGGGACACTAAAAAGATAGCCTGGGAATACAGGTCCTTCCTTTGACTGGGCATCTCCCTGATTTCCTTTCTGGCAGGAAGGAAGCTTTGGGTGCCGTCTATGAGGTCCGTAGTGGGGACAGAAGTTAAGGGAGCCTCCCCAGACATAGCTATCAATAGTGCACCAGGAACAGTAGCACTAGGGCTCAGGGAGGTTAGGGACCCACTGCATCCATGCTCTGGCTTCCTTTTACTGTCCAGGTTGTGGATGGAGGGCACGTTTTCCCTGCTTACATGCACTTGCTATATTACTGGGCCTCTCTAGGAAGCAGTGCCTGTAGAAGGTGTTCTGGAAAGCATGTAAGAGCTAAAACATATACATTCTAATCTAATGAGTATTTTGTTCATATTTTCTCTACAGTAGGCCATGTAGCTTTTTTTAATTAGAAGAAAATAAATAACTACCTAAATTCATCAACGTAAACACAAGCCCTTTGTTAAACATGTGCTATTACCCTGTATAAAGTGAACATGGAACTAGGGATCTGTGCTTAGTGACTGCTAAGTACGTTTGTGTTTGGAAACTGTGAAATGTATTTATTTATTTTTAAATATATATATATATATATATATTTATATATATATATATATATATATATATATATCACTGGCTGCAAGAATAGTTCTAGGGTAGTTATCGTTCGGTCAGAGATTCCATAAGTAAGGCACTTTCTTTTTCTTAATAAATTTGATGCCATTTCACTAATCTGCACAAACATTTCCACAAAGGTACATCTGCTTTTTGTTTTTCATGGCAAGTATTGTGCAAGTCTATTAAACAGGGGCCAAGTAAAAAAGAGGAAGTAGCAAAAGTGCCATTTCCCATTTTAATTCCCATAAGATTCTTTACTCATTTATAGAATAAAAACAGCGGAATAAAATGACTCCAAATTTCGGTAGAATTTTACTCAAAGAAGTGCCTTTGATGGGTTTGGTGTAAATCTATTGGGTGGTTTTCAAGAAATTAGTGTTTAAAAAGGTGCTTTGGTTTGGCATGTACAAGTAACATTTCATAAATATTTCGGCAATTAATTTGCAAGTCCTCTGCGATTTTGCAAATTCATGGAGTATTCTTGAATCTAATTTAAAAAATAAAGGCGCACCATTGGATGAACTTTTTTCTCCTCTCTTCCTTGAGGTTGTGTGAATCCATTGCATTGAATTCGCATTGGCCACATGTGGGGGCTGGCCACACATAACTAGGTTGTAGTAGGGCCTGGCCACAGTCCAGGCACTGCAAACCAACTCCTCAGTGCATGGCCAAAGGCCATTGACAGTGTGGGGTGACCAACCACAGAGAGTCATATTCAGCAGCTGAACAGAAACATGGCCCTGCAACAACCCAGCTGCAAACTACTGAAGGCTGGGTGCAGGCGAGTTATGCTACCCACAGAGCTTTTGGTGCAAAATTCTGTTGTTGATCTCTCGATGTATTGTCAATTGCCATATGCTATAGGTGTTGGCCAACCGCAGACGGTTGGGCACAAGGCCTTTCTATATTGATAAATCTATACTACTATTATAAAGGAAGAACTTTGAACCTTGGAGGCGGGTAAACTCGGGAACCACAGCGCCAATCCACACACCCGATACATCGTTGTAATCATCAGGGTGTGCAGATGGACATAGGCTATATAAACGTAATAAATATACGTTATTTACAAAATTTACCGGAAAAAAAGTAGTCCCTTGGAAGAAGCGCCGGTCGCGACGTGCGTGCTGACGTGAGGAGCGCGGAGAGGAGCGGCGTCCAGGAGCGCGAGGAGGACTAGCGGACATGGCGCGGGGAGGTGCGGCGGACAGGCGGTGAGGAGCGGCGGACAGGCGGTGAGGAGCGGCGGACGGGCGGTGAGGAGTGGCGGACAGGTAGGTTATTTATTTATTTAGTTAGGAGCGGTGAGCGGCGGAAAAATTAAGCAAAAATGACAATCGTGAGCAAGAGGAAGCAAACGGAGCATTCCAAAAGTGAGCCAAACGGTGCGTTACAGGAGGAAAAGGTTACGTGTGCAGGTTACAAAAGCGTACATCGTGAGCAAGAGGAAGCAAACGGAGCATTACAAAAGTGAGCCAAACGGTGCATTACAGGAGGAAAAAGTTACGTGTGTAGGTTACAAAAGCGTACAAAGTAAACATAGAGGTATAATACTGCATTACAGGAGGAAAAAGTGACGTGTGCAGGTTACAAAAGCGTACAAAGTAAACATAGAGGTATAATACTGCAATATATGGAGGAAGGCTCCAGGGGACCCACGGACTACGTTGGGGCGGGCGGGGGCCCTGAAGCCTAATTGCTCCCCGGACAACGTCGGGACGGGCTGCTAGTATAACAATAAAGACAGCACTCTGGTATATTTCATGATTGCCTGTGAAATATGGACTTCATCCTCATAATTTACAGCCCCACACTACTCTGCAGAGCTTTACCAGTGTCAGGGCCACTAAGATTATGCAGAAGTGTAGTACCAAACTGTGTGGCAGGGTTATTTAAATTAGACAGCATGCAAAGCCAAAATGAATCAGCATTATGTAAATCAATGTGTACTTTATATAAGTAAGTATGAACATATCTTGTGCTTAGAATCTAACAGTAGTGATGTACTCTTCCATCATTCACCAGTTCCACCAACGGCCACATACAGGAAAGGAGAATGTTACTAACTTAGCTACGCAAAGCACTACGCGAACTGCGTAGTGCGGTAGGAAATTCTGTTCGCAATGATTGCACAGTGCTGAATGCTTGTCAGCACTGTGCAATCATTACAAACAGCATCTTGCACAGTGCAAGAGGTCCTTTTCTGCCGTTCGAGTAGATTTGTACTCGAGTGGCAGTTTTCTCAACGCGGACAGGTAGTTTCTCATCGCGAGCGGTCGCGAGCATACGCAACCCCTCACAATGAGAAACCTGACCTCCCCGCGTTGAGAATCTCGCCGGGAGTTTTTTTTCCACGCTTGCAATCGGCAACTTGATGTTGCTGATCGCGGACGAGGAAAAAGGCTTGTCAGGATGAAATTTTGCTCGCTCGCGGTCGCCAACTTGACGTTGAGGACCGCGAGCAAGCAAAAAATGCCTGCTACGCTACGCATTTTTTAACTGTGCTAGGTGCAATTTGCGTAGCGCGTAGTTGCGCAATCTACACGAACGTAGCGTAGCTTTCCGCCCAGGCTTAAATGTGACAGGAGAGACTTTGACACTTTGACTTGTCACTTCTGTTGCTCAAGTATGTCTGCAGGAGTGGGTATTTAAAGGCAAAAGAGGCCTTTACTAATTTGCTATAAAGGGCCCTGCACTCAACTGTAATAGTAAATAAATATACTTAGCAATATTTCAGTGTAACCAACTCTCGGTATTTGAATGTGGAACTTGCATTTACTGAAAATGAAACATATAGAGAATACGTTCATTAAATATATATATGCTTACAGTTGAATAACTACTTTAAGCTTTGTAATCAAGCATCCTGTGTTAAAGTAGGGCTATAGTTTCTACTTGACTCTAATAGCATTGAAATATAGCCAACAAAATTAATATTCTGCTATTCCCGAACTCAGAAATTCTTAAAAACATAATAAAACTCTAATACCATATATGTTGACATGCATTCCTAATATTAGCGCCATTGTCCAGTCTAAGAATCCTTCCTGTTCCATAACAGTATCACTCTTAATAAATGTAACAATCCCTAGTCTTAGATAAGTGACTATTACTGTTCCAAAGAAAGGTAAAAATGTGTTACCGTTATTACCATGACTTCATTAAATACTTCTCTGCATTCTGCATTGCCCTTCAATACAAATTCATAGTGCATGAGTTGAAAAGGAAATCCATTACCATGTAACAAGGCCCTGGCTGCAGAAAAATTGTATAAAGAAATATTGAATCACGATTGCCTACAAAGATGGTGTGGGCCACAATATGAGGTATAACCAAATATACAAAACGACTGCTGTCTCTTCATCCTATGTGATAGTTCATGGCCTGCTAAGAAGTTTTTTTTCGCTTGGCTGTTGCATAGCGTTTTCGCTACACACATGAAGTTACCTGCACTTACCCAGTTCCAAGCGTTAAGCAATAACTCCAGCCCCACTTCCTGTTAGTAACCCACTTGGTATGAAAGGCCCTGGTGTTGGTGGCATGGCCTCTATTTTGTCAGCATGTCTTGCATAAAATTGTTGGATTTGGTACAATAAGATTGGAATTAGATTTCCATGTTCGTTCCTCAGGATCAACCTTCTTCCAATTCATCAAGTATTGTAATCTTTTTCTTACAATCCTTGCATTCAAAATATTACATACCTCATATTTAAAATCCAAAATTCAGCTGAACTGGTAAAGGATGTAAAGCAAGGCGTGTCTTTGGAGAACAACGTTTTATCAAATATACATGACAAATTTGGTGGATTTTCATAGACTGTGGTAATTACAATCCTAATGTAACTGGATTTATAATCTGTTGAATCACAAATAGACCCACAAACGTAGGTTGCAATTTCAAAGTTTTTTTCAAATTCACTTACAACATACTGAGGTACTAGACTTCACTTATGGTCTTCATAATCCTGTAAGCAAATGTAGCTTTTTCTAAGGCTTTCTGTGATTATTTTTAAGTGTTCTTGCAGAAGGTACTGATGTAGACAGAGACTGATCCAAAGAAAATATGTGGTGATGTTTGCCATACACAAAGAAGAAAGGTTATATTCAAAAAGATGAATGTTCTATGTTAATGTAAATCAGTGGCCATCAATCCTTGTAACGCTAAGCCCCCCACCACCCCCCAGCAAAATATTTTTGCTTTGGCATCCTCTTCAAACTGATGTGCATGGGGACATTACATTCTTGGGAGTACAAAATCTATATAAGATGAAGGAGTATATTCTATCGAATTCTACTAGAACATGGGATGTACATGAGTGGGTTATTCCACTTGCCCCCTCATTAAAGGGACATTTAGCCCTCTGTCACTGCTGATTCTTGCACCTCTTCCATCAGGTGTGCAGAGTCTTTCTGCCTACCTACTAAATTTCTCCCTAGTTTCAAAGTTCACTCTTTTCTCTCAATGTTCTAACCATCTGGACTCTTGCAGCACACCTTCCCCCCTATGACATACTGCTTAACTCATCCTCCTCTAGAAGGGTCACACTCCATGGACTAAAAGGCGACCGAAGAGATCAGAGTGGTTATGGATGGAGGAGGCACTGCTGCATTAATTCTACTCGACCTCTCTGCCGCATTTGACACTGTTGATCATTCTCTTCTGATTCACCGATTAAACATCTTGGGTGTGGATGGCATGGTATTGGCTCTGCTAGCCTCCTTTTTGCAGGAGAGGAGATCAACAGTGTCTCTTGATGGGTTCAACTCGGAGCCCTGTGTGCTGCCTTGCGGAGTTTCACAGGGAAGCTCGCTGAGATCACTGTTATTCAATGTCTACGTTTCTGCTGGTCAGGGAGTTTGGTTTTTTGTTAACATCTTACGCGGATGACTCACAGATTGTGGTTGCAGCTCACAAAAAACAGAGTTCACCTGCTGTGCAGTTTCATAACTGCATGGCCGCAATTAACACCTGGATGAGCAGTCATTGCCTTAAATTAAACTCCGATAAGACGGAAGTGTTGATTTTCGGCAATTTACAACCTTCTTGGAGTAATCTCTGGTGGCCAGCAGAAATGGGCTCTCCGCCCATTCCAACGGCAAAGACTAAAAACTTAAGCGTACTGATTGATAACAGATTGACGCTTACTCAACAAACTAATGCCATAGTGTCTGCTTCCCTCTTCCTTATAAAGAAAATCAGGAAGGTATTACCCTACATTCCAGTGGAGACCAAGAAAGTGGTGATCACCTCCCTTATACAGGCCAAGCTGGACTACTGCAACGGGCTTTATTTGAATGCCCAGAAGCAGTGTCTGAAGAAACTTCAGGTAGTACAGAACTCGGTGGCTCGCCTTTTGTTGAGTCTGCCTCGGCATAAGTCAGTCTCAGAGAAAATTCGGAAGTTGCATTGGCTTCCAGTGGTGTAACAAATCAAATTCAAGGCACTCTGTGTGGCCTACAAAGCCCTGACACAGAAGGGTCCGCTGTTTCTTCAGATACTTTTTGTGTGGTACCAGCCAGCCAGATAGCTCCGTTCCACTGGTGCAAAATTACAGGCGGTGCCTAAAATTCAGACCATGCACTGGGGGGGGGAGTGGGGGGGAGGGGGCTGAGTTTTCAGTATGGTACATCGAAGCTGTGGAACTTGCTGCCTCCCGAGATCAGGAAGGCCAGCTCCCCTCTGAGCTTTAGAAAAAGCTTAAAAACGTGGTTTTTCCAGTGAGAGGTGCTCTGTAGGGTTGCCTGCGGTCCTTAGCGCTTATTTTGAGGCCTAACCCATTCACATTCCAAGTTAGTACGAAATATTGCTTACCATCTTGCCTCTCTGCCCCTCCCATCTGTGTTTTGTTGCAACATCCGATCGCCTTGTATAACCATCTTTGTTTTTATGTCTGTGCTCACTACAATTCCACTCCACAGGCATAAACTTCTTTCCCCCACCCAACTCTTGTACCCAGTCACTGACCTGCCCTTCCCCCTCCCGACCCCCTTCAGCCTCCCGTGCTCGTCTCCCTGCATGTCAACATGAGAACTGTGTTGCCGATCAGGCTTGAGAGGTCTATAGCCCCCACCCATGGTTTAACCACCCACCCTGTTGGTCAGTAACACAAACTGTTTGCTAGTCAATCAAACCTGAACCTGTATTGGAAGGAAAGAAAGAAAGTTAAGAAAGAACACACTCCCAACATTCATTGAGAGGCTTTTGGAGGGGGCATAGTTTACTGTCTGCTCCGAGCCCGCTGCTCTGGCATGGCTCATCTGTGGCTTCAACTCTCATATCCATCTCGTGCTGTGTCCACATCTGGGTCAGGGGAATTTTGGGCCAATGGGTCTCTCTCTATGTTGTGAACTGCAGTCATCAGTGGATGACTGTCGTCAGAGTCTGACAAACACTCTCATTCTGACAAGTCTAGAGTGGTCATTCCCTGTGTTTTATCTTGCTTGGTCTTTTTTGTTGCAGTTGTCTGGGTCAGTTCACTCTCTGTGTCTGAAGAGTGACCCAATCTCAAGCCCCTTCTGCTGTCCAGGGTAGGGTGTTCTCGGGAATTTCTTACTCATGTTGCCCCTCTGCCTCACCTCGCCTGCTACTGGGTCACAGGTCTTGGTCTTCCTAATGGGGCATTGCATTAGCACTACCGGCCTCCAATCTGCCTTTGAGGTGGGTGTTCCTCTATCTAGTCCCACACCAACTCCGCTGTGTGAAAAAAGAGTGCTTTACCTTCATTAAGGACTTTAAGTTTCGCTGGAAAGGGTAACATGTATTGTAGGTGGAGGGCCCTTAGTTTTGTTTTGACTGAGTCAAAGGCCCATCTCTACTTCTGCACGTCTCACGAGTAGTCAGGAAAGATCATGATCTGTACTTGGGGAACGCCGACTGACGGAGATCATATACCGTGTGCCCAACTTCTTTCCGACGCACTTACCTGACTCCTTTGCATTTGACTGAATATCGGAATAGGAATATTTGGATTTGACCTAAATTAATCTGAGTACAGAAATACAGCATCTCGAACTGTAGTTTCACCCGTCCGGTGGAATGCACCAATAAGCTGCCTTGAAAAAGCCCCAGGCTTGCAAGGCACTAGAGGGCGAAACATGTGCTGGCTGTGCCTCAAAACTGCTTGGTATAATTTTGCTTTATTAGTTCTGAAAGACTAAGAATCCCCTCTGACTTTTTTCTTTGATCTGGTGCAATAAATACTACATTTATACCTTACATGGATTTTTATGATTTATTATGAATTCATCCACTTGTCCAGGTCAACTGTTGCAAGATCATGATCTGGGAGTTTTCATACTGGATGTCTCCTATACTATCTCCTATATCTATTACAAAGCAGGATGAGAACTGTGCCATGAGAACTCTTCAACCATTTTTTGAGAAATGTGCACATGTTTGGACTCTCAACCCCCTAGGGAAATCCAATGAAACACAAGTTGTTCCTCCTTGCGCGGGTTTCGGCATCATCCACTCTCCAGGTTTCCTGTAGTTCTTTGAATTCTTTTCAGAGACTGTGAGTCACATCTTCTACTTCTGATATTCTGGTTTCCACATTGGTGAACCTTTCTGGAACATTTCGAAGGTCTTGACGAAGCAAGGTGATCTCTGAGCACAGTTCTCCTATCCTCCCTTTGATTTCTTCTTTTGAGGCACATATGGCTTGCATGAGTTCTGTGTTGTCTGGCATATTGGATACTCCCTCTCCTGGCCTTGTTTGGGGAGCCACCACTTGTATATCGGTCAATTTTCCCCTGTTTTGGTACCTAAGGATCTTTGTCTTTGCCCATAGTTTTAGGGTGGAGTCTCCACTCATGTTAGACAACACTGGGGTGAAGACACTAAGGAGGACGTCGAGGCAGGTGCAGGGCTCGGAAGGTTTTACCTCCCCTTTTTTCACAATGGCACTTGTGAATCGCTTGGTACTGTGCTTGTCTGCAGTGGGGTGTGGGTCACAGTACAGAGTAAAGTTCAGTGCATTCTGAGGTTTGTGCCCCGTTATCTAGTTAGCAAGCAGCCCAGACCAGGTGTAGGCAGATGTTGAGGCCAGACCATATCGTGTGCCTCACAGGGTGTACCCTGGGGGCCGGAAGAGCACCTCATGGATGAGTTGCTGTATTGAGGGGTCCAACCTCTGTCCCTTCTCCCTTCCCAAATGCAGGCTTCTCCTCTTGCTTTCAGAGAGTTAACAAGGTCTCCCTTTAATCTTAGCCAGCCTCCAGAGCTATCAACCTTCTGTGCATTGGCTGCCCTCTTCTGTAGTTCGTTATGAGTAGCACCGGGGGAGCAGGGAGACAGGAAAGCGTTGGGCCCCTTTTGCACAGTGAGATAAAATTCAACCACCTCACACCTATGCCAAGTCACTCCTTGTCAGCCACCACTCCCCCTTGCTTTCAGCATTCCTGGACTCTGCTTGCCAGTGTCCTCTCCCCCTGCCTCCCTCTTGAGGAAAGCCAGTTGGCGCGCAACCAGTGGTGTGTTGCAAGGTAATGGCATCTTAGGAATAACTCTAAGCATCAGTCTGTCGCCATTCAGTCATTGATTCGCTTTCTGCAGCAAAGAATTCCTCAGGGCTTGTCTCTGAGTCCTACTCTTTTTAATGTTTATGTCAGCCCCCTGGCTGGGGTCATTGAGCAGTATGGTTTTACTATTATCTCATACGCTGATGACACACAGCTTGTCATAGCTCTGTTCCACAATAGCGAGCAGATTGACTCCTCCCTTTGTGTATGTCTGGTGCATGTTGCCTTTTTGATGGACCTTAATTGTTTAAAACAGAATGCTGAGAAGACTGAGGTTCTGGTTCTAGGCAAGCATATCAATATCTGGTCCAGTGCTTGTTGGCCAGATAACCTTGGCCCTTTACCCTTCCCCAAATCCAAAGGTTAAGAATCTGGGCATTTGGTTTGATGCAAAGCTTTCTTTTGATGCCCAGATTAATGCCCTCACAGGAAAGTGCTATGGGTTATTGCAGGAAAATCCTTCACCTCCTACTTCAGTTCGCCCAAAAACAGTAGTCCAGCGCTAGTTATAGCCAGACTGGACTACTGTAAGGTTCTATATCTGGTTGCTATCCAATTGCTTTTGCATAGACTTCAATGTGTGCAGAATGCAGCAGCTGGGACTTTGCTTGGGTTCTCGAGACGAGCCTCTATTAGCAGTGCACAGAAGAAACTGCACTGGTTACCAGTGAAAAAGAGAATCATTTTTCCTGTCAAGGTACTGCTTATTTGCAGACTATGGTTACTCCCTATGCTCCAGCCAGATATCGGAGATTAGACACAACCAAATTGGCCTCCGTTCCTAGATTTCAAAAAGCCAGAATTGGTGGCCGTGCAATCAGTCACCTTATTTCTAAAATCTGGAACTCATTACCTGTGGAACTTCAGCTAGCTCCGTCTGAACTGATTTTCAGAAAAAAAATGAAAACCTGGCTTTTTGGTTCTAGCTAGGCTTTTCCTGTTGTATGTAACTCTTTTTCTATATTCAGCCTCCTAGCCCTGGGACACTCTGTGTGAAGTAGCCATGCACTTTAGAAATTGTATTATTATTGATAATAGCCAAAAAGTAAGTCGTAAACTTACTCAAAGGTGTAAATTACTCAAACGTTTATGTTATATTTGTGAATATGGCCTTGAGTCTCCATTTTTCAAAAAGATATGTTAATTGGCCAAACTCCATTGTCAGTGAT
Organism: Lissotriton helveticus; assembly: GCF_964261635.1. Lineage (NCBI taxonomy): Eukaryota > Metazoa > Chordata > Amphibia > Caudata > Salamandridae > Lissotriton > Lissotriton helveticus. Next base: position 518,815,808 of record NC_136067.1, on the reverse strand, counting down.
TGTATAATTTAACTCTGCTGTTGAGAATTTCTTAGATAACTACACTATTGGGCAAACCTGACTGGTATTTAGGCTTGTCTGAAATAAAACACATCCAACAGCATGATAAGGGGCATCCGTTTCAACATTGAATGGATATTGTGCATTAGTATATTGCAAAATTGGAGCCCTAAAAAAATTGTTTCCAAAAACAAAACGCTTCATCTGATTCTTTGACCAAGCAAAACCTATTCTCTTCCATAGTAGCATGTTAATGGGTCTCATGGTTCCAGAAAATGGATGAATGAACCTCCTATGAATTTGGCAGAAAATGTTTGCCACTTTATTTTCATCTATTTGAATGCCTTCAAGTGTACCCCAAATGTCTGACAGTAGAGACATAAAAAAGGAGTTTGTCCATTTTAGACTAAAGGTGGTGCTCTCTTCTCCATAGCAAAATTGCTTAAACCTGAGGCATTGCAGAGTCCAAAAGCCATTTCCATTCATCATCATCTTAGACCCTAGTAGGTTGCAATCTCCCTGAAGTTCAAACATTGTGAACATGTTAACATTTCTGATCTGATCTAATAGAATAGATATTATTGGCAAAGTATAATGATTCTACAGTTATTTAATTGAGAGATCTGTAGTCTATACATATTATCAGTTCATCTCGTTTATTGGGAGCAAAAAATACCAAAGAAGAAGCAGAATACCATTAGGGCTTAATAAAACTATCAGCCAAATTCTCAGATACTGTTGAATATATTCATTCTCTGATTCAGGAAGTGTATATAGTAAACTGCATGGAATTTGTGGTCCTAGTTCTAAATCCTTTACAAACATAACTTCAATATGGAGGTACCGCATTTGTCTTTTTCTTATCAAAATCATTACTAAATGCTTAGTAGGCAGCTCTCTCAATTGACATGCAGAAATACAACTAGTCTAACAATAGTCTGAATTCACTTGAACTGTCTTGGTGATCTGATCAATGCAGCAATTATGTAAGGTCAAAGCACCTTGAAGTTTATCTATCAAATAAAAACAAATTTGCCCATGACGGATTGCAAAATTAAAAATATCCACGCCAGGAACCTATTGTTAAGTGGTAGGTGGAAAGACATGGGGGGAAGTATTTGGATAACTGTTCACCTTACCAATATTTAGGGGTAAACTTAAAAAACGTGCATATGCCCAATTATGTAGACAGTACAAATGGTACCCAACTTAGAATGTAATGCAAATTCCCAAATATTTCCAATGAAGACATTTTAAATATATTTGCCAATATTGAATCTTTCTCGTCTTGTAGACACAACCAAAGAGGATCCCCTTTCCGGTCCTTAAAGGACAGCATTGGAAAAGGTGTTTTTAGGAAGCTGAATGCCTATAAGAGGTGCTATAATTGAATAGTTAAATATTTTGTTAGGGATCTGTTGTTCAATTTCGATCAACCTGATCATTCATTGAAGGTATTTTCAGTGGTGCAGTAGTAAAAACATGAGATTTTACTTTACTTCGTATGTAGAGAAAATTGGTGGACTTGAACTAATTTAAGTAGAAAAGTGCTATCTCCAACACCTGCACTAACTTGATTAATTAGCTCATGCGCTTGAGAGAATGTAGTACAGAAACACAGATGATCTCATTAGGAGTACTCTGGAATTTCCAATGGGACTTTATTAAAATGCTGACAGCCCTTCCTGCATTTTTGGCACTCTTAGTCTCTGTGCAGAACAAAGCCTTTGTCCTATGATGTGGTCCTGGAGTGTTTATGCCCTGGCATCCTTGGGGACGTGCTAATGTGCAAAACCTCCTGTGTGATGCAACCATAGTGTTTCCATTGCCTTTTTGTCCATGCACCAGCATTGTTAATATGGATTAGAGGCACAGGCAAAATTATTTCTCATTTCCAAACTGTCTCACCCCCATGCATAGGAATGCTTTGAATTCTTAACGTAATCTTCATTACTCTTAGCCCTACGTGTCACAATCCCTCCTCCAAGACAGGAAATACGCAGGAGAATTCTGGAAATGAATGTGCCACCCACCCACCTTACTTGGTACTATTAGAGGGCTAGGATTCACAGAATCCTCTGTAATCTTCAAGGTATGTCAAAGGCCAAGGAGCGAGGAATTATAATGATGTTTACAATAACAAGTAGGTCTAAGATTAATGAAGATTACTGGTAAGTAATCAGAGCATTACCCTTATGCCCCTTGTCCTTGTCCCAGTCATTACTTTTGAGGTACACCAAGGAAGAAGTATTTGACTCTAAAAAGATGCCACTTGAAGTCTAAGTATGAACACTCATAAAACTTGAATGCACACTTAAAAACTGATACACAAGAAAGTGAATAGGAGAGTAGCTGGCCATCTCCTTATATATCATTGACTTAAGAACCCCAACAACAATGATTGTATGGTTAGCAACAACATTATCAAGTCTATAATGTTTCACAAATGTATTTTCCGAACATCAAGTTGCTGCCCTTCAGATTTCTTGAATGCAAACACTCTGCAACTTGGCCCAAGATGCTGCCAAGCCTCTATTGGATCTGCCCTATACCAGACCCTAATCAGATTCAATCTGATTGCTTGCATAATTGTGGCCTTAATATTATCTGCTTAAAGTCATCTTTGCTGCTCTCCTTCCTCTTTCTGATTGACCAAAAGTCACAAACAGATTATCGTAATTGCTGAAATCATGCTATTTGTGAAGATAAATAGAGAGTACTCTTTTAACATCCAGTGTGTGTAAAGCATGTTCTTCCTCTGAAGAAGGTAAAGGAAAGATGTAAGAGAGAATCAGCTCTTGTGATAATTTAAAGGAAGAATTGGCTTCGAGACAAAGGAAGTGTCAGGTGTGAAGATCAGCCCATCATCAAAAAATCTTTAAAAATGGAGAGGGCATAGTAAAGCCAAATGTTCCCCAATCCTACGGGAAGTGGCTGCAGTCAACAAAAGGGGCACCTTTTAGGAGAGACATTTAAAATCTATTGAATCCAATTGTCTGAATAGAGGGTCCAGTAAAGATCTGAGGGAAGATTTAATGGCGGGGAAGAGGAACATAGAGCAGCTACTAAAAATTCTAGGCACTAAAGAATCAGTTTCACTCTGTGATTCCTCAAATTCTCTGAATGCTTTAGTTGCAAACCATTTTGATCTTAATTTGGAAAGAGATACGTTGATTTGAAAACCATCCCACCAGAAACTGAAAAATGGAAAAAGGTGGTGCTAGCAAGTCATGCAAAGAGGTCTAGTAGAGTTTTGAATAGGATCGACCAAATACGTTGGAAGTCCCGTTCTTAGCAAATTTAACCCCTCAACTTCCAAACTGACAGATTTAGATTGAGATTTAAAGCAAGAGAAGATGTTTTAAGAGGCAAGATACAAAGAACCCAAAGAGGGTGAGCAGCCAAAGCTTTCAATATCAGGAACCACAATTGATTACTTCTGTCTTCTCTTGCTGAACCCTGGCCAAGACTGCCAGGATTAGAGGAACAGAAGGGAAATCATAAAGTAACATTCTGACTAATTTATCAGTATCGCAGCTGTTCCCCAAGCTCCTTTCTCCTAGATTCTAGAACAAAGTCTGGGTACCAGAGCATTGTTCTTTTAAGAAAAAAGATTCAGATACAGAGTTCTGAACCTCTTGCTGATACTTCTAACTAATGTCTGTGATAGCAATAGGTTCATGGATGAAGGGAAGTTTCTGCCTAAAAGGTTTGCTTGCTTGTTGTCTCTGCCTCTAAAATCTTTGCTGGTTGTCTTTGGTAATTGATGCAGGCTTGTGAGACTGATTTGACTGTTCTGATCAAGACTTTCTTCTGAAGAACCAGGAACCTAAATTCATGAGAACTCTGTCGATCGCAGTCAATTCTCTCTAATTTGATGACATCCACCTCTCCATCAATTACCATTTGTATTGGCATGAATGGTGATTGATAGTGACTGACCAGTCTATTTGACTATCATCCATCATCAAAATTAAGGACTGCTGAGAATGGATCTCTAACCCCTTGTATGCATTTGTAAATAAATAACATCAACTCTTTTTTGATCCCCACTGACCAAGTAGTTAGAGAGAAGAACTTCTGTAGGTGCCACTGTAATGGGCAGAGATGAAGTATGTCCTATTGAATTGTGAACTCAGAGGCTACCATATGCTCCTGGATCTCCATACAAAATTTGGCTGAAACTTCTGTCTTGCTCGTGAGAAGCCTGCTCAAACTCTGGAGATGAAGGATTCTCTTTTCCATAAAAACACTTTCCCCAAGTCAATTTGATTCTTGAAATTAAATGAAATGAAATGTCGCATTTATAGAGCGCAAACTGTCGCTCCCAAAGAAGCCTCCTGGCGCTATACAGATAACGAACAAACTAGTGAGGAGTTGAAGCCTAAATAAGGGCAAGACAAGATTCATCACTTATTCCATAGATATAGGTCTTTAGAGCTTTCCTGAACTGTTTTTCTGATACCATCATTCTCAATTTGTTAGGCATAAGATTCCATGCTTTTACACCTAATACTGTAGCAGGCTTTCCTCCCCTGGTTTTAAATGTAAAGCCAGGCAATGCGAGGAGGTTAACAGATGTAGATCTAAGTATCTTCCTCCCTGTGGTTTATGGTGTGAATCTCCTAGAGAGATATTCTGGTCCAATTTGATGGGTAGCTCTGAAAATAAAAACCAAGAGTTTGAAAAGAATCCTCTTGTGTAACGGGAGCCAATGAAGAATTTTCAGAGCTTCTGATGCTGATGACCTATGCGGGAGTTTCAAAACCAGTCTAGCAGCTGCGTGTTGTACTACCTGTAGTCTCTTCAAAGTTGATGTATTAACCCCTGCTAGAAAGCTATTACAGTAGTCTAGGTGTGAGAGTATTAACACCACAGCCACTGTTTTCCTTGCAGCCAGTGGAATCAACTCAAAGAATTTTTTCATAGTTAAAATTAGGCCAAAACAAGTGCCCACCACCTTAAGGGTATGATGTTTGAAAGAAAGAGAAGAGTCAAACCACACCCCTAGGTTTTTGGCCACGTCCACTGTGGCTGGGGGAGCTGCTGCCTCTTCCGTCCACAAATCCTTTGGTTGGAAGGGATTGTCTTTACTGATCAACAGGATCTCTGTCTTATCCATATTACAGCAGAGATGGTTGTTTTTCATCCATGTGATGACCGCTGTGAGACAGGCTTTAACATTTTCTTCAGCCTCTGTGGAGTTTTTCTCAAGCGAGAGGATCAGCTGAGTGTCATCAGCGTAGGATGTTGTCTCAATCCCGTAGGCTGAAATAAGGGAAATAAGCGGGGCCATATATATATTGAACAAGAGTGGACTAAGTGAGGCCTCCTGTGGGACTCCTGTGTTGATAGTACGTTCCGAGGAAAGAAAAGTGCGAAGGGAGACTGTCTGCCTCCGATTGGACATTAAGGATGTGATCAAGGCCAGAGCCGTGTTGGATATGCCGCACGATTTTAATCTGGCCAGAAGGATGTTATGAGATATAGTATCAAAAGCGGCCGACTGATCTAAAAGGATCAGCACTGCCTTCCTCCCATTGTCTGTAATGAATTTCAGAGTGTCAGATATCTCCAATAAGGCTGATTCTGTGGAATATTTCGAGCGGAAGCCAGATTGTCGAGAATCTGGGCTGATTCGACCAAATTAGAGAGTTCCTTATAGACTATTTTTTCGGTAATCTTACCCAGGATTGGCAGTAAGGATATGTGTATATAATTAGACAAATTGGAAGGGTCAATATTTTGTTTTTTCTTTAGGGGCTTGACTATTGCAAATTTCCATTTTTCAGGCACTATTCCAGAGGACAGCGAGAAATTCACAATCCCATTAATCGCGGGGTTCACTATGTCCATAATGTGATACAATATCATTGGTGGACGAGCATTCAGTGGGGAGCCTCATTTACATGCTAGGATAGCTTCATGTGTCTGAGATGGGGTAACTGTTTGAAAGGTGTGAAGAGAGGGTCTATCCTGCCTGTGATTTGATCCCAACTCGTTCACCACTTCTTCTGTTCTTAGTACTCCAAAGTCTTTTTGGATCTTAATGATTTTTTCCTCAAAGAATGTAGCGATGTCATTATAGAGAGATTGAGAGGGGGGACTTCTGAGTGAAGGGCTTTAGGATCCATAAAAGAATTTACAATAGCAAATATCTCTTTTTGATTTTGCTTTGCCATAGCTATTCTATTCCCAAAATAGTTTTTTTGCAAGTTTGATAGCTGTATGGTATTGCTTCCTATATGATTTAAAGATCTGTAGATTAGCTATCTCATAGCCCCGTCTCCATTTACGTTCTAGTTGTTTACTGTGGAGATGGAGCTTCGCTAGATCTTGAGTAAACCATAGATCATTATGTGATTTTATTTTACCTCTTCTGGAGGAGTGTTTTAGAGGCATTAGGTCATCACTTAAGGTCGTCATCCAGGTATGGAAGCGATGGGAGCCTTCCGCTGGCTCTCCAGTAAGCGTTGGAGTTGTTTTCACTTGACTCTGTCAATCACAATGCTTGTCCTGTTCATGATCTGTAGAGTCTCTTCTTTGGAAGGAGGAAGGATTAACCAGTTGTCTTGATAAGGGTAAACTGGGATTCCCTGGAGATCGAGAAGAGTAATCACTGGTGCCGCCGTCTTCGCTGATTTGAGACCAAATGGCAAAACCATGTACTGCTAATGTTGTTTCATCAGGAAAACTCTACATAGTTCTAATGTTATTTAGCAATTAGACTATGCAGGTATGCATTCATAAGGTCTAGTGTAATCATGAAATGATTGAATGGAAATAAAGGAATGATCATCTCAGAGTCTCAATTTTGAAGTTGAAATCCTGAAAGAAATACTTCGGGTACTTCAAGTCTATCACCAGACAAAAACCTCCCCTTGTCATTTTGATTAGGAAAACAATGGAGTTAACTTCTCTCTTGACAAATTTTACCTTTCTGAAACAGGGATGCTATTCCTTCCAGAAGAACATACTTACTGAGAGGCTTTCCAGGAACTGGCATAGGACTGGTTCCTGATATGTCCGAGAAATATTGGAATTAAAAACGGGTAGGTTCTTCACTATGTTGAGTACCAATCTATCCGTAATTTTATTCTGCTGTCCTGAGAAAAATAGCCTTATATGACATCCAAACTTTATCCATTGGCCATTTTTCCCAACCTGGCATATTCAGGAGTACTGATGTTTGGATTTTGTATCCTACTTGTACGTCTTCAAGGAAGGAAAGGAGGACACCTTTCCTTGGAACTTGGAGAACATGGAGAACTAGTCACAGTCCTCTCTCCTGGAAGGCTGTCTGAAGGATTGCCACTTCAATGCTTCAGAAGTTTCACGGGTTCTCATCTAACAGTTAAGCAATGTTTTGCACTTTGAATAAGCAACAAAGCTTATCTCCCAATTCTCAGCTGAGCAACCTAGACCCTTCAACAAGCATTTTTAAAGCGGTTGTTCTCTGGAGTGCATCTGTATTTCAGTCCTCTAAATAAAGATTACATTTTGCAGCAATTGAAGCCCCACTTACCAAGGCCATAGATTTCACAACATCAAAAGATATGTCAGAAAAGAGCTCTACGTGTTGTTTTGTTGCCTCTAAAAGGTCTGAACAGTCAGAATCCTCCCGAATGACCTTGAAGAGTGACTGAAAGTATGAAATTAAAAACGGTGCTGTATATGCTCCCTACACTCTAACCCTCATAGCCACATGGGAACCTGAAAAGATATTCTTAATGGATGAACCAACTTTCTTGTCAACTGGATCTTTTAAAATGTTCTCCTCTGCCATCGGAGACCTTCCAACCAAACTGGCCACCACCAAATCCACATGAATATTATCAGGCAAAACATATTCCATTTCTTCCAAAGAATAAACTATGGTCATGAATCCTGGAAGAGCAATTTTATCAGGGTCTTTCCATTCTTGCTTTATCACCACTAATGCCAGCTGATGAATGGGTTATGAATTCATGGGTTTCTGAAACAGTCGCAGGACATAATTCTGGCTGGTTTCACAGCCGGAACAAAAGCCATGATTTTCCTCACATTGTTCCAAACATCCTGCAACGTTTCCTTACAGATCTTCTCTCCCTTGTGTTATGGAGCAGTAAAAGAATCATCACTGCCAGTAGAAATGTCTGACACTGTTAGCATCTCTCCGGTCAATTTTCTACCAACATCTGTTTTTGGATTCTCTTTATTAAAATCAGCCAAAGTCTCTAACACAATCCTTCTGTTCTTCCTACTGCTTAGGTGAGTGACAGGAATCTTTAGAGGAATGTTAAGGTACTGGAGACCTCGAGCATGAAGGAGAGATATGTCTTCTTTTAAGAGAATGCTCGCCAATTGTTCAGTGGCAGCCGATGCTTATAAACAGTAGTGGAGTGGGTGGAGGGGTGCGGGGTGGAATAATGAAAGATAAAACGTACCTGATGCTGCTTCTCCCACCTTGCGTCTCGGAGCTCCTCTGCTTCCTGGTCCCAGCAACCCCTAGGACAGCATCAGAGACTTACTGTGCAGTCCCCACCTGCTCTCATGCTTCTTGGGAGCAGCGCAGGGATTGGCATGAGCGGGCTTGTTTAATGCTCACTCTAGCACAGAAAGTCGGTGCTGCTTCTCCAACCCGGCTGTGCAATAGAGCTGGGTTGGAGAAACCTAACTGGGCATGTCTGTTTGGCCGGCCTACTACATCCATCCAAACAGACATGCACAGTTAGCAGTGCACATCACTCCCCACTACCATGGCCCGGCCCGCCCATCCCCACACACGCAGGCTCACAAATCAGCTGAAAAATAAAATGATATTGTTTTATTTTTCAGCTGCTGGCTGAGCCAGTTGGGTGACGTTCCTCCACCATTGCCTCTGCAATTGTTAACAATAGCTTCTTACTTTGCCAAGTAAATTCAACCAGCTCTTTTTTCAAAACCTCAAGGATGAGAGAACATAAACTATGAAAACTCTCATGTGATAACGCTTATCTGATAGCCTTCATGTAAACAACACTGAGGAGGCGCATCCGCCTCGTTCTCCTTGAATGAACGTTTGTGCATGTCCACCGCGCAATGCGGAAGATGAAACTCCCCCTCAGAGACCACCTGACGGTGACCAAGAAGAGAGGTTTTATAGGGGACTTTGCTACACTGTTGCCAGCTCTGTAAGTCCTCTGGTACAGCACCTAGGAGGGTGGGAGGGGCTTGCATTTACAGAATTCTCCTGCGTTTCTTCTGTCTTGGAGGTGTGATCACCTCAAAATGAATGACTGGGGCGAGGGATGTAGGGGTAAAGCCATCTATATATAACGTGGGTGGTTTTGCTCTGGCATTGAATATCTTATATATATATATATATATATATATATATATATATATATATATATATATATATATATATATATATATATATATATATATATATATATATATATATATATATATATATATATATATATATATATATATATATATATATATATATATATATTACCTACTGGCGGTCGCCAGTAGGTATATATAGTTAGGATTTTTTCTCTATGGGATTTTTGAAAATTCTATGTCTAATAACTTTGGCGTTTGTGGACGGAATTGGCTGAAATTTTCAGGAAAATGGAACATTTTGTTTCTGAGCAGCCACTGAAAATTTGGGGGGGGGTTTGTCAAGGGGGGGGCTGAGAAAAAAGGGGGGTCCCAAAACGTGTTTTTAACATTGAGTTTTCCATAGGGCGGTTGGCCTCACTTTTAGCCCGAACGGCTGAATGGATTTGCACGAAACTTGGCAAAATTGTAGGGACTGGTAGCCCGATGTGCCTTTGCTAGGTCTTAATATATGTGCTGCAGTGGATTTTGAGAAATTAACGTTCAAAAAAAGATATATATCTGTAACAGCGGACCGGGCAGCGCTCCAGTTCGCGTACTTTTCGCGTTACGGAGCTTTGTGAAGCGAAGCTGATTGGTTCTCCGGCGTCTGTAAACATTCCAAACAGTCCGTAGCGGCCGCCATCTTGTCTCTCGGTAGGATCGAGAGACAAGAGGAGGCCAAAGCGAAGGGGCAAATGACCATAAGGGGGCATAGTAGATCCTCCCTGACCCCCTAGGTTTGATGTGGAGGTTTTAAAAGGGCCCTGCGGGGCAAAAAAAATAAAAAATAATAATAATCGAACGGCTGAATGGATTTGCACGAAACTTGGCAAAATATTAGGGACTGGTAGCCCGATGTGCCTTTGCTAGGTCTCAATATATGTGCTCCAGTGGATTTTGAGAAATTAACGTTCAAAAAAAGATAGATATCTGTAACAGCGCTCCGCTTCGCGTACTTTTCGCGTTACGGAGCTTTGCGAAGCTGATTGGTTCTCCGGCGTCTGTAAACATTCCAAACAGTCCGTAGCGGCCGCCATCTTGTCTCTCGGTAGGATCGAGAGACAAGAGGAGGCCAAAGCGAAGGGGCAAATGACCATAAGGGGGCATAGTAGATCCTCCCTGACCTCTTAGGTTTGATGTACCATTTTGCCAAGTTTGGTGTAATTCCGTTCAGCCATTCAGGCTGTAGACGTATCTAAATGTCCTATGGAAAATTGCATGGGGAAAACACATTTGAAAGTGTTGAAATTTAGAACCAATTAAAATGTTACTTTGGTTTTGTATTTGTGTGTGATGAAAGTTAATTGGTTATGTATATATCTAAAATGAGAGTAAACCACAGCCATTTTGTGATACTACTGTCTGAGGTATATTTGTGAGGAATTTTTGGTGCTCAATTTCTGGTGTTTGATTTACACAGTACTAACACTTCTCCTACTTTTAAAAAGGTGAGTTGTTAATTTGTAAGGGGAACTATGTTGTACACTTTAAGATAATTTGAAAAAAAATTTCTGTTATTTATTTACAGTCCTTCTGTTATACTAAATACTTGATAAAGTTAGTTTTATATTATGTATTACTAAAAACGATAAATGAAAGTGATTATTTTTTTCTGCAATTTACAGCAAGCAATTTCAAAATAAAATGGCTCACAATGAAGAGACCGTGGCAATTTCTTTTGAATTATCCACTACATTTATTGAAATTGACAGCACCAATAATGAAATATTCTCACAAGGAGGAGATGACTTGATTGATTTTTTTGATCAATCTCTTGATGGCGAATTTATCGAATGTTTGGAGACCATAGAGTTACAAGAATCATCATTGCAGACTTTTCATGAGGAGATTCCTGATGAGATGATTGAAGAGGAAATTCCTGATGAGGACATGTTACTAGTTCTTTCAAATTTTGAAAATGCAGAAGAATAAATTTATATTTAGAAATCAAAAATTGTTTGAGACATTATTCATTTTTATTTTTAATTTATGAGGTTGTAGCGAAGTGATTGTAGTATAAAATGAGACTTATAGTATAGAGTGCAACATTTTTATGTTACATGGTAAGTTTACTCATATTTACTTTCCTTCTCCCACTATATTATCTCCAATGTGTATTTGACATCTCTTCTTCATCTCCGGCCTCCTTTCTCTCACTGTCTGTGTCTGATGCATCTTATCGCTGCCATTTTGTGTAATTACAGAAGAGAGTAAAATAAAATAGTTTGGAACGTGAAAAGGGGGCAAAGTAGAGTACCCCTCACCCCCTAGGCCTTCTCAGGCGGTCCCAAAAGGATCAGTTTCTGTTTTCCTGAGAGATTATGGTATGAGTTCCATATACCACAATAACTTGCATTACAACATGCAAGATATCTATCTCCTATTACCAACTTTTGGAGATATTCGCGCTAAGCGCGAATATCTCCAAAAACTAACACCTGCCCTGAGCAGTTCTTAGCCATGTTATCCAATGGGAGGTGGATAACATGGCTAAGAGCATTAGCTCGGTAATGCATGAATATCGCGGACTTTTTAGCGATATTCATGCATTGCGGCCGTTTTTTATCGCATTTGCGATAAACCTTGATAATAGCAAGGTTTATCTGCGATAATTTCTGACGATGCTTAGCGGTAAAAAATTCGTTGCTAAGCATCGTTAGCGATAAATATCGCTTCACTTTGGTAATATGCACCAACGTCTGTTAACGTTCGATTCGAAGGAAATGAGGAAGTGTTGAAAAACATTGTCTGCGCCATCTTGACTTTTTTGAAATGCCCCACTTTTGTCGTGCACGGCAGCCATTTTAGATGCCTTGACCAGACCCACTCTCTGCACGCTGTTGATCCGTAGCATGGCTCCCCACCCTCGCAAGCATCTTCCCCAGGCACTGGTCACCCCCGCTCTCTGTCTTATGCATCGGCAATAAACCTCCCCCCATCTGCGCTGCTCTTCCCTGAGAATCACACTCTGTGCCCGCCCGACACCTCCCTTTCGCCCTATTCACTACCGCACCCTCTGACACTCCTCTTCCTCTGTGTCCGATTGTCCAGGCTATCAGCTAGCCCTGCAGATGTAGTTTATGGCCCCAGCTGTAAAGAATCACCCCTCTTCAAAGGAGTTATAGTAGATCAAGGCCCACACTCGATGAGATCCGTCAAACCACACGCGTTCCTACTATCTGAAAACCATCCTGTATTGTGATTGGGGAGGGGACCGAGCCTGAAGCGGAAGATTCCAGGGATGACTCTTTGTACATCAAAGTTTTTACAATTATGTGTCACATTAAAAATATATAGCACTCCAACAAAGTAGTAGGAATATAAAACTTTAATAACTTATAAATATATACAACAAAACAAAAACAGTAAAAACATTTAAACAATGAAGAGACCGTGGCAATTTCTTTTGAATTATCCACTACATTTAATGAAATTGACAGCACCAATAATGAAATATTCTCACAAGGAGGAGATGACTTGAATGATTTTTTTGATCAATCTCTTGATGGCGAATTTATCGAATGTTTGGAGACCATAGAGTTACAAGAATCATCATTGCAGACTTTTCATGAGGAGATTCCTGATGAGATGATTGAAGAGAAAATTCCTGATGAGGACATGTTACTAGTTCTTTCAAATTATGAAAATTCAGGAGATGTTGCCTGGGTGCCGCACTGATTTGGGTATCCGGCGTGGGGCGTCCCGGGGGGTGGGTTGTCAGTAGCGGTCTGTTGTGCGAATAGTTCCAAGGCAGCAGAACGCGCTGAAATCTGGATGGCACGAAGGTGATGTCTAGTAAGTTGCCGCCCAGCAAATAACGGCGTGGAGCGCCGCGGGGGGGGGAGGCAGTCCAAAGTTCCGTTAAAAGGGCAAAGGAAAGGATCGGTGGTTTGAACCATCAGTCAAAAAGGGTGCAACAATTTTTCCTACCGGGTCACACTGTGCTTTCACCGGAACTGAGGTCTGCAGGTTTCTAGTCATTCAAACTGAGGCTGGCGCCAGCATGGGAGCGCCGACGTCCCGCGGCTACAGTTTCGTCACTCCACGGGCGATCATGGCAGTCATTCCCCATCGGGGGTGTCTGCGGGGGTCGGGGACTCCCGCGGCTCCTCTAGAATCTTCAAGGTCGTGGAGGACTACGGTGGTGGAGTCAACCAGTGACCGGGCCATTTCTTCATGCTGGGCCCGCTCTTGCCAGGTCGACCGCCATTTTGAGAGTTCGGTAGCTACTGGCGATCGCGGGGTCAAATGAGCGGACGGGCTCCACCCTGCCGGGCGAGACGTTGCAGCATCGCCACAGTGGAAGAACCCTTTTCCGGGCGCCTGGAGCGCTGAGGGTGCAGCTGGGAAGCCTCCACCTGGGAAGGCGGGAGAGGCCTGTTCGCACCGTCTCTCCCACCCAGTGCACCCCACGGCGTCTCGCTTGACATTTGTTATGGCCGGACCAGGCGATGAGGAGGAGGGGGGGGGTCGGAGGCATGTGCAAGACATCCCCCCCAGTGTTGTCGCAGCCATTATAAAAGAAAGAAGAAATGTCCCGTCCGTCTTTGGGCCGGACCTCCGGTGGATGGCGGCCGGACGCCCTTTGCTCTGGCCCCATGAACGGGTTCCTTGGCTCATCCGGTGGGGCAGGCCTTGGCGTGTGGTGCCTCTCCTGGGCCTTTCGTGCAGTGGCCTCTCCACTCCCAGGCCCTCCATGGATGCTGGCCCAGACTGGGAGAGAGAGGGTCTAACCTGCAATTCTCCAGGGTTACCGCCACCGCGGCCGGCTCCCGTCGGCCTCGGCCTCTGGTTGATGGTGGCCGGACTGGGAGAGAGAGGGGAGGGTCGAGGACACGGACATTCACCCCCCCTGCAACTCTCCAGGGTGGTCGTAGCAATCCCCCTGGCCGGGTCCCGCTGGCCTCGGCCTCTCCTCCGGCTACACCCTACGTGATGATCTCCTGGCCGACGGTTGGCAGCAGGACCCGCCTTATTTGTGTTGCTTCCGGCTGGGCGTAGCCGGAAACCTGTTTCTCAAACAAAGGATATTGAGGCAAATGTGGCGCATACTCTCTTCTTAACCTATTGTATTCCTTAACACAATCTAGATCCGCACAAATGTTTGTGACATCACACTCAATCAAGTACAATCCCGATAAAGTTTCCAGAATGGGGCGGATGTCTGCTGACTTGTATCTTTCCCAGTTTGCCGTTATTTGGGCGTGGCAGGCGGTGGGACAGACACGTTTTGGGGCAGTGAGGGGCGATGAAGCCTCGTTGCCTTGTGGCCAGTGCAATGTCACACTTGGTTTCTCTTACTGTTTTCAGGTTTCTTATTACGGGCTTACTTCTAACGTTTCTTGTTTCTAGGACAATAATAGGTTTTATCATTACGTATTGTTATCGTTTCTTTGTTTGTTATTTAATAAAAAGTTCATCAGTGGCCTACTGATTTTCGTTTTCCTATTCCTTTCTTTCCAGGTTGTTTCATGCTAAAGTTTCTGTTAACAGGATACAGTGATCACTTCGTTATTATTGCATATGTCCTTTTCACTAGGGGTGCTCTCTGGTCGGGCCAGATGACCTATCTCTAGTAAATGGTCCGGGTGAAACAGGTGCATCAATCAGTGGGGAGTAGATAGGCATGACAGATTACAACGGGGGACAAAGGTCCACATTACCTACCCTTTCACTACTTGCAAAGATTTTCCTACGTTTATTTGCAAACAGGGAATACCTCCAAAAAGAACCAATTCCCAAACAGTCAATGTTCGGGCAAACAATCAATCAATGAGGAACGAAATAGGCACGACGTGTTAAAGGTTTGCGTTACCTACCTTTCACTATCTGCAAAGGGAGAGAGAATATTCCTATTCTTCCTCGTTTGCAGGCAGAGAAGATCCTTAAGAGAACCAACTTCGAACAATTCAATGCTCGATTCAAACAATCAACAAGGGGTACTGTGAACACAAATGAACGCCGCTTATGTACATACACATTGCTATTTTCAACAGGTTGTTCCTAATGTTTCTATTTTAGCCAGGTCAAAAAGAGATCCCATTAGTGGCCTACTGATTTTGCTCGATTCCTTTTGTTTTTTTACACGATTTTTCGCTATCTGCAAAGACTAAACAGAGTATTGCGACTCTGTGCTTGTTTGTAAATAGAGAATGAACCAAAGAGAACAATCAATGAAATGGAGAGAGAAGCAGGCACGACGGATTACAACGGGGGCAAAGGCCTGCGTTAACTACCCTTCACTATCTGCAAAGAGAGAGTACTCCTAATAGAAATGAGGGGGGGGGCAGCATTCAAAGCAGATCAGTGTGCATAAACACGAAAATGTTTTTACTTACCACGTACTTGACATTCGACAGCTTATGATATTTGCTATTAAAAAACCATTGAAATTCACTGAAAAAACCATAGGTTATAGACCATATATAGTTAGGAATTAGCATTTACAAAACCTTGAACATTCACTGAAAAAAACATAGGTTATAGACCATATATAGTTAGGAATTAGCATTTAAAAAACCTTATTTTACTCACACAAAACCATTGAAATTCCATATATAGTTAGTTGTACTAACTATATATCGCGCACCCGCAATCCACTGCTGATCATGTCACATATTACATCATTCATGACATGGTCAGTGACATCACTGATGACATCTCAAATGACATCACTGATGACATCACTGATGACATCTCAAATGACATCACTGATGACATCACTGATGACATATCAAATGACATCACTGATGACATCACTGATGACATCTCATTTGACATTACTGATCACATCACTGATGACATCATTCATGTGATAATACGATGAACCTCTTCAGACTCTAATATAACCTTAGATACACTCAGTGTAAACACAGACTCACAGATTGTCATTCATCCATGAAGTTACACACACACCTAGTCAGTCATGCAAACAATCAATCACACCTCCATTTTCCCAACTATACAGTTATACACACCTTACTTATTCAAACATATACTAAAACATATTTACTCTCTTATACAATCCTGGATACAAGTTCACAATGATGCATACAGCCACTCACACATTCACTGGCTCTTATGCACAGTTATTTATATATGTCAAGTCTCACATGTACTGTGTTTTACATATGTACTTACTTTGACATGTAGCACTGAGATATCCATTCACTCACCAATACACTGATGCACACAGTCAACCGCCCATACAGCTGTTTCCACATGCACTTTTGAACCCATACATCTAGTGAATCAACTGCTCACACATCTATGCACAGAGTCATACACCTCCCAGCCACCCACACACACACTCAGTCTCCCATACAAATACTTGGGCAACCAATCAATAACCCATATAGTTACTCATATAGCTACTAAACAACACATGCAGCAGTTTTCAGAACAACAGACATAATGATGCACAAATTAAGACAGTTTAGTCACTAACCCATGCACTCAGTGAGACACATTTAATCACTCACTCATACAGTCAGTCATGCACCTACTAAATCCTTCATCCAGACACTTATACATCCACTCAAGACATATTTTAACTTTACAGAAAAATACAGTCACTGGATGTTGTCATCAGTGATGTCATCAGTGATGTCATTTGAGATGTCATCAGTGATGTCATCAGTGATGTCACTGACCATGTCATGAATGATGTAATATGTGACATGATCAGCAGTGGATTGCGGGTGCGCGATATATAGTTAGTACAACTAACTATATATGGAATTTCAATGGTTTTGTGTGAGTAAAATAAGGTTTTTTAAATGCTAATTCCTAACTATATATGGCCTATAACCTATGTTTTTTTCAGTGAATTTTCAAGGTTTTGTAAATGCTCATTCCTAACTATATATGGTCTATAACCTATGGTTTTTTCAGTGAATATATATATATATATATATATACATGGTCTGTGCTTTAATTCTAATTTGCAATAACAATTAGCATTTCTGTAAGCGCTGGTTGCTTACTTCGTGTACAGTGTTTCTAATGTCACTCTCTCATTCTATTTTTTTCACATCATGTTATTTTGTACATCTGAAAGTTTAAGCAGTAAGGGGGAGGCATCTGCAAGTTGAAGCAGTAAAGGGGTGTCTATACTCGGTTTTATTCTCGCAGTTCAGTTGCAGTGTGCAAAATCTGATAGGTTGAACGCTGTATGTTTTTGTGACAATTGTTTAATTTGGTGTGGCACTGTTGCTGAAACATGTTTATAATCTGGTTCTAATTGACAGAGCTGTGTTTCTAAACGAGAACTTCAACTGACCGAATTCCCAGTGGCTATTATTGCTTCATGCAAAGCCTTGCATTTTCTCGGACAAAACTGTGATCGTCTCCAATGACACGCCTATGCCTGCTGGTCATTTTGTATTCTGCACAGGCAGCTCTTCTATCTTATCGATGAAGGGTTTTCTTTTCTGCACTGACAGCTTCCGGTGCAGTAATTGCATGCTGTAACTCTTCTGTTTCCGAGTGAGCCGAATGACTTTCTGCGTGGCTTCTTCAAACTGCCTTTTGAAAAGTAACATATTTTCCCCAGTCTAAACCACGTCTGTCTAACTGACCGTAAATATCCCGGTTAATGCATGCATCTCATTTCATCAGTCAGTTTTCACTCTCCGTGTGAGGTTTTAACTGAAGTCCTTAAGCAGGAGATATCGGCCAGTCATGCCCACCCGTCTTTGGGGGTGTATGTGATATTACTAACAACCTTTATGGGGTCATTTGTGATGTCATTTTTAACGTCAGAAACAGTGCAAGGGGTCGCAAGGTAAGAATTACGATGCATTTTATACCGAGATCTTACCGGCGAACAGTACAATCAAGGCCTAAGTCAACCCAAACTTATAAACAGTCAGTCAGTGGCCTTGTTCAGTAGGTTTGACCATAACCTGTGCGTCGTGCATTGCAGGGAGAGAGCACATGTAGGGACATGTTGTGCACACTGACAGGGTACCCTGATAAATTTGGCATCAGCGCAAAAAAAAATGAGGGGCTTTTTTCTAAGCCCCTTGCACCGCAGGCGCGTCACTTTTTGTGATGCTCTGGTGGCGCAGGAGCCTGCTCCATATTTACCAGGTAGCACTAAGACACTTTTTTTTGGCTTAATGCTGCCTTGTATTCATTTATTTATTTATTTATTTTGTGTACTTGTAGAGCGCGGTCCTGTCACCCAAAGGGCATCCTGGCGCTTGAACTTCGGTCAGCAACACTTTTCACAGCTCAAACATTTCTAGGAAAGAGATGCGTTTTTAAAGCTTTCCTGAACGGAAGGTAATCCCTATCGCTTCTCAGAGAGAGTGGCAGGGAGTTCCAGAGTTTGGCCGCTGCAACACTAAATGAGCGGCCGCCCATCCTGACTCTCTGAAACCTTGGGACCACGAGCAAATGTGCCGAAGAAGAGCGGAGAGGCCGCGAGGCAGAGTACCAGGCAAACATGTTCTGCAAAAGCACTGGACCCTGTCGATGTACCGCCTTAAAGACCAGGCACGCCGCCTTATACAATACACGCAAGTGCAACGGTAGCCAGTGAAGATCTCTTAAAGCTAAAGTAGAGGAGCTAAAGTTAGGGCGAGAAAGAGCCAGCTTCGCGGCCATATTCTGCACCCGTTGTAACTTCCCCAGCAGGTTTTTTGGAGCCTCCAGAAGTAGCGCATTACAGTAGTCTAAACGACTTAGTATAGTCCCACGCACTACTTCCAGCCTGGCCTGAGCGGGGAGGAGGGGTAAGACTTTACGCAACATGCGTAACAGCATCATGCACGTAGAGATGGTCTTGTTGACGTGCATATCAAGCTGTAGATTTGGGCCAAAGATCACCCCCAAGTTGCGAGCTGACTCCGCCGCCGACACTGACTCGGGAAAAGTCACAGGCCAAAAGTTCTCTGGGAGTACTCGCGGAATCCGGTCTATGGAGCAGTGAAGCACCTCCGTCTTTGTGCTGTTAAATTGGAGGGAATTAGCCCGCAGCCAGTCCGCTGTGGCTGCCATACAGCGGTGGAAGGTCTCCAATGGGACCGCATTATTTCCTTCCAGAGAGAAAACCAGCTGGGTGTCATCAGCGTAATTAAAAGCCGAGACACCAAAAGATTTAATAAGCTGGACCAAAGGGCGAAGGTACAGATTAAAAAGTATAGGGCTGATGGCCGAGCCCTGTGGAACCCCCTGCCCTACTTTCCGTGGCTCCGATCGAAATGGAGGTAACAAGACCAACTGCTGCCGGTTACTAAGATAGGATACCAGCCAGTCTCTTGCTCCCTCTGTGACCCCACACTCCTCGAGCCTCCCGTTAAGGGTCCGATGGCAAACCGTGTCGAACGCGGCCTACATGTCGAGCAGCACTAAGAAGGCTGCCCGACCACTGTCGACACGCGAACGAAGATTGTCCAGTACGGTCACCAGTGCGGATTCCGTCCCGTGCCCAGGACGGAAGCCGAACTGAAATTGAACTGAACTTGTAAATATCGTTCCCTTGAACCCAGTTTTCTGTGTTAAAGGGACGTGCAATGGGTATTGCTGGGGCTGTTCCAGCAACATACATGGCTTTTCGACACTGCCCCAGATTTACTAGAAATTGTAACTCTGAAGCAGCGACAAAAACTTACACCACTCCCAGGGAGGCCTAAGAGAGTCACTACGAGGAGAAATATCTTTATTTCTCCTCGATTTTCCTTTTTCATGCTAGGAAAGACTCTCACATACTCCCTCTGCACACACCCCTCTTGATATATGCATCATCATGCAGCGACATGCCTTTATTTTATTTTAAGTACTTATAAAGTGCAACACTCATCCCCTAGAGGACATCATGGTGCTGTAAAGCTCCCTAAAGTTGCGCCTAGAAGGGCCACTGCAAAAGAACCTAAACCCAAGGAGCCTTATCCCAAAAACAGCCAAGTTATCAATTTCTTTCTGAATTGAAGATGGTTGTCAGTAAGGCAGAGAGGCAGGGGTAAAAGATTCCACTAGGCTTACCCTAAGTACGAAAAAGAACGCCCACCAGTTCTGGTTTCCTAATACGTATGGTCTTGGCTAAGGCTAATTTACCGGATTTTAAGTCTAGTGAAAGGCCTGTAAAATTCGATTCTGGTTCGTAAGATTTCGGGTTCAGTGTTATACAAGCTAGCTCTTTTCCACATAGGAAGCCAATCAAGAGATGTCATGGATGGTGCAACCATTTTTCGAGGACAGGAGGTGATGCTTCAACCCACTTCTTGCAAATTGTCACCCTAAATACCAACACAAAGTGAAGAAACCAGCGTCGGTGTGATAGAGCCCATTTTTCCTAATCATTTGCAATTCTGAAAATGACCAAAAGATTTGACACCACTGACACCTTCCCAATGATCCTAACGATTAGTCAGGATGCTAGTACTGTGTCAGGACAGCCATGGAGCATATGTACGTCATTAACACAGACTCTATAGCATATAATAGACTAACCATTGGCTTTAGTGTTCCACTTGGTTAATTTTACTGGGGAATCGCATAACTGTTTATGGAGTAAAAGAAGTCTCCTTGTTAAACAAGCGTGCTGTCAAGGCAGCTTAACATAGCGCCTCCCTTTCCTGGTGTTCTGCTAAATTCCCAGTGGGGTGCACTCACTCGGCAGGCAATCAGACTCCCTCCTGGAGCCTGGAGAGAGTTGTGCGCTGGTTCTATACTGGGCTGTCAAGCGGATGCTAGCAGAGGCGGGATCTACAAACCACCATCTGCAGTGGCAACCGCCACAATAAAGAGGTGGTGAGGTGGGTGGAGAGCATGCGGAGGAGCATGGGAGGGGGGCTTAATAATAATAATTTTTATAAAGGAAAGTCCTGGAGCTGTCGCCATTTCCTGCATTACGCTCAGCCTTGTCCTTGGTCACAGCAAGCACTGGGGCTGCGTCATGGACTCCCTGCAATCCTATGTGAGAGCAGCGCGGGGATTGGTCTGAGCCGTCTGGAAAGTTGCTCCGTTCAGACCAGGGAGTCTGTGAGGGTTTCTCCAACCCGGCTGTTTAATGCAGCCGGGTTGGAGAAACCTAAATGCGCATGTGTGATTTGGTTGGCCTGAGGCAGCTGGCCAAACACATATACGCACTTTGAGAGTGCACATAACACTCCTCCTCCCCATGCCCGCCCATCCCTGCGCAGGCTGGCTCAGAACCGGCAAACAAAAACGAAAAAATAACATTGTTTTATTTTTCATTTGCTGGCACGGAGCCAGGCAGTGGGGCGACGCATCTCCGCCATTGCGGAGGAGCAGCCGCAGGGTTGATCGTCTGACTCATCTTTGCATCATCTTTTTCGTTGTACCCTGGCGATTTTGTAATTCCAGCAATTTGTAAGTCCTACTTTCTTAGTATCATGTGTGTGCTGGATTGCTTGTCTTTTCGTACACCCATCTATTCTTCAATTCGTTTTTGTCATAAGATATCTGGAGTCACTGCAACACAGGTACTGTAGTGATTTGGGGTTGGTTTTTTAGATGTTCATCTCTTCTGCTTGTGGAAAAGGATAGTAAGAAAAGGTTTTCTATGTGGTTAGTAAATGTCCCTCTCATTCCATTTCAGTGCTCGTCCTTGGTCCCAACTAAGAGTTGTCATCCCTGACATCTTCCTTCGGGGTTCTTCCTCCTTCCTTTGGGAACACAGTGTACGCCTGCCCATTGTGTCAGCATCTGAGTTAAATATTCAGTTCAGTGGTTGATATTTGGGGTTTTGGTGTGTGCATCCATTGGGGCCTGCATCATGTCCAGGTTAGTGTCTGAATGCCCTGGAATGGACCACCTCCTTCCTCACCGACAGAACCCAGAGGATCCGCCTTCCCCCATTCCGTTCTGAAGCCACCAAGATCATCTGCGGCGTGCCCCAAGGATCATCCCTCAGCCCCACCCTTTTCAACATCTACATGGCACAGTTTGCAACATTGTCCGCTCGCACAACCTCAACATCGTCTCCTACACCGACGACACTCGGCTGATCCTCTCACTCACCAAGAACCCCACGACCGCCAAAACTAACCTCCAGGAAAAAAAGAATGAAGGCCGTCGCCTACTAGATGCAGAACAGCCGCCTGAAACTTAACTCAGACAAGACAGAGGTCCTCATCCTTGGCTCCACCCCCCCCGCCTGGGACGACTCTTGGTGGCCAACCACCCTGGGAGCTGCACCCACACCCACCAACCATGTATGCAACCTGTCCTTCATCCTGGACTCAGCGCTCTCAATGACCCAGCAAGTCAACATCGTCTCCTCCTGCTTCAACACCCTACGCATGTTCTGAAAGATCTACAGATGGATCCCCATTGGAACTAGAAGGATGGTCACCCAAACCCTCGTCAGCAGCAGACTGGACTACGGCACCACCCTCTACGCAGGAACCACAGCCAAACCCCAGAAAAGACTCCAATACATACGAATGCCTCTGCTCGCCTCATCCTCGACATACCCTGCCACACCCACATCACTGCCCACCTGAAAGACCTCCACTGGCTCCCAGTCAGCAAGAGGATCACCTTCAAGCTCCTCACCCACGCTCACAAAGCATTCCACAACGCCGGACCAGCATACCTCAACAAATGTCTCACCTTCTACCCCCGAACCGCCAGCTTCGCTCTGCAGACCTCGCCCTTGCCACAGTCCCACGCATCCACAGGACCACCACTGGCGGCAGATCCTTCTCCTACCTCGCCGCCGCCAAGACATGGAACACCCTACCAACACAGCTGAGGCAGACCCAGGACCTGCTGACCTTCAGGAGACTTCTCAAAACCTGGCTGTTCGAGCAGTAGCTGCAACCCCCCCCCCCCCCCCTCCCTCAGCGCCTTGAGACCCTTACGGGTGATTAGTGCACTCTGCAAATGATTGATTGATTGATTGATTGAAAGATTGTAGCATCAAATTATAATCCCCGAAAAGAGGAAGATGCAATTCAATAGTTGCTCTACGCATGCTGATAGATCACATCAATACCTTCTGATGCAGCCTTGGCACCTAATTTGATAGCTTCCTTACCTGAGAATAAACACATACCATCAGCTCGCACTGCAACAGCTATTTCTTATCATTCATGTTACAATATTGTCTTCCACCAAAGGCTTTATGGTTCTATGGTGTTTCTATTACATTTTCTGCATTTCAAATGTTCTGTTTGTTATTATATTTTATGTCCAAGCCTACGCTTTTCATAACTGGTCAATCAGAAGAGATATTTATTATTGCTATCTCGGAAGTGGGTTCTTTAGTGTGTGCCAACCCATATTTATGTCAGAACCATGCTGTCTTATGAGACTGTGCTTCCTACAGTCTAGAAGTAAAGCGTATGTTTGAGTTGTACCATGTTAAAAAGGCTGGAAAAGCAGAAATGCTACATCTAAATCAAGGTCCAAGAGACTGACGGGCTTATTTACAAGCCCCGTGAGCCTCTGGTACGTCACTTTTTCCCATATTAAAAGTGACTCACCGGTGGCTCAAGGGGCTTGTAAATAAGCTGGTAAGTCTCTTGTTTTAGATGTAGCATTTCTGCTTTTTCATCTTGTTTAGCTATAATATGTAGAGCATTGTCATCAGCTGACCACAGAGACCGATTGATCTGAAGACTCAGAACTCATTGTGTTTTAAGAGAAGAATTGCATTGGCATTATTCCAGCTCCCAAAATTGGATAATTTTCTGCAAGAAAGACAATGCAGATCTACAAAAGGGATGAGTTCAACTAAAAGTTAAATTTCCGTTTAATATCCAATGTGCGATCTTCTCCTCTCTCACCTCAACCTGTGCAAGTTGCTAGTACAAAAGCATGAAGACGATCTTTGCTTCATTTTCAAAATAAATTAGCTCTGTATTATTTATTTATTTATCTTTTTGGGTTAGTGCATATGTTTCATATCATCAACATAGTGGTTTACACTTATAATACATGTCAAAAAACGTATCACATATTAGGATAGTCACCCACACTTCAAAGGCACATTTGAGTATAAGTATTGGAGCTCTGACCCTCTTAAGACAGTACACTACTGGACCTGTGAAGAACACTACCAGGAGTAAGGACTGTTGTGCTACAAAGATTGCCAATCTGCTTGACTAACTGTTCAAAAGAACTGTTTCTGCTGATCTCTGCCCTGCCAAGGACAAGGATTGGACCTATCTCACTTGAACCCTGAGTGACTCCAATGGCTTGTTGGCTTGCCTCCTGTTTCCTAAAGTCTTACGGGCATAAAAGACATCTTGTAACTCTGCTGGTGCTGCTGGACTCTTCCATCCGTGAGTCCAATGCTTGCCTGAGGTGCCCTCTCCAGTCCTGGGCCTCAGAAGTGAGTTCTGCAGCTGTTTTGCTACAAAATCGACGCATCCTCTCCATATCTCAATTCGGAACTGATGCAATGCCCTTCGACATTGACACAGGGCCCATTCGAAGACATTACCTGTGCATCTTGATGATGATGTCGCACCCGACTGCGAGGTTCAATGACGACACAGTGCTAATCCGAGGTTCTGACTTTGTGGCTCGATTTCGACGCAGCAACGCGACTGGGTGAGTCTAAACCGACGCATCATACACTCAATGACGACACTTTGCTACATCCAAGGTACTTTGTCAGCGGGAACTGCTTGATTCCTGTAGCCAGCCTGCCCTTCATCGGGATCGGCTTGAACTATGGATCTACCCCAGTCTAGCGTGACCTCAAGTAACCTTTTAGCGCTATTGACTTCTAAGCACTATTTTTGGTTTATTCTTTAAAAATGCATAACTCCAGTTCTACTTATTGGATGTTTGTCTTTTTGTTCTTGATTTACTCACATAAATATTCTCTATGTTTCTAAACCTGGGTGGAGTATTTTTCTAGTGTATTCATTGTGTTACTGTGTGCGTGTGTGTGTTGCACAAATACTTTACACATTGCTTCTTTAGACATGCCTAACTGCTCTGTGTCAAGTCACCAAAGGGTAAGCACAAGTTGTCTTTTAGTTTGTATCTAACTTACCCTGACTAGGATTGTGGTCCCTAATTAGACAGGGTGCCTGCCACCTAGACACCCAATTTCTAACAGCAATGCTCTTGCATCTTTCAGTCCCTAGAGAATGGTGTGCTTTGTGATCTCATTGGGATGCACTTACTGTCTTGCCTCAGTGAAATTCTTATCTACTCTTGTACTCTTCCTAAGCACATTCATCATGTACAAACTGTATTGCAAAATTTACAGCATCAACGACTATGCCAAAGGCACCACAATTTTTTATCTTACTGATCTTGTGGAGTTTTTGGGTTGTGTATTGTTCCAGGATGGAGTTGCCATGGACCCCGAAAAGGCATTATGGAATGGCTGCACCTACCAGAAGTAAGGACTGTCAGAAAGTTCTAGGTTTCACAAGTTTCCAGAAGCAATTCATATCTCATTATACTGGTATAATCTCTCCTTTAACTCATTTAACTAAAACGTACCTTTTGAGGGATCCAGTGCTGCTCAAACTGCCTTTCAAGAGTTGAAGAATCACTTTTGTAAGAACCCTGTACTAATCGAACCTGATCCTAAGAAAAACTACATGCTAGGATTGATGCTTCTAATTCTGCTTTAGGTGCCATACTTTATCAATGAATTCATGATGGCAATCTACGTCAAGTGAATTATCATTCCCGTAAATTAACTACTGCAAAGTGTAGTTATACCATTTTGCCATCAAATAATGATTCATATATTGGAGGCTTTATTTTGAAGGTTGAATTCTTCTCACTGAAGTTATCACTGATCATAAAAATTTGACCTTCCTGAAGTCTGTTTGTTGTCTAAGCCCTAGGTATCCACAACTGATGCATAAGAAATCGGGTTGTTCGTTGACTAGGCTATACATCCTGTTGAACCAGCAGTCAGATTCCTTGTCAGGGCAAGGCACAAGCAAACCCTAAATTAACCTGTGCTCAGCCCTTTGGTAGCTTGGCACAGAGCAGTCAGGCTTAATTCAGAGGCAATGTGTATATTACTTGTGCAACACTTCAAACAGTGAAACAGTGAAAACACACCACTAAAGGAGCCCAAACAGGTTTAGAATAGAGTGATTTTTAATAAATAAAACAAGACCAAAAAAACAAAAATACATTTAATAGAACCATAGGTATTGGACGTTAACGTTCTTGTCAAAATCGCGCCAAAAAGCTCAAAGCACCAACTAGGGATATCTGGTCACACTGAACAGGGTCAAAGTCACAAGTTCAGACTGACTGCGATAGAACGCATGCTGACTACAGAGACCCAGTTAGACCTGCTGAACAGAGTAACTTGAATCCTGGCTGCAGAGCTTTGCATGAATTTGTGTCAAAGAAGGTGCTGTTGCGTTTTCTTTGAGGATCCTGTCGATGGGGCTTGCACTGCGAAGTCTGGCATCGGGGATACGGCACGCTACGGGTGACGCGTCAGCTCCAAGGAGCTGCGAGGCTGCGATGTGGAGTCCAACGTCGTCATGGAGGCTGGTGTTGACTCGAGATGCGAGGACCTGGGCAGTGAAGGTGCTGCATCGAGGACTGTGGAGGAGATGTTGGCCTTTGCAAAGGATCCAATCCGTTCAGCAGCAGCGATGCATCAGTTCTGCTCGGGGATGCTCAGCAGAGGAGATGTGTGGGTTCTGCTTGGGGATGTGTAGCTCAGCAGAGAAGATGTGTCAGTTCCACTGGCAAGCACTGTAGGCCCACTTCCAAGGGTCCAGGACTGGGGTGTCACCACTTGGCAGGGTAGACTCACAGATGGCAGAGTCCAGGTGCACATGAATGGCTGTTGGAAGCCTGCTGTGCTCCTGAGCCTTCAGATCAGGAGGCCAGCGAACTAGCCCATGGGCATGCTGATGTTAGTGTTTACCTATTCTGAGAGAAAAACCAACATCAGAGCACTGTACAATAATCCCAACATCAGTTTATCATCAGAGTCAGTGTTTCCCCTTATGAGAACTATACAACTCCAATGTGTACATCTTGCTGCCTATACAGGTTATCATGTTCAGGTTGCGGTTAGTGGTTATATATTCGGACAGTATGACAAGACTTTAAGCAGACTCCGATAATTATACACAAGGTGTCTTGTACACAGATGTCTCCATTAAGGGTTAAGATTAAATATGTACGTCAGTTTTGCTGATCCAGTGATGAATAAGGGTTGTGGGTAGGATCTTGCCATGTGAACAGGGTTTATATGGACCCAATTGGAAGATGATGAGGAGGAACAAGGTTGATAAGCTAGCAGTTCTCTCAATAATCCTTGAAGCTAGCCAAGTTACCTGATTTAACTGTAGGTGCTGATGGAGTTATAGTATGACCAGAAACTATTCATATCATTTCAAAGTGTTCCAACAAGTTTTATGTCAATGGTGTCATGACATCTATTGATCTGATCATCCAGGAAAATATAAGTCTTTGGATTTGTTACAGCATTGGTTCTATTGCCTTAAAATGAAAGAAGAGGTGAGAAATATATGTAAAATACTGTATCCCTTGTACTCAACAAAAAAAATCCTTGACCAACATAAGGAATTGTTGAACCACTTGGAACTCCAAACCAGTCATGGCAAAGAACCATAGGGGATTGTATCAGTACTATACCCACTTCAGAAAAAAATACTGTAATCTGGGTGACGGTAGACACTCACTAAAGTGGCTTATTTTGTTTATCTTCCTAAACTACCCTCAACTGCAGCATTAATTACTCTGTTTATTCATCATATCAACTGATTACATGGATTACCTGATCAATCAATAAGTCAATTGACCAATTGATCAATCAATCATTTGTATAGCGCAGCACCATCACCACCCCTAGGGGTATTTGGGCGCTGAGGGTGCAAGGTCTCTGTGTAAAAGCAACAGAGGGTGCTGTTCGGATGTGGAGGGGCAGGTCGTTCCATGTCTTGGTGGCGATGTAGAAGGAGCGGCCCCCACCATGACTACAATGGATGTAAGGGTGTGTGCGAGGGTGAGGAAGGAAGTGCGCAGGTGTCTTGCTGGCAGATGGAAGTTCAGACAATGGTTGATTTATGATGGTCCTTGATTGTTCAGAGCTTTGTAGGTGTGTGTGAGGATCTTGAACTGGCATCTATTCTGGATGAGGAGCCAGTGGAGGTTTCTGAGGAGGGGGAAGATGTGGGTACGTTTGGGTAGGTCCAAGATGAGTCTGGCTGCAGTGTTCTCTATGGTCTGGAGTCTTTTGAGGAGCTGGGTGTAAATTCTGGCATAGAGAGCGTTGCGGTAGTTAATCCTGATTGTGAGGCATTCAGCAGGTGGTTTTGTGCATGGTGTCCGATGAGCTGTTGGTTGATGGTTTTCTTGAGTACTTGAGCTGGTAGGAGAGCAGGGAGATCGGTCGATAATATTTTGAGATCGCTAGGGTCGGCAGAGTGTTTCTTTAGGGTCAGACCTCTGTGTGTTTCCTTCTGCCCAGGAATGTTGCTTTGGAGATGGAGGTGTCGAGGATGCTGGTGACTTCCCTGCTGATAAGGTTGGTTCCGAGATGGTGGGGCAAGGGTTCGTGGGTGCCCCTCAGTGGATGAATGACATGATGGCTGTGGTGGTCTGCATGGTGAGCGGAGACCAGGTGGTGATCATTTGGTTGCTGATCACTGGTTGCTGAGGTTGTCGAGGCTGAGAGTGGTGGGTTGGGGGTCGAAGTTGTTGTAGATGATGGCCATCTTGCTGTGGAAGTAGTCTGAGAGTGAGTCGCAGAGTTCTTGGGAGGGGTGGATGGTGTTCTTTGTGACTGTCAGGTTGAAGAATTCCTTGACTATTTTGAAGAGTTCCTTTGTGTGGTTGGTTGTGGTATCGATGAGGTCATAATTACTACTCTAGGTCCTCAAATTAGAACATTATTCTGGAAAAGTTTGAAGAAAGTGATACAAAATCAAATTTGGTTTTCTAATGCATTTCATCCGCAAACTGATAGACAAAAGAGGGAACTCTCAAGCAGGACATAGGACGCAACACAACTGACCACAAACTAATTGAGTTATTTTCCTGACCTTGTTTGAACTTACATACAATGCAAAGTGTGCTCTACATGCATCAACTACGCCAACGCTTTTCTACATTCCTTACTCAATGTGATTCAACCACCGTAATCCATTGAGGTTTCTGCTGTTACCGACCTAGCTCATAAATTAAGTGATATTTAACTGAAAGTACATCAGAATGGAATATAATCAAACAACATTACAATAAAATATGTAGGTAACAAAGAGACAAGACATACGCAAAAATGAAGTTCAATATAGAGTTAGGTTATTTAGTAAACATATACCTCTTCACGGTTTCATGCTAAACCAAAACCTTGATACATTGGGCCTTTTTTCATAAGAATTGTGATAAATTTCAATTGGATTTACCCTCACAGATGCTAATACATTCTGTATTTTATGTCTTCTTGTTAAAACTTACCAGGGGTAATCATCAAATACCCTTACCTCACATCTCTGTCCAGTCAGATTATGCTGAGTATGAGGTCTAACATGCACTAGAATCCAATAAATGGGATAGATGAATGAAGTATCCTTTAAATTGGAAGGAATAGGGTCTACACGACAGATAATGGTTCCTTATGATTATAATAATGCATCTAGACTATTACAGGATTTTTTCATGCTCTACATCAAATCAAATACATTTTAAATATTTTAATATACCCTGTGCCCCTGTTATTCCTGAAGGGACAACACTTTTTTGGAATGGAGGATAATGTCAGGGCCCCTGCTTGACGTGCTTTTCTTATCTGTTTATATGGTGATCCGCTGAATTCTCTTTGGGGAGTGCTCACTCACCCAGTGAACAGGCTTGCTCCTAGAGCCTAGGAAAGTTATCCGCTAATTCAATACTGGACAATCAAGTGGACGCTAACAAGCGTAGAATCCTCTGACCACCATCTGCCTGGTCTTTGTATCATTGCCTGACTTCCTGTCCACTCTGCGCATGCACTATAATATAATACTTCTGATTAGCATCATGTGCCTTACAATAGGTTATCCCAGGCACTTGCTTGGCAAGTCTTCATTGTTTTACTTCTTGTGTGAGTCTTTTTCATTGTACTCTGGTCCTGTGGTGAATTTCTTTAACCTCAGATGGATTTCTTTGTGGTAAGTAATTACCTGCCCCTCACATTCTAGCTCCTGCCCTCATCCTGAATAGTTGTTGGCATCTCTGACATTTTTATTTTGGGGTTCTTACTCCACCCAGTTAAAGTGCAGAGTATTTGGACCATTAGTGGTATCTTCTGAGTTGATCAGAAATACAGATATGGATCTGTGGTTGACATTTGGTATTTGGGTGTGCATATCTATTGGTTCCTGTGTCCTGATCCAAGTTAGTACCTAACACTTGCTATGCAGTGGAATATAGCAAATTAATTGACACTTGCCTTCTAATTTCCAGTTTTGCATCACAGAACTACTTCAGCCAGATCGTCCTGGGTGGGTGCATGGTGGAAGCTTCTAGTTGCTTGAAGAACCTTTGGAATCTATCTTCTTAGGTGCATTCCCCAGTCATTCTGAAACGTTTCACAAGTGAATCCAAGTGGTTGGTTCTTTTCTAAATGTATTCTAGATGTACTTAAATTTCATCAGCCTGCCACCATTTGCCACAAGCAAATGACAATTCCATGTATGTCAAACATATCATCCAAAATAAGCACACCTGCCTCCTGTAAATGAAGTTCAAAGACTTCAAGGAGAGAAAGAGGTATCCTTGGGATCACCACAGTAGTTAATGATAGGAATCGTATACGGTTAGTCGATTTGCTTGCAGGTACCCAGTAGTAACCCCCCAAAACAAATTTGGCTTCACTGCTGCAGTGAGGTAAGTGAGCTCCAGTGAAATATCTGGGGAATACTTATGCTGCAGTTGAGCCCCCAAATAGTATAATTCATAGTCTGGTGCTCCTAGCGGATCGCTGACAATATCCAGGTAAATAGTTGACAAAAATATTGTTTACCACAATATCGTGCTCCTATACTTATAATGGTAAGTGCAAAAAAAATTCTGGGAAATAAATTCATAGACACTAACATCGTCCAAAAATAGACAACAACATTGATTTTTTAAATATATATAGAGTTTAAAATAATAATACGCATTTCAACACAGATGTGTCTTGATCAAGACACATCTGTGTCAAAACGCGTAACGGTTGGCGAGAATAAATCCTTGGTGGAGCAACTTTGACCTCTGAGAGTGAGTCTAACTTTGTTGAACTTTAATGTTATGTTATGTTATGTTAAGTTTACTTATATAGCGCATGGCTGCCCCAGCAGCAGGGCGTCCCAGCGCTTGCGGAGAACCAACCAAAGGTAGCAGCGGGGGGCAACAGAGAAAGTTCTGTGAGACAACCGAAGAATCGACTGTCTAGATGGAGGCGAACAACCAGGTTTTAATATATTTTCAGAAAAGCCAGTGGTTTTGAATTGCACGTGCCTCAATGGGGATGGAGTTCCAAAGGGCCGGGGCAAGAGACCTAAAAGAACGGCCGCCAACTCTGCTCCTGCGTACCCTAATGGTGCAGGCAAGATGGTGGTCAGCAGAGCGCAAGGCCCGGGTGGGAGTGTAAGGGGTGCAAAGTCCTTGCAGTATTTGAGGGCCCTGGCCGTGAAGAATTTTATGGGTTAAACAGAGAGACTTGAATTCAATTCTTTGTTTCACCGGCAACCATTGGAGCCGGTTGAGGAGATGTGAGGTATGGCTGTGTTTAGGTAGGGCAAAGAGAGTGTGGGCGGCTGCGTTCTGAGCCCTCTGGAGTCTTTTGATGACTGACTTGTTAGTCAGCAGTAGTCCATTGCAATAGTCTAGGTGGGATAAGACCAGGGACTGGACTATAACTTACCGGGTGGGTGGCTCAAAGAAGCCCAAGATAGGTTTGATGCAGCGTAAGCGGCCGAAACATGTACCAGCAACCTTCTTTGCATGCAACTCAAAGGAAAGTGCGCTGTCCATTAGGATACCCAGATTCTTCACAACCTCCTTTGGTTTGGGGGGGGGACCCATAGCCGGGGGCCACCACTGATGGTCCCATTTCAGTACGTTGCGTCCCATCAGGAGCACTTCCGTTTTGGAAGAATTAAGCTGGAGATAATTGTCGGACATCCAATTTGAGATGGCCATAACGTCTTCCTGAAATTTAGCCTAGTCGAGCAAGGTGTCATTGGGGAACGTGAAGATAAGCTGCATGTCGTCCGCATAAGAGATCATTTTGATCTTACGTTCCCTAGCCAAAAATGCCAGGGGGCGGACGTACACGTTAAACAGCGTGGGGCTGAGGTCCGAGCCCTGCGGGATCCCGCAGTTGAGAGGGAGCCTGCTGGATAAGTAGGGAGGAGCGTGAACCAGGAAAGAACGGTCCGATAGAAATGATGCAAACCAGGCGACTGCCCCGTCTCTGACTCCGATCTCCCCGAGACGTTTGAGCAAAATCTTGTGGGAGACCGTGTCGAATGCTGCGCTTAAGTCGAGCAGTATGAGAGCGGAGATGTTCCCCAGATCTTGTGAGGCCCTCAGTTGTTCCGTGACTGCCAGTAGGGCTGACTCCGTACTATGATTTGCTCGGAAGCCATTTTGCGACTCGTCCAGGAGCCCATTCGTTTCTAGGTGGCTGGTCAAGATGGAGTTCACATGGGCTTCCATCAATTTGGCCAGATACGGCAGAACGGAGATGGGTCTGAAGTTCTCCGGGCGCGAAGGGTCCAGGGTCGGCTTCTTTAGCAGGGGGATAACTTTGGCATGTTTCCAAGACTTGGGAATGATGGATGACAAAAGTGATCTATTGATCAGTTCCCGTCCCTCAGTCAAAATGGAATCCCGTAGGAGTCGAAAGCTGTCAGGTTTAACAGGATCATCTGGGGACCCAGGCTTCACCTTAGTAGTCAGGAAATCAAAATCTTTATGGGTGATAGGGGGCAGGGCTTGCAGAAGTGGGAGGGAGTCAGGTAGATAAGTTGATTGGCCAGATGTCAGGGTGGGCCTTCTAGTGTCCAGTGACGTATAGATTTCCTGAACTTTGTTAATAAAAAACTGGGCCAGTTCTTCGCATTGCGTGTTAGAGGCGATAGTGTTTGGTCATATCTTTTACCACGGAGAAGATGGTTTTGGAGGGATTATGACTAGTGTTAATTAAAATGCAGCCTTCGTTTTTTTGTATGAGTTTATGATATACTTTCGTGGCTGCCCTGTAATTGTTTTTTGCTAAGGGGTCATAAGAGCGCCTCCAGGCGCGTTCGAGGGTCTTACAGTGCTTTTTTATTTTTGCTAGTGCCTCAGTATACCATGGGTGCATCTGTTCGCGTTTGGGTCAGGACTTTTTTTTGGAATCTGGAGATCAAGGGAGTTATTAATCCATCCCCTGAATGCAGTGTCTGCTTCCTCCAAATTGCTGGGCCAATCAGGGCGGGAGGAATTGAGGCTAGACTCGAGGCTGAGGACGTCCAGTTTGTGGCATGGGCACCTCCAGAGGGGGGGATGGATTTTGACGACTTTTTGCTCCAATATTGATACATACATGAATGAGAAAGTGGTCCGTCCAGGTGAGGGGGAGGGGGGCGTGGGCTCTAATTCCCTCAATGTTAGAGAACACAGGGTCAAGTAGGTGGCCAGCCAGATGCGATGGACCCCTGACCAACTGAAATAGCTGGCAGGCTTCCAAATCCCCAAGAAAGTTTGTGATGCCATGGGAGTCGAGTTGCTCTAAGTGCACATTTAAGTCTTCCAATACACTGAAATTAGGTGTCTGCAGGGCAAGAGTGGAGGCAGTCTGGGGCAGAGCTTCCTGAAAGGTTCTTGCCGACCCAGGGGGGCGGTAGATGAGGAGCCCAGTGAGGGTAAAGTTGTCTGATATCTTAATCTTAAATAGAGTGCACTCGCACTCAGGTATTATCACTGGGGAGAGAGTACAGGGGAAGGAGGATTTAGCTATGACAGCTAGCCCACCCCCCCTGCCACTAGGTCTGTTCTGGGTGAACATAGAGTAGCCCGGTGGGAGAGCCAAGGCTGGAATGGCAGTAGAGTCACTGGTGAGCCAAGTCTCCGTGAGGAAAAGCAGGTCAGGGGACCTATCCGTGAGGAGCTCAAGTATATCCTCATGATGTTTTACTAGAGACCTGCAGTTCAAGCTATATATGTTTCAATTTGTGAGCTTGAGTGAATCGGAAGAAGAGCGAGCATCTTCTGTGGTCTTGAACCCACATTTATTACACCTAGTACATGTGGTATCTAAGCGCCAGAGATGGTCGGCGCAAGGGGCCCGGATGCGGAGAGCTAGCAGGTCCTCGCGGGAGTAATGAAGCACCTGAGCAGTCCGACAGCCAGGGGGTCTGGCGTCTGGCATCGGACTGGCGCGGACGGGTGCAGACGGCTTGCCTTCGGAGCGCCTTCGGCGCGCCCGCTGCGCGGGAGTGCAGGCATGGCAGCTAAATGGGTGAAGGACCCACCCCTGCCGGTAGTGCGTCACCCTCGAGGGGCTGAGCCAGGTCTGTCAACGCCCTCCACACAAGCGGCACAAGCCGTGGTGGAACGGGGCTCAGACCGGAAGAGCAAGCAGAAGTAAATTAAAGAGAACAGTTACAATATTCACAAGTGTTAAAAAACTAGCGTCTCGAAATTTCTTAAATCAAATTCCAAGCGCCACAGCAGTAATCACCTCACCGCTAGCTAGCGCCTAACTGGTCTGGCGCATCCGCTGCGTGGGAGTGCAGGCATGGCGGCTAAATGGGTGTAGGACCCGCCCCTGCCGGTAGTGCGTCAACTTTGCCGGCTCTGGGTCTCGCCGGTGACGCATCACCTGACACGGGACTGATCTCGGGAAAACCCGCTTTCGTTTGGCGTATATATATATATATATATCCACAATAGCACCTCTCTGCTGAAAAAAGGTGAGAAGCCACACGGGGGAAACCTGTTGGAGGCTTTTTTATTGAGAGCAATGCGGCATAATGCATTTTGGCGCAACAAGCGCCTTCCTCAGATGCCAATTAGAACACAGTCTCTGATGTCCCACACCTTTAATTGCGTCCTGGTGTGCTCCCATTCATCAAGGAGCACCACCCCTTAGATCACATGTCAGCATACCTGCTGCAGCACGATGGAGAAACTACAGGTCCCAGAGTTCTTTGTATCGGGACTGGCTTTGCTGGGGGAAAGAAATTTTGACGACCACAATAGTCTGTGTTGCAGGGGCAAAAGGTGCGGGATTTTCGTTTTTACCTCCATGTTTTGAGCATGTCCTCAAGCCCCCTTGGGTCCCCACGATCGTTCAAGCCCCTCAAACAGAAATCAGGCGGGCCTTGCGACGGGATACAGTGATTCCCTCCGCTTCGTATAGTGACGAACTGCTATCGGCAGAAGCCCTGTCCTGCGTCTGTTCTCCGAGGCAGGCCAGAGTAACCAAATCCTTGGTGAAGTCACGTCGAGCAGCCTGGGCCGAACCAGCAAAAACTCTGGCCTCTTGCTGAAAGAGGGCCTCTCAAGCACGCCACTGGCAGCGTGCAAATATCCACAATAGCACCTCTCCGCTGAAAAAAGGTGAGAAGCCACACGGGGGAAACCTGTTGGAGGCTTTTTTATTGAGAGCAAGGCGGCATAATGCATTTCGGCGCAACAAGCGCCTTCCTCAGATGCCAATTAGAACACAGTCTCTGATGTCCCACACCTTTAATTGCATCCTGGTGTGCTCCCATTCGTCAAGGAGCACCTCCCCTTAGATCACATGTCAGCATACCTTCTGCAGCACGATGGAGAAACTACAGGTCCCAGAGTTCTTTGTATCGGGACTGACTTTGCTGGGGGAAAGAAATGTTGACGACCACAATAGTCTGTGTTGCAGGGGCAAAAGGTGCGGGATTTTCGTTTTTACCTCCGTGTTTTGAGCATGTCCTCAAGCCCCCTATATATATATATATATATATATATATATATATACACATTTATATATATATAGGTGTGTGTGTGTATATGTGCATATATATATATATATATATATATATATATATATATATATATATATATATATATATATAATATATAGAGGAGAACTCTGGGTAGTTCTAAAGTTTAGGTGGAAAGCAGCTCCTGTATAGAGCACCTTCAATACTAGTGACATTCTAGATCTGCTCACTTCAAATGTCTGCTTTTCTATGAAAGTCTTTAAGCATAGGATTAGCAAGTGCCATCCACGCCGAGATAGGAAGGCACAAAGTCTTTTGCCATATCTACAGCAAAGTCTTTAAGCATAGGACTAGCGCAGTGCTGTCCATGCCAAGTTGTAAAATGACAAAAGTAATTTACCACTCCAGCCACAGTATTACAGCTTTGAATTGGTAAAATACCAACCAAGCCAACCTGAAATGAGTAAAAGAGGCTGCTAAAAGTATTCAAAAGAAGTGCTGGCCATTCTAAAAGGGCAGGCTTTACTACTTCCAAATTAATATCAGATTCCTGATAAAGTGGGAAGAGGCAAAAGTCTATCCCCCATAAACTGTAATACCTGATATTTGAGTGAAACAATTCAATAAGGTTTTAACAGGAGACCAACAACTGCTGGGTTCTTATGAATGTAGCAGTATATTATCTGCATACAAAAATAATGTGTGTGTTATTCTTGACCCTGTTTACCATTGTTAGCCACCTGAGTTCCAAAATAATTTGCTAGTCGTTTCATTGCCATGTCAAATAAAATCCGTGAATGGGGGCATTTCTGTCTCATGCCTCTCCCTGTTTACCATTCATCAGAATCAATGTATTCAACCAGTATCCTACAGCAATCTAATTCAGGAGCATGTTTATGAACCAATACCCATTTCTGCAAACACAGTGATTACATATTCCCAACTCTAGCAGTTGAATACCTTATTTATGTCTAAAGATGCCTGTCTGAGGTAGATGCCACTAGGTGGACTGGCGCTGAAGGTTGGGTGTTGTACCACATCATGGGACAAACCCACATTGATCTGAATAAATTAAAGTTGTCTATACTCTCAGTATTCTATTTGCTGTTAATTAATACAGCTGCTCATTAAATTCCGACCCATGCATAAAACAATGTTGAATGAAATGAAAAAAATATTTGGTAAAGCGCACTGCGGCCAAGCGGCTTCCTGGCGCTGGGGACCTGATCAGAGCTCGCAGAGGGAACCCAGGGAGACTAGGAGGGGAATGCCTGAGAAAAAAGGAAGGTTTTGAGGGCTTTGCGGAAGTGAGTGTAGATGGGGATGGAACGAATGGAGAGTGGAAGACTGTTCCAGAAATGGGGGGCCAGGACTGAAAACCGGGTGCCACCCATTCTGGATTTACGGAAGCGGGGGATGTGCAGAAGAGAGAGGGAAGAGGAACGAAGAGTGCGGCTGGGGACATGAGAGGAGATGAGAGAAGTGATGAACGGGGGAGCAGAGCAGGAGTGAGCCCGAAATGCTAGACAGGCCAGTTTAAAGAAAGATCTGAAACGGACAGGAAGGCAATGAAGGGACTTGAGAACAGGGGTGATGTGAGAGGATTTAGGGAGGGAGAGGATGAGGTGGGCAGCTTGGTTTTGAATGGCCTGGAGTCGGCGGGTTTCGTAGGCGGGTATGCCCACGTACAGGCCATTCCCATAGTCGAGACGGGAGGTGACAAGGGCCATGACTATGGTTTTAAGTGCGTCGGTGGAAAAAAACCGCGAAATTTTCCGGATAAGACGGAGGGACAAAAAACAAGAAGACACGACGGAACTGATCTGGCTGTGCATGGATAAGTCATGACTGACTTTGATACCAAGGGTACGAACGGAGGAAGCGGGCAAGGGAGGGGGACCAAAAGAAAGGGGCCAATGTGCAGGAGACCAAGGGTTGGAGGGACCACCAGTGAGGACAAGTTCCGTCTTGTCTGGATTGAGCTTCAAATGGTTAGCGCTCATCCACTCAGAAATAAAAACTAAGGTGGAACAAAACTTAGGGAGAGAATCAGGGGTAGAAGAAAGGTCAAAAACGAGCTGGAGGCCATCTGCGTAATTGTACACAGAGACCCCCAGCTCAAGAAGGGAGGTGATGAGGGGATAGATATAAAGATTGAAAAGAAGGGGGGAAAGAGAGGAACCTTGGGGAACGCCACAAGTGACCGGGCGGGGAGGGGCAGAGAAGCCGGAGAGGTGAACCGCCTGGGACCTGTCCCGAAGGAAGAATGCGAGCCAAGAAAAGGCCGCGCCCGAATGCCCGCTGCCACGGTCGAGAAGGATGGAGTGGTCAACCGTGTCAAACGCAGCGGACAGATCGAGAAGGACCAGGGCTTAGGGGAGGTTAGAGTCGGCCTTCCCCTTGAGTTCGTCCAAGACTGCCAGGACCACCGCCTCCGTGGAATGGCCCGGGCGGAAGCCCGCCTGATGGGATGCCAGGAGGCCATTCTCCTTGATGTAAGTGGAGAGGCAGGAGGTAACATGGGCTTCAAGGATCTTGCCAAGATAGGGAAGAAGGGAAATGGGTCGAAAATTAGAGGGGAGAGAGGGATCCAGACCGGTTTTTTTTTAGGATAGGGAGGACTATAGCGGATTTAAAAGAAGAGGGGACAGAACCGAGAGCCAGAGAGGAATTAAGAAGAGCAAGAGGGGGGGGGGGGCGGGGCAGTTAGTGAAGAGAGTTTTAAGAATGCGTGCCGGCGCACAGTCCGCGGGAGAGCCAGACTTGACTTTGACCAGAAGTTTTAGAAATAAATCAGGGGAGATAGGGGGGAAGAGAGCGAAGGAGGAAGGGGGAGGAGGGAGAAGACAAGTGAAACGGGGTTGAGGCACAGTGGGGATGTTGGCTTTAATCTTCACGATCTTATCGATGAAGAAATCATTAAGTGAGGAACAGAAGGACTGTGAGGGGACCAGACTAGGGGTGGAGCGATCAGAGGTGGCAAGATTGTGAACCAGGGAGAAGATTTCACGAGGTTTGTTAGCAGAGAGAGCTACTCTCTCGGTGAAATATGCGGTTTTAGCCACTAGGATCGCTTTTTTATATTCGGTGAGAAGTAGTTTATATTTGGCGCGCAAAGAGGGACAGTAATTCCGTCTCCAGTGGCGTCCCGACCGCCTAAGGTCGAGTTTAAGCGTTTTAAGCCCTGGAGAAAACCATTTGTGCGCGTCGTAGGGGCGGACCGCCTTGATCTTTCTAAGCGGGGCAACTAGATCACACGAAGAAGATAGCCATGTGCCAATGGCGTTGACCTGGCATGTTCACTGTGGAACTACCCTGTTTTCCTTAACCGTGTTAATAACTTGGTGGCATTGTTGTGTGTGTAATGTTTCATAAAATGCAGTAGAAAGTCCATCAGATTCTTGTGTCTTGTGCCTTAATCCTACTCATATAGTTTATTGCCTCCTGTATCTCATGGTCTGTAACCTAACCATGCTTTATATGGGCATAATGATATTCTTTCAAGATGTGGGGCTTGGGGCTGAGCATATAAAATCTAATAGTAACCTCTAAAAAAGTATTCATGCCGGTTTTGAGCACTAACTAGTGTTCTTCTAAGTACTGTTAGCTCTTATCTAGTCGTTTCATTTCAAGTATATTAAGCAATCGTCTGTATGTATCCATAATATACATGTTATAATCTAATCATCTAAACATATCTAGCACTTTGGTAAAATGATTTTAAGCATCTGATAGTTAGGATTCACAGACTCCACTATTCACATTAACATTTTCTAATTTCCTTACTTTGGCTTCTTTGGATATCAGCTTATTTAGTCATTTTTCTCACACCCTCTTTATTGTCTTGATACATAGCCCTCTGGTGACAACCTTAAACGTTTCGCATCAATTCTCAAAATGTTCAGTTATAACTTCATTATCTTAATGGTACATAGCTTCATGGAAAGTTCCCCAAAATGCCAGGTCTAGTAATGTTTCCAGTTATAATTCTGATGATTGGATATTTTTAATGGGTCTGCCCAAATGTATGTGGCAGAGTGGGCTAAAGAACGGTGATGGATTAAACCCAGATCTTTTGACTGGGTGTGAGTGTTTGATTGGTTCAGATGCTCCGTCCATCACCATCCCCTTTGTACCAAACTTATTTATTTAGCATTTGTATCGCGCAAAGAATCATCCCCACAGGGATCTCTTGGCGCTTTTGGCTACAGAGTGATGAAGGCTAGGGCAAGATTGCAGATTTAAAACAGCCAGGTTTTTAACTGCTTCTTAAACTTCCCCAAACTTGTGCAGGTACGTAGGTCGTCCGGCAAGCGATTCCAATGGAGCGGGGTTAGATGTGGGAAATGCGCGCCCTTCCATTTTTGAGCTGCAGAAAATTCTCGCTCATCTAAGCGGCAATTTTCAGCATGCAGGATTTGAACTTTGCTCTGGCTTCCGCTGGGTCTGTCTCAATGGGGATTATCACCTGTGTGTCATCTGCATACGAGATTGTCTCAAAACCGCAAGATCTTATAACGGTGGCCAGTGGTGCCACATAGATGTTAAATAATGTGGTGCTTAAGATGGAGCCCTGCGGAACCCCCTTGTCTTCTGTGGTGGTCTGAGAGATGAATGTGTCTAATTGGACACATTGTGCTCTGTTGGTAAGAAAGCTCTACAGACACGTCCATGCCAAGCCTTCGACACCAATCCCCCACAACCTGTCCAACACGACACGATGAGAGATGGTGTCAAGGGCTGCCGATAGATCGTGGAGCACTAGTATGGTGGGCGTCCCTCTGTCCAGTGACATCCTGATCCTATCCATGACCTCCACCAGTGCCGCCTCTGTGCTACGGGCTGCACGGAAACCTGATTGGGAGGGGTCTATTAACCCATGCTGCTCCAGATATCTGGTGAGTTGTTTGTTTACCAGTGTCTCCATGACCTTCGAACTGCAAGGGTGGAGGGAGATTGGTCTATAATTTTGAAGATCCTCCGGGTCTGCCTGAGCCTTCTTCAGCAAATGTTTTATGCATGCTTTTTTCCATTTCCTGGGAAATACTGCCATAGCCAGGGAGATGTTACAGACCTCAGCTAGAGACGGAGCTAAAATTGGGGTGAGTTCAGCCATTATAAATGGCACCGCCGGGTCTGAGGTGGCACCTGATTTTGTTTGTGCCAACACTGCTGCCACTTGCTCTGTTGTAATAGCTGTGAAAGTGTCTAGTTAGTGTGGGGTCTCTCTCCAGAGGGGCCAACCTCATTGGTGCCGCTCCTGCCGCTAGAGAGCTATGTATCTTGTCTACATTATCCCTAAAATGGTTTGCTATGTCATCACATAGTGTTTGCGCCTGGGGTATAGAGGGACTGTTAGCTGTAGGGTTTGTGAACTCTTTCAGTATTATAAAGAGCTCCTTAGAAGAGTTCTTTGCCTCCTGTATTCTTGAGCCTAGGTGGTCTCTTCTTGCTGAGTTACAATTTGTTAAGTAGGCTTAGTGTGCTACTGAAAATGCTAGTTTATCCGCTTGGTTTTCCTCCATTTTCTTTCTCTGCCTCTACACCTGGCCTTTTCCTTCTTCAAACTTTCCGAGTGCCAGGGGCTAAGACTGCCCTTTCCTGCGTACGTACTACTTTGTATGGGGCGATGATATTTAGCGTGTCTCCAATTGAGGCCTCCCATTTTCCTAATGATTCAGAAAAGGGGGTGGTGATGAACAGAGTGCCTGAATTAAGCAGACCACTCTTACCCAGTCCAAAGATCAGGGCTTGATCCATCACCGTTTTTTAGCTCAATGCACCATCCCAGCTCAGAACTTGGCTATATGCAAATTAGTCTGTTCCTGTCCCAGTGCATGATGGGAACAGGGCAAACCAAACTACCAAGCCAATTCTTATACTGGGAAGGAAACAAGCTACCGGGGACCGGTTTCTGGCATTTCAGCCTCGTCGGCCCGGCTTGCTTGAATCCTGATGGTGCAATGAGCAAGGGACTCACATCTGAGTATACCCTTCCACGCTTATGGTGGACAAAATGATTCAGAAAAGGGGGTGGTGATGAACAGAGTGCCTGAATTAAGCAGACCACTCTTACCCAGTCCAAAGATCAGGGCTTGATCCATCACCGTTTTTTAGCTCAATGCACCATCCCAGCTCAGAACTTGGCTATATGCAAATTAGTCTGTTCCTGTCCCAGTGCATGATGGGAACAGGGCAAACCAAACTACCAAGCCAATTCTTATACTGGGAAGGAAACAAGCTACCGGGGACCGGTTTCTGGCATTTCAGCCTCGTCGGCCCGGCTTGCTTGAATCCTGATGGTGCAATGAGCAAGGGACTCACATCTGAGTATACCCTTCCACGCTTATGGTGGACAAAATGATTCAGAAAAGGGGGTGGTGATGAACAGAGTGCCTGAATTAAGCAGACCACTCTTACCCAGTCCAAAGATCAGGGCTTGATCCATCACCGTTTTTTAGCTCAATGCACCATCCCAGCTCAGAACTTGGCTATATGCAAATTAGTCTGTTCCTGTCCCAGTGCATGATGGGAACAGGGCAAACCAAACTACCAAGCCAATTCTTATACTGGGAAGGAAACAAGCTACCGGGGACCGGTTTCTGGCATTTCAGCCTCGTCGGCCCGGCTTGCTTGAATCCTGATGGTGCAATGAGCAAGGGACTCACATCTGAGTATACCCTTCCACGCTTATGGTGGACAAAATGATTCAGAAAAGGGGGTGGTGATGAACAGAGTGCCTGAATTAAGCAGACCACTCTTACCCAGTCCAAAGATCAGGGCTTGATCCATCACCGTTTTTTAGCTCAATGCACCATCCCAGCTCAGAACTTGGCTATATGCAAATTAGTCTGTTCCTGTCCCAGTGCATGATGGGAACAGGGCAAACCAAACTACCAAGCCAATTCTTATACTGGGAAGGAAACAAGCTACCGGGGACCGGTTTCTGGCATTTCAGCCTCGTCGGCCCGGCTTGCTTGAATCCTGATGGTGCAATGAGCAAGGGACTCACATCTGAGTATACCCTTCCACGCTTATGGTGGACAAAATGACCACCCCCTTTTTGAATCGTTTTGGCCACCACAAGCGTGGAAGGGTATGCTCAGACATGAGTCCCTTGCTCACTGCACCATCAGGATTCAAGCAAGCCGGGCCGAAGACGGCTGTAATGCCAGAAACCGGTCCCCGGAAGCTTGTTTCCTTTCCAGTAAAGAATTGGCTTGGTAGTTTGGTCTGCCCTGTTCCCATGATGCACTGGGCCAGGGACAGACTAATTTGCATATAGCCAGGTTCTGAACTGGGATGGTGCAGTGAGCTAAAAAACGGTGATGGATCAAGCCCTGATCTGTTGACTGGGTAGGAGTGTTCTGATTAACTCAGATACTCTGTCCATCACCACCCCCTTTTTGAATCGTTTTGGCCACCACAAGCGTGGAAGGGTATGCTCAGACATGAGTCCCTTGCTCACTGCACCATCAGGATTCAAGCAAGCCGGGCCGAAGACGGCTGTAATGCCAGAAACCGGTCCCCGGAAGCTTGTTTCCTTTCCAGTAAAGAATTGGCTTGGTAGTTTGGTCTGCCCTGTTCCCATGATGCACTGGGCCAGGGACAGACTAATTTGCATATAGCCAGGTTCTGAACTGGGATGGTGCAGTGAGCTAAAAAACGGTGATGGATCAAGCCCTGATCTGTTGACTGGGTAGGAGTGTTCTGATTAACTCAGATACTCTGTCCATCACCACCCCCTTTTTGAATCGTTTTGGCCACCACAAGCGTGGAAGGGTATGCTCAGACATGAGTCCCTTGCTCACTGCACCATCAGGATTCAAGCAAGCCGGGCCGAAGACGGCTGTAATGCCAGAAACCGGTCCCCGGAAGCTTGTTTCCTTTCCAGTAAAGAATTGGCTTGGTAGTTTGGTCTGCCCTGTTCCCATGATGCACTGGGCCAGGGACAGACTAATTTGCATATAGCCAGGTTCTGAACTGGGATGGTGCAGTGAGCTAAAAAACGGTGATGGATCAAGCCC
Organism: Lissotriton helveticus; assembly: GCF_964261635.1. Taxonomy (NCBI): domain Eukaryota; kingdom Metazoa; phylum Chordata; class Amphibia; order Caudata; family Salamandridae; genus Lissotriton; species Lissotriton helveticus. The sequence goes on along the minus strand of NC_136067.1, from coordinate 518,771,545 downwards.
TGATCTGTTGACTGGGTAGGAGTGTTCTGATTAACTCAGATACTCTGTCCATCACCACCCCCTTTTTGAATCGTTTTGGCCACCACAAGCGTGGAAGGGTATGCTCAGACATGAGTCCCTTGCTCACTGCACCATCAGGATTCAAGCAAGCCGGGCCGAAGACGGCTGTAATGCCAGAAACCGGTCCCCGGAAGCTTGTTTCCTTTCCAGTAAAGAATTGGCTTGGTAGTTTGGTCTGCCCTGTTCCCATGATGCACTGGGCCAGGGACAGACTAATTTGCATATAGCCAGGTTCTGAACTGGGATGGTGCAGTGAGCTAAAAAACGGTGATGGATCAAGCCCTGATCTGTTGACTGGGTAGGAGTGTTCTGATTAACTCAGATACTCTGTCCATCACCACCCCCTTTTTGAATCCCATTTTCCTAAGGCATTATCACTTCCCTCTCCATTGTCGAGGGAGGGGGGTCTGAAGGCCTGATTAATTGCCATAGGGGTGACTTTTCTCCACGCTCTACGAGGACTCATTCTCCTTTGGGACTGGCCTCCTCTATCCACCAAGGTCAAGGTGAATTTAAGCGCAAAATGATCGGGCCAGGTTAGTGGCCCCAGGGATTCTACTGCTAATCCTATGTTTGCAAAGATGTTGTCCAGGGTATGCCCTGCAATATGGGTAGGTTCATGAATTCTTGCATCAGAAGGGGGTTTTACACAAATATTCCACAGGATAATCTGACTAAGCCTGTTCTTATCAAGAACTTCCCAAGTCTTTTTTTTATTTTAATTTGTTTGTTCATTTCTTTATTAACGTTTATTAGTTACAACCACAATATTTCATATATTAAACATCATGTATCAGTGTACAATGTTAGAATAGAACTAGCGTCCATACTATAAGGCACTGAAATAGAAGAGGACAATGTTCAGGATATACATTCCTAACAGTAGTATAGTTAGACAGCCATTCATCACTGTCAACAGCATTATAGCACAGCATAGCATAGCATAGTACAGTACTCTTGGTTGCAACAAAGATATAGCAGAAAACATGTTCTATCTAGAAAACAATCACACCTACCAGATAAATATTCTGGTGTAAACAGTTATCCTTCCACCCACCCTCCCTCTAAGCTTGCATGTGCATGATAACTCAATTTGCGTGGGAAACCATGCTACAGTGCAGAGTCTATGTACCATTCACTCTCCATACATGTTATTTACTAAGTTCAAGTTAATAAGTAATGCTATCCCACAGTACCTACACCCTTCCACCCCTCCCAGGTGGTCTGGTGTAAGTTGAGTTTGACCAGGGCGTTCCAGCAGTGTCTGTGCTATTGCACACAAGTCAAGCAGGGCATCCTGCGCCTTCTCATCTCTGCTGGTTCTCCTTGTATGTGCCTCTTCCACCCCGCCCACTCAAGCAGATCTTTCCCCCAAGCTTAACTTGTCGGGCGTCGGGGGTCGAGGGCTCAGCCAGTGAATTGCTATACATCTTTTCACCACAGTGAGGCCTAGTATTATAGAGCGCCTGCTCAATCGCATTTTCAGTCCACCGCGAGGAGCCCCAGCACACACTTATTAATCATGCAGGAGACATCCCATCCTGACGCATGCTTAAACTGGGGCAGTATCTCAAGTCAGTAAGAGACTATAACCGGGCAGTGCCAGACCACATGCAGGAAGTCTGCCACTGTGACCCTGCATCAAGGACAACACTGGTCCCTGGATGGGTATATGGCATGAAGTCGCTTAGGGGAAAGGTATGTCATATGTACTATTGTGTACTGTATGTGCTTGAACCTTGCAAACACTGACACCTTACGGATCCCCGCATGTATCTTGGACCAGTCCTTGGGGAAAATGGGTTTATCACTCAAACGCTGCCATGCTTCCTCTATCTGCATACAATGCGCGATAGAGATGAGTTATAAGCCTACATCCTCATGCCATTGACAGCATGTAGTGTGAGTGTGGGTTTGGGAGCCTCAGGGACCTTCGGCCACAATTGGCGCACTGTAGCAATGATTCTGGTGTACTGAAGGAACTGGCCTGTACCTAGGTTAAATGTCTCCATCTGTCCTTCAGGGTGATGAACTGACCCTCTGGGTACAGGTCAGAAACATTATACACCCCCCATCCTGCTATTTATCAGTCAACATTATTTGTGCTAATTGCTCAAAAGGACGTACTATCTATTTGTCGAGGTCAGGGGCACAGGATGCTCGCTTTATTTCCCGTTGCACCGCTCATTCCCACAGTCTGCGTATCAGACAAATCAAATGTGGGAACTCCTGTGGCAGTCCCCCACCATTCATCATCAGTGCCCCAAGCTGGTGCCATCATGGGTATCTCCTAGTAGGGACCTCTCCCAGTTGGGATCTCCATCCAGCCAGTGTACCGCATGCTGCAGCTGTGATGCCAGATAATATAATTCCAGATCTGGAACTTTCATTCCCCCTTTTCCCCACTCCCTCCTTAGTGTGGCCAGTCCCAGTTTACATCTTTTACCATTCCAAAGGAGCTCCCCTAACAGTGAGTCCAGTTCTCGGAATACACTCAAAGAAGGCACCCTGCATGATGTATATGCACCTCGGGAACACCACCATTTTAGGAGAGCTATTTTTACCATCAAAGTTAAGTTTTAGGAGTTCCAGTGTCAGACTAATGGACCTAAGTTGTCCAGCACTCGTCCAATATTATGGTTGAAGATCTGTCTCTTGCCATGCGTAATGTGTGCGTCCAAGTGCTTGACTGTGTCATCTGTCCGGGGCACTCCTGACTTTGATAGCAGTTCCATTGGTAATCCCTCAAGCGGGAAATGGACCACTTAGTCATATTAATACGAAGTCCCAAGAACTCCCAGAACTCTTTCATTACATTAGCAGTGTCAGGATGGATATGTCTGGTTGCCACAAGTAGATTATTGCGTCTTCATTATACGGCATTACTACATGATCCGCATTTCCCACTCATACACCCCAGCCACTGAGGGTCTGCCTAAATCTGCATGCTAAAGGCTCCATCACAAGTGCGAAAATCAATGGGGACAGTGGGCGCCCCTGTCGGGTGCCTCACTGTAATACTATCTCAACCGAGAAATTGCGTCCCATGCGCACTCTCGCCCGTGGGTTCGTTTTTAGGAGTTTAATACAGTTTATAAAATGTGGTCTCATTCCCATCCTGTGGAGTACTTGTCAAACATATTCCCACTTCACAGAGTCAAATGCTTGCTCAATGTCAAAAAAGGCAAGACCATATGGGTCATTGCGTAACTCTGGTGCATGTAGAACATGAGCAAGCCGTCACAGATTGCGTAGTGTATTCCTCCGCAGGATAAAGCTTGACTGATCATCATGTATGAGCTGTGGGAGGCAGGGAAGCAGTCTCGCCGCTAACAAATGGCTAAGAAGCTTGAGAGCTATATTCAGTATAGAGAGGGGCCGGTATGATCCCATCTCCATATGGTCTTTACCAGGATTTGGCATTACTATTGTTAGGGCCTCCCTCATTGACTGCGGGGGTGTTTCAGTGAATACTGCCATTAATTTATCTACCAGGGTTTATGGGAAGTGCTCGTAGAACTCAGAGGGATGCTCATCGCCGCCCAGCAATTTGGCAGTTTTTAAGACTTTCACTGCACCAAGCAATTCCTGTCTGCATAATGGCGTCTCCAGTGACTCGCGGTCAAAAGAGGTGACACATGACAGCAACAGCCCCTACAAGTAGGCAGACAACTTACAAGCCCTCTCTGCATACTGCAGTGCAGGGTACACCATTCGCAAGTGGTCTGCAAAGACATAATTTATTACCTGCTGTGTATGGACTTCTCATCTCCCCGATCTCTGATCACAAGGATAGGGAATGGCACAGTCTCAGATCTTACAAGACGCGCCAATAGGCATTGTGTCTTGTCTCCCTTTAAATACCACTGCCTTTTCCCCGCAATAATCTTGCTATGTTTTTCCAGTTGGTCCCATAGTTTGCACACCCTGTGCCGCCATCTGTCCCCATGTTTTAAAACGGTCAGGTTTGTGGAGTGTGTTTTCTCCAGCTTCTACTGTTCAGCTTCCTGTCTGATCAAGTCTCCCTCCAGGGTACGTGCATGCCAACCTTGGTCATCAGACACACTCCCCGGATCACCACCTTTATGGTGTCTTATTCTGTGGCCCTGCTTCTGGCAGTCTTCCGATTTTTTTTCTAAGTATTATGTCAATGCCCTCAGCAATGTATTCCTGAAGACCGGATCGGTCAATGCGTCAGTATTAAGCCAACATAATGGCACCTTCGGTGTGTGTCGTTGCAGTAAATATGTTAGCAGGAGTAGAGAGTGATCCCAGAAATATAGGGCCTGAAATTGTCCTCCACCATTCTGTACACAGTAGCTGTGTGTATAAAGAAATAATCCAAGTACTGTATGTGCTTGTTGCTGGGGTGTAACAAGAATAGGGTGTGTTTGTGGGTGATGCTGGTGCTAGAAGTCAACTAAGTCCAGACTAGTCTGCGCTTGCAGGAGGGCCTCGGTCATGCTGGGGTTACGACCCAGTTGGGTGGGGAGATCTATCTAATTGGCCATCTAGCGCACAGTTGAGATTGCTCCCCAGGATGGCCTCCATCGCGGGGAGATCTGCACAGCTTTGAGCACTGAACCAATAAAGACCCCATCATGGGTGTTGGGTGCATAGACGTTTACATGACAGAGATTGTGTACATCAAGGGCACCCTGTAGTATGACATAATGCCCCTCTGCTTCCAGGCACACTCATGTGGGTTTAAATGGAACTCTGGGGGCTACCCATATCAGGGCTCCTCAAGCATAATTCGAATAGGATGTGGCAAAGACCTGCCCCCACTGCCTTTTCTTTAAGCATTTAATACACTCTTCCCAGCGATGGGGCTCCTGTAGAAATGCCACTGCTATTCCGTACCTCCAGAGGTATATGTTCACCCTCTTACATTTTGCCAGACTGTTCAGAACGTGCGCATTCCATGTTATTACTTATACCTAGTTCCCAGACCTTCCATAGGAACGCAGTACATGACGACCAGTTCATAACTATTTGCGTAAAGGAGTGGTAGTATTATACACTATGATCCCCAACGATGGGAGCTTCCCTATTCATCTTATCCAATCTTAACATTGTAATAATAAACAAGCATTGGCATAGCAAATAAGTCTCACTTTTGGGACCTTATAAGTATTTAGTTATGCAGCACAATAGCCTTGGTGCAACAACATCAACTGTTGCATGGCTAAACACTTATAAGGTCCCAAAGGCGAGACCTATTGGCTATTCCAATGCTTGTTCACTTTGTATGCCCTGCAATAATAGTCACCAAGGTCAAGACACTCATTGCTTCGATTTTACAAGCACGTTTGCAGCAGGCACACTTGCACTGTCAGCTGTCTTACTACATGTAAAGTTATGTAGTGGGAAGAAAATCCTTTTCCTCTCTACTGCATACCAACTGGACTCCGTCCTAGCCTTCGGCACGTCACTAGGAAGCAGTGTTTGCAGATAGCGTAATGACCCTGTGGCTGAAAGGAGCAGGCGGGGACTCGACGATAAGCCGCGGCTTGTACGCACGTTTAAGGTGAAGGGTTGCAACGGTCAGTGGGAGGCCAGATATGAGGGGAAAGGCTGGGCCATTGTTGTGCCCTTGGCAGTCGTTTTCCGGCAGTAGGTGTGGATTCAGCTAGGGTGGTGGAGGTGAGTCCTATGCGTGCCTGAGAGGCAGAGCGCGTGGTAGGTACGTCTAAAGGAGCTGAGTTCCTGTGTGTGACTGTTGGCGTTGTCCGTGAGTCTCCATGTTTGTGTGTATGACTTCAGCCGGGTACGAGGCGGTTTTGTGAGTGCAACAATGGGAAAGCAAAGCACTGAATAATCCAGAGTCAAACCTGCTATGTAGTGTCCTGCCCAGTGAGCACCACTTACTAAAACCATTAGCTTACCCAAGTAAGGTCCTGCAACTTTTTGTTTGCATATAGGAGCCGTCAGCGACAACTGTTGCACTGCGGGGTGAAGGGTGTACGTGTGTGCTTTGTACATCCCTGTGTGTGACTTTGTATGCCCCTGACTTTTTGGTTCCTCACTTTTCTCAGTAGGTGTCTGGGCTCGTAGGCGTTTTCGACGCTGCTCCTATGTACTGTGGCAACCCTGCTTCGTAAATACAGGCAAGGCACAGGCGAGAAGCCAACCATCCGAAGAGAAGCTCACGGGAGCAGCGAGCTAGAAGGAGCATTGTTGGTCCAAAGATGCATTTGGTCTGTGTGGTCTCCAATCCATAAGTAAGATTTAGCGTGGAGTACCTGAAGAGACCCGCAGTACCCATGGCCACTCGGCCGTAAAAGTAACACCGCATGGTGGTGAAAGCGAAAGTCATCGCGATCGGGGTGAAAGCGAAAGTGATCACGATCGCGATGACGCGCTCTGTGCTAAGCACGCGAGGGATGCGTACGCAGCAGTGATTGGCGAGGCGGAGCGAGGCATGCGTACTTGTGCGCGTAACAGCAAGCTGGTGACTGGAAAAAGCAAGTGGGTAGCACTTCGAAAACCAGCTTACTAAATGTCTCGCGAGACCAGCGCATGCACTCGCTCAGGAGAGACCTAAAACACAGAGCATAAGCAAGAATAACAATACATCTCTTCCCCAACCCCACACGCGGGCAGAAACCACAAATCCCTCCTGACTCAATAAATGATCAGGAGGGCACCAGCTTCCCTCCCGCACCCACCTACCCCAACTAAAGTACTAGAAAATTACAGAGAGTAGTTTGAGACCCGGAAACTAGATCCCCCGCAAATCACGAGCTTCCAACGAGAGCTCAGTAATCCACATTGGCTTAGCTACCAGACAGCCCTGGTCTAGGAATTTAAAATACAGAACCGTTCCTACACAAAAGTAGTCTTTGTTTCTGTAAATGAAAGAGAAGGAGCACCAACCAGTCTCACTTAAGGACATGGCCAGCCCTCTACCTCTCATGTTACCTTAATCACAGTGCCAAGTTACATGCATTAGTTACCAGGGGACTGCTCATCCTGTCGCAGTTTATTGCTCTGATATCCTGGACAAGGTACGATGATGGAAAGCGAATCTGTGTCTCGAAGGGTTTTATCTCAGCCTGTAGTGTGCCATCTGAGCAGACCAGGATACCCTCCCCTCTCTATTCAGCAGGGTTTCTTTGGAGAGGGGCCACATTCTCGTTCAGGAAATCAGAGAAATCACAGGTTATTTCAGCTGGGGCACCTTTCAGATTCCTCAAGACGATCTTCCATTTGTGATGTGCTGCACTTTAGGACTGCTACAGTCGCCTGCATGTCTCTGACATTTTAGCGGAGAGTAACCACTTCCTCTTCAATACTCGTGACCCTCTCGCCCACTTTATGAAGATCTAGTCTCAGGTGATTAATGTCCATGGCCATAGTGTCCATTTTGGTCTCCAGCAGCACACAAACCCAGGATGGCATTCAGGATTTCTGCAGTACCCGGTGGTGATTCTCTGTGTTCCAGACTGTTTGATGTTTTCCAGGACAATTAAGGGTCGATTGGAGAGATTAGTTACATCTTTTGCAGGTTAGAAGCAGCTTGGTCATTGAGATTGGGGAGGTGTAAGCTTCAGTAAAAACCGAGGCCATGAGCTGGAATACGCACCACAGCACCCCATACTCTAAAGACAAAATAAAATACCTGGGGATTAACTTGGTCAAGGATATAGAAAAAGTGCCCCAAATAAATCTCAACAGAATTGCTGGAGAAACTAGGAAACTCCTCAAAGTATGGGATGGACTACCTCTTAACTTCCTGGGAAGATCTAATATAATAAAAATGTCCATTGTACCCAAATTTACCTACCTCTTTAACACTATACCGTTGGAATTCAAGAGAGACGCATTGAAGAAAATCCAGGGAGAAATCACGAGTTTCATTTGGTCATCAAAACGAACAAGAATCGCATGGAATAAATTAAGGAGAAGAAAAGAACAAGGGGGAATAGCCAGTCCTGACCTCTTTGAATACTACAGGGTTTTTCAACTTAAAAACATGAGACCTCTTCTTAAGAACCACCAGTTCTACCCCGACTTCCTACAAAATATGACAGGTAGAACAGATCATTTCCTATATAAATTTGGACACCCAAAAATTTTCAAAAAGATAAAACTAAAGATCCTAGTTAATGCAGCAAAACTATTGTATCAAGTCAGAAGCACACTAAACATACCATACTACAGCACTATGGCCCCCATATGGGAATCTCCGGGCACACCAAACTGCTTAAAAGACTCCATGGCCTTGCCTCTGAAAGCTGCAGGAATCAAAGAATGGGGCCAGCTGATGAAAGAAAATTCCATAATCTCCTGGGATCAATTAGACACAAATACCAGCTCATCCGTGTCTAAATTCCAATATTACCAACTCACCAGCTGGGCTAAATCACTCACAGAGAAAAAAAAGGGAAATGAGGACATAGAGAAAGAAACGATGAAACCCATCCCAATAAAAAAGAAATATCTAGGTGGTATTGGGCTCTAATTACAGCAGGGGAAGAAGACTTTCTGATCCCAGAAACAGTTTGGAGGAAAGATATACCGGAGATAGACTTTCAAAACATATGGCAAAGATCACTGGAAAAGTGTTGGTCCACCATAAAACCGGCCGCTCTGAAGAGAAATCACCTATTTACAATACATAGGGCCTACTGGACCCCCAAAAGATTATCGAAATTCAAGGGAGCCAGCATAAAGACCTGCCCCAAATGCGGATTGGAAAGGGCGAACGACCTACACATGTTTCAAGAATGCCCCCTCCTTGACTCCTCTTGGCAAGAAGTCGGCAAGACGATAAGTCTGGTATTGGGAAAACAACTAGAAGTAAGTATAACTCTTATTATCTTCGGGATCGACTCCACTACTGATCTGGGTAAGTTAACAAAAAAACAAGAAAACCTGCTGTTTGTATTGATACTGCTAGCAAGGAGAGAGATATGCATAAACTGGGTTAAACCAGTACCACCACTACATGGGGACTGGCTGAATTCCATAATAAAAACAAATAGAATCGATAGGAAAGGAAAACCCAGTAAAAAGCTCAGTTTTTGGGAAATCTGGGAAAATCACTATGATTCAGGCACTTAACGTATTTATGTGGCCCCGGAAAACAAAATCCAATGATTAAAGCGGTGACAATAATTCTGACGGGAAAAATTCCCCCCGAGTAGCCAGGAGGGCTAGCTCCCCCACACAAGAAATTGGAATTATTGATTATGATAAAGGATGCAAGAGACCCCGGACTAAAACAACCGTCAAAGGGAAACTCCCCACCCCAGGATGGCCAATATGGGGCAGTGAAGGCACAAATGTTTAAAGGAACGGGCTCCCGTCAAACTCCATACACATATAATCACAAAATGAGGATTAAAAAAAAAAAAAAAGATTCAGGTTTTCCCAACAATCACGCTGGTATATCTTGTTAAAATACTTTCCGAGAGGCAGGACATGAGAAGGGCGTAAGAGGAAGTGGAAAGAGAGAGGAGTGTGGATTGTTAGTGGTACTTAAAACACGTTAGTTTTCAAACTAACCAAGTTTTAAGGCCGAAACAAGAGTGAAAGAAAGAGAGTGAGTGTGTGTGTGTGTGTGTGGGTGTGTGCGTGTGTGTGTGCGTGTGTGTGTTTTTGTCAGTTTGGACATGTAAAAATCCAGGATGAAATCCGACAGATACCTCACCATACCCGACTGATAGTACCTGTATCCCACTATTCACTACAAAATGCATTTTGTTGGTGGTGTAATAGCCCAAATACCTACCCTGAAGCTACATCCCAGATATTTCGTTATCCCAGCTACTTAACAGGCTTCTCTACAAATAATAGTAGCTAACTCCTTTAAGGGGGGTAGGTGATACCTACATATTTCCACTCTGCAGAGAGTGGCTGTGTTCTTCTCTGCTGTAGGACTTGGGTTATGGAAAGTGGGGCTGTTCCTTGCATAAACAATTGAGAGGCCTGCATGGATGGGGGTTGTTTTCTGTTTGAAGTTTCTAATAACCCCAAGAATTAACCCTCCTTGGATATAAATGCATTTGAACATGCTGATTGACATGCAGAATGTGGAAAACAAGGGTGCCTTAAATATACTTCTGATGATGTATGAGGGGGGAAAGGGCACTCATAACATGCAGCGTATCAGCAGGCCCACAGGCTCAAAATGTTGGTAGAGCCACTACGTTATTTCCACTGATGTATCATGTAAGACTGTAGCAGTCTGAACAAGCAAAGATTAGGAGCAATGACACAGCAGAGTGTTTTCTATAAACAAGACTCCTGAAGCATATATTCCTGTCAGAGCCTAAGCGTCCACAGTAGCGCTGAAGTCCATGTGGCTGCCCTAATGACGAGCCTCTGGTACCCTCCACCAAGTGACCAAATGTCTTTTGCCACTAGCACCGTTACCTCATATCCTGTTGCAAGGATCCTGCTCATACACAGAACTGTGCACAGAGACCTAGGACATCAGTCAATTGTAGTGTACCAGAAACTCACCTCAGTACCTAGAAAAACCCCAACCAGCTAGCATCAGTGTCACATTAGCTCTTCGTCCTATAGCAAAGTAACCAATGATTAGACAACCTAGAACATGCAACTTAGGACCATCTCAGGAATGGTGGGAAGTGAGAACACTCTTTTGTTATACTCTCATACCAGTCCACAACAGGAGTAAATAAGAGACACAGTAAGGTTAAAATATTTATTTTAACAACGTGATCTCATATGCAGTATTTTAGCCAACATAAGCAGACATATGATTAAAAATAATCCAGAAACACTTCCCATCTAAAGAACAGATCAGGATACGACATTAACTACTGCTTCCATGTCCCACTAATCCAGAATGTCCCATCCACTTGAGGTAATTTCTTCTGGGGTTTCAAGTGACCATTGTATCTGGAAAAGACACCAGCGAGTGAGCGGGTGAACTCTGTTCAAGTAAATTCAGATACATGAATCTGAAGGCATTGAAATAAGAAAGCATGGTCAGCATGAACAAGTTGCAATATTCTAGTTATAGTGGAGAGATCAGAGACAGTGCCCGCCTGCAACATGCTAATAGCCTTCACCTGCCTCCATCTACCCCTAAGCCCCATATCTGGTACTCATTGCTTCTCAGTATATTCAATAAAGTCTCTTCACCGATGGTGAGTGTTGTGGAATCAATAGCTATCTCACAATGTAAGCATGATGTGCTAGCGCTAAATGGAGGGCTTACAGCATGGTTCAAGGATATGTTTAACACAAGGCTTTAGTATGTGTTAAATGTAGCATAAGGGGTTACACACTAATGGCCCATTCCCAAAAAGTAGTAAATCTGCACCCTTAGATTTACATCTGCGTGCAGGAGTATATTTACTACTTTTTCCTAGGCACAGGTTTCTAGGCATACTAATGAGAATATCCAGTGACTCTTCTCGCTGGCTTTTATTCACACTGCATACAGTTCTTTACAGTGGATAAATCTGCACAGGAGTAATGGACACCCATGAGCAATTGCACTTTTTTTTCTCTACAGAGAAAATGTTTTACCCAATGAAGTAAGCTCTTTCCCTACACTCCCACCAAATCTGGTGGTGATCCTTTCCCATCTTGGAAGGGGAGTTACTTGAACCCTTCGATGGAATACATTTATGTCCCTTTCCAGGGCACAAAGGTGACAGAGAGAAGTTTTGAGAATGTCCACAAATGCACATATTTGTGGGCAGTCCCAAATTCCCAAGGTAACCCATTCCCTATAACACACACTTGAGTGGAATTCACAAGTGTGGGTACCTAAACACACTGTGTGGAGAATACTACACCCATAAATGAATTTACATCTACCAGAAATCAAGTGGTGCTGAAAACATTTCAGATTTGGTGGTGATGGCATCAATGTTACCTCACTGAAGTCAAAAGTCAAAGGGATTGTGAAAACTCTAAACATAAAAAAAATAACAAGAGTAGCAAATGAATCATGCCCATTCGCAGGAGAGTGGTATGGGTGTGGTATGTAAAGAGTGGTGTATTCTGGAGCCCACTGTTGCAAATATATTACTAAATCATAGTGTGGTAGCACACTGTCATTTAGAGACTGCACATTTTCCATTGAAATATCGACAAAATTCTCACTGAGATGCAGTTTTACTGATAAAGTGCACAAACAAGTGGAAATCGGTTTTCACCAAATGTTTACTATTTGCACATCATCAAGTAAAGTTTCTTGATTTGTTTTGATCATATTAAAATCTTTGTTTTCATCACACTTCAGATTTACAAAACAAATGTGATGCGTTTTTGCTTTCCTTATTGATTATATATTTTGAAATATGTGTACAGTTATTTTACAGGTATTTAAATGTTGTTGATGTTAGTAAATGCTGACATCCTACAGCCTTTCTTGTTATATTCGGTGTACCACAGCAAGATTGGAAAATAGTTCACTTTCCACAATTCTCTATCTCCACAGTTCAGCGAAAGCAAAGGAAACACCAAACTCTACATTAAGAGAATAAACAGAAATTTGTCAGAAAACATAGCATTACATTTGACTTCTGTCTTTGAACCCACAGCAAATTTGACTGGATAAAACCAAAATGTTAAAGCATTTCTATTGTTCATTCACCTTCTGAACTCCAGCATGGTTACTTTAGGAATACTGCAAAATCCCCTGCCCTATCCAGAAATTCCTTTGTGAATTCCTAGCAAATGTAAAAAAGGTTAATTTGATTGTAACCTTTATTTACTCCTACATACAATTACACCAATATAATATTATTACTTGTGAGCAAGTTTACTTCCAGTAACACGGTAGGCATTTATTCACAGGGAAACATAATTTTCCCATGGAGAAAAAAACAAAATGTATCAAATACAAAAGTAGAGAGAACCTTTCATGTTACTCTTGTGAATATACACTCCATGTCTTGGGAATATGGTAGGAATGTGACTGTAATGGTAGCGAGCTGCAAACCCTCCTATATATATTTTTTAGTAGTACTGTAGAGGCACAAACTGGAGATGAGGTATTTCAGAAATGGGCTGAGACGAAGTCGAGTTGAACTTTTTAAACTCAGTGTGCAAATGAATTATATACACTATCATCAGGGTCTATAAGTTATATATTGCAAATCTTCTCGAACACAGTTCTTGTTCATAGCATGTCGGGTTTAAGACATTACGGCCGAAACATAAGGTGCACAGAGCTGTCCCCACCATTCCTTGAGTGGACAACTTTATTTTGTTCTTTAAAAGTTAACCAGGCAATTGTTTATGGTTCCACTGTGACCTACATTATTCACATTCTCCTTAAGAGATAGAAGCTGATATAACTTATACTTGTGATTCATATTTAATTCAAACCAGTGGCATAAGATGTTTCAGCGATTTTCCACACATAACTACCAAGGTTTGGGGGTTACAACAGCTGTTCCTTTCAAACCCAAATGCGGCCCTCAATGGAAAGACTCTTACCCAAATGCTGTTTAATGAGTGGGATCCTAACTTAGTTTGAAATACTATTTGTCTCAGAATCTCCCTCTCATCTGCAGCTCTCAAACTGAGAATGGGAGGTTGAGTCACTGAAAACTCATCTGATGTTCTGAGGAGCATGGAACCTGTTTTTTATTCTGGCTCCTGTCTCTCCAGCGTCCTGCTGACAATCTCTTCACATTGTCTACACCTCTGTACTAACATTCTATTGATGATAACACAGAAGTCCAGCATTCGCTGACTTCGGAATATTCTGCAGATTATCTGTCAAAGATACAAAATACTCTAAGAAATACAGACACACCCAGAGATACACACCTCTTATTTGGCTAACAACCCATTGCTGCATGAAAACCACAAACTAAATAACACTGTCACAGTGTAACGGCTTTAACCTTGCTGTGACATTTACTCATTACTATGTACTAAAATCGTTACCCTCACAAGGATTACACAATTGCTCTTTTTTAAATATTTTTTTTATTGAGCAGAATTCAATTAGGACAAAAACATTCAACTCATCGATCATGATTACAAATAACAATAATGTGGAAAACATAGAACAAATATAAACCAACAAAAGCAAATAGCATTCAGAAAGACATGTTCAACCTAGATAAATGCAGGCTATCTAAAAATGTATTTGTAATGTTTCTGAAAAATGCACAGTAAGACAAACGTTTAAAAAAAATACTCATTACTACTGTCCCTTTCCGATATTATAACGTGCATGTACACAGTTTATAAAGTGCATATAAAGTTGAATAATATTCATTATGACAATTCCTTACTGATATAATAAAGTCATCAACGCAAAAACAAAATGTTATAGAAAATGGATCCCCATCACTCTATAAATGCAGAATAAAAAGATACTTCAACAATAAAGCGCAGCAAGCCAGCAATCATGTTTCCAACCAACCTGGATTAAATGAGCTATAACTGTGTCATAATAAAGAAGCACTGTGGTCCCGACCTCGAGGACATACAAAATGTATTCATATATAAGACCTGCATCTTCTTATAAATATAATAAACTATGTGGTGTGTATATATTAGAATGTCCCTGCAAGAAGCAATATGTGGAAAGCATAATTAATAAATTGAAATTAAGAATTCCCCAACATTTGCGGGCTGTCAAGAATAAAGATTTCACATATTCGAAAGCCAAGCGTTTTTATGACTTCCACTCGAGTGGCAGTCAACAACTTAAATACTTTGGCATAAAAACTGTGAAGCAAAAAGAACGAGGAGGTGACAGAACCTTGAACCTAAGACAACCAGAATCTTGACTCATCTTAGCCATTGGTACTGAAAATCCATATGGACAAAACTTGGATGCAGAATTGCATATACATCTATAGATATTGATATTCAATCTATAAATAAGAACATTGGATTAGCAATTCACACTCCCTTCACACCTTGGAGCTTTCCTTTTTGTTACTCTCAGCTTCACAACAAAGATAGAATAGCTTAAAAGGGCCAAATTCGAAATTGAACAATGTTATGATGCATCGTCCCACATCTCCCCCTTTTTTTATTTAACTGAGATTAAAACAGATTAGAACTAGATAGGGATTATTTTACAACTTGCTTGGAAAAGTCCTGATCAAATCAAATAAACAGGGCGTCCTTTTTAAAGAATACTTCCTAGATGTTATGATCATGATGTGGCATAGGAAATGATGGACATGTTCTTTACATCACAAGAGGAGAACATCTGTTTACCCTTAACTAAATCAAATGTACTGTTGCACATGGTACCTTATGATATGGAAATTCTGACAGACCTACTCATATGACTAAGATATTACTTGACTTGTACTTTACTTGTATCTAAAACGAAAAAGGAATATTTCCACCATCTTAATTGATATTATATGGATGTTTTATGACATAGAAATGTTACCATGAACTGCTAGATGTACATAAAAGGGAATTTACTTAAAGTGAGCCACCATCTTGTCCTTTGTATATACATACAAAATAATTCCTTCACCTAGACCAAATGTATAGCTGCATATTTCACTTTATTCATATGGAAAATTCTTTCATGAATTGACAGATGTCCATACAAATTGGGTTTTAATTGAGCTGTACTTTACTTGTAATAGAATGAGACTTTTCTCTCTCTTTCACTCTCTTTTTCACCCATAATGTATAAATGCACAGGTCACATTATAATACAGAAATTACTTCATGATTTGAGATATGTATATATAAATCACGCGACTTCGTAATCTGATGTATATTATTCAGATTTTTTTAAAACAAAGGACTCCTATAATATTGTCTAATTGTATAAACAGGAATTAATTCCGTGATGAAAACAAGAAATGCATGTACCTGCACTTTCTGCCATATAGAACTAATTGCATGTACTTAACAAGTAATGTGATAAAATGGCCGACTAAACTTGCCACTGTTTGTATATGAGGTCTAGCAGTCTAGTAACTGAATAGTAGTAGAAAGCAATGAAGGATTAAGCATTTGAGCACTTTAAATGATGCTCTAGACGAAGGGACTCTAGGGTCCAGTAGAAGGCTGGGAGCGGAAACGCGTACACCGTCCATAACTTTTTGATTTGCGCTATGGTGTGGTAAATAAATACTTTAAAAAAAATTACCTTGTCTTAATGGTGCCATGAATTTTTTGCCATTTGGAGATGTGAAGATTGTTGGACATAATAAAGTATATATGCATGTGCACTAGTGTCCAAAAGTCACTTCAACTCTAAGGAGCATAAACCAGTATTAATATTTTCATCTCACTAGTTTAGATCGATCATTCAGCCTATAGCCCATTAAAAAAACACTATATCCCTTTTCTTAAATGCATATTTCAACTTAAGGCGATCTGAAAGGATGCTGGGCCCTCAGTCCTTATTTTCCAATCAAGTCGAAATACTGCCAGGAGGTATTACTGTGGTTTATACCCTGACACTCTTTGCATAGGCTTCCTTTGATCATTTTATTCAGCCATTCTTGACATACAGGAACCTAACAGGTTCGCCAGATTTGTTAAATCAAAGACAGAGCTATAATAAAAACAATTGACAAGAACCTCTGTCCTGCTTTTACCTTATTTGAAGATTGCCCATTTTTAAAAAAACGAAGAGTACCTAGGCAGCATCTGAATCAATTGTTACTCCCATGGCAGAAATCAAAACCTTAGACAACCGACTCCAAAAGGGAATTAACATAGGGCAGGAATAAAAAATGTACAACCAGCTCCCTTTTCCCTGCTGTGTACAACAAAAACAACAATTATCCAGTGCCGGATACACTCTATTCAAGGCTGCGGGAGTATAATATGCTGTCCAATGAGAGAGGAACAACATCCTCTTAAAGTCTGCCCCTCTCTATGACTTATGTCCTAAAAGTGATATGGTCTGCCATTCACCCTCTGAAAAATGGTGTGTTGTTACACTGATTTTTTCTAAAATATTCTTAATAATATTGGATTGCCCCTCTAAATTCTGTATTAACCAATACCAATTCCCTAACCCTACCATCCTAGACTTTAAAAAAGCTTGAAATAGAGAGTGGGTATCAAGATTAGGATCAAAGAGTTGAGCCCTTGATAAAGAAAAAATCTGATGATAACCCAGAAAAAGTCTCACCGTACTGAGCTGAAATCTCAAGGCAGGTCATCCATTTACCTAGCAAAAGAAAATGCCCCAACTCTCCGAATTCAGAATGGCCCCAAAGACTAACTTTAGTCAGGGAAATGTTAAACACAAAGGCCCTAATTCCTGATGTGTGAGAAACATCTAGCCTGAGGCAACTTTATGAGAACGATATAGATTGAAGAGTCTCACCCTTAAATCTAATAAAACCGTATATCTAGGATTTTTGGGAAATTTCATAACCTTAATAAAAAAATTGCAGGGGAGTGCCGACATCATGTATCATTTTATCAAGAAAAAAGGAATCAATCGTACCTCTCCCGTCCAGAACCCTTGTGTACAAATCTAAAAGGGCTGCCTGATAATAGCTATGAAAATGAGGAAAAGCCAACCTGCCGTGTAAGCTATCCAACTATAAGGCAAAATATTTCACCCTGGGTGCCTTGTTCCAGATGACCCGCCTAAAAAGCACATCCAAATCTGCAAAGTAGCTGCTGTTCACGTTAATAGGGACACTGGAAAAAAGGAACAGCAACAAGAACAGACATCTTTATAAGGGTAACTCTGCCAACCAAGTTTAAAGGAATCAAAGTCCATCTATCAAGCAGCCCCTTGATTTTATAATACATTAGGAGATAGTTAAATTGTAAATGTTTAGAATATTCTTGGGTAGCATAAACCCCTGGGTAACAAAGTGGTGACTGGTTCCGGGCCTGTGGTTGTAAAAGGGCTGGGAGAGCATCGCCAGAAGAATTAAAAAGCAAAACTTCTGTTTTCATTGATTGAGCTTACATCCCCCAATAACCTTAAAATGATCAAATTCTTCCAAACTTTGCAATATATTGGCCTTTTCTGGTTTCAAATAAAGGATATCATCGTCTGCGAACATTTTTAACTTTGTCATACCTGAAAGAGGGGCCTCAATTGCCTGAGAAGCCCTAATCCTGTTCTCCAGAGGTTCTATAAAAAGTAAATAAAATCAATGAAAGGGGTATCCCTGTCGGGTCCCCCCATTTATCGCCACAGTGCCTGCTAGATGGGAGTTATCAGAAATGTGAGCATTAGCGCCATGATATAAAATTCATAACATTCTAATAAAGTGCTGAGGGAAGCCATATCTTTCCAGACCAAAGAATACAGCATCCCAGTTAACCAGATCCAAGGCTTTTTTCGTATCAACCATTATAACTACAGCCTTTGACTGATTAACTGGGAAGAAATCAATTGCTTGAACAAAAAAGGCTGCATTTGCGGACATCAGCCCATCTGCCACAAATCCTGTCTGATCCCTGTGCATTAAAACCTGAGCAAGCAGAGTGATACGAATTGCCCATAGTTTCATGAGCAGTTTTTAATCAGCATGGAGCAAACTAATTGGCCTGTAGGAGTTTACATCCTCAGGATCCTTGCCCTAATTCAAAAAGCTAACTATAGTTGGTTTCTTAAAACAGGATGAGACTTCACCCCCATCTTTAATATAATTGAATAATAAGAAATGTAATAATTCAAGAGGGAATGTTTTATAAAATTCACCTGGAAAGCCATCATTACCGCAAGCCTTGCCATTAGGCATCCTCGCTAGAGCATCTTTAACCTCTTTAAGTGAAAAAAGGTCATAAATTGGGCCGCCTGATTTTCTCCCAGTGATAGTATTCTAATAGCCTGAAAATATTTGGTTAAACTTAAGTGGGATGTAGAATAACTGGTTTCATATACATGATTATAATGCTCTACTAAGAGCTCAGAGACTTGATCCTTATCCACTGCTATAGCCCCTGAAACTGGATTTTTCAAATTTTTAACAAACGTAGCCTCTTGTTTTTCCCGAGCTGATCAGGCTAAAAATTTCCCAATCTGTTTACTTTCTTCATATAATTGCTGATGAAAGGCCATGAGCTAGTAATTTCATGCACCACAAAAAAATCTCTCAAATTCTAATTGGCCTGTGCATAGGCCGATGAATATCTACATATTTGTGATGCTTGATCTACAGCCATTTGCAACTGAGCAATTTTTTGTTGGCGCTCCCTGTATTTATTTTCCTGATAGGCTATAATTTGCCCTCTA
Source organism: Lissotriton helveticus (assembly GCF_964261635.1). NCBI lineage: Eukaryota > Metazoa > Chordata > Amphibia > Caudata > Salamandridae > Lissotriton > Lissotriton helveticus. The sequence goes on along the minus strand of NC_136067.1, from coordinate 518,752,335 downwards.
GCTGAGGCCTTACAAGCTTCCCATATATAAAACCAGGATGTTGTACCTTATTTTGTTGAAAAAATTCTAAGATACATTTTCTCGTACCAATAAGCCATTGTAGAGCTGATAGTAACGAGCAGTCCAGCTGCGACCTAGGCCTATTGTTCCGAGTTCCCCTAACCTCTATAACAACTGAAATAAGCGAATGATCAGAAAAAGAATTAGCCCAAATATTAGAGCCTGCCTAGTAATCGAATGATAAAGTTTTAAAAAATCAATACGAGAGGCGGTCTGATACCGACCTGAAAAACAAGTGATTGTTTAAAACCAGGGTGGTCAAACCTCTATGGATATACCAAATGGGAATCCCACTTAAGGGTATCAATTACCTTTTTAGTTCAAGGTTTTAGTTGTTTTTTTGTTTTATTGTAATTATCCTTGGTAAGCTCCTGGATGTAATTAAAATCCCCTTCCTAATATAATCGGCCCAACCGCCCCAGCGCAGTCTTATATATCTGCTGCAATGCTCTATTTATAAGCAAATGTTCACCATGCATAATAATGTGTGAGTTTATGCATAAGATTGACACTTCTCCTAGAAAACTGCAACGGTTGCTGCTTTCCAGAAGGAATAATGAAACTCCAGGATTTAAAAATCATACATTTACTTCAGATATAGGTGCATATCTACCATGGTGAACTTATGATTTTTCATGAATAAGGCATTTGGGGCATATGTATCAAGCCCTTTTCCCATTTGCGAACGGGAAAAGGCCTTTAGGGATGTATCATCGCAAAATAGGGAATTGCAAAATTTGCAATTCCCTATTTTGCGAAAGCATTTAAGGAATCGCAAATTGAGATTCCTTAAATGCGACGTAACAAGCACCCAAGTTGTGCGATTTCTCCTTAAGAAATCACAAATTACCACCAACTTCAAGTTGGTGATAATTTGCGATTTCTTAGAAAAATGCACTTTTGGCATTTTTCAAAGTGCCATATGGCGCACATATGGACACCATATGCGCACACATGCTCATTTCAGGGGTGCATCAGGGTGTCCTTATGACACCCTTGCACCCTTGAAATTATTTTCAATTTGCGATTCCCTAATTGCTAATCGCAAATTCTGGCCCACCGGAATGAATGGGAAGGTATTCCTTAATTGTCATTCGCAATTTGCTAATCGCAATTAAGGAATGCCAAAGAATCGCTAACTATTTGCGAATTATTAATTACATCTCATTTGCGATTCTCATTTAGCGATTCTCAAAAAATTGCTATTTGAGAATCGCAAATACAGTATTTGATACATATGCCCCTTTGGTGTTTCACACTGGACCCACTCTGCTCTGTACTGTCACGTCTCTGGCAGATCTCCAACATGCCTGCAGAGAGCTGAGGAGGGTCTGGTCTCGAGAGAGAGACATTGGATCCTGCTTCCTGGGGTGTGGGAGGTTCTGGGGTAGGGGGCAGGAAATGTGTAGGGGACAGGAACTCGCATGTGTGGGATTGGAGCTCCTGCATGATTAGGCCATGTTTATCCAGCATAGGGACATTCAAATAAAGGATTATTGACGAAGCCTGCGAGTCTCCTGAGTCTGAAGATTTCTAATATGTTTCAGAGCAGGCACAAGTCGATGGACCTGTTCTAAGTGCTATTGGAAACGAACGGGAAATTGCATGAAAGCCCTTGACAGAAAATATCTGCGTCTGCACAGTCTAAATAAAACAGTTCGCCTGGTTTGTACAATGATGTTTCCCAGAAGAGGCCATTTTATTTTCAAGGGCAGTCATTAAAAGAGACAGATGTGATTCCTAAGCTTTTCATTTTGTGTGAATTTGTGTTCTAACCATTAATAGGAGACATCCGATGTGTAGCAGTGTACGTGAGCTAGTGGAGGTCACGTTCTTTCCAGATGATAATTTGTTGTATTTTATAATAATATGTTCACAGTCCTGTGTGCTCGTACAATGACGACTAATGACTGCTTATCTAATTACTGAATCAATGAAAGGGTGAAGGGCACGCCATGCTCCTTTACAAAATGTGTCCTCTTCTTCATCTTATTACAATAACAATATCTCATGACAATCAAATCATTCTTCTATATGAAGATTGAATAAGTTAAGGATTGCCTATAAACCATGTTTTGGACTCTCCTTGATCGCACCGATTGAGAATGAACGAGAGAGTCTGTGCAACACTGAGTGGCTTTACACCAAAGACCTTGAATATTAGACATTGTTATTATGAACATATACAGAGTGCTGAGTGTAATGGTTGGCGGTCTGGTCGCCAACGCTCCTGCACCCACTACATCCGCAGGCAAGGTGTGGCCTGCGGGGATTAGTAAAAGGAGGACTGCCACTCGTGGCACGTCACTTCCGAGTCAACTAATGGTGTGGTCTTACTGTGTGTTGCTCCGCGCACCCACCCCCGCGCTAGGCCTTCCACACCCCTGAGGCATCACGACATAGCCTAGGCCCGCAACACCACACTGGCGATGAGCGACGGGGCCCAACCCTCGCTCTCACCGTGCAACACTGGGCTGGACCAGCCGACACCTGCGAGCTCAGGCGTGGCTGTGCGCCGCATGAGGGAGAAGACTGCCCGACGCCGGCAGCGTGTGTGCACCCGCCCCTGCTCCAGCACCAGCCGCGTTTGATAGGAACAGCATCGGAGGCATCTCGCGACCGCTCAGGCTGCCCCACTGTGCCGCGGCGGTCACAGCGCTAAATGGCAACTTTGACCGGCAATGGAAACCGGATTTTGAAGTTTTTAAGCTCGGACAAACCCGCCAGAGGGAAGGAGAATCGATGGACATGTTCTACGGACGTCTCCAGGAGCTGGCCAGCACGTGCATCGATGAACACCAGCCAAAAGAAATCAGGAGGCAACTAATTCAGGGATGCCGCAACAAGACCTTAAGAGGGCTCATACTGGGCGAACCAAGAATCACGCTAGAAGACATACTAATACTAGCCAGATCAGATGACCTGTCCGCGGGGAGGGCAAACGAGATGGATCAAGCCCTAACCAAGCCCCACGGGAAGCCGGAATCCATCAAGTCAGAGCGAGCTGATGCCGTGAGAACCAGGCCCAGAGGAGACACATTTAGAGGACCAATAGGAGACGCCTCCAGATCAAGATGTGGGTACTGCGGCCATGAGCCACATGCCGCCAAAGAATGTACCCCCCAAGGAAAGAACTGCACCAACTGCGGGATACCCAATCACTTCGCATCCGTCTGCAGGAGGCGCAACAAGAACCGAGAATTCCGAGGACAGAAGCCACCAACGAGGGCCGTTCGGCAGCTATCGGTGACAGACACTGCGTCAACCGACGACGCACAGAGAAGACCCGCCAAACACCTACCAACCGTAGAAGACTCGTCGGAGGACGACGACTAAGAGGTATACATTTTGTCTTTCGCAAGGGAACTCAAACAGCGACGCCAACCACAGCCCACATGCTTAGTCCAGATCGCGGGAACAGAGGTGAAAGCGGTCATAGACACAGGCGCGACAGTGAACGTCATGGGTCTACAACAATACAGAAGCTTACGCCCTCACACTCCTTCAGTGCCGTCCAAGACCAGAATCTATGCGTATGGGGCTGACACCCCCCTGCCCCTGAAAGGAAAAATCTCAGTAGGCAGACGATCTTGAGGTAACGGCAACCATCCATGTTATCAACAGGGAAGCGTACACCCTCCTGTGAAGTCACACTGCAGAAGATCTGAAACTAATCACGTTCGCCAGACGAATCTGAACATACCAAGTAGACGAGCTCCTCGGACAGTTCCCCAAATGATTCCAAGGACTTGGGTACATCAAATGTGACCCTATCAAGCTCCACATAGACAAGTCAGTCACCCCAGTCACCCTACGACACAGAAGAGTTAATTTTCACCTGTGACCGCTCGTGGAGAAAGAGCTAGAAGCCCTAGAGGAACAAGGAGTCATTGAGAAGGTATCCGGGCCGACGCCATGGGTATCCCCGATGGTTATCGCTGAAAAGCCAAAACAGCCAGGAGCCATACGCCTATGCATCGACATGCGGCTAGCCAATAAAGCAATCAGGAAGGAATGACACATAACGCCAACGATGGATGACATCATCGCGGATGTCAACGGATCCAAGTGGTTCTCAAAGATTGACTTGAACGCAGGGTATCACCAACTGCCCCTGTCCGAGGACATCAGATACATTACCACTTTCAGCACACACCTAGGGCTCAGAAGATACAAACGACTGAACTTTGGAATATCCTCGGCAGCCAAAGTATTCCAAAACACAATACAGGAACTGTTATCAGGTCTGCCTGGAGTGTTGAAGTAAGTGATGACATCCTCATCCATTCAGCAACGGCCGCTGATCATCACAATCACCTCAGCGACACACTGAGGCACCTCAGCGAATACGGAGCCACTCTACACAAGGACAAGTGCCAGTTCTTCCAGCCATCCCTCGAGTTCCTTGGTTACGTATTCAACCAAGAAGGCATACAAGTGGACCCGAGGAAATTGCAAGCAATTAAGGATACCCCCGCACCAACGACACCGATGGAGGTACCGAGCTTCTTGGGGATGGCCACGTACTGTGGGTGATTCATACCTGGTCTGGCCACCCGGAGCGCGCCACTGCGGGCCCTCACGAAAGCAGATGCAACCTGGCACTGGGGCCCAAAGGAGGAATAGGCATTCCAAGGGGTAAAAGATGCCCTCCTAGGAGAGGCCACGCTGGCCTACTTTGATCCCGAAAAGAGCACGGAGGTGCTAGTCGATGCGAGCCCAGTAGGACTCGGTGCAGAACTGGTTCAAGAACGTGAACCAGGTCAGTGGGCCGCCTTGGCATTTGCCAGCAAGTCACTCACCCCCACAGAACAAGGTACGCCCAGATTGAGCCCGAAGCACTCGCCATCAAGTGGGCCTGTCACCATTTTCATCTGTACATCCATGGACGACCGTTCGCCATGGTCACCGATCATCAGCCTCTCGTTCCCCTCTTCAGGGGGACTGCACCGCACCCACCCCCACGCATTGAACACTGGACAGTCCAGTTGCAACCATATGAAATGGAGGTGGTGTAGCGCCCAGGGGCCAAGAACCCAGCTGATTTCCTCTCGAGACACCCAGTTCGGCCGGAGAATCAAGAGGACGATGAGGACATTGAACAATATGCCCATCTGGTGTCTCTGACAGCATGCCCCCAGAGCATGTCCCTGGATGACATCAAAGAAGCTGCCGACACTGACACGGTCTACACCAGGACACTAAGCGCCGTGCAAGAAGGCTCGTGGACCAACTACCTTCGTCAGGCCAACACGTGGACTCCTCACAAGGATGTGGTGGGTCCGTCACGAACTTAGCGCTACCAGCGAGGGCACCCTGCTGAGAGGGCCCCGGCTAGTGATCCCGCAGAGCCTCAAGCACTAGGCAGTCCAGCTAGCCCATGGAGGGCATCAGGGAATAACAAAGATGAAAGCACAGATGCGAGAAAAGATCTGGTTCCCAGAGCTGGAAGACATGGTAGAGGAATACGTCAGGAGATGCTCATTGTGCCAGCTCACCAGCGGCCCAGAGAAACCTCTCCCAGTCATCACCGAAGAGGCATGCACCGTCCCGTGTGATCATAGATGCCTACTCAAAATATCCAGTGGCGGAACTGGTCGTATCGACGGCTTTTAATCACGTCGGGCTGAAGAACTGTAATCTTCATTCTCAGGGAATACTTACTAATAAAAAGAACTTGGCACAGAAGCTGAAAATATGAAAAGACATCTTTATTAAATTTAATAAGTGAGGCCACGTCACACAGAAGCCGTAGCAACTGAATGAGGTAGTCTGAGGAATACAGAGAACAGAGGCCTTTTATATGCTCTCAGGGTTACAAACTTCAGCATACAAGTAAGGGGCAGTCCTAGCTTTTGCAAGCATGCAAAATACCTAACATTCCTTCTTACACAAACCGGACAAACCCATAATAAAAGGACCACAACCCATATCATAAACAGACCATAAAAGAAGGAACAGAAAACAGATAAGGGGTGTGTGTGTGCATACCAAACTCTACAATGTCCTGTGCTTTGATCCTCAATCTTGATCAGCTAAAGGGCAGGAACTGGTTTAACAAGGTCAGCTTCAGGCAACAGGGTCAGTTCACTCAGGTCAAACAGGAGTCAGCACAAACTCAAGCTAAGGTCTACATGTCCTTAAAAGACTTGTTTCAGCCACAATCATGGCCTATGTGAGGGCAACCTCAAAATGGCTGCCATACACAAAATGGAACCCACGGGTTCAGAATTCACAGAACCTCAGGGCCAGTATTGGAGAAGGTCTTCGCCATGTTTGGTTTCCCTCAACAAGTACGCAGCGACAATGGCCCCCCGTTCCAAGGAGTCAAATTTGCCACGTTCCTCCAACAGCGAGGCATATCACACCGCCGCATCACCCCTCAGTGGCCCCGGGCGAATGGAGATGTCGAACGCTTCATGCGGTATGCAACCTTTACAACGCAACTTTTACCACACAGTGCTGTTACAACGCATGTATTACAACGAAAACCATTACAACGCATTACACTGGGGGCGCTCTAGGATAAGGAATAGTTTTAATTTACTATCCAACACCTTCCCTAGTGTCCACGGGGACTGGAGTTGGAATAGTAAATTAAACTATTCACTATGCAGCACCCCCAAGTGTAATGCGTTGTAATGGTTTTCGTTGTAATACTTGCGTTGTAACAGCATGCGTGGTAATAGCATGCGTTGTAACGTCATACATCCCTTCATGCGCACCCTGAAGAATATGTTCCGCATAGCGATCGTGGAACAGGTGGACCCGGACCAGAGACTCCACGGGCCTCATTTATGAAAAGTGATGCATCGCTGCGTGAAAACAGCAATGCGTCACTTTTCACTGCACCCTCCTTGCGATACCAATGATGCGTCATATTTACAGTATGACGCATCATGGCGCAAGGAGTTACAGATACGTCAGTATTTCTGACGTATCTGTATGGCTCAAAAGTGACGCATTGCTGGAGTGTGTCACAAAAGTGACGCAACTCCAGCAATGTGTCCTTTCACATGGGCAAGCCCCATGTGAAAGGACCTGCGTCAGTCTTACGCCTGCTGTGAGGCAATCGTAAGAAATTGACACATTTGTGTCCTAGAAGTGGCGCAGTGAAATCTAATAGATTTCACTGCGTCACTTCTATGACCCTTTCTTGCGTCAGAACGCCCCTCCGCATACATTATACCTGGCGTAGGTATAATGTAGCGCAGGGGTTTACAAAGTGACGCATCTACCTAGATGCGTCACTTTGTAAATATGGTGCAACAAGGCACATTTTTTACGCTGCTGGTGCCTCACAAAAAGTGACACACCGGCGGCGTAAAAGGCACGCACGGCCTCATAAATGAGGCCCCACGAGTTCTTGAGAGAGTACCAAAGCACCCCTCAGTGTACGACCCAGCGAAGCCCGTGGGCCCTCATGTTCCATGGCCCCCGGCGAAACCTCCTTCCCACCAGGTCGCCACCTCCACCGGAGGTTGAAGAGGCGCAAGAGAGAAGAGAGCGACACAACCAGGAAGCAAGCGTCAGACGCCCCGCCACCCCAAGAATGCTCAACCATGGAGCGACAGTCATTCTGCGAAACCAACGCCAGGGAGGAAAATTACAAACAAACTTCGAGCCTGGCACGTGAACCGTCACCACCAACTGCGGCACTATGATGATTGCGCGCAAGGGAGCGGAGGAAGTATCAAGGAACATCTCGTGGTTCAAGGAAGTCCTGCCAGAACACCGCAGGGAGACCTCCAGTAACCACAGAAGCCCCATGACCGACGCTGAGCCCGAAGGAAGGGCAGAAGAATCGGCTAGTGATCAAGTCGGAGAGGCCCCAGAAGTGAACTTTTCATCTCAACAGGTAGCTTGCTCCGAGGACCCCGGAGGGGCGTACCGGCACCCAGAGATACAGCCTGAGGCCGAACCCCCACCCGAGTCAGGGGCTGAGAGACTATGCCTGCTGAAGAGGCCCGGAGCTCGCTAACTGAATCTCACGCAAGTACTGTACTTTTTCTATGCTGAGATGAATACCATTTGTAGTTATATGTAAAGAACTGTTATAACAAAAGGACTGAGTTGGATAGGGATGTAATGGTTGGCGGTCTAGTCGCCAACGCTCCTGCACCCACTACATCTGCAGGTAAGGCGTGGCCTGCTGAGATTAATAAAAGGAGGACTGCTGTTCGTGGCACGTCACTTTCGAGTCAACTAATGGTGTGGTCTTACTGTGTGTTGCTCAGCGCACCCACCCCCGCGCTAGGCCTTCCACACCCCTGAGGCGTAACGACATAGCCTAGGCCCACAACACCACACTGAGGAACGCCATTTAATTTGCGATAAGGGATTTCCTTGACAGAGGGTTTGTGGTGGCTTACTTATTAGAGGGGATACTTGTTGGCTGTGGTCCTTAATACTATTGGTCATATATACTTAATGTTTGTGCACAGCAATCAAGAGAGCTGGACATGTATTTTCCGTATTTATTTGCTCATTCTTCTGAGCAAAGTGGCAGTGCGTTAACCAATATGTGTGCTGAGTCAGCAAAACTGTCTTTTGTGCAAGACAAGCGAGTTTGTGATTTCTATTTATAATACATTAAAAACTGCAAGAAACTTTTTTAAAAAGGTAATAATGTCTTTCTTTTAATATGTTTTCTTTGATCTGATCATAATGACATGGATCAAACAATTTAAAACATTTATGAGGTTGTGTCAATTCTGAAGGCATTTTAAGAGTTTTACAGTGATTCCTTTCTAAGTGTGTATTTAAGCAAGGAACTGCTCCTAAACCTACCCCTGGCAAGTTTTCTGACTGTTCGGCCCGTAGAACTACACGCATCCCTCGCCCATCTCCTGGTCCGCCTTGCCCATCTCTCCGGAGGCCCACACACTCACAAAGGGGCTTTACGGATTGAACAGAACCACAAAGCTCACAATTAGAAACAGTTAAAAAAAATAATCGAGGATGCTTCTCTTTCAAAAGCAAATTAAATCTGATTAATGATGAATCCAGATATTGACAAAATAGGTTATTTCCTTCGTGTAATTGTTGCTGAACCAAAATATAAACCTGTATTTAAGGAAAATGCGAATTTAATCTTTCTTTGCGTTCTTAGAAGATGTGTTATATAAATGTATTAAAGGTGCTCGCTGTAATTTCCCCTGAGATTGATTTAGCATTACTCCCAAGTATTACCTTGCACAAAGTCCTGGTGCTACAGCGCCCTCCAGTGGTACCTCATGACACATCTTGAGACAAGTCAACCAACGCTTTCGGACTGCGCTGTAAAAAACATATTCATAACCAGATCATACACTACTAGACTACACTAACAGGCGCATGATTGAAAGAAGGATTCATTTTATTTGTGTTGCTATTAATTTATCGTATATCATTGTTGCATTTTCTATTATGATACATTTTCTCTACGGTGTTGATGTATACATCCAGCATTATGAACAATGAATGGGGGAAAGGATGTGGCCTAATGACCAGAGCTCTCGACTTTGAAGCTGGTACCAGGTCCGAGTCTCGGCTCGGTTCAACATCCTGTTATTCTGGGCAAATCTCCCCGTGCCTACCAAAAATGAATGTGTCTTTGTATAATGTAACCGGTTCTCTAAAGCACTCCAATATCTTCAGGTCGAGTTCGCGCTATATTAAAAAAAAATGCACACAAAAAAAAAATGAAGCGCGACCATAGATAAGTATTGAGGAATGGAAAGCAACTGAGATAACACCCATGACCTCGACGAGGAAGTATGCCATGAAAAAAAGCATAACTGGGGGCGTGGCTTGGACGGCGGTGAGAATGGCCGACTAATCTGTCTCCGCTCCGCACAGGGACAGAGTCAGGTCCTGCTGCAGTGCGACCCAGAGCCCGAGCGTCAAACGGATCAATGACATCTCCAACCGCTTGATTTGGTGCGCGGGGAAATGTGAATTGCGACTCCGTTGCGGACATTGAATGGAGTTTTGTGGCCGATCGGGCTGACAGTCCGGGACCCGATGACCAGCCGCCATCTTGTGAGCGCGATCTCCGCTCCTGACTCGGAGATGCTCTGATGCCTACAACTCCCAGTTAAAGTGTGTTTTCAACACCGGAGGTGAGCGCTTGACTTACCCAAACCTAGGACGGCGCACGGAGGATCCCGGCGATTTGCCACGGCAAAATAACCTGACGTGCGCCTCTGTTGCCTGTCTACAAAATGGCGTCCTGATAAGACCCTGATAAGACCCTGCAACGAACACAGCCTGCCTCTACGCCATGCTATCTTGCTCAGGGGCTCCTTGGGACTGTCTTAATGTCCCCATACTAAATTATGGCTGCCGATCCTTCTAACATCCCCCAAAACACACGTTAAGGGGGGCTCCCAGACGATCGCCCAGTGCATCACGCCTGACCTCAAGATGGCGGACCTACACTGTTCTACACTGACGGCAATTTTTTCTTTTGGCAATTCAATGCAGCGATCAGCCTCCACAAAAAACGGCCAGCTTTAGCTATAGCTTTAGCCCATAACTGCTCTTCAGCCCTTTTTTCGCCAGCAGTAGGTACACCATCAAGCAACAGAGAGGAAGGTACACTGAGCTCACATATGGCAACTGCAGCCAGCCACCCAGCGACTGAGAGGAGCATCACTCAGCACCTTCTTATCAGTGACCAGCCATCATAAAACGGCCAGCTCTTCTACCTCAGCAGTAGTTACAGGCAGTACCAGTCAACGCCGTCCAACAACTGAGAGAAGGACACTCTGAGCCCACACTATAACTACTGCAATCAGCCTATCCTGACTTTCTGGGGTGTCCTGCAACAAACGCATCGTTCAGAAAGGCAAGGAAGGTCTTGCTGTCACCTACGACCCGGCCCACAGCTCAGCGTCCCTGTCCTCCTGGTCCTCCTGGCACTGAGTAGTGTTACTGGTGCCAAACTACAAAATTGGATCTCATAAATACTGTGGGCAAAGAAAAGCAAAGATAAGCAAAACTGCCAGAGGTGCACCCCCAACCACTGAATACATAAATCTGACTCTGATTCTGCAGTCGGCCGTGGTTCAACCGCTATCGATCCTCCTGCCTACTGAGTAGACACCACGTTATTCTGAAAAATGGCGGACAGAGACTCCAAAAACACTAAGAAGGTACGACCAGAAACATCCGTCTCAGACTCACCTATCAAAAACAGGGGCGACGTCGCTAGCACTCTAGACATGATTTTGAGGAAGCTGGCGGACGTGCATGAGCTAGCCAAATCGACGAAATGCAACACCGACGCGATGCAACTTGAACTAACCGCGATCAGGGCAGACATGAACTCCTTATCTCTACGCCAAGACGAGGCAGAGCAAAGAATTAGCGACATCGAAGACAAGTCCACGAACGGCGCTAAAATTACGCAGCACCTCCAAACAACCACCAACGATCTCAGACGCCAAACCTCAGAATTGGAAGATCGCAACAGAAGAGGAAATGTGCGAATCTTTGGGGTCCCAGAAAATGCAGAAAAGGACGCTGACTCCTGCATATCCTTCCTGGAAGCGTGGATTCCTTCTGTTACGGGGATACAGTTCCAACACGGATTGGAGCTGGACAGAGCCCACAGAGTGCCGACCTTCCCACACCGCACACTGAGAGGCCCTCGACCTCTCATATGCAAACCACTGAGGTTCCAGCACGCGGAAGCCATCCTAAGGTATGCTAGAACAAACCACAACATCAGCTGGGAAGGTAACAGGATCACATTCACCCAGGACTATTCAAGAGAAACGGTGGAAATACGGAAAGGTTTCCTTTCACTCCGAGAGAAATTACGGGCGAAAGATATTCAGTTCTCTTTTGCAGGCCCGGCGAAATTCAAGATCTCAGACCATGGTCGCTCTCACCTATTCACCAATCCGCATGACTTAGCATGTTACCTAAGCGTCAAACCTCAACAAGAAATGGACACGTCTGGGGGTCAATCCAATAAAAGGAAAACAGATGCCCAAGAAAAAGGCAGTTAAGTCTATTCCTAGTCCTCGTCTTCAATGATCTTACTGACAGGTATGTCCAAATGTTGAAATATGGAAGGTGAATACAGGCGGCCTGCCACTCCAGCTCTAACAGCCTGTAACGACATGTCCTAGACTTTCATTGTCTTCCATAGACAAAACTTTGCCCCACTGATCGAACTCTGTAATCTGTTGATATGGTCTGCTCTACGTGCAGTGCTTAACTGAGTTCTGCCTCACACTAGCTATCACTAACTATCACTAGCTATAAAGGTCTAGGGTTCTTATGACCATCAGCTACTGCAGATAGCCTGTTGATAATCTGCTGTGAGACTAAACAAGCGACATACGATATATTGTATACTAGTTATAAGATGTAAGTCCACTGATCCGCTCCATGTATGTGGGGGCCCCAGCACTACAATGCACTACTCACAGTGCTCAACTGCCTTGTGCCTCTTAATACTATGGCTACCCATAAGCCAATGAGAGTTGTAATGTACGTTAACTAGCACCGATAACCTGATGTGAGTCGATTGTAATACGAGGTTGATTTACCAGGTAGTTGCTTTACTTACCTTTAAGCAAGGGTGGCACGCTCTATTGTTTAGACATAGACTTACGTTATAATGATTGCGTACAAAAGTCTATACCTCCCACAAGTCCCCTGAATGCCTAACTGTACCTATTCACAACCGAAACTGTTAGCAATAATTCTATCTATCATATGCAAAAAAAAAATAGGGGCTCTCTAAGTAAGAAGTTCTTTGTTTACTTGTTTACTTATATAATTTTTATCAAACAAGGCGTTACGTCAGACATCCTTTCGGAGTGCCCGAGGTGCTAAGTTAAACGGTTAAAGGATATAAGTTGAATGTACTTAAGTTGCTTTATCTCTTAATGTTATCAGAACTTTACCAAGATGTTTGAACGCAAAAACATATCAGAATGTTACTGCACAATGGGTCATCTTCTGTTCTACATATGTCCCTGTGCGGGCGTCGACAGCACTGCTGTCGCAGCTCTTCAGTTCGAGTTCCGGGGAGGGGGGAGGGGAGGGAGGGGTAGGAGGGGAGAGGGGTGTAAGGAGGGGTAGCCTCAGTTGGGGGATGAGGGCTGTAGGGTTGTAAAAACGGTTGTTTCAGGTGTATCTCTGCTATGTACTATTCTTTATCTACTCATTACTCTTCATTCTTTCCTCTCTTTCTCTACTCGCACTTTCACTGCTTCCTCTTACTTACTAATTACTCTCTACCACTGCGATGTGTGCCACGCATCCCAAGGCCTTACTAGGGTTGCAGCACTATCTATTGGAGTTTCCATAGAACACAGACTACCTAGATGTGCGGAAGTCCACGTTACAGCAAGACCATATCCACACATAATCTCGTGGCGGCCCATCACCACACTAATCCGAACATATATCCATGGCCTCAGATAAGAACTTAGCAGCCTCTTTACATATTGTTTCGCTAAACGTTAAGGGGCTTAATCACCCAGTAAAACGCAAAAAAATCTTAAATTACTTAGCCAAAACTAAAGGGGACATAATTCTCATGCAGGAAACCAAATTATCTCAGAATGATGCTGATAATCTTAAACAAAACTGGATCTCACTGACACTTTGTTCCCCCGCGACTCAAAAGAAAAGAGGGGTGATCACCCTGGTTGCTAAAAAGGCAAACTTAGCCCTGATATCACACTCGGTAGACTCCGAGGGTAGACTGAGTATTGCACACCTTCAAAGAGACGAGGACCATATCTATGTGGCAAATATATACGGCCCTAATACAGACCTGCCCGAATTCTGGGAATATGTGTCGAAAGAACTTGAAAATATCCCACAAGATGAACTTCTAGTGGTCGGGGGAGATCTTAACCTACCATTAGACCCCTTGTTAGACAGGCAATCCAAAAGTACATACCACCCCCCTCGCGCCCACGAGGCATTGAAACGAATGTGTGCCAAATTCCACCTAAATGACTCATGGCGGCTCCAACACCCGGATGGCCGTGACTATACTTTCTACTCCCCTCCCCACAATTCTTACTCAAGAATTGATTATTTTTTGATATCCGACTCTCATACACACCTCATCGACGAAACTGATATAGCCCCCATATTGGTGTCGGACCATGCAGGTATCCATATGAAATTGGCAGGCTCCCACTCACTTATCCCCCCTAGACGATGGAGATTCAACGATGAGATACTATCAGTGCCAGGAAACAAGTTAAACATAGAACAATGCATACAAGAATACTTCCAGATAAACTCACAACCAGAAACAGACCCCGCCTTAGTATGGGATGCGTTCAAGGCCACATTAAGAGGTAAGCTAATAGGTATCAGGGCTCGTATGAATAAAGAATTAAATTCCGAACTGGACTCTCTAGAGAAAACAATCAAGCAACTAGAGTTGCAACACTCCCGTGATCTGAACAATAAAGTTACCATCGACCAATTGACGAACCTGAAATATAAATACAACGCCATCCTTAGTAAAAGAGCAGGAGTATGGATTAACAAATTCAAGGCATTAAGACTTTGTGAGGGTAACAAAGCAGGAAAACTCCTTGCTTCCTATCTTAAACACAAAAGGAAGCAATTCCATATAACATCGATTAGAGACCAATCCAATAACACCAAAACCAAACAGAAAGACATCCTTCACGCATTTCAGTCCTTTTATGAGGAGCTCTATAAAAATAATAACCAATTCAACATGGAAGAATGTAACACCTATCTGAACTCAATTCGACTCCCACGGTTATCCGAACCTGACAAAACCAGACTAGGGGCCCCACTGACTATGGCAGAAATCTCTTCCGCAGTCAAAACACTAAAGAACAATAAAGCTCCGGGGCCTGATGGCTTCACAGCCAATTTTTATAAAACTTTTGAAGAACAACTTAACCCAAGACTCCTTAAACTGTTCCATTCATTTTCAATGTCAAACAAAATCACTCCCACGATGAGTGAAGCGACAATAATAGTGATCCCCAAAGATGGAAAAGACCCCCTACTCCCTAAGAATTATAGGCCGATATCCCTCATAAATTTGGACTGCAACATTTACGCGAAGGCTCTAGCATGCAGACTAAACGAAGTTTTACTCGCCCTAATAAATAACTCACAGGTGAGGTTCCTGAAACATCGCCTTTCCAACGACAATACGAGACTCCTATGCCATGTACTGGAGAAGTCAAAAATCTCAAATGCCCCCGCTGTAGCAATCACCCTGGACGCGGAGAAGGCGTTTGATAGAGTGTCGTGGCTCTTCCTTCGCCAATGCATGCACATATTCAATATGGGTGAGACTTTTATTAATATGGTCATGTCATTGTACGCCTCCCCTTCGGCTAGAATTGCCATCAACAGCTCGCTATCAGAACCATTCCTTCTCGAACAAGGAACTAGACAGGGTTGCCCATTATCTCCCTCCCTATTCCTTCTGGCAATGGAACCCCTCCTCCGCGACATACAACAGAACGCAGATGTTAGTGGCATCAACTTCGGGGATAAAACTGTAAAACTTGCTGCTTACGCAGACGATATTCTGATAGTCACTGAAAATCCTGATACTTCTATAGCCGCACTGATGAACTCTATAGAATCATACTCTAAACATACTTCTATAGCCGCACTGATGAACTCTATAGAATCATACTCTAAACATTCAGGCTACAAACTGAATCGGGATAAATCTGAAGTTAAACCCCTCAACATATTCACTAACAAAGAATCTTTAGGCCTATCTGGTCTAGTCTGGCAAAACAACTACATCAAATACCTGGGTATAGAATTTGGAAGCTCCATCATAGAGACCCTACTACATAATGAGAAACTCACTCTTGAAAAAATAAAAACTCAACTAGACGGATGGTCACCCCGCTTCATCACTTGGTGGGGTAGGCTGGAGACCATCAAGATGATGATTACACCGCTAGTAAACTACCTAATTACCATGCTCCCCTTAATGCTATCCCAAGAATTTCATAATAAATTGGACAAAACTATTAACAATTTCATCTGGAAAGGGAAAAAAGCACGTATCAGCCTGCAAAAGCTGAAACTTGACAAATCCATTGGCGGAGTCAACCTCCCTGACTTTAAAAGATATCAGATTGCCTTTTTAGCGAAACAAGGATTCTATTGGCTGTCCCCCACAATGGACTACTCGCCGGAGTGGTTGGAGGTCGAAAAAGCGCTTCTGGAAGGCATGCCCCCCATCTCGATCCTTTCAATGAAAGCGAATCAGATCCCATGCTCTAAACCCATATTTAACAACACCAGAATAGCCCTACTCAAAGTGGATAAACTGTTAGACTCAACGATAAGAAAATCTAGGTGGGAAGCGATCTGGAAAAACTCCTCAATCACCTACAAAGGTAAGCCACTATTCAACCCAACCTGGATAAAGAAGGGAATCTTTTTCCCCCACCAACTCTATGACAATGGCTACCCTCTACCCTTTACGAAAATCCAATCGAACTTTGGGATTGACAGTTCCGACTTCTACATATTCCTCAACGTTAAAACTGCCATTACAAAGGCTGGATTGACACCCAAACACCCAGCTCTTCCTTCACTCCTCTCCTCCCTAAATAAAATAGGCCACCAGGTCTCGAGGCTATACAAATTATTGAGCCCGCAGTCATCAACATTAAATACCAAAACAACGCAGTTCTGGTCGTCAGTCGCCTCCTTCTCCATCTCAGAGCTGGAGTGGTCCACGGCGTGGAGATCTTGCACAAGCCATAAAATAGGCCCTACATTATCACAAGCCAAGTTCTGGCTCATGCATAAAGTCTTCTGGACGCCGGCTCGCCTATATGCACATAAACTCAGCCCTGACGCATTCTGCTGGAACTGTAAGCGTGCAGAAGGGGATTTAGAACACCTCATACTCCAATGCGACTGTGTCTCACAGTTTTGGGATAAGGTATTTGACTTCGTCCACAAAGTATTTAATATCTCACCTGCCAAAGAACTCCCCTATCTTATTTTCGGCTTTACTAAAGAGACCCAACTCCCAGAAATAGGCAGGGCACTCCTTGACCTCCTCCTTACGGCAGCTGTGAAAGTTGTCCTAAACAATTGGAAAAACACCAAAAAGGCAAGCTATGCCTGCTGGCTAAACTGGGTGATTAACCTCCGAGGAGCTGATAATATCACTCTACAAAACACACCGGGGCGAACCTCACAAAGGAAACTCTGGAACTCACTTGATATCTACTTCAAAACCCATAAACCACCGTGACTCACCATACCCCCCATAACTTCCCACAGCTCCCGGGGGGCCGTTCATATTTTCTCACAGCTTAAATAGCCCGTCACTCGTTACCTGGACTGCTAAGCCGCATCGTGGTGGACCATCTAACATCTAACATCTTACATCTAGCTTCTTACCTCTTACATCTCACCTCTAACCTCTAACCTCTATTCTCTCTTTCTATTTTCTCCTTCTTCCTCTTATCTACTCCGTTCCTTTCCTTTCCAACTCCATCTCCAATTCCTTTGTTTTATAGCCCCTCAGGAACCCAGCCTAGGAAGGCTGCATGGTGGTTTGCCACATTGTTTTCAAGATCGTCCCTAATGACCACCACCATGGGACATAATGCATTCTATGCTGTATGATGTGTATTTACAAGTAGTGATTGTATGTACATTGCAGTTTCTGATTTGTATGATATATAACCCTGAAACTTCCAATAAAAACTTTTGAAATGAAAAAAAGCATAACTGCAAGTTGGACCATGAGACATTTATTAACATGTTTCTGCTTTGAGGAACTGCCATTCGGTTGCTTCCTTATAGAGTTAGATGCTTTTCGCACCCACTTATCGAAAGCAATGCGTCGCGAGCTGCAGATCTGCGCATGCGTTGGTTTTTATAAGCATGCCTTAATCACTGGTCTTTAAGTTGAAATGTCTATAACTAGATATCGTTCTGTTTCATGGATTACGTAGCTCGTTGGATTCTTTGTATCTCTATTGAATAGGACTGAAAATAAAACAGGGTTCTCCGTTCTCTCTATTTCTGTGCTCCAGGGTTTCAGGCCAAGCCCCCGCCACGCAAGAAGAGCTGCGAGGACTCGTGTGGATGAAGTGAGGCCTGTCGTGGAAGTGCGTCAGAGTGACCAGGAATGCCAGACTTCTCCGAGGAAAAGAAAAATAAAGAAAAGCAGCAGAGTGCAGCCAGAGTTTTACCATTCAGTACAGGTTACTCCCACGCGAAGGCCTGTAAGTACGTTATGTTATACCTATTTATGTAAGGCAATGGCACAGTCATTGGTGGCCCCACAACAGTGGCCAAAGTGGGAGGAATCTGAGGGGCACAACGTCCCCATTCTTTTTGAATAAAAATAATAAAAACAGTTCCCCTACTTTGTGTGAAAGCAGGATGGATAATTCTGACAGTTGAAATCAGTGGCGGCTGGTATTCAACAGCGTTGGGAGGGTGAGGGGGTGTGGCGGGAGGTGGGGTCTGAGGAAATGAAAAAAATAAAAATAAACACTTACCTGTCTTCTGCTGCCTCCTACTCTTGATTCTCGGTTCTCTTTGCCCAGTCCCAGGGCAGGAAGCACCCAGCCTCCCAATAGACAATCACAATGCTGCAATGCAGCGCTGTGATTGGTCTGAGCGCCGATGTGCTCAGCCAGAAAATGGGAGGCTGGACATGTTCTCCATGCAGGCTGTAATGCAGCCTGCATGGCGAACATACAAAGTGTGCATGACTGTTTGACTGGCCCGAGACAGCTGGCCAAAGCGTCATTCGCACTTGGAGTGAGCAAACTACTCCTCCCTTCACTGTGAGCAGAGCAGCCCCACCTCTACCCAGCTCAGCAAGGCAAACCGTTTTTAGGTCTCGGCTAGCGAAAGGCTGCGCTTGCGTAGTCTCGCTCCGAGACTTTATGTCTTAGAGAGTGGGGCTTGAACCCGCCCCTCTTCTCCATTGGCTGGCTTCATAAACGGAGGCCAGCCATTGGAGGAGAGGGGCTTCACTCCGTTCAAGCCCCGTCTTTTGGGGATTCGTGGGTGTGTTTTTTCGTTTCTTTCTGTTTTCTTTCTCTCCTCTTCCCATTGGCTGGAATTTTATATTCCAGCCAATGGGAAGAGAGAGAAAGAAAAACACGCCCCCGAATCCCAAAATGACCGTGTGTTTCTCCGAGGCATTTCTACTTCGCCTCGGAGAAACATGGTGGTGTGCATGGCGTTGTCCGACCAGCCGCGCAACAGACAGAGACCCCCCCAAACCCCCTGAGCTGGTAAGTTTTCTTGTTTTATGTCAGCTGCTGATTTAAGCAGCTCAGGTCTTCCCATCGCCCCCTCCCGCGTGCCAGAAATGTTTTAAGAGCTCTGGGTTACAACTTGTTTTGTTCGGTTTGAAACCCCCTCCTCGGTTTTGCCTTGAACTCCTCGCAGCTCCCCCCCCCCACTCCACCTATGGGACACTCCCTCCACCCCCCCCCCGCCTAGAGTGAAAGAACACTTTCAATAACAAACAAACTTAAAAGAGAGGTGAACCGTTTGCGTTTTTCTTTTTGGGGAGTGGATATGAAAGTGCATTGGGTCAGGTGGAGTCTGGTGCTGTGTGCCTGTCTCCCGGCAGGGCATCTTGACCCGGCCGAGGACGGGAGGGTGCGGAGGTTCTCCTACGTGGTGCAGCAGCACCATGCCGGCCTTGGCGGACTGGCGCCACTCTGGGGAGGGCACCAGAGGACTTACAGCGTGGACACCGGGGACACATAGGAGAGAACCTGCCTGCCGCATGAGCCCGCTCGGCCCCGGCCTGCAGCTCCGCCAGCACCTCCAGCTCGGGCCCGGCTTGCAGCTGCACCAGCAGGCGCCCGGAGGAGGAGGTGGCAGCCATGCGGGGGTGCAGTACAACAGCCAGCAGCAGAGCCCCAGGGGGCTCAGCTCCTCACAAAGCCCAATGCAGCATCGCTATATAATAACACATAAATATTTTTCTAAATAATGCTGTCCGTGACCCCCCCCCCTTCCCCCACTGTTGCCCCTCCCACCCGGGCCATAAGTACCATGCCCCAATCTTAGCTAAGACCAGGGCCACCTAGACTCAATCGGTAGGGGAGACCACACTATGCGGCACGGATGACTGAAGTATGGGGCAAGAAAAAAGGTACATTACATAACTTAATGCAGCATATATGATGGTATTTCCTCTTGATTTTGTCATTTGTACACAGGTAAACACTTTTGGGCCGATATCTCACCTCATTAGTACAAGTTTAACTCCTGAAGACAGCAGCAAGCATCAGAAAGGGGCCAGTCTCTGCACAGGGCATGGCACTGCTCTGTAATGTGCGTGGCTGCAGAGGGTGGGTTATGTGGCAAATTATATGGAAAACACTGCAGTTACAAACTCGCATAATTCCAGTGGGCCGGGCTAAGACCCACTAGCGGGACTTAGACACATGGCCAAGGCTGCAGGTGCCGCCTCTAACCGGAGCTTACTGCACAGTAACGTTAGTGGTATTTCTTTAGCGCTTTCAATTATTCCCACGCTGCTGTAGTGCTTTGTCCATCTGATAACCACTCCTGAGGGACTAGAACAGCCGTTGTTTGGTAGTGTCTGTCGCTTGTGTGTGGTTAGAACAGAAGAGAGGCTTTTAGTCTTCAGGCCTTGTTTATGTCATTTACCCTGAAAGTAAAATGTATCTGTTCCAGGAGAATGATTGTGTCTGTTGTGTATGTGTGAGTGTGATGGGAGACTTTCCATCGCAACCAAGCTTCTTATCAGAAGCTTCATCATGTTACTTTCCTGTTCCCACCCCCTCCCATCGGCCGTGTTTTCCATCCCCCCGCCCCTTCCAGTTGTCATGTTCCCATTCTCTTTGGTCCCACGGGGCTTGCCCCTCCTGTTCACCGTGTTCTCAATTGCCTCCCCCCCGCTTCCCAGTTTACACCACTTTTGGAATCACTAATTTTCTATGTGTTGACAAAATGTGCACGCGCACGTGCATGGCGGCGTGAACAGAAGTGAAGCAAGGCGGTCTGTGGGAACTGGGGTTTGTGCTGGAGCACGGTGGGGTTTAGAGGTCGTTTTTTTTGCTTTCGCTCGTACCTTCGCCGTGCATGAAGTGGTCCTGCTGACTACCGCCTGGACTGTCTTACCTTCGATGCCTACATTGTCTATCTGTGAGCTATGCCACCGCCTGGGGGAGCTACAAAAGGGGTGAGTCTGGCCTGCGGGGGTGAGGGGATAAACCCTTACCCATATGTTTAACATGCCCTTCTCTGCGGGGTGAGGGTGACTTACGAGGGCACCCAACACTTCTGTTATTGGACGCTTGCCATATAATAACAGCTTTCTGTCTCATTGGAGAGTCAGGCCAGTGAGAGCCTTGGGGACATTTACACCACCTTTTGGGAATCACAAATTTTCATTGTAAACACGATACGCCTGGGCTATAGCGCAATCTGGTCGTGCCCAAAGTGCAGACATTACATGCAAGTGCATGTACTGGTTTTAGGCTGTTTGTAGGCCTCTGTTATGGGCCGTGTTTCCGGCTTTTACTGTTGATTTCTATTATATTACTACAAACTTTGCCGGCAACGGGCACAAATTGATGGTGTCTCCCATCCCTCTCCAAACACCTATACACCATTACACATTTTAAACTGGCCTGCTTTGCATATGTGTGCCACTTTTCAGCTATGTGATTCGCTTATGAGGGGCCACTTTGCTACATAACCCTATTTTCTATTCCAGTACGACCCTAATTGTCAACTTGCTCTCGTGATCTGTTCTACTCAAATAATTATAACAGACATTGTTTTATATGGTGGTTTCATTCCAAACCTCTCCATTTTCTAGGTTTGTAAATAAAAGGTATTCGTTTTGGTGGTGCCAGTGTCAGCGTTTTGAGTGGCATGGAAAACACTATATGAAGCGCGACTCTAAATGGAGGGTTGATAAAAAATCAATACCATCAATAATTTACAAGGAGCATGGTGTATGGAATCGAGTATATTGTTTACAACATTGAAAGAAAGACCTGGTGCATCTGGGTAGGATTGGTAAGGCGGGCAATGGGCTGCTTTCTGAGTTGCAGCCAGCGTAAAAGCTGATTTGGACAGTGTCTGCTCTGTTTAGATGCCACCAGCGACCCTTTTACCATTTGCTGCGGAGATGTAATTATTTCATGCAGATTGGGCAGGGGTGGGGGGCAGCGAGCAGAAGTGGCCTAACTTCTATTCAGGTGTTGTTCACCAGTGTGAACTTATCCATGCACAAAGAGTCCTGGCAGTATTTGCAGACACCAGATCACTATTTCGCCACTACCTAACCAACACGAATCCCTCAACACACTGTGTGTGTGTGTGTGGCTCTCTGTGTGTGTCTGTGCGTGTGTGGCTGTGTGGCTGTGCGTGTGTGACTGTGTGTGTGCGTGTGTGGCTGTGTGTGTGTGTGTGGCTTGGTGTGTGTGGTTGTGTGTGTCTGTGTGTGTGTGTGTGTGTGTGGCTGTGTGTGTGTCTCTGTGTGTGTGTTTGAAGGGGGGCTCTGTGTGTGTGGCTCAGTTTGCATTGCCGTTGTATGCAAATGTGATTCAGGTGCAAAATATCAGTTTTTGCATTATCAGCTTTCTGCCTGCAGTGGACTAGAAAATGAATGAATTGTAAGCTGCATTTTTGCAGTGATCCATTGACTGCCACAAAATTACTGCGCAGGCACGCCAACTTGCAGATACATTTCACAATGGAGGGAGGGGGTTTGGGAGGAGGATCTTATAGGAGATGTGTCTATAAAGGGACAAAATCATAAGCAAATTGCTTTTACGAGGCATGAGGGCACAAGGTCATGAAGAGGGGTCGGGGCTTCCGCCTGAGATCTGACACCCAACATCCCTCCCCCAAAACAAAAGCTTCTGAAGCTACCACTAATGCCCTGGGGAGTATGTAAAAAAAAAACCACATGAAACGTAGCAGCGCCCACCCTCCAGATATTAGCTGGAAACCCACATCCCACAACCCACACCTACAGTGTGAGAGACAGCAGTGTGTATGAGAGACAGCAGTGTGAGAGACAGCATTGTGTTTAAGAAAGACAGCAGTGTGTGAGAAACAGCAGTGTGTGTGAGAGAGACAGCAGTGTGAGAGACAGCATATGTGTGTTCTAGGGAGAGGCAGCAGTGTGAGAGAGACAGCAGTGTGAGAGACATCTTCATTATGTTTTGGTTTTTGAAACATAAATAAAACGTATTGTTATTTGCAATATCAATAGCTCGAACTCTCGTTTATACACGACCTATTGCATTGCAAATGCAATAGGTCTCGCATTTGCGAGAGATTAAGCTATTGGCTTTGTAAATGACAATGCCATTTATTTATCTGTTTTCAAAACCAACACATAAATACAAATGTTGTCATTTATAATGCCAATTGCTCTAACGTTTGCAAAGGCGAGACCGTTGCATTGTAAATGCTTGTTGATGCTTGAATACCATGCAACGGGGCAGAAAGATTTTGCTCCAGTTCATATTACAGAAAAAGATTTGCCCCACGGTGGCAGCTTGTCCCTAAATCTAGTGAGAGAGGACAAAATAGATTAAACAAATTATGGAGCCATTTATAACACACCCATCATTACAAATTAATGAACATTTTAGTACATAAATGTTCAAACTTAAGTAACCCTTTAAAAACAATAGAGACAGCTGATTTAGCCTTATGTTTTGAACTTGCGTGATTTGTTTTGCTTAAACTGTACTCCTATTTTTCACATTTGGAAAGCAGAGAAAAAAAATATTCACACCTCTCATTTTATGACCATAGCAAAATAATGTGAAATCAAATTGTGTCATGTTTGCCTTGATGCAAATATTGTTTAATTTATTCCAATAAAACAAGCAATAATAATCGCACAAATCAACCCGTATTGTTCATCAGAGCAAGTATTACAATTAAGGCCCCAGATCAGTACATGCTAACTACTTTGGACACAAGAGACTTAAGTTCAATTCAACGGGTGCATGCCCTAAGTTTGAAGCACTTGGCGCATATATAGACCTTTGTATCTGATTTGCTAACTAACTAACTAACTATCTAACTATCTAACTATCTAATTAACTAAATAAATACATAAATATATCAAATAAAATATAAAAATGCTCTATCCATCTGTTAGAAATTGGATTACTGGTTGACTGGGTTGTGAGTCCTGGTCAAGCAGCAGCCACAACCCTAAGGCACAAGCAAATCCCAAATTAACCTGTGCTCACACCCTGGTAGTTTGGCACAGAGCAGTCAGGCTTAATTTAAAGGCAATGTGTAAAGTATTTGCGCAACACTTGAAACAGTAACAACACCACACAAAAAGGATCCCACACCAAGTTAGAAAAATAGAGCAAAATGTAATAAATAAAACAAGACCAAACAACAAAAATGCAATCGGTAGAACCGGAGTTAAAAAGCGGTTTGGGAGCTTTTTGTGTCCCTGAGGCTCAGATCAGGAGGTCAGATGACTAGCCCTTTGAGTCACTCTGGGGCCCTGGGTGCAAAATGGAGTTGCAGGTCCAGTTCTTCTTCCCCAGGCAAGAGGGCAGCAGGTCAGCACAGCAGAGGAACAGTTCCTTCAGAACAGCAATTCAGCAGAGTGGCAGTCCTTGTACCAGCACAGAAGTCCTTCCTCCTGGCAGAGTATCCACAGGTCTAGAAGTGTGCTGAAGGGTTGGAGTCTGAGGTTCCTCTTTTAAACACAGTTGTGCCTTTGAAGTGGGGTGAAGCTTCTACAGACATGCCTTTTAAGTGCACAGATGACCTACCTTTCCTGCCCTGGCTCTAGGGTAACTACAGGGGGTATGGTGCCCTTTGTATGGAGACAGGACACAGCCTATTCTGATTAAGTGAGCTTTAACTCTGTTGCCTCTCTGATTTTGTGCAGCCTTATGTTACCTTAGCTGCAGCATTCTCTGTGCCTGCAGCTAAGGAGCCCAGCTGGTTGGCAGGCAATAAAACTCTTCATTGAAATAAAAACAAAGCGTGAAGTCACAGATTGACATCAGAAAAAGCTGCATATAATCAGAGAAGCTGCAAAAGAACAATTTACATTGTGGCGCGGCAAGGCAAAGTTTAAATCTGTTGGCTGCAAATTAAAGTTGGGAACTAAGGCAAAGAGATGCATGAAAAGCCCACGATTGGCTTAAAGTACTCAATGCAATTTTCAGCCACAGTGGATATATAGCCCTTTGAATGAAAAAAGAGAGTTTTAAACCAGTTTTGGTCCAGACACCAGTCTTGGTCCTGGGAATAACACTAAATAAGGGGAATTTGAAACACGTTGACCTTGGTGCACTAGAGCGGTTGTGACATTTAACAACTACACTTTGGTAATCCTAAAAGGAAATTAAGGTGGTCCGTGCACTTCCGTAGGTGAGAGGGTAGTTGATTCCAATAAAAGGGGGCCAGGTAAGAGAAAGCTTTACCCTTTGTGTTTTCCTAGTGCGGGCCATAGTGAGAAGAGATTTCACCATGGATCACAAAGGTCTGTTCTGCTGGTGCGGAATACGTGTCACTGACAGGTATCTGGGTCCTCTGCCATTCAGTGATTTGGGCACTATGCAATGGATCGTGAATATAATTATCTTGCGTATGGGAAGCCAGTGGAGTGAATCTAAGAGGGGGCAGAGAGGCTGTTCTGGCCTGCATGGTAGGAAGTGTGCCATTTGCCAGAGTTTCTGGAGTTTTCTTTCACAAAAGTGTGAGTAAATTAAGAATACTCTGACAATGTTTTAGGGAAAATTACTTAAAATCGGACAAATGTCATGTTCAACAAGTTGTCCATTCCAGCCAATCAGAGCTTGCACTAGAGATACCTTAGGTTGTACAGAAATGGAAACTACATAGGGGCATATCTACAAGGACGGCAATAAATAACCGCAAGGTGCGCTTAGTGCTTTGTTATTTATCGCCGTCTATCTCTGGAATTTCTCGACCTGGTAACGCGTTATTAACAACGCCTTACTTCAGGTCGATAACAATTCTAGAGATAGCGGGGAAATCGCCGTTTTGCAGGGACCATTGCTGGTTTTCCAGCGATGTTCCCTGCAAAACGGCGATAACCTTGCTGATACGACCCACGTGGCCGTATCAATCAATCAAGTAATTTGTAAAGCGCACTACATACCCGTGAGGGTTTCAAGGCGCTGGGGGGGCTGCTATTGGTCGAAGAGCCAGGTCTTGAGTTGTCTCCTGAAGGTCAGTAGGTCTTCGGTTTGTGGTAGGTAGAGGGGGAGGGTGTTCCAGGTCCTGGCGGCGCGATGGGAGAAGGATCTGCCTCCGGAAGTAGTTGTACGGATGAGCGGGACCGTGGCCAGGGCGTGGTCAGCAGAGTGGAGTTTCCTGTTGGGTACGTAGAAGGAGAGTCGATTGTTGAGATAGGCTGGTCTTGTCTTGTGGTGTGCCTTGTGTGCGTGGATCAGGAGCATGAAGGAGATTCTGCTGTCGACGGGGAGCCAGTGCAGGTTCCTCAGGTGGGCGGTGATGTGGTCGCGGCGCAGGACATCGAAGAACAGGCGTGCAGAGGCGTTCTGGATTCTCTGGAGTCTGTTGACGAGCTTGGACGAGGCTCGGGCGTAGAGGGTGTTTTCGTAGTCGAGTCTGCTGCTGACTAGGGCCTGGGTGACTGTTTTCCTTGTGTTTGTCGGGATCCATCTGTAGATCTTGCGGAGCATGCAGAGGGTGTTGAAGCAGGTGGAGGAGAATGCGTTGACTTGTTTGGTCATGGTGAGTTTCGAGTCGAGGATGACTCCCAGGTTGCGTGCGTGGTCGTGGGGGCCGGGGGGGTCCCCAGAGATGTGGGCCACCATAAGTCGTCCCATGCTGAGGTGCTCACCCAGCATGGTACTGAACCTACCCACATCGCCAAACAACAATTGGACCTGATTTTCTCCTTAATCAGCAACATCACTGTCAACAAGCCAGCAACTATGACCTGGACAGAGCACGCCCTCGTCAATTTTAGTTTACCTAACCCACACCATCACAGACCTAGCACCCCCCGAACCACCTACTGCTGCTGGAAAAACATCTCCGAAGAGGGATGGGCTTCCGTCCTCTTGAGCACTGGCACGAGCACACCAGCGACTTGCTGAAAGCCATTAAAGACCTCAACAGCTGGATCACTGCATTCGCCAACAACCTAGCTTCCCTCTAGCACAAATCAACAGCAAGAGCCTGACCAGAGGGCAGCTGGTAAACAGAGGAACTCGGGCTGATGAAATGCCACTGCAAGCAACTATAGCACAAATGGAGAGCAAGTTGAGATACCGTAGATAAAGACATCTTCAAATCAGTCATAAGACACTATCACCAGCAGATACGGAACTCCAAGCTCACAGCTCTTTAAGATCACATCAACACAAGCACTAACAGCAGCAGGGAAATTGTCACCATCATCATAGATTTCACTGAGCTGTGGAAAAGTAAATTTTGCCATGTTCTGTGTCCCTACGCCTCATCCATCATATGTTATGTGTGCATGACCAATATGCATATGTTATTCCCCATGTCCGATTAATGACGCAATTACAGTTGTGTCCACCTCTAGTACGTCAGTTTCCAGTCCTCGTGAATACTACGAATATCAGGCCTATGTAAAGTTACGTTGCCACGTTTTCCAGTGTGCACGTTATTTCATTATAAAGTCCCCGTTTCCAGGCCTCAAAAGGGCCCGGACATTAGATTCAGCTCCTGTCCCCTGAAGCCTCGCTAAGGAGCGATACAGCCCCCACCTGTATCCTCGACCCTTCACTTACTTCCTGCCTCGCAGTGCCCGGTGCAGCTCGGCTCTGCCTCTGAGTCTGCCAAGAGTATGTTATAGTTCCAGTTATCAGTTCAGTCCTCCTTCTCTGCATTCCTAAGCTACTGAACTGCATCAATAGTTTCCGTCATTGTCTAGCCTTCTCGGCTCCACGTTAGAGAAATACTGTATTTAATGGTTATTTAGTATTCTTCATCACGCACTACATGTAGAATAATGCATGGTCCAGTCTTAGAATCAAGTTAGCCTTTCCTCTCATGACTTCTAGTTTATATCAACATGTTCCCTAAACATCAGATACTAGATAGGGTTTAGGTACATGTCGCTCCGACCCTCCAGACTTTAGTCTCTGCTCCTAGCACAGAGTTCATAGCCCCCAGCTTCTCCTAGTAATACGTCATTGCCAGTTTACGCGCACCATTAGGTTAGAGGTCCCGGCTCCTTAGGTAGCCCCCTCCTATGTTTCCGCCCCATTCATGACATATTCTGTTACGTTTGCATCACATGTCTATGTATACTCCCAGTTACACCTACTTTTACTGTTATCTCTCGCGACTGCTACGCGTCACGCTTTCTGCTCCACCCACTGCTACGCCTACTGCAATGTAATGCTATGTGTTCGCGCTATGTATAAATGCGCATGTATTGTTATTAAAAGTTAGCGCGCTCATCCCAGACCCAGCCCCGGCAGCTGCCGGGCCCTGTCATCCTATTCCTATGCAGGTTGTCCTGATCCTGTCCTTATGCTGTAATAAACCTGCAGAAACTCCTACTACCTCGAATCTTGACTCTTATTTATTGAGCTATCTGTTATGATTTATGCCTAGTCAAAAATAGGGTATTATTTATTTATTTACCACATAATGGCGCCCGAATAGGGACTTGCCCTTTCCCCACGCGTCGGTGAAGCCACGCCGACCCCCTGACCCTCTGCAGTCGTGACGGAACCATACCGTGCACTGGCAGATATTTCTGCTCCAAGTATCCCTCAGGCCCACGGAGGAGACGGAGGAGGCGGTCCAGCATCCAAACGAGACGGTGGAGGAACGCGGCGAGTCCCGACCAGAGCCCAAGCCGAGAGTTCAAGGTCCGAGGTATCCGGAGGCCCACCCGTAACTGAAGTCCGAAGTCCGAAGTCCGTCGTCGTAGCAGTCCAGTCCAGTCCAAGGCCTTCCGTTCCGTGCTGCCCGGTGAGTACCATTGCTGGGGTAGTATCTAGACAGGACCAATCTAAATTGACTCCTGGTCCGTGGGTTGGTGGTGCCCAGACTCACAAACGAAGTGTTCACCTAGGTGGATACGGGTCTTGATGCGTTCCTTTATGGGACCGGTATGTTCCGTACTGTTACAGCAGTACATCCAGAAATTCTAGTCTGTTCCGTTCTCGAGAAAATTCTTGTATTTCTGTTCTCAGTATTCCAGGTAATATTCTGTTCAAACTGTTATTTATAATGTTTTTCATGTATTTCAATGTCGTGGTATGAATGAGACAATAAGTATCGTGTTTACTGTGTATTGTATTGTGTCCAGATTACAGTTCAGTCATGCCTATATTTTCCAAGTTACGTCAGTTAAAAACTAGAAGGGGTTTATTAGAAGAAGCAGTTCCTGTTCCGCCTAGGGACAGTCCAGGTCACTTTATGTATCAGAAACATGGCATAAGCGCCATATTGTATCTAGATTTATGGGTAGAGTATACCAAACCGTTAGAAGAAAAGTATAGATGGCCCGTATCGGGTACATGGGATGCCGAATGTATCATGCGAGTAGAAGAAGCATTATGGAAAAAGAAAGCCAGACAGTCACAGAAAGATGCCATCGAGTTATGGCGTAAAGAAGCTCATAGAAGACACGAAAATGAAAGTGCTAGTTGCACAATCTGTTCCTCAAGACAGTCAGAAGAGGGGTCCGAATCAAGCCAGTCATCCTGCAGCTCCCGTTAAAGGGAACTGCAATTATTGTAAACAGCCAGGTCATTTTATAAACGAGTGTGCAGTTCTGAAACACAACATAGCTACTGGTAAGACTAAAGAAAGACCACGTCCGCCGAGACAAGAACAAGTTTCACAGACTCCTCAGCCACAGAATGCACAACAGACAGTTACAGTACCGCAGCCCATCGCTGCAACACAGCACGTTACATCGCAGATGTACCAGTATGCACAGTCCGAGTATCCAGAGTATCAGCCATATTCATGAAACAGCCTAGAGAGGGAGGTAGGCTTGCCTCTCATCGAGATACCTGTAGATCAAGAAGGTCCCTATGTTCACAGTCAAGTATTAGGGAAAGACCGAAAGTTTTTGATCGATACAGGGGCAAGTAGGACCACAATTAGTCATGCCGAAGTTCCAGGGGCTCCGCTCTCAGGCTCAAGAAATGTTTCCCTTGGATTTTCAGGAAAACCCATCGTTAACGAGATTTCAAAGCCAGTTACTCTAGAAGTAGGTCCATTGTCCCGTACTACTGATCTGTTACTTACTAAGTCATGTCCAGAAAATCTATTAGGCATTAAGACACTGAAAGAATTAGGTGCAGTTATATGCTGTTCCCCAGAGGGAATACGTCTGTTCCTACGTGACTTTAAGGGTCACTATGTATTACGAGATTTTGATTCTAGACTGTCTAATGTTCCGCAGCATCTATGGGCACAAGGTCCAACAGATGTAGGTTATATGCAAATCACACCCTATCGTGTGACTCTCAAGCCAGGTGTAGTGTTACCCCGAATCAGACAGTACAGATTGCCCCCTGAGGCTGTAGCAGCCTTATCCAAAATTATTGACGAACTCATCGCTCAAGGAGTAGTTGTAGAAACTGACTCCAATATATGTAATTCTCCGATCATTCCAGTCATGAAACGTACTGATCCGAATGCACCCCCAGTATATCGATTAGTGATTGATTTACGAGAGCTTAATAAATGTATTATTCCGCAGTACCCAGTTGTCCCAGATATCTCTTCCCTATTGACAGCCATTGATTCCGAAGCCACGTTCTTCACTGTTATAGACCTCAAGAATGCATTTTTTAGTGTTCCTATTCATCCAGACAGCCAGTTTCTTTTCGGATTTTGTTTAAATGGAAGGAGCTATATGTTCACACGCGCTCCTCAAGGTTTCACAGAAAGTCCTAGTATTTACAGTCAAGCACTCAAGAGACAACTAGACAACATTCACATGCCAACGGACACTGCCCTGCTCCAGTATGTCGATGATCTACTGATCACAGCCCGTTCTGAACGTGCTTGCGAGCGAGCATCACTTACAGTCTTGTATTTTCTAGCCGAGATGGGGCACAAGGTGTCCCCTTCGAAGCTTCAATTCTGTGTCCAGCAAGTGGTTTACTTAGGACACTTGCTGTCCAAGAGGGGTAGGCAGTTGACACCAGACCGTATCCAGTTAATAGCGAGTCTTCCCCAGCCCAGAACCCAGAAGGAGGTACGTGCTTTTATCGGCCTTACTTCTTATTGTAGACAATGGATTCCCCAGTATGCATTTCTAGCCAAGCCACTGATACAGTTAACGACACAGGAGGCAGCCGTATCGACTGTCCTCCCTTGGACATCTGAACATACACTTAGTTTCAACGAGTTAAAGAAAGCTTTATGCCAAGCTCCAGTTCTAGCTACACCGAACTACAGTAAGCCTTTTACACTTTTCGTTACTGAACGTGAAGGTACAGCATTATCTGTTCTTACACAAGATCAAGCAGGACAATACAAGCCCTGTGCTTATTTTTCGAGCACACTAGATCCAGTCGCCCAGGCGTTGCCTGTGTGCCTCAAGTCAGTTGCAGCCACAGCACTAGCTATCAGACAAAGTGATTCCATAGTTTTAGGACATTCCCTGACAGTACAAGTTCCACATTCCGTGGAAGTTCTTTTAAACCGAACACAAACTCAGCACTTGACAATTGCACGTTTAACAGGTTATGAATTGACTCTGTTCCAGCCACACATAGAAATTAGACGCTGCAATGTCCTGAATCCTGCTACACTGTTACCATCAGTCAGTTTGAACCCTGACCCACATGACTGTGTGGAAGTAGTTAACATTACGACAAAGCCAAGACAAGACCTGACAGACATTCCGTTACCAGATCCTGACCTGACACTTTATGTGGATGGTTCATGTATGAGAACTAGTACAGGAGAACTAGTCGCCGCGTATGCAGTGACTACTGACACTGAAGTTATTGAAACACACCGTATTGATACCCTGTCCGCTCAAGCAGCAGAGCTAGTCGCTCTGACACAAGCCTGCATACACGCCAAGAACTTGAGAGTTAATGTTTACACAGATTCACGTTACGCATTCGGAGTTGTACACGACTTCGGAGTGCTCTGGCAGGAGAGAGGTTTCATGACTTCTCATGGAACCAAGATTCAGCATGGTCTCCTTATTCAAGCCCTGTTAGATGCCATACATTTACCGACATCCATTGCTATCATGAAATGCAAAGCACATACGAAAGTTACTGACATTATTTCCCAAGGTAACGATCTAGCAGACCGCACAGCCAAACTTACAGCACAGACTCCAGACATTCCAGTTAATCAGACACACACTCCAGATCCGACTACATGCATGACAGTTAAGGACCCTACTCAAGATGTCATAGATATCCAGTTACATGCTACTCCCGATGAGATCAAGAAATGGTCTGAACAAGGAGGGGTCCAGACAGATCAAGGATGGTTAACGAAGGGTAGAGCCACATGGTTTCTCCCCGACTCTATGGTTCAAGTCATTATTAATACCGCACATAGTCCAGCACATTTAGGAGGAAAAGCTATGTTAGACAGTATCCAGAACATTTGGTTCAACAAGCATTTACGAGCTGCAGCCAAGCAGAAAGTCCGTACCTGTATGATATGTTGTCAGTTTAATCCAGGTAAAAGTGTCCCGGTGGAACAAGGTGGTTTCCAGCCCCCTGACCACCCTTTTGAAGTCCTCCAGATGGATTATATTCAGATGGAGCGATGTCGAGGTTTCAAGTATGTCCTTGTAGTTGTATGCGCTTTGTCCAGGTGGACAGAGGCATATCCAGTCCCAGATTACACAGCCGCGACCACTGCCAAGCAGTTGGTTCGTGAATTTTTCCCTAGGTATGGACTCCCTAGAGTCGTATATTCTGATAACGGTCAGCCATTCTCCTCAGAGTTAATGAAGCATGTTTCCCTGTTGTTAGGGTACCAGTGGAAGTTCCATTGTGTACGCCATCCTGAAGCAGCCGGTCTCGTAGAGAGACATAATCAGACCCTGAAAATTCGAATCGCCAAAGTCTGTAAAGAAAAAGGGGTGGACTGGCTAGTAGCCCTGCCAGTTGCTTTATTTTATATGCGCATGGTCGCACATTCCAGATCAGGTCTGTCCCCGTATGAGGTCGTATTCGGCCGCCCCCCTAACATGTGGGGTACTCCTAGACCCCGAAGTATTACTGATGTTTCATGTAATATGTTGACAGATTACCTAGCTTCCTTGATGTCTGCCCTCAACTCATGTCGTTCACAGGTTGCTGCCGCCTTTCCAGACAACACCGAGGTGGCACCGCATGAAATCGTTCCAGGTTCCCTTGTGATGGTCCGGAATTTTGACAGATCAAGTCCGCTGGAACCTCGTTGGAAGGAGCCACGTCAGGTCCTCTTGACCACCCGTACTGCCGTCAAGCTGGAAGGCAGGAAGGGGTGGGTCCACCTTTCTCATGTAAAACTTTTCAATGGATTGAAACCCGTTTCTAAAAACATTTCCAAGGAGTCCCAGGATTTTAAAGACTGCCAAGACATTGTTTTAAAGGACTGTCCCGCAAAAGACATTGTTACAACCCCTTCCCTGTTAGAGAAAACTCCGCAACAGGAGTATAAGTTAAAGCTCAGGTCTAGTAAAATAAGTCAGTCGGTTTGATTGTATAAGTCCTCCCCTAGGTGAAACGGTTAGACTGTTTCTGACATGTATAAAATAGACCCCCATAGTGAGAGAGTCAGTCAAAGTTCAATCAAATGTATCGTTTTTCTAAGTTTCATATTATTCATCAGCATTATGATTTCCTGCACCAGCTACGCATTTTTCCTGTATTTTCCAGTTCCTCATGTAAATAAGTCTGCTAATGCTACAATAGAGCACACGTTTAGTGATCTGCCTCCTCACGAATATTCTTACCGCCTCGCTATGCGTAACAACACATTTATCCGTATGTTACATTACTCACACCAGACCAGCAATGCCACTAATTGTTGGGTGTGTGGTCGACTCCCCCCTTTCCAGACCCCGAAGGGAGTTCTGCCACTTTTTCCTTATCCATTCTCACATAATGGTTCGTGTGGAGCATGGTCCACGTTAACGTCATCCGCAACAGATATGTCTTTTCTTAACAGTACATGTTTCCCAGATAAGCAAGGTTTCCCCCACAGAACAGGTTTAGATCTAGAAAATGAAGTGTATAATTTAGGTAATTATTCGTCGAATTTCATGGTCCTGAATGTTCAGTCTGATACTACTCCAGACTCACCTGCTATTTCAGTACTACCAGTCAAAGGCGAATTATGTGTCCGTAGTTATGGTTCTGTACACGTAGGACATAGTGAATGTACTACTGTTATCCAGTATAGTGACAGTGGGAAATCTATTTTTAAAGCCTCACGTCATTCTTATTTTGTTTGTGGTCAAACCGCATATGTTCGTCTGCCCCTCGATTGGGAGGGAACCTGTTACATTGCCTTCCTACTGCCACCTGTTTTCCTAGCCCCACCTGACTACCATAGGAATTCCTTCCTAGTACACACTAGACACAAGAGAAACCTCCCGATTGTCGATTATACTGAAACTGCCGCAGAACAATTCATTGATATAGATAAAGGTGTCTTCCCTTATTTAGGTACAGTTGTAAATAGTAAGCTAATCCGTAGGTTAACAAGAACCCTTGAAGCTGTAGTAGATGAGACTGCCTCTGCTCTAGGTAACCTAACCGAAGAGCAACCCTTTATGAGAATTGTCGTTTTACAGAATCGTCTCGTCCTTGACGTCATACTGGCCGATAGGGGCGGGGCCTGTAGACTCATCGGATCTAGTTGCTGCATTTTCATCCCAAATAACGCGCCGTCTGTTTATTCAGCTATAACCAGACTCCATAAAATTGCCCATCTGTTACATCAAGATCCAGGCACCTGGACATGGTCCGGTTGGTTCTGGAATATAATTTCCGCATGGGGATGGAAAGTCCTGTCCTTTCTAGGTATTGCAGTAGCGATCATATTTAGCTGCTGCCTCTGTATACAATGTGGCCCTGCGATTTGCAGCATGTGTGCTACCTCTTGTATTCCTAGTCTCAAGCCCCGTTCTAAATCCCGTTCCAAGACAATTCGAGACGAGCAAATGGTACTGTATGAAATGATAGACGGTATCATGAATATTGATGTTTCCTGATGGAAACGTAGTGACAAGGAGGGAATGTGGAAAAGTAAATTTTGCCATGTTCTGTGTCCCTACGCCTCATCCATCATATGTTATGTGTGCATGACCAATATGCATATGTTATTCCCCATGTCCGATTAATGACGCAATTACAGTTGTGTCCACCTCTAGTACGTCAGTTTCCAGTCCTCGTGAATACTACGAATATCAGGCCTATGTAAAGTTACGTTGCCACGTTTTCCAGTGTGCACGTTATTTCATTATAAAGTCCCCGTTTCCAGGCCTCAAAAGGGCCCGGACATTAGATTCAGCTCCTGTCCCCTGAAGCCTCGCTAAGGAGCGATACAGCCCCCACCTGTATCCTCGACCCTTCACTTACTTCCTGCCTCGCAGTGCCCGGTGCAGCTCGGCTCTGCCTCTGAGTCTGCCAAGAGTATGTTATAGTTCCAGTTATCAGTTCAGTCCTCCTTCTCTGCATTCCTAAGCTACTGAACTGCATCAATAGTTTCCGTCATTGTCTAGCCTTCTCGGCTCCACGTTAGAGAAATACTGTATTTAATGGTTATTTAGTATTCTTCATCACGCACTACATGTAGAATAATGCATGGTCCAGTCTTAGAATCAAGTTAGCCTTTCCTCTCATGACTTCTAGTTTATATCAACATGTTCCCTAAACATCAGATACTAGATAGGGTTTAGGTACATGTCGCTCCGACCCTCCAGACTTTAGTCTCTGCTCCTAGCACAGAGTTCATAGCCCCCAGCTTCTCCTAGTAATACGTCATTGCCAGTTTACGCGCACCATTAGGTTAGAGGTCCCGGCTCCTTAGGTAGCCCCCTCCTATGTTTCCGCCCCATTCATGACATATTCTGTTACGTTTGCATCACATGTCTATGTATACTCCCAGTTACACCTACTTTTACTGTTATCTCTCGCGACTGCTACGCGTCACGCTTTCTGCTCCACCCACTGCTACGCCTACTGCAATGTAATGCTATGTGTTCGCGCTATGTATAAATGCTCATGTATTGTTATTAAAAGTTAGCGCGCTCATCCCAGACCCAGCCCCGGCAGCTGCCGGGCCCTGTCATCCTATTCCTATGCAGGTTGTCCTGATCCTGTCCTTATGCTGTAATAAACCTGCAGAAACTCCTACTACCTCGAATCTTGACTCTTATTTATTGAGCTATCTGTTATGATTTATGCCTAGTCAAAAATAGGGTATTATTTATTTATTTACCACAGAGCCACCTGCCCTTTTCAACAACATCAGCCCCTCATAAGACCTTTGTAACAAACTCTCTAAATTCCTATGTAACAAAATCACCACCATATAAAGCAAATTCGATCTTCAACCAGACCCCATCACAGTTGCAACTCAATTTCCAATCACAGCCGATGAATGAACCCCGACCTTGTGGCCTGCCATCACCACTGTCGAAATCTCTGCTACTATGAAGGCCATCCACTCGGGGCTCCAACCGCCCCCTGTCTACTCAACCCCTTCACCACAGTTGCATGGCCTTCCCCCATCCAACCAGACACTTCTGCTCTGCAGGACTCCTACTTGAACACATCCCACACATATACAGATCCAGATCAAGGAGGACGGGTGCTCTCTGACATCACACCAATAGCATGGAACAACTTCCCACTTCACAGCAAGAAGCTGAAGACAATGCCTTTGACTTATCCAACCTACCATAAGCAGGGAAAATCACACATACCTTGCTTGTACCAGGATACGCTTAAGGGTGATAATGCACTTTAAAAATACACATAATAACATAACATATGATCAAACCAAGTCAATGAAATTAGATTTAAGAAAAATACATACAACTATGATATTCTAAAGTAGAGGGGAGGAGCTGAGTGTTTGTGTCATTTCGAGTTGATGGACCCTGTTTAACCTCCGACTTCTTGCTGAAGCACACACACAGCTCATTACTCTCCCAATGCTGCTCACAGCAGAGAAGATTTGTGAGAGTAGTAACTGTCTATCACAACAAGTTAGAATTGGAATGAGAGCCACAAGGAACAATGCAAGCTCCTCCCCTTCCAACTCACTTCATCGGTCATTTCTTCTGTTGGTGGAGTGGGAGGAAGGGTGGTAGGAACTGGGATGCTCTTCCGCCCGCCCTCCCACCTCCAGACAAACTAGATCAGGTTGAAGGCCTAGCTTGGGAGGAGATGGAGACGGTCAGAGGATGCAGGCCTTAGTCCTTCCTATGGGCCCACCTATGGGCTTTATCCTGGAAAAGGAACTGAGTGAGGATAGTGAATCCCTCTTTTCTGTTCTGAAATACGTTACCTCACATTTGATATCATACTTTTTTCAATATTGAGGCCTAGAAGTTAGCACTATTATCTGTGTGTTTGGGATGTTAGCCAGCATTATCAGCATAACGTTTTAGCAAAGTTGAAAAGTTGAAAAGTGTGCTTGAGTTAAATGCTTTGCTCACACTAATGGCTACCTTAGAGTTACCTGTAGCTGTTCACAAAATGTTATTTTTTAGGAATTACGGATGCAAGATGGAAGAAGGATGTGCCTGCAGAGAACAATTCCACTCCCCTTCTTCTTCCTCTACTTTTGTTTTGTATCAAGCACTGACTGGAGTGAATACACATAGTTTTCCACTAGGAAAGGTTTGTATATTCCTGGTGATCAGCACATAGGCAGTGACACCAGAGTCATTTCTGTGGAGAAGCTTCACGGCAGCTTATTAACAAGTCTGGTTCTGCCTGGACCCTGCTACTGTTGGTGCATCCCGTAGGTGGAGCCGAGCATTGCCCATGTCCACCTGGCTACAGATAAGGATGTGGTGTCCCAGTGGTAAGCCTCATCATCACTCAAGTAGTGAAGTATATTCACACTTTGAGCGACCAACACCATGAACTTTAAACTTAGGAGGGGGTGCAGCTGGCAAGGCTCATGGTAGCTCTAAATGATCTGGTCTCCCACTAAAGCCAAACCATTTCACTTCCTTATATTGACAACAGGGCCGAGTGATCTAGGTTAAAAGCATTGTACATTTTCGCTGCTATTTAGAAATGTACAACATTTGCCTTGCGATCACTTTTTTAAAATTTTAAAATACTTTATTGATTTTCACAAGGTCAGACAGAAAGCCTGTAACAGGGTTAGCATAAAATATCAAGGCAAAGTTATACATATCTATACTAATATAATAAAGAGAGACCCCAAACCTTTGAGGCGGGTAATCTCAGGAACCACAGCACCAATCACAACACCCAATACAGCGTTGGAAAGGGCAGTTGCAGCAGGAGGACATAGGCTATGCAGACACCCAACATATACATTTAAAAGGTAAAATAACTCAAACTTAAAAAAAAAAAGGTAAAATACCCGTGCCAGCAAAGTAGTCCCTTGTGGGCGTGTCTGTGTTGTGCTGTGGGCGTGTGCTGGGGGCATGACAAACGCTGGGGGCACGTGGTACGTTCCGCCCTTCATGCCATGTCTCATATCGTGTGCTGTGGGCGTGTGCTGGGGGCGTGGGCGTGTGCGGGGCACGGGATTACGGAAAAAAAAGCGAGCGTTGTGCCCAATATTTCATTGTTTTTTCTTCCCAGGTTCTGTACATTCCAACCCCGGGTGTCCACCCTGCTCCCTTTAAATACCCCTGCACCCCATAATCATAACCCACCCTTACTCCTTAAAATACCCCAACACCCTTAAACACTAACCCATCTTAACCCTATAAATATACCCTGTACCCCAAAACCCAAACCTATCCCTAAACCCTAGAAATACTCCTGTACCCCAAAACCCAAACCTAGCCCTGAACCCTATAAATACCCCTGTACCTCAAAACCCAAACCTACCCCTGGACCCTAAAAATACCCCTGTACCCCAAAACCCAAACCTAGCCCTGAACCCTAAAAATACCCCTGTACCCCAAAACCCAAACCTACCCCTGAACCCCAAAATACCCCTGTACCCCAAAACCCAAACCTAGCCCTGAACCCTTAAAATACCCCTGTACCCCAAAACCCAAACCTACCCCTGAACCCTAAAAATACCCCTGTACCCCAAAACCCAAACCTAGCCCTGAACCATAAAAATAACCCTGTACCCCAAAACCCAAACCTAGCCCTGAACCATAAAAATAACCCTGTACCCCAAAACCCAAACCTAGCCCTGAACCCTTAAAATACCCCTGTACGCCAAAACTCAAACCTACCCCTGAACCCTAAAAATACCCCTATACCCCAAAACCCAAACCTAGCCCTGAACCCTAAAAATACCCCTGTACCCCAAACCCCATACCTATCCCTAAACCCTAAAACTACCCCTGTACCCCATAACCCAAAACTATATCTGAACCCTTAAAATACCCAAACACCCCAAAGCATATACCTCAGTACCCCAAAACATATACCCCTATACCCATACTTACCTTATCCAAACATTAAAAAAAACATGCTTTTACCATTCATGCATTTACAACGAATTTCGTTGTAAATGTATGCATGGTAAAAGCATATAAAATGTAATGCCATGCGTTATAATGGCATTGTGGAGTCATGGTACTTTCGTAATGAAAGTATGCGGAGTGATGGTATGCGGAAAGAAAGTTGCGGAATAATGGGTGTTTACCCTCCCCCGGTAAGTACATTGGTGGCACGGCGACCCATATCTCCAGCAATATACTCATATTTTTTCACCACCGATTTGAAAAATGCACAGGTCTCTCTCATTGATGGCCAGCACCGACCTACACTTTTAGACACACCTCCCGCCACAAGTTCTAGAACTGCAAACTTTAGAGCTGGGGAGCTACGTTCGAGTCTCGGCATCAGCTCAACATCCTGTGATTCCAGGCAAATCGCTTAGTCTCCCCGTGCCTACCACAAATGAATGTGTTCTTCTGTAATGTAAATTGTGCTCATGCCATGTTGTCGAGTTTGCGCTATATAATATTGCAAGGAAAAATAAAGTAGGGAAACTCGCGTTCACACACTACTGAACGTGCACTCTTAAGTGCATCAGCAGTGCACTGTGAATTGGAGCGTTTCACAGGCCTGTCACAGATAAGAAATGCTATCAAAACGAAATCCTACAAAACAATATACTACTGGCCGGCAGCAATTCGTACCCGGACAACGTCGGGACGGGCTGCTAGTTTATTCATACAGTGAGGGCAATGCGCCTATATGGGTAGTATGAGACTAACCCCAGTGATCAATAATAAAAGAAGAATGACACCTTTGTTACTCTAATAAAATTTTACTTGAACTAAAAAAAAAAAAAGAAGAAAGGACAGGCAAAAGAAGGACACAAGGAAAGAAAGAAGATGAGAAGGGAAGGAAGAGCAACAGCTAGTCGAGCTGTATCAATCACTTCCAACATTCTAATCATATGTTGGCACCAGAGCAATCCGATATTGGCAAACCCAACATAGAAACACTAACCAGTACTGTAATGATATTTTTAGCCTTGAATGGCAGTGTTAGCCCAGATGCAAGAGTGGAAAATACCCTAACTTTCCTCCTTCTAATGTCGCCCTGGATATCACTTGAGTCAAATGTATGTCTAGATAATTTGGGTTAGAGATGTTTTTGAAATACAAGTCTCTGGGTGTTTCAACACTAAGCACTGCCAAATCCTCTGAAAACGTTCACTTCCCCCCATGCTTAGGCGCCACATTGCAGTACATGTTGCAATTTTCTGCAGTTGTATGTCACTGGCACTTGTGTGAATCACTGTGCACAGTCTTCAGGGTCTTGATTTATGTGCACGCCTGTCATTTGTTCTGCAGTAAACGTCTATTTGCAAATGGACCTGTAAGAAAATACATCTGATGTTCATGTTACCCCCAGGCTTTTATTTGAAACTCTGATTTTTCAAATTGAGCAGTGGGCCGAGTCCTGCTAAAATATCCCCCATCACTAGTGCTGTGTAAAAACGGTATGCCTTTATTACCTCAGCACAGATCCCTCTTCTGTAGACTGGTGCTGACTGTTAATGCACTAGAAAGCCACTGATAGGTATAAGCAGTGCTCAATTTAAGGCAGCAGTTGCCGTGGGAGGGGTGAGGGGAGGGGGGGGGGGGGGGGCAGTGCATTGGCACTTATTTTTGGGGACCAGCACTTATTTTTATGAATCACAGAACAAGGGAGAGAAACATAGAACCAGGAAAGATAGAGGAAGAGAAAGACGGAAAAACTGTCACAAAGGAAGAAAGCAGGAACCTGCCCGATTGAGATAAAGGGACAGGCAGTGCTTAAATTGAGCTGGTGTTTTTTGGTGCTCAGCATCGGCACTTAATCAACACCGGCGCTTTTCATGAGTACCAGTTAAGACTACATTAATTTACGGGGAGATTAAATGATTCGCCCAGAATCACAGGATGTTGAGCTGACGCCGAGACTCGAATCTGGTTCCCCAGCTCCAAAGTGAGCAGCTCTGGCCATTAAGCCACATCCGCTCCCACATTCGTGGTCGATAGTTGGCTCTGTTTTAGGCGGCATTAAAATGTTAAATTGGGCTGGTGCAAGCTGCCCCTTTTGGGAGCCCCAGCATTTTTTTTTTACTCAAGTTAACCACTGGGGGCAGGGAGTATGAAGTAATGGATTGAAGAGATATGAGGTGCATTTAAGACTACCAGCCGTGGCATTCAGTGCGCTGACATTTATTTGCTCCAACCGTGGGCTCATGTGCAGACTTTCGGCACCGGATCTCTATCTTTTACAAAATAAGCACTGGGTATAAGGAATAAATAACTAAGCCCATGTAAGTTAGCAGTATCAGTATAGAACTGACTGGCTGTGCTGCTGCCGAAGTATCACTTATTGATTGTCATGCCGAATAAATCAGCCTCACAGTTCCCATCCTCTGAAGTCAGCTAAAAGTCTGTATGGAAATTCTGAACCCTTTGATGCAGATCCAATGCCTACTTAGGATACACTTATAATTTCACTATTAAATTGAATGCATCCTTAAGCATCATATGGAACACACACAGTGGTCTCAAAAGGGGAGGTAGGTTGATCTAGCCACACCATCTGAACATTTCTGACTGAATGGAATTACCCACTTTTGGGTGCTTTCAAAAGGGGCTTCCGGCAGATACACTATCAACACTGCACATCACATGATACTGAGATAACTGGAGCAGAACACATTAGATTCACTCTGCAAGGGACAGGATTGTGCTGGCTACAGGCTGATGGAGTTGATAGCTGAGGGGCGCTCCTTAGCTATAAAGTGGTCATATACCAACTTAGTTTAAAAGAACTATGAGTGATGTTTCATGACCCTTGCATCAAGAGGAAGCAAAAGTGGGTGCAGTGTGGGTGGATAATGTTTGGAGGTTGATTTAGGTTCACCCGCCAAATCAAAGGCTAGTTCTCCTTTTAAAAATCATTACCTTGTCGCTAAACACTTTGGAGAAAAATATAGAAACAACAGAAAAAGAAGAAGGGCCCTGCCTGCTGCAATAAGACAATAACATACCATATGTATTTGTAAAGCGCACATTCACCCATGGGCATCATGGAGCTGAATAACAGATGTTTATTGTTACCCAACTCAATGGTACACATTTTATTGTGCTAACAATCAGTGAAACACTCCAAGATTTCGTCCTCCTCTTTACTCCAATCTCTTTGCAAATGGCTTTCTTCCAGAACAAGGGGAATTTGATTCCTGTCTAGATTTGCTTGAATATTTGAACCTGAATCTAATGGGAAGGCTGCTGGATGAGCATGCTTCAAGGAGATTTGTGCTGTGATTGTGATGCCAAAAGGTCCAGAGCCAGGCAGATATGCTGGCCACAGAAACCCTTATCTAAGTGGAGTCAATGCAGAAAGAACAGACCTAGAGTAGTACATCACGAATGTGGGGTTGGTAAAACTGCACTTCTTCGTCTCCATTTTGAACCGAAAGTCTCCATACTGAAGCGATGAGGCAGCTTGACATCTAAGTTATTTCACTTACTTCAAGCCATGGCTGTTTGAAATGATTTGGCGCTCTGAGAACTTTTCAAACTCTTATGGAACGCTTGGTGGGATGCACATCTGAAGGTATCTGATTTTGAAATGACCTTGCCATCTTCCCCTATCTGCCACCACTCTGTTCAGTGATCCGAGCTCTAGAAAAAAAAAATCAGACTATCAATGTGGACTTTCCAATTTGGGCAAATATGATTCTACAGGTGGGGTACTGGCATTCTTGGGAGTTTGTGTTGCTTGGAACTTTTTCAGTCAGAGACCTCACCTCACCAAGCTCTTCTGCTAGACCCATCTATTAGGATGGGTCATTAGGGACAGTCACCAGGACTGTCTCTTGTTGCTCTCACACACCCCTAGAGGTCAAAACATGTAAATAAACCCGGGCACTCTAATCAATTTAACATTGATTCAAACAATGTTTTTAAATATGGGTCAATTTGAAACACCAGCAAATAAAAAGTGTATTACTTGCTGTTCAATTTAATATATATATAGAGAATACAAATTTGGACCATATATTTAGAGGCAATAACATTATATTTCAACGATGGAAAACTTGATACAGTGATCCTTCTGTCAGACGTTGGACCGGCAGCCGACACGTGTTTCGTTTCAAAGAAACTTTTTCAAGACTTCAGTGGATAATATTTGAGTTATCAAAGTATTCCATAAAAACAATCTGGTTTTCCATCGGCGATATTCATTCCCTAGCAAATACTATTCGAAATATTATTTGTATCCGGAACAAAAGTAGTGCCCCATAATTTCAGGTAAGTCATGTAATTAACATAGATTAGACTGCGAAGAGCATCGGGCTATGATATGCCCCTGTCTTTGAGTATTGCGCCGCACACCGAGGCCGTTCCGAGTAGGTGAAAAAAACCTCGGTGTGCAGCGACATTACCACTAGGTTCATTTGAGCCACAGTGGGCTGACACCATAGGTAGTGGGGTGTGGATCTTTTAACCTTGAGTGGCACCAATACTGTGAATGGATAATGCACATAGAGAGTGATGTGCTACCAATAAGACCACCACTACCTTTTGTAAATATTGTAGACCCCTAGAGGTGTCATGCTTTATCAGAGGAGGAGAGGAGGAGGGTAGGTCTGTTGTACTGGACGCACTCCTGATACCCCGCAGCTGTGCGCAACCTCTGACTCGACTGATGAGTCATAGCAGTACATTTAATTAAGTTGGAAGATAATTTTAACTATGAAGACGTAGGTACCTCCCTTTTAAAGGGGGACCGATCGTAAAGGCATAAGTGTAGGGTAGGCTCATTGCCCTTTTCGTCCTGAAGAAGCGCCACGGATCATTTAGAGACCATAGAGGCAAGAAACGTGGTGACCCGTGTTTTACTTCACTAAGTTACACAGCGCAACTTGGGCACATTAGAACCCTTAAAGTAGCACTAACTTATCCAGGTTTCTTAACCTGGCAGGGAGTCTATACATTAAAGGTTAATCTGACATCCCCTAGTCAGTTTTAACTCATTTTGTTGCACACATTACACCCCACCCCACCTGGACACCCTTCCATTCATCGAACGACGATGAAACGAAAAAATCTCCACTAACGTGATCCTTCGGGGGACCCGTAGG
Organism: Lissotriton helveticus; assembly: GCF_964261635.1. Classification (NCBI taxonomy): domain Eukaryota; kingdom Metazoa; phylum Chordata; class Amphibia; order Caudata; family Salamandridae; genus Lissotriton; species Lissotriton helveticus. Next base: position 518,707,509 of record NC_136067.1, on the reverse strand, counting down.
GCATTGCAGAGCCGGCCCGACAAGGAGCACCTGCCCAATGATGAAGAATGACACCCCTAGGAGTGTGTGAGGGCAACAACAGACAGTCCTTATGGCTGTCCCTAATGTTCTGTCTAGAGCCTAGATATATTTTTCATGTCTTTCTCTCTCAGTAACAGTGACCCTCCATTTGATTTGATTATAGTTTTGGAGCAATCGTACTGGACCTTTATTTTGCTCCTAGTACCCCCCTCCTTTTCTTTTGACATGTTGACCTGTGTTTTACTTCACTAAGTTACACAGAGCAACTTGGGCAAATTAGTACCCTTAAAGTAGCACTAACCTATCCAGGTTTTTTAACCTGCCAGGGGAGTCAATTCATTAGAGGTTAATGTGACATCACCTAGGCAGTTTTAACTCAGTTTATCCCACACATCACAACCCACCCCACGCAGTAGGTCAGGAAAGTGTACTGTTGTTTGCAGACGGAAGAAGCTGTATATAAGGCAAGAGGATGCCTGAGAAAGTTTTAAAACATTTGGGGCCCAGGGCGTGAAATATGTGAACAGGACTAACTAGTTGGTTCACGATCAAATATGAAGCAAGAGAGCATATACCACAGTGTGGTTCATGTGTATATATGATGAATAAGTAAATAGACTATTTACATACATACGAATGGGAAACACATGAATAAAACTTTGCTCTTTCCTAGAGGTCTTCTTGAAAGGGTTTGTAGATGCTGTAAAGCTGTATTAGTGAAGGCTTTCTGTATATGTGCATGCAAACAAATATTAAAACTCAATAACATTTTTTTAAATAAAATAAATAAAAAAGGTAATAGACGGAGTTCACTTTTGTCCCACTTAATTTTTTACACCAAGAACAAAGCAAAATAATCAATCAATAATATATTAAGTTAGGTACCCTCGAGCTCCTGAAAGAAGGTGGAATGTTAGCTCATACTTACTGGGGACAGAGTTCAGCATTTCCTACGTCATTGAATGCATCATTGCTTTGTTTTTGGTATTGCACTGCTATGTAGTTTCTCTAGTTTGTGTCAACACGGTTTTCTATGGTGTGTGTCCTGGGCAAATTGGTTCCTGGTGGCAGCTTTTCAGTAGAATTACATGTCATGAAGTTGTTGTTGCCTGCAACGTCTCTATAATGCTGAAGGCATGGAAGAATTGGGCTTAATAACTTAGTAGTCCACGCCAGGTTTTCTTCCTTTGGTTAAGGTGGCAGAATGGGGGCTTTATTTATGAAAGCCTGCAACACTTTTACTCCGCCGTCGCGCCACTTTGTGTGGCCACAAAAAGTGGCGCGACGGCGGAGTAAAAGTGTTGCTGATGCGTCACTTTGCTAAGGTCTGCGCTACAATATACCTGTGTCAGGGATAATGTATGCAGGGTGGGTGTCCCCCCGCAATAAAGGGTCGTAGAAGTGGCGCCGGGAAATCTGTGAGATTTCACTGCGACACTTCTAGGACGCTACTGCATCAATATCTTACGCCTGCCTCACAGCAGCCGCAACACTGATGCAGGCCCTTTCACATGGGGCTTGTGAAAGGACACAAGGCTGGAGTTGCGTTTGTTTTCAGACACACCCCAGCAATGTGTCACTTTTGAGCCTACAGATACGTCAGTAATACTGATGTATCTGTAACTCCTTGTGACATGGAACACTGTACATTAAATACGGAGCATCCATGGTGTCACAAGGAGGACGCAGTGAAAATTGTTGCATTGGTATTTTCACGCAGCGATGCAACAGTTATTATAAGTGAGGCCATAAGCATTTTCTGTTTCTTTCCACAGGTATAGTTCGTGTTTTGGGTCATTAACCCCTTGGCTGCTGAGGTCATTTCCCTGCCATGCTGGGGGGAGGTGGCGCGCCCAGCGCCCCGGTGCTCATGACGAGCTCAGCTCGTCATGAGCCACGGTTCTTGTGTGCTCATGACGAGCTGAGCTCGTCATGACCACACCCGTTTCATTAGAACGCTCGCACAGCAGGGGAATTTGACCAGCGTGCGAGAGCGTTCAAACGGTCATGACGAGCTCAGCTCGTCATGAGCACACGAGAACCGTGGCTCATGACGAGCTGAGCTCGTCATGAGCGTGGGAGGGGTTAAACGGAAACCAGGCCAGTTCCAACTTGTGTCACAATCATGCTTCTCTGTTTGTTGCTCGCTTGTTGAACTCACTGGTTCTCCTTTATATCCTGCTACTTTTTAAAAGTTGTGTTTCTCTGTTCATCATGTTAATTGGAATGGCTTGATGGAAGGTTTTATTTGACTGCATCCAGTTTTATTTATTCCATCATGCTTCACATCTAGTCTTATCTGTTCACAACCTGTAACAAATCTGGAATTTAATATTCCTTTTAGAAGTGGTTGCTCTCTCTTTTTCTCAAGGGGAGGCTTGAGCCGCTGCCTAAGAGACCCGCCCTTGACACAGCGACTAAAGGTTTTCTTTAGGAGTGGGTGAATAGAGATTGAAGCCTATTGTACCAGTGGTGTCAACTGAATTATCATTTATTAACAGTTTACGTTGATTATATTTTTGAAAGGTGCCAGTATTAAAACAAGACCAGTGATAAGTATAACAGTGTTAACAAAAAGAAAAGTGGTCCAAAGCAAAACTGTTAATTGCGCAAATGATCGGTTATATAGGGATTCGCATAATATAATTGGAAAGAATGTTTCAGTGAATGGCCCATCTGACATTAAGTCAAACTTGGTAGAACCCTTGGCCTATATAACATTAGTTTCCATGACGAAGTTTTTAGAACCTCATTTAATATGTTCCATCAAGTAAATTTGAACTCATCTAGTGATAAATAGTCTTGTCAGGGAATTCCAGCTGGTACTGGTAATTATTTAACCCCCAAAATAGAATTGACTCACAAATGTAGATAGAGGTTAGAAGGCAGCAGAATCGGGAAGTCCAAAAGAGTTTCTTTCAAACTTCGATATATCTGCCTCTGTGCCATCCTCAATGTTGGATGTTCTACTTATTATGGGGAAGACCGCAGCCCATTTTTTTGGAAACATTTGTTAACAAGCACTTACAATGCAATGGTCTCGCCTTTGCAAAAGTTAGAGCTATTGGCATTGTAAATGACAAACTTTTTATGTATGTGTTGGTTTTGAAAACAGATAAATAAATGGCATTGTCATTAACAATGCCAATAGCTTAATCTCTCGCAAATGCGAGACCTATTGCATTTGCACACACACAGAGCCACACACACACACAGAGCCACACACACACACACACACACACACAGAGCCACATACACACACACACACAGCCACAGAGCCACACACAGCCACAGAGCCACACACAGGCATTCATATTGTTTGGTTTGGAGATCATCAGTGCTTCTGTGTTTTGAGTCAAGACTGCTAGCCTCCTGTCTTGTCATTAAATCATAGTACTGCATAATAACTGGTGTCGCAAGCATATACATATTTTTGCAGTGATCTCAAGTAACATTAAGCACACGCGCACCACTCACCACATGTCCTAAAAATATGCATAACACTTAACTTTAAACAAACCCAATATTGAACCATCCATATGAAGTAAGGAGGAATGAGTTGGTTATAATAATTGTCCACTATGGAAAGGCAGCTCATGCTCATTTCAGGTGACTTTGCATGCCTAAAAGGCAACTGCGCATTTGCTGCGACACCATATGAGCAGTGTGCGATACATACACACTATAGCAACTCCCACGCAGGCCAAAAGGAACTCACGCATTATTAACCGATACAATAAGATCTAATGCTTTATCATCCTCTCTATGCCCGTCACTTAAACGGAACCAAGACGCAACAACAAAACACGAGAGCATTTAGATCACGCTACCTTTCTACAAGTGTTTCGCGCCTCGCAGGGAGTATGAGGCACTATGAAAATGCACATAAAATACCAACTCTGGGTAGGTTGCTTAGCCTTCAAGCAAATTGGAATACGGACAAATTAAATTCTAGCGATTTAGTCGATACCAGTGCTGATTGTCACAAGTACGGCTAACACCCCAACGGTATTTATCCGAATTTAAAGTGGATAGCCCGTTTCTGAAAATCCGAATACGGTGATAATTCAGTGGATCATGGCCAGATTTAGGGTAAGACCTCGACGCCACATTCTACCAACGCAGTACTATGTATAAGTCATTATATTGGTATAATATATGGTAATGGGTACCTCGTACCAGACGCATACGTGCAGAGAGATAATTGTATCAGAATATTGTCCACAAGTTATATATAGGATCTAGTACAGCGCGCGTTCTGCCACAGGTGCGGACACTTTCCAAGCAGGACCTGCATGTGCAAAGATAAGCAAACCACGATTTCGGCCTCGTGAGATCCAGCTCTTTCCTCGAATAAGACTCCAACACAACATGCGCCTGCTGACCCATCTCCTAATATTCGCCTCATCTTCCTTTAGTTGATTTAAAAAACGATGTACACATGAACCAATGAATTACTTCTAAATTATCGTCACCCCGCGCGCTGTGGGTACTTTCGGGCAGAATACACATCCCATATGGCGACTTCTGTCCACACATCAGTTACTCTCGTCATGACACGCCCAACATCTGCCCTCCCGTCATTATTGCCTGCTGATATTATCCCACCCCTGCTGCGGTGGTCGGCTTCACAAAACATCGGTCAACCAGCAAAGCTTCAACACTAACACAACCACCTGCCCAGCGGTGCTTACCGCCTCGCAGTGACAAGCTCTAACATCCACAGTCTCGGAGATCATGGAAACCCTCTCCAGCCTGAGGCCAGGAGTATAAACTGGGCACCGGCCACCTTGACCTGATGAAGCCCGGGCTCTCTCCCCGTCACACCGACCCAACTTTGGATTCGCCGGTGTTCCCTCTCTTTAGGAGCTGGAAGAGTGCTCGGGTGAACTCTCAGAGCTCCTTTTCTAAACAAACGTCCCTCCTTGAAGCACGGCGCTGAGCTCTTGCCCCGTCGGCAGGTTCACCAGCCTCCCAGCCTGCGTTCAAACTGTCCGTAGGATCCCAGTCACCCTTCCTTAGGTACGGTTTCTACCACCAGCTCCCCTCCCATTCTCACCAGAGCTCCACGGGCGGTGCTCGCGTTCTCCACCATGGCCGGGCCTCCCCCGTACCCAGAGCCGCTCTATCGGCTGAACTCTGCCCGGAGCTCAAACCTCCCAAGTCTGCTTCCACCTCAACGTCAGCCCCAGGAACACCTAAGCCCCGCCCGAGCATGCGCCCTGTGCATACTGACGTCAGCGCCGTAGTAGACCAGACGAAGAAACAAGCTGCAAGAAAGCACTGGCCACTGAAATAACAAGCACCTGTAAAAAAAAAAAAAACATCAAAAAACTAAACAACAGTCATAAACACACCCCCCAGTCTGAAAAGGACGGGGCTTAGATAGAAAGAAGAACGTCACTAGGACCTCTTCTCCAATGGCTGGCCACCATTGAGGAGGCCAGCCAATGTAGGAGAGGGGCGGGGCTTAACCTCGCTAGTGATGTTCTCCACAATCTCATTAAATCTCGCCAGTGAGACTGCGCAAGCGCAGCCATCGCAGGGTGAGACCTAAAAATATTAGATGCAAGGAAAACCCGTGCTGGATTTCTTAAACCAATTATGTTGGAATTCATGTATGCCATTTGTGGTAAGGGCATTAGAGCTGCTGCCTCCTAGAGGGGTGGAAAATAACCCATTAGATGAAGATAAAATGGCTGATTAAAGTTATTTGGTTATCATGTAGGCCAATTCGAATTAAAAGCCAAAGTCACTACATCTTCTAAAGTATCATGTCCCTTTATGGGCAACCCAAGGGTGGCTAAAAGAGGAAACTATTGTGAAGGCAGCCTAGAATATGTAGAATCAAACATGCAAAGGCCTCATAGCTGGCTTCCAATAGAAAGGCCACAAATACTGTACCTTCATTGCTGTTAAAGTAGCTACTTGCAATATAAAACAACTTATTAGTATAAACAAATCTCAAGGAGGAGGGGTGCATTCAAAAGCGAGTTTTAGTGGGATGCAGTGCTCTGGGTCCCTTTCAGGGAACAAGCTCTGATGAAGGAAAATTGCCCCAAGAAAACCAGACGGTGCTGGAAGGAGTGAGGGGAGTGGGGGAAATGTAACCTCTGTATGTACCTCATAGGAAGTGCACACCAAAAAAACAAATAAGGAAAAGATTGAGTTACTCAATTCAGAGAATAATGAATGTGATTATAGTTTGTACTTATATTTAACTTGCTTAGATTGAGGATAAAAAAGATAGTCAAAATGAAGACCACTAAATCAGGCAAATGTACTTCAGATATTTCAGATTTGTTCCTCCCTAAAAGTGATATACCCAAATGATTTAAAGCAGGTAAGTTTTCTAAAGAATAAAGATGGGAAGGAAGTTTCAAAGATTCTGTTATTCTCCCGTTAGGTTCAAATATCAATATGGAATACTGAGCAAGAAATAAAATATCAAGTAATTTGACTAATTCCAAAACAAGAAATAAAACAATTGCAAGTTAATCCATTTTTGAATGATCATGCTGGAATAAGTAGTAACCAAGTTTTTCCCCCCGAATAATGATATTCAGGGGGTTTCAAAAGAGGAATGTTGGGCTGAATAAATGGAATTTTAAAATATTAACTCTAGGACAAGTGATATCTATTAGGGTAAAATATCCCACCACAACCTGTTTTTTCTTCTGTTATATTCACGGTTTAGGTAATATGTTGTACTAGGAATGTATAAAGGAAATATTGTATCAGGATTACATCATTTGTTTCCAGAAGACAAGGTTATGGGGAGAAAAAAACAGTGTTTGATATGTACACAGAGAGCAAGAGGTACAAAGAAAGTTAACACCAAATGTGACAAGAATTAGACGTGCAAAATCAGTTTAGATACTAATTCTGCTTCCATTGATAGCTTGATAATGGTTAATGTATATGTAATATTGGCTGATAAATAATATAATATGAGGCAACAACATCTCTTCAGTGATAACTTGGGGATATAAATTAGTAAATTCCTTAATAGTTTGTCTGTGATAATGGATGATTTCAACTTACGTCTGAGCTCAAAACAGGAAGGCTCATGCCGGATTGACTTGTTAGTTTATAATATTCCAAAGGCTGTATCCCCAAAATCTGTTAGAATGAAGGAAGCTTTTGAAATGCAAAAATATTTAGCCAACTGGGGTTTGATTTTATGGTTGTTTTATTTCTGATAACCTGCGTCTCACACATTTATGCAAGGCAAACAAATGTTCCTGATCGATTACAGATTTATCAAAGGATGGTATTCTTGGTTGATTACTGATTTATAAGTGGTCCAGCTAGAAGACAGTGACCACTCTCTCATAAGACCTATCCCAAGTTTGTATGTTAATTAACAGGAAAAGGTGATACTGTAACATGTGGAATTTTCAAGGCACTTAACAAGTTGTATAGATGAACAGATTTTGGTGGTCCAGCAACCTAGCAACCTTATTCTTCGTGTTCTTGACAGTTCAGCACACCGCTTTTAGCATTTTCATACACAAAATACATATAATTCAGAATCTTCAACAAATATTTGGAATTCTTTTGTTCATATTCTTCTTTTGTTGGTTTCTTTAAAAACAGTAGCCAACAAGTTTCATCCTCATGGACTTCTTCAGGGCTACAAAATACATATAGATACAAAAACTATATTTAAAATATGTACAAATAAATCCAGTTACACTAATCTTGAGATATACAAGAAAACTATTGCCTGCATTAAACACACCCCACAAGCGACAAAATCCAAATCTATAACAATTCATTTATATGCATTGTTCACCTAAGACAGTTTCATTTGACAACTTTTATTGGTCCAAAGAAAACCTTATGCTGAACTACATTTTCAAAAGTTGGTTCTTCTTATTTGAAAAAGGAGGATCCTCTTTACTTTTTTTCACCATTATTTTAACATATCGAAATAAGGAAGTACCCACTTCATTGTTTTATCTTGTAACCAACTAGATTAACAGAGTCAGTTTTAATCCTTAATTTGGATTACCAAATATCTTAATACCTTATTCTTTATGGTATATTCATCACTACCTATGGGACGAAGCTTTTTGGTGACTACTACTTATTAATGTCTGCATACCTCGGTTTACAGTTCCTCTGAGCGTTAAATCTATGCTGAAATAGTTATAGTGAGTGTCATTTGTTATTTCCTGGAAAACTTGCACTTTGAATCCTAGAAAAATAATTAGAGGAGGCAAGGAAATTAAAAAAAATAATAGAGGATGGTTTGACTCTCAGTGACAAGGTTTATAAAGTAAGTTAAGAAGCCTAAAGCATAAAATGTGAGTAGTAACTAATTGTAATTTGAAATTGTATCTATTTAGCACTTGCTACCACTGATGAGTATTGAAGCATTATGTGGCGAGTAGCACGCTACTCCGGAACCCAAGCTTAGAGTCTAATAATTAGCCGATTAGTAATAATGTTTTTTCCCCTGGTGCACATGTGTTAGGTTTATGCTCTTTTTCATGTGTGTTTACTAGAGTTTAGAATAGGGATAGAATGATGATGACTGGATTTGAAAAGGGGAAGTAGTATGTTGGTTTTGTAAGTAGCATTTGTGAGTGCATGTTAGTTCACTGAGTTGGCTAAAAAAGCAGGTGGAATTTTGAGAAGGTTGTTTATGAGTTCATTTGTAGTTAGAAAGGTTTGGGATGAGTGAGAAAGAAGAGGGATTAGGCAATAGTTGAAGGGAATGCTTTATTTTTGTATAAAAAAACAAAATTAACGTATACATGCATATATATGTACACACATGACAATTGTTAAAGTTTTAAGGGTTGGAGTAAATCCCTCTATATAAATACCCATATGTACATAAAGGCAACAATATTTAAATTAACTATTGTGCACACGGATCCTTTGGTATAGTATGCCGTTTTATTTACAAATTACTGTGATAAACTTATACACACACACAAATATATATATATATATATATATATATATATATATATATATATATATATATATATATATATACACACATGATGCTTCTTATAGTTTTAGTAGCAGGCACGAACCACACTATATATGCACCTATATGTACATAGAGGCAGCAATACTATATTGGCATGGGGTGATGTGCACATGCATCTTGGGGTGTAATATACCCTTTTCCCTCATATAAATGTATCAACTGATAACGGGAAGCTAAGTTGAATGTGTAATGACACATGTATAGCTACAATCTCGTCTCCATACTGTGAGAAGCATAATTTGTCATGTCTGAGGAAACTGTTGTACACCGTTGTGTTGTGAGTATAGTTGTCATGTGGGGAAGAGCCAGCTCTTGACTAATGTAAGGAACACTTCTATAGCGCTTCTTTCACTCCAAGGAGTATCTTGGCGCTCAATCCAACCTAGATGAAGGGGTTGGAGGGAAAAGAAATGTCTTGCATACTGCACTACATATTACACCAACTCCCAACACGCCGCATCAGATAGAGAAAAGATCCAGGTTTTTAATGCTTTCCTAAAGTGTGTTTCTTTGGAGAATACTCGTAGATAGGGCGGGAGCTTATTCCAGGCCTTGGAACCCAGTACAAAAAGTGATTTACCACCCTTTGTTGCCAGCTTGAATCGGGGAATTGTAAGTAGATTCTGACTGGCAGACCTCAAACAGCGTGTCGGGTGATATCTTTTAAAGCCATTGCACAGGTATTTTGGACCCTGCTGATGGAATGCCCTGAAATTAATTATGAGAATCTTAAACAGAATTCTTTTGCCTATTGGTAGCCAATGAAGTATTTTGAGTGCTGCCGAGGCTGAAGACCTGCGAGGCCAACTTAATACAAGACAGGCGGCTTCCTGTTGGACCATTTGTAACCTATGGAGAACGATTTTGTTAGCTCCAGCATATAAACCGTTACAATAGTCCAACCTAGAGTTTATTAAGGCCACTGCAACTGTTTTCCTAGCCGACAGTGGGAGAAAATCAAAAAACTTTCTCAAAGCTTTTATAATCTGGAAACACGTTCCAGCTACTGCCACTGCTTGATGTTTAAAAGACAGTTGGTCGTCAAATTTGATGCCCAAATTACGAGCAGATGTAATTGTGTTGGGAGGTGCTTCTGCATCCACAGGCCAACACGCTTTTGGAGAAAACAGGTTGTGGCTCCCGAACGGCAGGATTTCTGTCTTACCAACATTACATTTTAAATGATTGTCAGTCATCCATTTAAATGTTGCTGCTAGACATTCCTTAAGATCTTCTTCGGCCCTAGGCCGTTCCCTGTCCAACACCAGGATGAGTTGGGTGTCGTCGGCATATGAAATGGAACTGATCTGAAATGATGCGATCAGTTCCACTAGGGTTGCCATGTACAGATTAAAAAGTACTGGACTTAAACTGGAGCCCTGAGGGACCCCTGAGCTGACGACCTTTGCTTCAGACTGGTGTTGACCCAACACTGTGACTTGGCGTCTATTGCTAAGAAAGTTCGTGAGCCAGGCCAAGACTTTCCCCCCTACACCTGCGGCAGCCAACCGGTCCATTAAGATGTTATGTGAGACCGTATTGAAGGCTGCCGACAGGTCAAGTAGGATTAGGACCGTCTTCTTTCCCTGGTCCATAGCCGCTCGCAGGGTCTCTGCTGTAAAAAGCAGGGCCGTCTCGGTAGAGTGTTTTGATCGGAACCCTGACTGGTTAGGATGGAGAATGTTATTCTTCTCCAAAAAATTCGTCAGTTGACTGTTGACGAACTTTTCCGCCAGTTTGAACAGCACAGGCAACAGGGAAATGGGACGCAGGTTGGAGAGAGTAGTAGGGTCGGCTAATGCCTTTTTTGGAGAGGCTTAACAGCTGCACGCTTCCACTCATTCGGGATGTCTGCCGTGGCTAAAGATGAATTTATAATCCCATTAATTATGGGATTTACCGTCTCTACTAGAGCTTGTAAAACTAGAGGGGGGCAGGGATCAAAAGGAGATCCAGATTTACTGGCTAGAATAGCCTTGAAGGTCTCCTCAAGAGAGACCGGGGCAAATTCTTCCAGACGGGCAGAAGTCCTCATCTCCTCTATCTGTTCAGAGGCCATCGACATAGTCGGTATTGAAGGGAAAGTCTTCACGATGGCAAGGATCTTATCTTCAAAATAATCAGATATCGCATTGCAGAGATCTTGAGACGGAGGAATCTCCTGCGATAGAGCTGATGGACTCATAAAGTCCTTTACAATCTTGAAGATCTCTTTTTGTTCCTGGCCTGCCATGGAGAGGGCCTGTAGGTAATGAGCTTTCTTAGCAGATTTTATTTCAGCGTGATACTTCCGTTTTGCTGACCTATAAGTATTACGGACGGTGGCATCATAGTTTCTACGCCACCTCCGTTCCAGAGCTCTTACCTCTCCCAGTTCTAATTTCAAGGCCAATGAGAACCAAGGGGCGCTCTTTTTGGTCTTAATAGTTCTTGAGTTATTATTGCTGGTTGATCTCAACAAGGCCCCCGCTCTGACAATCCAGTCGCAAAAGGTCTGATTATCTGTGGAGGTGTGACCGGATAGAGCCGGTATACTGGCTTTTAGTTGAACTACAACATCGGGTCTACTGGCTAATTCTTTCCAGTTAGGGGTGTGTCTGACTTCAGGGTTTTTGGTGCTTGTCATAGAGGTGGTAATAGGTATAGAATTCAAAACAATGTGAAAAGGGATGAAGAAATGATCAGTCCAGATCTGGGGGCTGGGAGATTTAACTCTCAACCTAGTGGAGTTAGAACAGATACAATCTAATAAATGTCCTGCCAGATGCGTGAGTTCCCGATTCAAAAGAGTAAGTCCTAGCACATCGATGATGTCCATGAAGCAACTCACTCCGGGTTCTTTAAGGGAGTCCAGATGCAAGTTTAGGTCACCCAGGACTGTGAACTGGGAAAATCTAAGTGTTAATTCACTCAGTACTTCGCCCACAGTTTCCAGGAACTTTGTCGGGGGTCCCGGAGGGCGATAAATAAGGGCGCCTGAAAAGGTAAAAGAATCATGGATGCCTAAAGAGAAGGCTAACGCCTCTGCCCCTTTAATATCCACCAATTCTTGAGTAGAACACTTAAGAGAATTATGGTAGATTATAGCGAGGCCCCCTCCTCGTATTTCAGGTCTATCCAAACGCTGTATGAGGAAGTTTTGCGGGAGGGCAATGGCTAAATCGGGATTGCACCAAGGTTTTAGCCACGTTTCTGTGACCAAAAGCAAATCAAGGTTACTCTCCACAATGAGATCATTAATGTTCTGTGCATTTTTGGAGAGAGATCGTGCATTAATTAAGCCCCCCCGTAGAACAGAAGAATGTGAGGATGTTTTCAGGGTAGGCTCGGGGTTCAACGTGAGCTGGCACCGACTGCAGCAAACAGGGCCAAACCAAGTATCAGGACGTAGCACATCATGACAAGGTACGTGGGCCCCTTTACAGGACAACAAGAATTCCCTAGACATACCTGGATGTAAACGGGACGATAGTGAATAACAGCACAGAGTCTTCCGCCTCCCCGCCTCCTTAGCGCTGACGGGCGCAGACGGGCAGGACTCTGGCTTGACTCCGGCGCGAGTCAGGCGCTCCCGCTGCGCGTCACCGCTGCGCGAGTAGTGGGAGGATTAAGTAGAGGCGCACCTGACCGTCCGTCTGAGCACTAGAGCGCTCAACCCGATGGCACCACGAGAGTTCCCCAGCTACCTCCAAAATGGCGGCAGAACGCCACGAGCAGTAAGCACAACTATAGTTTTATCCGCTAATCTCCTTAAGCTGAGATGGTTGTCAGTGAACCACATGTTTGTGGGAAGCAGATTTCTTAATTTGGCTGCATGAACAGAGAAACTTGGTCCACCCCCTTTTAGTGATGGAGCAGGTAACATATGAAATACTGGACCACAGGTTTCAGGAGGTCCAGGTGTTTGGGGATGCAGTGCTTTGGGAGGCCTCTGGGACTCCTTTAGGATGCCCTTCACAATAGGCATCCTTTCACCCTACTTGTATTGGTATTTTTGTAGCCTTGTCCTCCTGCACCAAAAAGCATATTAAATATTTTTATTGTGGACCCTCACACACCCTATTGGTGCCATACTTTGTCATCGGGTCCCACCCTGGCACCAAACAACCAGGGTGGGCTCAACCATCTTTCAGGGAGCACTTTGGATAATATTTTAATCCTGGCAGGGAATATAAATATTAGAAATACAGTGGTCACCCCAGTTTCCCTTTATTTTTAGTGCCACAGGTATGATTAAAATATGAATGACTAACTCAGATGATTTAAGGGGATGGTTACTACCCTGTTACCCTGTTACTACATCAACATGTTTCATCCCTCCTTCACGACACGTCCAGGGTCCCGGGCTTTCATCAGGAATGATTGTTCCTGTACACATCGACAACAACGCGCACAATAGCAAAAAGCTCTTCAACGTCGTGAGAGAACTCGCTGCCCCCAGCTGCAGCTCCAACGACATCCCACTGTCATAAGAACTCTGCGACTCCCTGGTCACCTTCTTCCACAGCAAGATCGCAGACATCCACAACAGCTTCAACACCGAGACGACGACGACAGACGCTGATACCCCCGGCTCAACACTCACAAAACACACCGACCCTCTGCTCTCCTGGAAAAATCTAAACGATGAAGACACCATCAAAATCATGAACACCATCCACTCCGGCTCACTGTCCGACCCCTGCCCCCACCACATCTTCAACAAAGCAAGCTCCATCGTCGCACTCCAACTCCGAAAGAACATCAACAGCTCCTTTGAGACCGCCACCTTCCCGGAGAGCTGGAAATGCGCCGAGATCAACGCCCCACTCAAGAAAGCCAAGGTGGACCCAAAGGACCTCAAGAACTTCCGACCCATCTCCCTGCTCCCGTTCCTGGTGAAAGTCATAGAGAAGACCGCCAACTGACCCACTTCCTGGAGGAGAGCAACGTCCTGGACTCCTCCCAATCCGGGTTCCGCAGCAATCACAGCATTTGGACCGCCCTCATTGCCGCCACCGGCGATATCAGGACCCTACTGGACAACGGCGGCACTGCAGCCCTCACCGTCGTGGGCCTCTCGGACGCCTTCGACACCGTCTGCCACCACACCCTGCGCACCTGCCTCCACGACGCTGGGATCCGAGGCAAAACCCTGGACTGGTTCACCTCCTTCCTCACAGGCAGAACCCAGTGAGTCCGCCTCCCCCTTTACGATCCGATGCCACCACGATAACCTGCGGCTTGCCCCAAGGATCATCCCTCAGCCCGACCCTCTTCAACATCTACATGGCACCGCTCGCCAACATCGTCCGTGCACACCATCTCAACATCATCTCTTACGCCGACGACACCCAGCTGATCCTCTCTCTCACCAAGGACCCTGCCACCGCCAAACCCAACCTACACGAGGGAATGAATACTGTTGCTGACTGGATGAAGACTAGCCGGCTGAAACTGAACTCGGACAAGACGGGGGTCCTCATCCTCGGCTCCACCCCCTCAGCATGGGACGACTTCTGGTGCCCGGCAACGATGGGAGCCGCCCCTACTCCCACCAACCACACAGGCAATCTGGGGTTCATTCTGGACTCAACGCTCTCTATTACCCAGCAAGCCAATGCTGTCTCCTCCTCCTGCTTCAACACCCTCCGCATGCTCCGTAAGATCTACAGATTGATCCCCTCCAAAACCAGAAGGACAGTCACCCAAGCACTTGTCAGCAGCAGGATGGACTACGGCAAAGCCCTCTACGCGGGAACCTCGTCCACACTCCAGAAAAGACCCCAATGCATACAAAATGCCTCTGCACGCCTCATCCTTGGACTCCCTCCCCACAGCCACATCACCCCCCACCTGAGAGACCTGCACAGGCTCCGGTCAATAAGAGGATCATCTTCAAGTTCCTCACCCATGCTCACAAAATGCTCCACAATGCCGGACCAGCATACCTCAACGAACGACTGTCCTTCTACACCCGAACTGACAGCTTTTCTCCGCTGACCTCGCCCTGGCCACCGTCCCACGCATCTGCCGAACGACCACTGGCGGCAGATCATTCTCCCACCTCGCCGCCAAGACATGGAACACCCTCCCAGTCCACCTGCACCAGACCCAGGACCTGCTGGCCTTCGGGAGACTCCTTAAGACCTGGCTGTTCGATCAGTAGCTGCTGCTCCCCCCTCCCCCTTAGCACCTTGAGACTCGTGATTAGCGTGCTTTAAAAATACTTGATTGATTGATCGATTGTTAAACCACATTTCCTTTTACATGCCAATGTTACTGTCTGTCTAGTCAAGGATGTTGGGCCTATCACTCATCAATTGTCACTAACACTGGACGTACGACAAACATCAACTGGTGAGGTTGGCCTACTTGTCTGTTTCCCAAATGGAGAGGCATATACTGGTGCCTGTTGTCATCAAAATCAGAACGGTGCAAGTGGAGAAAGTAACATAAAAAGAAGAAATAAAAGAGATAAAACAGAAAATCATTAACCTCATCTGTTTTGAATGACTGTTGGAAGATTGTATAAATTGAGCATAATCTCTTGATGTTGGCGATGACATGCGTATTCCGTGCATGCCCATGCACAGAACGTTTGCCCACATTCCCTAACGTTCAGTCTAAAACACCTTATACACACAGCATGCAATATCATGCTTTCTATATGCTTCTCAATGTAATAAACAAACATGAAAAAGCAGTTGCGGCTGGTGGATTTGAAAAGTGGTGGAGGGCGCGAATTTTAGGTCGGAGTTGTAATGCATGAGCTAGCATAGCTAAAACTGAAAGCGGGAGGAGGGGATTGGGCTAGAATTTCTAGAAAATATACAAGAAAGAAGCCAAAAGATATCCTACGGAAAATAGTCTGTTTCCAAACTGCCTCATAGCCTGAGCACATACTAAAACACAATTGGGGCCGTATTATTTATTGGCATTGTTTGCTCCCAGTGCACATATGAAAAGGTGCGCCAGGCGCAAACAATGCCAATGCGCCCCATTATGGTTAATGCGCTGCCCCCGGGGCTGCCGCGAACTCAGCTGCCCTGGAGGTAGCGCATTTTTAAAGGGGTTTAGATATCCCCTTCCAGGCCTGCAAGGGAATGTCTGGGGGGGTCCATGGGACCCCCATTACCCCCTGTTGAGGGCTGCTGTCAGGAGGCACACTGACAGTGCGCCACCTTTTAAATGGTGCATTGTCAGTGAGCCTCCTGAGAGCTTCTTTGACTCTGCACCCACGTCTGTAATATGGCGCGGGTGCAGAGTCAAAGGAATTTCCTCATTTGCACAGGGCACACCCCTATGCAAATGAGTGAACACCCTCTGTTGAGAGTGCTGGCGCTTTAAGTACGCCAGCGCTATCAGTATTATAGAAGGGGACGCACAAGCGTCTGCGTCCCCTTCTATGATACCAAAGTGCACTGGGGGTGTGCAAAGCGGGCGCAAACGCCTGTTGCGCACCCACGGCACTTATTGGAATACGGCCCTTGATTTGTTAAATGTACAGCATCGCTGACACTTTACCACATCATTCAATCAAGTACTAGCGAAGCTGGGTCAATGTACAAGCAACACTGATAGTTAAAGATAGATCATTTCATAACTCCCTTCTGTCATTTGTGAGGAACCTTGGAAGGATTGAATTCTGAGTCTGTTTTTCCCCAATTTGAACTTGTGATCTCCAGATCATTGCAAGTGTCAGAGCTATGCGTTAATTCTTGCTTATTTGGCTTATAATGACTCTGCACTTAAAATCCCATTCTGCTATTGTGCAGTTCCCAAAACATTTATTTTGCAGATGTGAACGTAGCTGAGTCAGAGGCACTTATCTTCACCATTGTGTCCCTGCTCTTTCAAGATGACTGCTTACTCCCCTTGATGCACCATTCATAGGCAATTTTATATGTACAAGTGACCTCACACTTGACTTTCTTCCAGGCTGCTTCAGCCTTGATTTCCTGATGTCATGGATATTTTATTATCGGGGTTGGTTACCCAATTAGTCGGAAATGGCCGGTTTCCAAGGCAGGCTCCTTCATACCCTGACAGGTGAGAACAAGCACCGGTCCCTTCCCTAAAGATGGATGAACACCTAATTTTGTTGCTACTTAAGGCAAGTGCTACTTTAGTTCTCATGAAGTCCTTGTTATTGCTGACTAGCATTTCACGCCACAAAATATCTTGTTTTCTTTGGTATTGGAACGTGAAGTTCAGGGAACATGCTGTGCCACAATTGGGACAGCCTTTTCTGCAAACCTTTTACGTTAGTTTGTCCTCGTATTTTGTTTCTCTTATCCACACCATTTTCATCCTCCTCATCATCATATATTACATGTTCTCATCAATTGTCAGACTGTCTTATCTCTCCTTGTCTTTTTTGATCTATCTCATTTTTACGTTTTTCCTCAGCTGCTCTCCCAAACATCATGTTTCCCTTTCCTTTTCTGTTAACTTTCTCCTCTTTTGCACCCCCACATGGTCTACCTTTCCACTTGTTGCCCATCCCCCTCTGCACCACTCTCTTCAGACAACTCATTGGGCATTGTCCTTCCCCCTCAGACTTGCCCTAGTCAGCACCTGTATTCGCTGCGCTCTTCATATTCACATGACATAACTACATAACAGAGAGAAAATGTAAGAAACAGGAAAGAAAGGGAAAAGTAATATGAGACTGTAGAGGAGGCTGGTGTCCATGCAATATTTCTTAGTAAATATCACTAACAACTTTAACGGATTAATAAGCCCTTCTGGGAATGTGAACCTGTGAGCTGTGGGCAGATGCATGACTATGTGCTCAATTTGGGCTCACGAAAGCCAGAGCCTAATTTGAGCCAGTGGTTTCCGGTGCTCGGGACCAGCCCTTAATTTTCAACACTGGTGCTTATGCTGCAAGACGGGTATGTCTGGCTAATTTAGAGATGACCACAACAACAGTTAATTATTAATTCAATATACATTAAAACACGTTTGTCTGCTATACAAGCCATTCTTATAGTTTTGGGGTCTGAAATAGTCTGACTGTCACACTTGTAGGAGTGCAATGGTTAGTAGTTGCATTTTTACTATCATTGGCAGCATGGCTGGGGCCATGTGTGGTGCAAGCTGCAGTGCCCTCCTGACGTGAGCCCTGGCACTTATATGTTTTACAAATTAAGCACTGCTAAAATCACATCCTACTGTGCACCACGATTACCCTTACAATGTCTACCTCCAAACCCCTTGTGACATATCACTCTTCTAGGAGTATTTCCTTTGAGTGCCACATTATTATTGTAAAGTATGTCAAGCCTCTTCTTAAATCTCTCCTTTGGGCCACAACTGTGCCTGTTTTCATGGCATTTAGAATAAAACTCTGCATGAAGTAATACATTAAAACAACTGTTATGCAACCCACCCTGTTCCTCTGACTATTGTGCAGATATTATGAATTGCACAGAGTTGACCTCACTGTTACCCCCACACAGGGGCGGCTCTTCCACATGGTTGTTGGAGCGTCGCCCTACTGCTTTCTCGCAGTGCAAAAAGCAGAAATTTAAAATGGTATAAATATCATTTTACGTTTCTGCTTCTCGCACTGCGAGAAAGCAGACGAAGGGTATGCCTGGTTGGGGGCAGGCGGTGGGCGGGTCAGGGAGGAGTGGCTAGCCCAATGTTATGGGCGCAGACTGTTTGGTCAGCCCTTAAACCAGTCATAGCACTCTCCGTTTTCTTCATGTAGGCTGCTAAGCAGCCTACATGAAGAAAACGGCCTTCCTAATGCGCCTGTAAGGACGGAGTCCTAGCCAATCACGTTGTGAAGAGAGGGAGGCTGCCTGCTTCTGCTTCCTGTATGCAGAAAGCAGGAGGCGCGATGCGGGAGTCCGGTACCGGAGACAAAGGTACGTTTTTTAAAAACGTTAAAAAAATGTAATTAACCGCCTCCCCGCGTGAACCCCTGCCCCCCCACCCGTGATTCATGCCGGCCGCTACTGCCCACAGAATGTTTGCGTGGGCCCCAAAAATGACATGGGCAATGAAAGCAAAAACATTATATTATGGCTTATTAAGTACATTTGGAAACCTTAAAAGGTTTAGACGGGTGACACACTTAAAATTAAAGTGATATGGTTCTAGGGGCGGAGATTCCAGTTTCTATAGACTCACATATCTCCTTTTCAATTAACTGTAGTTGTATTTATATAGCGCTTACTATCCCTGATGAGCTCCCCAATAGCACCAATTAATTGCCCAGTGCCTTGGTGCATTGCACTGATTTTAGAAGCTTGAAGGATTCTAGCACTTCCATGGTTTAATATAATCCCACAAATTGTTCCTGTGTGTTTTAAATGTGTTGTTGATCGCATTTTAATGTGAATATGTGCACTATGTGAAAAGCACAGTGCTGCCAGGAAACTATACAAAGGGACAACAAAAAAGCTTTAAAGGCTGAGAAATAAGAATGAGAGTGCAGAAAACAGATGCAATCCTTTTTAATATCAAAATAAATATGATATTATTATTACACCTACAACTACCGCTACTGTGTCCAGGGCCTTGCAGATGTTGCAGTACTTCATAGATGTTATTTATTTATTTTTATTTATTTAATGCGATTTTATATAGCGCGAACATAACCCAAATGTGTCTGAGCGCTTTACAAAAGAACCAGTTGCGTTACATAAGGAATTTGGATTACATGAGTTACATAAGAGATACAAACAGAAAAAATTGCAAATGTACAAGTTGTAAAGTCACGCAAGGAAGAGATACAAACGGATAAACTCTAAAATCACATAGGAATGGTAGTAAGTACAAAGGTCTACTACATATACTAGTGGTTGGAGTTATATATATACAAATTGCAAATTCACTCATGATTACATTTTAGCAGAGATTAGGCTTGGACAATTTTATATTACATATTTACAGCGCAGGAAATTCTTGCCATCGTTCTGCCAGGTGTTCTGGTGGTGTTGCATACAAGGGTGGCGGTCTTGGGTCTGGAGGGATCCCCTTGTTGGAGATGTCCATAGGGGTAGAAGGCCGGATGGTGGTGGGGAAGCAGCATGCTGGATCCCCGGGCTGATCTTGAGGTCATGCTGGGCTCTATCTTGTGGATAGAGGAGGGCGCTCAAGGGCAGGCGGAACTGTGCCATGAAGTCAGGTCTCCTGCCTGGCTCAAGCAACCGCAGTGAGGCCCTGGAAGGCCAAGCGCCCCAAAACTGCGTATAGGCATTGTAAGCCATGGGCGCCATGTTTTAGCCAGGCAGATCGTGTTTGGGCGCCCCCGCTGCACTTTTCAGCCCATTATAAAATGCAAACATCGTTTTTCAAGTCACCACAGGTGAGTATTTAATTTGCATTTCAAAGGCAGGAGCGGCCCGCGCAGGTAAGAGCGTCTGGGTGGGGGGACTTGACAGACAACGACGAGGGAAAATTAAATGAATAATTAATTTTCCCTCGTAGTTTTCTTTCGAGTCCCCCCCACCCCTCTTACCTGCTCTGGTCGCTCCTGTTCAAAGGGGTCATAGGTGAGCCTTAATAATTCACAATATGAATGTGGCTTAACACAAACAGTGGTTTACCACATATCCAAAGTGCAATTTAACCCATTTGCTGTTACTCAAAAAGATGTTGATATTAACGATGGCTTTTAAATAGCATTCGTCACCCAGACTTGCAGCAATAAGCGGGGTTCAATTACCTATGTCAATAGTTCTTATTTTCCCTAGCATGGTAAATTATTTGCAGTGCACATCTGGAGATGCACAACACGGCGGTGAGGCATGTGCCGGCCCCTGCTTGGTTCGTGGGTACCTTTAAGCATGTCTGGCCTTCACCCTCCATACAGGCCATCAACTTCCGTTTTGAGTGCCTGCGCCGACCAAGGTCCCCCATGCCACCTGCAAGGAGTGAAACGGGATGAGGCCACTTCCAAATGGCCATTAAATGCTGTTATCAAACTTAGAAAGAATTGTCGACCTGCAGGTGCAATAAAATGCAAGAGCAATATGCACACTCACTCACACGTTTAGTACACAAGAAGACAATGCTCACAACGTTTGTTCACAGAAAAACAATGTGGTTAGCTTTTGATTAAATTCAAATATATAACGATATTATACACAGAATTGTGGGTTTCTCATGTAAATATGTTTTAAACATTACACTTATGACTTATAATCGGAAACACGAAAATGCAATGCGTGTGTTCTTTGTCTCACGTCATTTCATGGCTGCAACCCCAAATTAAACAATTGTTAGAGTACCTTCACTGCTCACTGCCACAGCTTTCGAAGCCCTGGGCCATTATTAGCATAGTAAATCGAATTGTAAAATCCCACATATATGCTGCCATGGTTGTATTTGGCAACCTCCGTAAGCACCCCGTAGACTAGGCATTTGCTTCCATAGGTCTCCTACGAGATGCTAGGAGCAGGCCTCCGAGGCGAATTCACCTGAAGCAGCCCGAGTTTAGAAACACTCCCCTATTGCAAATATCCTCTTCTTGTTGGTAATTGTCACCCGCATTTTCTCTTGTGATGGTAATCTGAGAACACTGCGCCACGTAACAGTTGTTCAGGCTCTCTCTCCCTCAGCTTTCACCAGGTCTCGCCCTGCCCCCCCCCCCCACCCCTCCTCCCCACACTCTCAATCACAATCAGAGTCATTCACGCACACAGACAAAAGCTCACAATACAAAATTACCTTGGGACGCCACATTTGACCTCTCTGTGATTCTTGCTCCCTCAAATTGCGCGCCAGTATAAATAAGCGGAAGCACCTCATGAATCACAGCTTTTGTTTGTCCTGGCCAGGAACACGAGCTACTGCCCCATCAGATGGCAGGATAGGGCTGGAGGCTATTCTCTATTTATTTATTTAACGCAATTTTGTATAGCGCAAACTTTACCCAAAGGTGTCAGAGCTTTACAATAGAACTAGATAAATTGCATAAGGTACTCGTGAAGACATTTACACATATACAATCATGATAGAAAAAAATGAAAGGTTGCAAAATTAAGGTAATAAAGGTACAGAATAGATATTTACAAAGTTAAGCTCACATGAGCACCAAGCGGCCATGAGGTTCATAAACTGGGTTGGATTATTCGCAGAAGTGTATTTGGAACAGAAGAGTTTTAGGATCTGTTTTAAAAGTCTGGAAAGAAGCGTGGTTAGTAGGGTGGAGGTAGCATTTTCCAAATTCTAGCTGCATTACCTGAGAATGATTGAGACATAAATCTTCCTTTTTTGAAAGTAGGAGATTCAAGTCGTACGTTTTCAGAATTGCATGAAGGTCTGGACTCACCTGATATTTTGAGCTTATGTGCCAGATAGCGAGGGGTGGAACTATGCAAGGCATTGTGGGTAATACAGGCAGTCTTGTAAATTGACCTAGATTCGATGGGAAGCCAGCAAAGAAAAAAAGTATGGGTGTGATGAGATCATTTCTTTTGGCCCCAAATGCGAATGTGCCGCTGAGTGGAGGATGGATTTCAGAGAGGAATTGTGGGTTTTAGAAAGCCCAGCAAGTAGAGAGCTACAGTAGTCCAATCTGGATAGAACCAGAAATTGGACCAAAGTTTATAGGTCTTGCTCAGGAAAGAAATTCTGAACCCCCCCAGAGAAGGTGTAATTGTTAACATGCGTTCCTGGGGATGGTATTGATATGGGAATGTAGGTTGAGTCTTTTGTGTAGAATAACACAACAAATATTTTTCCCTCTTAGACCGTACTTATTCACTCATGATATAATTCATTTTCCTTATTTTTGCATTTTGTCTCAAAAGTACATTAGTGACAATCACAAAAAGTTCATTTCATTATTTATTCTTTGCACAAGTTCTATTTTCCTTTTTCTTTTTTCAAACCATTTCATATATATCTCATTCTTTTTCTTTTTTTAGAACAGTAAATTACATCTCATGTTTTGTAACACCCAAAAATCAAAAATATTTTAAATTATATAGACACATTGTTAAGTGATTTATATAAATAGAAAACATCTGCATTAAATATATATAATAAAAGAGAAAAAAAACAATTATCAAAAACCAGACAATTCATCAAAAATAAATTCACAATTTATCACAAGTATATATACACAGTCCCTGGAATCATACCACTCTCACACCAATCATACTCACACATTTCAATACTTAAACATAATCTGAACAAGGATGGGATCTAATTGACAAAGACAATTCTTTATCAATAAGTGAATCTCAGAGCCTTAAATGAGATTCCGCACTAGAATGGTCGACGCGCGTTTCGGTGGAGCAAGCCACCTTCCTCAGGACCTCTCCAGATGCAGACATACAATTCCCAGTGGACATAAAAAATGGAATCCTATCTCCAACATCAGGTTCAAGAAAAGATTGTAGAATCTAAATATAGGGTAGCACCTGCTAGCCCGGTCAACATTAAATGAGCTACCAAATATAATAACACGAGCGCTTTCAATTTCTCCTAAGAGATAGTGTTCATAAAAACGACAACAAACTGGAAAATGAATCCCATAAACTTATACCATAATGGTCAAATATTCTAAATCTTCTTCAAATAATCAGTGCGGAGTATGATACTCCTTTTCAGGTCAAAGGTGCTCTTCTAACCACACGGGTGAATAGAGTTCAGCTCATAGAAACATGATTTAGATTAATCATGTCAGTCGTCCTCTCAGGTACGTCTCGTGTCAGAAGTCAAAGATAGTGTAGAATAATGCCTAGGGATTTGGCGCTATCAACGATGATAGGTCTGTTGTTAAGTATGTTCAGATTGTCCATCAATGATTGAACTGGAGGAGGAGAGAGTGAGGTAGAGAGAAGAAGGAATTCCATTTTGAAGGAATTCAGAAGTAGGTGATGAGTTGACATCCAATCTTGGATGGAGTTGAGGAATGAAATGTGGTGTGCAGAGGACACTTTAAGGTAGATTTGGGAATCACCAGCATAGAGGTGATAATGGATTCCAATATTTTTAGGTGATTTCTCAACAGTTCAATGTAAAGATTGAATAGGGTGGGCGCGATCATCGAGCCCTGAGGGACGCCTTGTCGTACAGCCATTGAATCCTGCCTTCTGATAGGATAAAGGGATGAAGAGTGACTAGCCCAACTGAAGCCTCATTAGCAGACATGCTGCACTGCCCGAGAAAAGGGCTTCATGTCTGCTATGTACTGTGAATGTGTGAGGTGGGCTGAAGAAGCCTCCTTCTGACTCAAGTGCAGTTTGAAAGGGACAGTGGAGTCCCCTTTGTTGCTTGCATGATGTTGCACTTTAATTTGAAAACAATTGTTTTCCTGAAAAGTGTAACATCATGTCAGCAGGAAATTGGAGATTAGAGAGGCTTTAATTTCTGCAATCTGTTATAAAGGCGCTGGCGATTACTCACTGAGGAATGTTTAAACACCTTATCACCGCTGGTCAACGTCTCGGCAACCTCATATACTCACCGCCTCAGTTCACGCTTATGGGTGAGTGCAGTCACTTGGACTCTTTCACCTTATGTCGCATGGATGTTTTCCTCTTGTCGCTATTGTGGGAACCAGCAAAAAGTGAAATGTAGACAGTACAGCAAATTCACAGGTTTATTCAGTACACGATATCTTGTGCTCCTCCCTTCAGTTCTATCTCCAACTGCCTTGTGTACATTCCATTTCTCCTCCACTTTCCACCCCTCCATGATATCACAGTATACATTACATCATTACACAGACCTGGACATTTTTTAGTGAGTCAATACCCCTGCGCCTCTTATGGGCAAACCGTGATTGTGAAAAAGGTGAGCACGATGGGGTATATCCTGGGGATTGCTAATTGCGTGATGTGCGTAGCTTTTTGCAAGGTCACAGTGAATCATAATTCATGTACTCTTACTCTCCTAGGTGTATACTAATACCATGTGTGGGCTGGTGGGACACATCCCTGTAGTCACACTCTGGTGGTATTTAGATAAAAGCCATTAGTGCCCCCATAACTCACCTACTGTCCAACAATAAAAGGTGGTTTCGAAAATGCCCATCTTACCACTACAAGAGTTGCATGTCGCGGGTACCCTACGGTGCCATCAAGCACCTGAGCCAATGTTTCCTCATCACTTTCCTGACATATTTATTGTGTGTTTCTCCATCCCATGGGTTGTTGCATTGGGCTATAAAGCCTCGATACTTCAAAGATGTAAATCACGGTATGATGCCATCCGCGGTGCTGTCTGGGAGTTGTGGTCATTCTGCAATGATAAAAAACACTCACTCTTTGCTGACAGTAATGGTCAATCACTCTGTGTTGGCGGAGCCACGTCGCATGCAGATGCCTCAAACCATCTGTGCATGTATTTTCGTCATAAAGGTGATGACTGGAAGTTATAGTCATATTCCTCATTGCCTGTTTATTGTATAAATCTACATGATCACTTGTCTATGTGAACTTAGATGTATAGAAATGACCACCAGAAATGTTCGCCTGAGAATTACAGAATATCGTAGCACGATTCGATGGTACAGAAACCAAAATGACTATCCATTTTAAATCCAAAGTACCCAGCGAAGAAGATATAAAATGGAAAGCATTGGAAAAAGTGAGAAAGACGCAGACTACCACTTGTATCCTAACAACACAGTAGCAAAGATGGGTGTACAGACTCAATACACATAAACAGGGCCTCAATGAATGCACAGTACATGGGGCTCACAACTGGATATATGATTGGTTCATGGCTGATCTTACCAAAGATATAAATCAGCCATATCATTTTTATCACAAATTTCTATTATTGTGCAGGCAGCATTTTGCTGACTTAAGGCAAACAGTGTTACATATAATTAAATATTAAGTTATATTGTTATTAACAAACTTTTACCACTTTATTTCAGTGGTAATAGGTTACTGTTAGACCTGGCATATTTTGGCATGGTTTCCCCTTTCTTTTTGCTTCTGGCCTCCTGTTTTTGATTGTGTGCTGGAATTGGTTTTTGCTGGTGTTTGGACTCTGGGCACTTTACCAGTGCTGACCAGTGCTAAGGTGCATGCACTCTGTATCTAAAATGTAATGGCATTTGGTTTCTCCATGATTGGCATATTTGATTTACTAGTAAGTCCCTAGTACAGTCCACTACATGTGCTCAAGGCCTGTAAAACAAATGCTGTTATTGGGCCTATAGCACTGATTGTGCCCCACATATGAGTAACCCTCTAAACATGTCTCAGGCCTGCCACTGCAGAGCCTGTATGTGCAGTTTTTGTGGCCCAAATCTTCCCTTTCAATACATGTAAGGCACCTCTAAGGCAGTCCGTAGGTAGCTGCAGTGGCCAGGTGCTGTGTATTTAAAAGGTGGGGCATGTGCATTTAAGTTTTACATGTTCTGGTAGTGAAAAGCCATTAAATTCGCTTTTCACTACACCAAGGCTTATCTTTTCCATAGGTTAGCATTGGAGCTGCCCTGTAGCATTTTACACAGCTAACTTCCAATTGGGAGCTGATATAAAATTGTACTTTGGTGTCTCTGCACTCACGATTTAAAAACACTTCTTTTAGTGAAGTTGGCTTTTAAATTGCTGGTCTGAAAATGCCTTTTTTAGAAAGTTAAAACATATGCAAACATAAACAGCAGTGGTGCACTCTGTAAAAACACTTATCCAATTAAACAAAAGACTCTAGTAATCACTATTGGTGTGCTCACTCTGAGGTGGTTCCACCCTCCCACCAATTCAGGAAGAAAAATTGACTAGAGCCCAACAGTCCTAGACAGAATGTGCACTACCTGTGACACTCATGAATGAGTGTGTCTATTTATCAACCTTGATATAGTTTTGTAATTGTTTTATAGTACTCAATCTAAACAAGGAAATATGTTCTCAATGCTTCTAGAGTTAAACTTAAAACAACAACTCTATCCGTCTTTTCTTCGCCACGCTTCCTTTTATTCTGAAGCGAAATTCGTGAATCGTGTACAGCTTCAATCTGTAAAATGCGTCTTCTTTACAGTCATGAAGATAATCAGTCCCAATGCATTTCAGGTGTGTTTAACACCCTTCGTCAGGGGATATCTACAATAAAATGTGCGAACTGTAATTGTATATACCATCATGTTTAACTAATTAATCAATGATTCACTTTATCCGGGAAGGAAGAGCATAAAGATTTGATAATCAGAGCAGTGGTTGTGTGAGTCTTTCTTGAGGTGCCATAAGAAGGAAAGTAGCCAACTACAGAAAGAAAAGAAAAAGGGTGGTAGCCACGCCACCAATCATGTGAGCTACATTGTTGATAGTGGTAGTCAAACCATTTCCCCATGTCATACTGATGTTATTGATGATTAGATTTGTGTGAGGGCTGTACCTGTCATCACACAAAGATGTCTCACCCACTGCAGTGTGTCTGGAACCTGGTCAGGAAAAGGCAGGGTCTTTAGCACTACAAAGACTTTCATTTGAAGTGTGCCTACTTCAAAGGCAGAAAGGGGTATAAGTATTGGACCTCTGACACCCCAACATCAGAACACTTCTGGGCGAAAGTACAATCTGCCAGGAAGAAAAGCTGGATGCTGTAGGGGGGACTGCCACTCTGCCTGTTGCTTTGTTGTGCTGGCCTTCTGCTTGCTGCCCTGGCCTGGGAGTGAAAAGACTGGACTTTTCTTTCTGTATACTGCTTCCAAGGTTCTCAAACGGCTTGTGCATATTTGCCTCCTGTTAAGAAGTCCCAGGGGCATCGAGACTTGCACCCAACAGTGCATGGGCTCTTCTGCTTAGAGCCCAGACTTGCCAAGTGGTGCTAAATCCAGTTATTTATTTATTTTTTTTTTTTATTTTATTTGAAAAGTTTTATGAAGCCCAAACATGACCCGGCAGGGTATTAGAGCGTTGTCCAGTGCCACCTGCTGGTTAAGCTTGAGCAGGAAAACATAATGGATACCTTTGTATAAACAGTAGAAGCATATTAAAGACTAAAGAAAATAGACATCAACACCTTGAGAAATAGGTAGATTGCATCGTAGGTCGGGTGGGTCAAAGTTGTGAGGTCATTTCAAATAGAAAGTGAGGCTACAGCATTATTGTCTCAAGTGTCTATTCATGATCAGGCCTTTGGCTTCTGACCAGGCAGGGTAACAGAACACTGTACCACTTCGCCTGCTGGTTAATCTTGAGCAGGAAAACACAAACAAAAACTATGCATAAACAGTGGAAGCATAATAAAGACAAAAGAAAATGGACATCAACACCTTGAACAATAGGCAGATTGCATCATAGGTA
Organism: Lissotriton helveticus; assembly: GCF_964261635.1. Classification (NCBI taxonomy): domain Eukaryota; kingdom Metazoa; phylum Chordata; class Amphibia; order Caudata; family Salamandridae; genus Lissotriton; species Lissotriton helveticus. Next base: position 518,679,264 of record NC_136067.1, on the reverse strand, counting down.
GGGGAGGTCAAAGTTGTAGGGTCATTCCAAATAGTTTATGAGGTTACAGTACTATTGACTCCAGTAGCTATTCATGAGAAGGACTTTGACTTATTTTTTAAAAATAAGAGGATGGAGGGAATGTTCTGATTTCTGGCGGGAGAGTATTCAATATTCTCGGAGCAAGACCGGAGTAGGGGCGGTTGTAAGTTCTCCTCTTTTTAAACCTTGGGGGCTTCAGCAGTAGAGTTTTTGAACTTCTTAGTGCCCGATTCCCACCGATTGTTCAAGTTTACTTGCCAGGTACGTGGGCGTGTTATGATGCAGTGCTTTGTGAGACAAGCAAGCTATCTTATCCTTGCATCAATGGAAAGCCAGTTAAGTTGGATTAGATCAGGTGTTATGTGGTCACCCTTTCTTGAGCCGGTGATGAGTCTGGCAACAGAGTTCAGAGTGGCTCTCAAAGGGGCCAGGTTCATTTTGGGCAGTCCAGCCATGGTCGCAATTCCGTAGTCTAAATGGGAGAACACAAGGAATTTGATAGCTTGTTGCAGGTCAGAGGGCTGCAGGAACTTTTCGATTTTCCTTAATGTGCAGAGTTAGTAATTGGCTTCTGTAGTTGTAGCACTGATGTGGTCCTGCATATTTGACATTTGTCCAGGATTAGGCATAGTGATCTAGTAGAGCTAACAACATGTGGGGTCCAATTGAGCGCTGTTAGCTGTTTGAGCCAGTACTGAGGGGTGCAGTATAATTATGGAGGTGAGCAAGAGGAATTCAGTTTTGAGTGAATGAAGCAAAAGGTGGTTGTGAGATAACTATTGTTGGGTTTTTAAAAGTACAAGGTTGAGAGTAGTAATGTCGTCCGGTGAAGAGATTTTCATATACAGTTGGGTATCATTAGCGTACATATGATATTGATGTTCGACCATTTCAGAATTTCGGTGAGAGGCTCCAGATCAGACTGAAAAGAGTTGGTGATAATGTGGATCCTTGTGGGACTCCAATTGAAACCGGATTACTGTTGGAAAGGTCACTGTTGACTTTAAATCTTTGAGTTCTACCTTGAAGAACCAGATAAACCACTGTACCTGATAACCCCATCCTTGTTTCAATTAGGTCAATTAATTTGTCGTGTTTGACCGTATCAAATGCTGAGGAGAGATCCAACAGTATAAGTACGCAAGGATCATTCTAGTCTAGTAGTCTTAGGGCATTGTTCACAATTGAATGTTAAAGTGGATTCTGTGCCCCAAAGCCAGACTGGTATTGGTCAATGAGTTCAAAATAATAAATGTGATTACAGAGTTGAGAATATACGTATTTTTCAAGTAGTTTGAATGGAGCCATGATATTGGAAATAGGTCTGTAGTTGTTAGAATCAGATAAATCTGTTTTAGGTTTCTTTGGTATGTGGATGACTTGTCCAATCTTGAGGCACATCTGGAATAAGGCCTTGCATGAGGAATTCATGTACAATCTTCAACCAAAGCGGGAAAAAAGGCAGTTCCTGGGCCATTGGAAGTATAATCCGGTGATCTGAAAAAAAAATCCACATATCGACCCTCAGCGCCTGTTTTATCAATGCAGTACAGCTATGAGGCTAAAGAATCACTGCATTGCCAGCTTTGTGGCTGAAAAATCACCACAGCCTGAATCCCAAGCACTGTGTCACCCCCTCCAATGCCGATGCAGCCCCTGCTTCATGGCTGTGAAATCAATGCAGTGCCTACTTCGCTTCCACCGCATGGACACAGTGTCTGGATTTTCACTGCATCATCCCTCGATTTCGTCTCTTCATCGACGTTGCCCAGCAGTAAAGAATCAAGGACACGTGTCTGAAGATTGATGCAATGGGGACATCTTCCTGCACATAAACAATCATTCACCACAATGTAGGCACCCTTGCTCTATTGTGGAAGGTTGCCTGCGTTGATGCTAGGCAGCTCAAATTAGTGCCAGCACAGGAGGAAATGCAGGGCTTCACGTATTGTTGTAAATTCTGTGCTGCCCTGCGTTTCAGAAGTGGAGGAGCCTGGTGTTAAGCCAAGAAGGCTAACACCCCACTCCGTCACTTCTTTTTTAACTATGCCCCTGATGGGGCACAGTAAGGAACCAACACATCACCTTCCCTGACAGTTAGGAGCCGATGCGTCATCTCCGCCACGTAGCAGTAAGGCACCGATGCCTCACCTCCCCTGGCAGTAAGGAATTGATGCATCACCTCCCAGGGAAGTAAGGAAGCGACGCATCGCTTTGCTTTTCCAGCACTTCACCTTCCCTGTGCCTGTTTCCTCTTTGAATTGTGATGCATCCAAGGTACTTCGCGCCAAAAGAAACACATCCATAGATTTCTATGGACTGAACGTATTTAACTTTGAAAAGTTATATCTTTACTTGTGTATATTCGATTTTTGTCATTTTGGTCTTGATTTATTCCGATAAATATTGGCTATCTATTTTTCTAAACTGATGTAGACTAATTTTGTAGTGTTTTCACTTTGTGACTGTGTATGTTTATATACAAATGCTTTATACATTGCCTCTGAGATACGTCTGACTGCTCATGCCAAGCTATCAAGGGGGTGAGTAGGGGTTATCTTAGCTGTGTGACTTCCTTACCCTGACTAGAGTGAGGGTCCCTACTTGGACAGGATGCAAGCCACTGCCAAGTAGAAACCCCATTTCTAACATTGGTGGTCAGCGGTGAGAATAGAACTTGTGTTTGTACTTTGCATACAGTGATTGGAGTACACTGCTCTACATCACATACCATTTGGCAACCACATACTGTTTTTGATTTTTCTCTTCTATGCAACTCTTGAGTTTAATCCACAATCATGTTCCAGGCTGGTGAGCCAGCAGTTGGAGCTGCAGATTTGGTGTTTGAGCTAGAGAGCTTGGAGACCTCTACCGTTCCTCAGCTCAAAAAGTTCTGCAAGAAGCTCAAATATCCACCCAGAGGATAGGGATAATAATGTGGAGATGGAGGAGTTGATCCTACATGAGGATTTTGTGAATCGGGATCCATCTGGGAGGAAAGCATCTTCCAGGACAAGCAGCAGTGTTTCTTCCAGAGGTCTATCACCAGAGGTGCTGGAGGAACGGCAGGAGACTAGCTCAAGAGCTGAGCTTAAAGGAGTTGGGCTTGAAGGCCAAGACCAGCACAGATGGCAGCAGCATTGCATCAGTGCATTCTGAGAAAACAGTGCACAATCCTAAAAATACAGGGAAAGAGTATACCAAGGGGGTGATATCCAGAGGTGGTTTGAGGGCTATGAGTCAGCTCTTCACCCTAATGGGGTCCCTGGGAAAAATTGGGGGGGGGGGGGCTGGATTGTGGCATCACTTCACAGTGGAGGGGAGGACACATTGCTGGTCTTAGTGAAAGCACATGAACTCACCTACACTTACATGAAGGACTATTTTCTCAACCGGTATGTTCTTACCCGAGATAAGAATAGGGATCCGTTTTGACAGAGCAAGAAACTGGATTCCCAAACATGGCTTGAATTGGTAGATTCGTATTGCAGAGCACTGGGTGGTTGGGTGAAAGGCAGCGAGGTAACAGATTACAAGGGGCTGTACAATTTGATTTTGTGGGAGCACTTGTCTAGCTTGTGTTTACAGAGCTGCGCCAGCACTTGATGGACAGCAGGCTTACTGAACCCAGGAAGATGGCTCGGGAGGCAGACCGCTGGGTGTGTACCAGGGTCCACAAGAGGTAGTATAGGGAAACTTGCCAAAGGTGGGCAGGTTCCCAAGCAGCAGCTGGGGTGACAAGAGTAAAAATGGTGAGTACTCTAAAGGGTCCCAAAATCATTTCTATGGTAAGGATTCCCATCCCCCCATTGAGAAGAAGACTTTTCTCCCACCAGGAAAGCCTGGGGGGAAGGGGGGGTTTCAGGTCCTTTAAGGGTAGCTGTGAGCCCATCCATGTCGGTGGATTGTCTGCTGGGAAATGACCTGGAATACACCACCTGGAGGGAGGTGGAATACAGGTCACACTCATAGATGTTGGGTTTGCGTGAGTGAGTGTGCATGAACACACTGTCCATGGCAGCTTAGGGTGGTCATAAGGACCTGGAGCCTGAAAGAGTGACCCAGGTGTCTGCCAAGATGAGGACCGGCAAGGGAAACCCGCTCCAGAAATTCCCACGATCTGGGAGGAGGCTGAAATTGAAAGGGATGCCCGAGAACCTACAGGTGAAGAAGCAGCAAACTGGGGAACCTGCCTTGGCTGACTCATTGGCAGCAGGAAGGGGGCCCCACCAGGGAAGAATTCTGTGCAGCGCAGAAAGAGTGCCCTACTCTTGTGGGTCTTTGGCAGTAAGTCGAGGACCAGGCAGCTGCAAAGAGTCTAGACCTCACCTAATCTATTGGGAGAATGATCTCCTCTATAGTGAGCCTAAGGTTGCTCAGCCTGGGCCAGCCAGTGTGCTAGTGGCACCCCAGTGCTTCAGAACCTTCATATGGGTTTAGGCTCGTGATGTGCCTCTGGCAGGACATTTGGGGCAGGGCAAAGCCTCTGACAGGCTTGTCATCCACTTTTACTGGCCCCAGATGAGAAAACACTCAGATGCATTCTGTAGGTCCTGCCAGACTTGCCAAGCGAGTGGCAAGAGTGGGGGGAAATGAAAGGCTCCCCTGCAACCATTCCCTGTCATGAACAACCCTTTTTTGCGGGTGGGCATTGACATTGTGGGGTCTCTGGATCTCAAGACAGCCATGGGCAATAGTTTAATTCTGGTCTTGGTGGACCATGCCATCCAGTACCCGGAAGCTACCCCTCTGAGGACAGAGATGGAATCCATCGTGGCCCGGGCACTGATGGGGATCTTTACCCGCATGGATTCCCCGAAGAGGTGGTATCTGACCGAGGTACCAACTTCATGTCACTGTACATGAATGCCATGTGGAATGAGTGTGGCGTGAACTACAAATTCACCACCTCCAGAGTAATTGTTTGGTTGAAAGAGTCAACCAAACCCTGAAGGGCATGATTGGTGGTCTTTTGGAACCCATAAGGTGTAAGTGGGAAATCCTCTTGCCATGCCTTCTCTTTGCTTACATGGAGGTACTGCAGAAGGGAGTGGGAGTCAGCCCCTTGGAGCTTCTGTACGGGTACCCTGTGAGAGGACTTCTCAGGTTGGTAAAGGAGGACTGGAAGCAAGCTCCTAGGTAGCCACCTCAGGGTGCATTCAGTTACATGCTGGCTCACCAAAACCAGACAGCACGGTTCAGAAAACTCACCCAAGTGAACCTAGAAGCTAGCCGTGAGGACATGAAAAGCTAGTATGACTAGAATACCACTCTGGTTGAGTTCCAGCCTGGTCAAAAGGTGTGGGTGGTGGAGCCAGTAGAGCCTCACGCTCTACAAGATAAGTGGTCAGGCCCCTATGAGGTGAAGGAGCACAAGAGTGACGCCACCTACCTGGTGGACTTGCAGACTCCTAGGAACCCCTTGAGGGTTCTGCAAATGAACCAACTCAAACCCCACTTCGAGAGGTCTGAGTTGACCATGTTCTTGGCTACTGATGATGAGATGGAAGAGGAGAGTGAGTCTCTCCCCAACCTTCTGTCTGTCCAGGAAGGATGGGTCAATGGAGGGTGTAATCCTACACTGACCCTGAACTAACAGAGTGATTGTTAAAAGTTGCTGGGGCAGTTTGTAACTCGGTTTTCACTCATCCCAGGAGTCACCCATAGGTACCCTCATCACATAGATAGTGGGGATAGTCCACCTGTGAAACACAAGATTTACAGACAGACTGGTAGAGTGAAGGTTAGCATTAGTTAAGAGGTTTCGAAAATGCAAGTATTTGAGGTGATTGCGCCCTCCGGCACACCTTTGTCCAGCCCAGTGGCCTTGGCACCCAGTGTCACTCCTGAACTGCAGCTCTGTGTGCACTACTGTGGGCTAAAAGCTGTCACCAAGACTGACGCGCACCACATCCCCCAAGCTGATGAGCTCATTGATCATCTGGGAGCTGCCAAGTTGCCCAGTAAGTTTGATTTACTATCTGTGCCCTGGCAGATTGCCTTGACTGAAGGGGCACAGGAAGTCATTGTTCTCAACACCATAACCAGTTCTGTGTTATGCGCTGTGTTGAAGAACGCCCCTGCCACATTCCAGAAACTGGTCAACCAGGTCCTGGTTGGACTGAAGAACTTCAGTGCTACCTACCTAGACATTATTGTGGTCTTAAGTTCTACTTGAGGACCACCTGCATCACCTCCAGAAGGTGTTGAGGGCCCTGCAGAGTGCAGGCCTCACTATCAAGGCCAGTAAGTGCTAGATAGGGGAGGGGTCTGTAGTGTACTTGGGGCACCATGTAGGAAGCAGCCAGGTGGCGCCCCTACAACCTAAGATTGACACCATTCTGGCTTGTATCAGAAAAAAGGGGAGAGTAAGGGGATATACCTTCGAATGCGTGCAGACAGGGGCCAGGCAGTAGCTTTGATTCTGCTGGACCTGTCTGCCGCATTCGATACGGTTAATCATGGGATTCTGTTGTAGAGACTGAAGGAGGCCGGGGTCGGTGGCACTGCTCTTTTCTGGTTTCGCTCCTTCCTGCGGGATAGGAAGCAGGCTGTGTCCCTTCTTCCGTTTCAATCGGCTTTCTCCCCAGTGTCTCACGGGGTGCCTCAAGGCTCGTCCTTTAGCCCGATTTTATTTAACATATATCTCAAACCACTGATCACGTTAATAAAGTCTCATAGGCTAGAGGCGATCAATTATGCTGACGACACTCAACTCATCCTCTCTTGGGAGGGTGAGGAATCGATCCCTTTGGAATCCTTTCATGACTGTTTACGAGACACAGCTGACAGGCTACACAACAACTCACTTCAGTTTAACACCTCCAAAACCGAGGTTCTGTTCTGTGCCGGTAGTCGGATCCCTCGCCCTTTCCCGGTGGATTTTTGGCCCCCTGAATCCTCGGAAAAACCCCAACCGGTCACCACTGTTCGCAATCTGGGTGTTATGATGGACAATAAACTCAGCATGGAAGCCCAGGTTGCGAAAACAGTATCCACCTCCTCGGCCCTCATTCGCTCCCTACGTAAGATCCTGCCACTACTTCCCGTACAGGCCCGGGCTTTAATAGTCAGGTGCACTATTCTTAGCCGCCTTGACTATTGCAATGCGATGCTACTCGAGTCTCCAGCCATGCTGTTAGACAGACTCCAAAGAGTACAATCCGCCGCTGCTAAATTAGCCCTTGGTTGGCCTAGGAGATCATCTGCCATAGCGGCGATGGCCGAACTACACTGGCTCCCGTTGAAACAACGAGTGGCCTTCAAATCCCTCTGTCTGGTTTTCAAAGCCCTGCAGGGACTCGGGCCCAGCTCTCTACAAGCCATGTTCGACTGGTACACCCCAACCACCTTCGCTCTACAACGGCATGCCTTGTAAAAGTACCGAGATTCAAAAAAGTTAGGACCGGAGGTAGATCTTTCAGAGTTGCGGCTGCTAAACTTTGGAACAGCTTGCCCCTAGACATCCGTCAAACGAAAGAACTCCTCCCTTTCAGGAAACGGGTCAAAACCTGGCTGTTTCCTATATGTTAAATTCCTGGCCACTTTTCTGCCGCACCCATGCTCTCCCCCCTCTGGAGATATCTCAGCGCCAGGATGCCTGTAAGGTGACAGCCGCGCTATACAAATGTTTTAAATAAATTAAATAAATAAATATACCGGGTTCATCCATCCTCAAAGAAATATTCTACGCCAAAAATAGAAACCCAGTAATGTTACACTAAGTAGCTCTCCACAAAAGAAAAAACAAGGTTTTTCTTGTAAAACCCTCACCTACCAGGGTTACACCTTGGTGGTATGCTTCATCATGGGGTCCATCCCGTTCAGCAGCGGATCGGGGCATGCTGCAACTTATGGACTACGTGAAAGTACTTATTGATCTTATATAAAAATAATTGTTGTCCTCATTCTGCCAATTCTCTTTTTGGCAATACTCCATTCCCGTTGCTAGGTTACCTAGCCAGGGATAGAGTCATTCCATCCAAGAAAAAAGCTGCTCCCACTTCCAACCCTTCACTGGTATGCCGGTAGCAAAGAAGGGGCCGGGACCGACAGCAATTCTTTGGCTTAATCATTGGACCCCACTAGGTTTTTGACTCTGATCGACAAACATTGCCCATATTTTCTCCTGACTACTTGGATCACAGGCTATATCAAATTGGCTAATAGATATGATATTTTTCTTATATTCCCATGCCTCCTGATTTCCAAGACCTGCAAATCTCCCGTCTCCCCAATAAAATCACATAAAAAATAAATCTTGAAATAAGATTATTAAGTCGAGTGAGACATCCCTGACGTAATCCCAAAAATATAAGTAAAGGGCTTACCTTCACTTGTATGCCTGTTACTTCCGTCAAAAACTTACACACCTCAATCCAATAGTTTGTGATCTTGGGGCATGTCAAAAACATGTGCATATCGTCTGCCAGGGAGGACATACATCTTGGGCATGCAAACTGTGTTCCTGAAAATGTTGATAATTTTGCTGGGTACCAATATACCCTATAGACAGTAAATAGATGGTTACGCTTAGGAAAGGCGGGTTTTACTATCTTGCGGAGCATTGCAAATGAGCCAAGCCTCACTTAGGTTTAAGTTTGCTACATCGTCTCCCCAGATCTTTTGAATGTCTATATCCAATTCATCGTCCACCTCTGCCAAAGTACGATACCACAGAGAGACCTCCTCATATAATGATGAAGATGTTAGAAGAAGGGGAGTGAAGGATAGTGTAGTGCTAGGGTAAAGTTTAAAAAACACCTGACTAGTCGGTGTATCAAACTTGTTTTTCTCCCTCTAGTCGGTATGGTAAAATAAAGGGGGGGTAAGGAAAAGAGGTTTATGATGTACCTGCCATCTTAAAGGTCAACATGTTTAGAGGTGTACCCCTATTGGCTCTTCTTCAGGACCTCTAGAACCTAGTTCCCTGGTAACACTCCTATTAGTTTACACTGAACGCATACTACTTGCATGCCATATCATAATGTAGAATATATACTTTTGTTTTTTATTTGTCTATTGAATTTAACAAACAAGAAAAACATGGCAAGCTATCTCAAACAAAATGAAATGAAAGCAAAACAGTCACAGCGTATATATACAAAATTCAGGAAACATGCCTTATATCTGAGCACGGGTTCACAGGGCTTATACATTAATATGGGCGCGAGCATCCCAAGTAATTCCTATACAATCATTTCTGGGGAAACATAATGACAATACGAAAGCACCACTCATGTTGACAATTACGAGGCAAAACCCCTATATCAGCTTACAGGTGCAATGTACCTAGTTGGCACTTGGAGAAGGGGCCCAAAGGGAAAACCGAGAACATCCAACCACTGCCCACAGACAAATCCCCGCAGCGAAGGAGTGACAAGTTCCCTAAATGCCTAGTTTACTCTTTACCCTCTAAGTAACTCTGGTATTGGCTCCGAAGTTCTTGGGAAAGCTTTGGAGGGGGGGGGGGAGCTCACTGTATAGTTTGGTTTGTGTATTGCAATATAACATGTCTGTGGACCTTTGCACTGTAGTAGGAGGTGGCCCTCTAGCCCAACGCATAGCAACCACACGTTTACTCCCATGTCTACCAAGCACCTTTGAGGTACTGGGTTTTTAAGAACCGGCACAGAACCGGTAACCCAGCGGTGCCAGGGAATCAACACCCAAAGACCTCGGGTTCTCCTGATCCAGACCTACAGAAACTCGGAGTCTTCTAGGTGAAGTCAAAGATTAGTTTATTGGCTGCAACCAAGGTAACAGGTGTCCTAGAAGTACAATACGGGTATGTTCTCAGGAGACTGCACACTTTCATGAAGTCAGGCTTCTCTTCTTATACACAGTTTTAGACCCTAGGCAAAACATTCTTGGTTGTAAAGTAAATAGTTAACATATTCTGGTTCAAAGAAAAAGCAGAGTCATGATGACATGTCCATATTTCACTTTGTGCTGCCTACAACAAATCATTTGGCAAGGCCCAACATTTCATCTGATATCACTGGACCCCTAATAAAAATGGGCACCTCCCCACCATAAAGTAAGTGAAGCAAAGGAGTGGAGTAAGATGTAAGCGAGATATGGCAGGTGTGCGCGCTGAAATGGTTTTATGGCTGGTTGAGCCTAGATGCTATCTTGCTCGGCCACTGGGAGGGAACTGACCTAACGAGTTCGGCCTGGGGCAATGGTTCTAACTTGTACTGAGGTCAGGGAGAAGTCGATTAAGGAGTATGTGTCCTTGTGGAATCAAATTCAACTGGATTAAGGCCTATGTAAAGGGCAACATATAAATGGGAGCCAAGGGTTCAGAATGTAAATGACGATTTCGAGGTGAAATCGTCACTCGAACACGCCGAAAATACATGTACTCGTCATTCTCGGTCTTTTGATACCAAATTCGTCATATTTCGACGAAGTTTTATTTCTCGAGTCCAGAACTATTATACGAATCCAGATTTTCAGAACCTCACCTTATGTCCTTAGGTATATGCTTAGAGAATCCAAGCAGGGCCAGCAAAGGGTACGGGATCAGAGACTCTAAAGTGATATCACTAAGTTTCCGGAAAAAAGCAATTCAATAGTTAGCTATATCTGGACACAGCCAGGCCAAATGGATATACCCTGCAGGCTCTGTACCACATCTTTCACATCTCGCTGTGTCCCGGAGGCCATAATTGTGTAAGCAGATCAGGGTGTAAAATACTCTGTTAAGAAATTTGAAATGTATAAGTCGATGTCGTCCATTCAGGGAAACATGCCGTATAGCCTCAAGAATATATACATTTACCAACTAATGGATGCTCATTGTCTGCTTTTCGGTGGAAATATAAATGGAGAGTTAGGATTAATTAATTACCACTGAACACACTTGAGCACCTCAGCGTGAGGAAACAGTGCACAACTTTAAAAACAAACATATATCGGGTGGGCACATCTAGTGCAATGCTAATGAACTGATTAATTCCCACAACCATTGGTCACAAGATGCAGGATGAATTGTCATGACACACAAACACTGAATGTGTAAGGATATACATAATTGTAAACACATATCAAACAAAAAATCCATATACATTTTAGATGCTAAAATATCGCATCATGGTTCCTTCGGGGGGCGAGGGTGGCCTGTTGTCACACTGTGGGAGATAGATTTTAGGGATACTGTCCGGGCATATTGAAGCCAAAATGTTTACGAAAATCCCATGGGATCCCTGATGCCCATCTGTTTCGAAGAAAAAACTGCTGTATCTTTTTCCCGGTGCCAACAGGCTGTCGAAAAAGTGTTTGAGGAACATCTTCTCCTCTAAAAAGGTCTGAGCAGCAGCCGCTGCCGAGACATGTCCTTACCGCATCAAGGCGAACCCTTTTCTGTTTCACCTATTATGGGTTTCCGACAGGGACCGCATATTGCCCATGCGCAGTCTTCTGGAGTGTTAAATTTGGATGATTGCATGCAGACACGACGTCCTCGCTCTCCTCCGAAAAGGCTAGACTGTTACCTTTGACCAAAATGACAACTGGTTCCATTGGGGTACCAAATCATTGTGGGTAAAAGCTCATGTTCAGGTGAAAGAAAGCTATTTAGAATGCAATGGAATCTTTGGGGCTATTCTTTATTATTATTTATTTTTAATAATAGAGGCAAAATGATGGTACACAAATGTATACTGGAGAAATAGTGGTTCATAGTGAGTAAAAAAGAGAGAGCTGGTCAGCTAGATTTGTTTACGTACCCTCTTATTGTGATAACGAACACAATAATTACTTCTGACTACTTTATGTAATAAACTGGCCCCACGGGATATTATCATTCAGGCCATTAACAGGCGTTTTGAGTTTGAACACCCAACGTTGTTCCCTTTCTAATAGTCTTGCTTCCGAGTTCCCTGTCTCCATTATGTGTTCCAGGATAACCCATGGATAGTCGTGTGCTGTATACCTCATTTCCATGTAATGAGTTGACATCTTTGTGATTAAACGGCCATATTTGAGGTTACTGCGATGATCGCAGATTATGTTTTTTATTTTCCTGGTTGTCAACTCTACATAGTGTATGTTGCACCAGCATGTTATTAGATATACCACTCTTTGTGTATTGCAATTAGTGAAATTCCTAAGCTGCCAGGTCATTTGGTTGTTAAAAACTACTGTTCTAGTTGCTTTCGTCAGGTGGCAGACGCTGCAGATGCCATAAGGGTAGTGGCCCATAGTTGGTGTTATGGTGCTCTGTGAATTCAATACGATGTTCTGTGGTCCGCTTTGGCATGTCTGTACTAACATATCTTTCAGGCTCTTTTCTCGTCTGTGGGAGAACATAGGGCACGTTATAGACAGACACCCACTATTCAGTATACGCCAATATTTTTGGATGATTTCTGTTACTAGATTGGACGCTATATTGAAAGTGGTGAAGTATATTGGTTTTTCTTTGTTGTTTTTCTTTGAAGGAGATTCTTGGAGGGCATCTCTGTTGTTTTGTGCTTGTTTTTTTTCTTGGGACACAATCTTACTTGGTTATTTTCTACCCTGTTTTCTTCATGTGGGAGGCTTTTGCTATCCAAACCCATCAAGAAGTGTGTTTCTGGGTCATATTGTATGTCTTTCAGGAGGCATAATAAGTGTTGATTTTCTGGACAATTGGTCTTCGAAAGGTAGCCGCAAATTTGGATAGAGATTCCAGGATTGATCCTATTCCAGACACTATTAGAAATCCAGGGGAGTTATCCAAAGTTTTATGGATTTTGGGGATGGTGTAAAAATATGCAGGCTCTGCGCATTGGAATAATATCTTCAATAGTATAGACCTAAGGCAGAGGTTAACTAGGTCTTCTACCGACGATATTAGACTTAAAGTTTTGTGTTTGCCAGCTAGCTCAGAGTTCACTAGAAACTTTCTCGAATAGACAAGGAGGATTTTAACCTCCCTGGGTAGACAAGAAGGGATTTAGTTTCTGACAAGCATAGAACATGACAACTTTGCTCTCCCCTAATCAAGAGTGTATCTCTAGAGTCGTGTGAAAACAATAGACAACTTATTTTACTCAGTCAGTACGTGCATTCTTAGTTTCACCAGTTTGTAGAGAAATAAGAGATGGGCGTGGTTCAATAAAAGATGTTATTTATTGATCAGTCTCTTTTCTCATACAAGAGAAATGAATCGCTATTATTGCAATACTTATAGTTAAGTAAAGTGCATACAGTAGAGACAGAATTATAAAATAATACTGCAAAAGCATTGATATGGTTTCTGAGCCATATGATACTTTAAAATGGATAAAATAGATATATACATATATACATTTGACTAATCGTACTCAACTGGTGCTTCTAACCACGCCTACCCCAATGTACCTGACCTAAGCCTAATACGTGGGCGGGAGTAGATAAGTAGCAGTTTAAGTTAAGTTTGTTTTGCCAAGGGACTGACTCGAGAATTCTCTGCAAGGGGTTATTCAGTTCTGTACCTGAGATCTAGAATGATGGAGGGCTGGTATCTCTTATCCCAGGTCTTGATATTCCAGCTGCCTGCGAGGGCTGCTTGGAAGCGCCGGAGCTGGATTTCTCGGCAGGAGAAAGGCAGCGTCTCGTTCTCAGCGCGTCTGGAAGGCGGGGCAGCGTCTGTGGGCTTCGCTCTCTGCTGGGCTCCTCAGCACGTCTCGCTGCTCCGATCTCGTCACCACCGCATGTGTTTGCTTAAGGCAATGTCGGTAATATTTATACCTGAAAGGTGCCGAGATTGACGTAAGGATGGACATATATACGTCAATAAGGATGTCATATGAACGGGCTCGTTCGCACATTCTTTTGCTGAAGTTCTCGGTGAAATCAAAACAATGGCTATGGGAATTTCCCAGGTCGCTGTAGGTTTGATTTGTTTTGAGAACTCCGTATGCCTTATCAGGGGCTGGAGGAATATCGCTTGTCTAATTAGATGGCATGCGTTATGACCTAATCAGATAACGCGCTTCTGTGCCGTGGTGTGGCTTAATCAGATAACGGTTTTTGCACCGTTGGATGGCTGCTAGTTAGTTATTAACCAAACCAGGGTCAGGAATAGGGGAATTGATACAGTACCTATAGGAATACATCACACCCACTCCACGTAGACTATGTCCATATTTACAAATCTAGGCATAGTGAATATCAGTAGCGTTTGTGTATACCGTACCACCCCAAAAATACATTTATATGCATTCCGGAAATTGGATTTTTCTTAGAATATATGAAACACAACCACATATACTGTCACGTATACTATATGCACAAGCTGTCTAATAATGCTAAACATATAATGCATGAATGAATGCGAAAACTACACATGAAATGGCTCTTAATACAGAAAAAAAAATGCAAGACCATTTCATCCCAATCATAAAGTTATGTATAATAGTACTAGAGGATAGCGAATGTCTCGTGATTACCTAAAATAGAAATTTAGTTCTCTAAGAATAATGTCTACTTTAAGCAGAAGATAAGTGTCCCAAAAATCGTAAATATTTTGGAATTGGGGAAAAGTTCTTGCAGTCTGAAAAAATGAATAGAAAAAAATTTTCATATCGCTTTTCTTTAAAAAGTTGAAGGCCAAAATCAGGATGTGGGGAACTCCAAGTGCTAGTTTGCTCAAAGTTATTCCTGCTGCTCTGGTGATAACATCATATCATTTAGACTGTTGAAAAAACTGTCAACAGCTTCTTGCGTAAGTTCCACTAATTCGGAAAAAGATGTTACCATGCATTCATGAGCTTGAGCATGATTGCCTCCATTGATGTTTTGATCAGCATAGCTGACTGAAGGTCGTACCTGATCGATGCTGCTTTCATCTTGTACTTCACTACCCTTCAATCGTAGTGGTGAAGACTCCACGAATGCCATCATCAGGATTGGTAGCCGCTGGGGACAGCACAATGCATGAGCCGTTACCGGACCCAACAAGGTATCTGCGTCCATTGGCACATCCGATTGTAGTGCCAGACAGGTGTCCAACACGCATTCTTCTCCGCATAGCAAGCATCTTAATACAGGCATAACACAATTTTGCCACATTGGTCTAAATGAAAGAAACCAAGTCATGTTCAGGTCTCTAAGCCGGGATAGTCCAAGGATTTTAGTCACCCGGTCCCGGTAGCCAATGGCTAGGATCATTTCTTCCCTTGTCGCAGGTGTTTTGTCTGTGACACGGTTTGCCATAGCGAAATAACAGGATCAAAAATAGAATACCCGCTACTAGTCCTAAAAGGAGAGGGAGTCCGCAAAAAATGGAATGGACAAAGTCTGGAAAAATACCCAGGATGGCTTTGAGTGGAGTTAAAGCACCCGAAAACACTGCTTTAAATACACTGGAGATCCCAGTGGTATCAGAAATATTTAAGATTTCGTTCAGTATTTCTGCGAAATGTATGGGGGAATTAGTTGATAACAATGAATGAATCTCTTCTGTTGTCCTTGCAACTTGGAGATCATACGTTTCTTTTGATGACGTGAGCCTCGTCGGCGTCTGTAGGAGCACAGTCTTCATTCTGCTTAGAGTATCTATTCGAATAGAAGCAATTTTCAAATCGGGCCATAACCTTGCCTCCCTGTCTACAGAGTCGCTGGGGAACAATACATGTTCACAGCACATGACCTTCCTAGTCACATTTATGAGATAAGGTTTTCCGGGCAGCAAACTACAACATCTGCGATCTACAATTAGAATGTAACTCCCGTTCGAGAGTCTCCTAAAGAATGGTCTATTCGTGCTGCAGGTGTGCCTAGCTGGTAACATGAAAGGTTATTTGAAGTCCCTTCACAGGCTCCGTGCAAACTAATACCCTGACACAGAAGTGTACCGCTCAGTGATCTTGCACAATTATCGTCACTGAGAAACACTTTCTGGCCTTTATTGCTGACACATTCGTGTGTATAGGGCAAGTTCCATATTGACTTAATGTATCCTTTACCCAACCTTTCATACTGGCCTGCCGGTATATATTTTTGGCAGAATTGAAACTGGAAAGTAGTTATCGGAATATTTATTATTCCATGTATTATCCATTCAATGACAGGTCGTTCTGACATTGTCAATGGTAATCTCTCAAGTTTTTCAATGCTCAGAATTGTATAGTCAGCACCCTTCTGTGCCAAACTGATTTGTTTATCAGTGAGATTAAAGATATTAGATAATGACGTTGTGTTGATTAAACGCCAAGGCACATAGCCAGAACGCAAATTTTGTAACGTCCAGCCTAGCTGTACAATAGAACGCAATTGGGACTGACCGTGTTGTAACATCAGTAAGTCTTGCAATATTATATCGATTGCTGAAGACACAATGGTGTCCAGAGAATATATTCTGGAGGACAGAGTCATTAACCCATTGTCCACCACAGAAAGTGATTTTTCCAAATTAATACGGTCAATTTCCCGTATTTTTTCTGCTGTCTCAATTTGAGTTACTTTCCAGACTTCGTTATAAGCTGCATATATAGAGGCCGCTATGAAACGTTTTTGACGCTGTTTGCGTGGTCCCAATATGAAATCACGCAAGTCAGCACCTTCTGTAAGTAAAGTTAGGTGTTGCTTAATTTCAGCCAGTGTGGACGTTTGTAGCCATTGAAGGCAGAGCTTGCCCACGCTGTAGGTTGTTACTATCCCTGGATGTTGTCTTTGGGAATATCTAGGGTCTGGTCTAGTCAATGTGAACCCCTGTTCTTTGTTCAGGAATCTGTCTTGACAGTTGTTTGTATCTGTGGGGCAGATCAACCATTTTTTCCATTCAGGATGTGTTCTGTTTTGGTTTAATATATGGTTTACGTCTATCTCAACATCTATAGAGCTATTACTGTTCACTGTTGGCTTTGGAATAGACGGTTTGTTCAAATCTTTGATTTCGGCTAAGCCAAGACAGGTAGTTTGTTGAATGGTGTCATTCAAAAATATAATTTGTTCTGGGATCATGCAGGCTCTAAACAATGATTCTATACCCTGTACTTGCCAATCTCTTGTACCCCAAACAGTTTTTGCTTCAATATTATTGTTCCAGAAATCAAACCCAAATGTATTCATTTGTTCAAAGAATGAATCGGAATATATCAATTTTGTGTTTGTAAGCATGGTCTTCATACCTGTCTTATTTGCCAATTTGAAATAAAATGTTTCTGCATTACTTGTGTTAAACCCTGAAAAGTATGAATATTTATCATAAAATGTTTTTGAGCTATCTTTTGGAGGAGTAGCACAATGCTCCCATTGGTTATAATTTAAAACATTTCTAGGTTGAGCAGATTTATGTAGATAATGGTTACCATAATGGTTGTAGCAGAACATCTGATCATAATTAGACGAACCCTGCAAATAATCATGTTCTGTGAATTTAGCAGACATAACAAGATCAGACATCATATCATTGATACTTTCAAAGTCCCAATCATCTGCAAATGAGCTTGGTTTTACAAAGTCACTCAATGAGATCTTGAATTGGTGAGGATACTTCAGGATTTCAACCGGACCATAGATTTCATAATCAGTTTTGTCCCATGCTACACCACCTGGTATGGGATTGGCTGTGAAGTTTACTGAAGAAAGTTCTCTTTTCTCGATGTGCGAAGATGTGTGTGGTTTAAGGACCAAGTTGATTTTCTGGCTTGCTGTGTCCATTTTAGCATATTTCCCCTCAATGAAATGTCCCAAACATAGTACTAGGATGAGCCAAAGAATGAGGATAAATGCACCGAATGCCACCCAAAATTCAATCCATGGAGAGATCAGATAGGTTTCTTTCAGCTGTTGAAAAAGTTCCTTAGCTTTGTCTTTAAAAGTTTTTGTTGATGGCTGTTTTTTTGCTTCACTCAGGTCTTCAGATGAATCATCGAAGTTGATGAAGTAGCCGGATGCTGTTCTGTCAATTGTTCCAATTGTTTTTGGATTTTGCTTTCTTTCATTAGCAAAGTCTGCAGTTACATCATCATAGGTTGTTGTTTCTTGATGAAAAGTTTTAATTTGGGTTTTAAGAGGTTCAAGTTCCATTGCTTTGTTGCATAGTCCTTGCTGATTCACTGTAGATTTCCCAAATGTGATCAGTCTTCCATTTTGAGCCTCTGTATTCGTAGCAAACATTGGTGTCCTGCTACTTCTTGGGAGTCCACTTGGCCTACTGTTTGTTATCGGCCACATGATTGTGGTTTAACCAGGTCGATGGATACAACTCGGTTCTCCTTTTTACCAGCAAGGGGCGGTAGTACTACTGATCTTGTCCCGTTGACAGACAAGACAGGAACTGCTTTTCTGTAAGAAGGCCCAAATTCCTTCTTTACCGCGATCTTTTCTCTGACTAGATCCCCGACTTTTGGAATCCAGACAGGCCTTGCTGGGACAGGTGGTTTCTCTTCAGTGGTTGTTGGCTGTTGTTTCAGTTTTATGTTGCTCAGGTCTTTTCTTGTTTCATTTAAGTCCTGCAAAATAGCCAAACGATCTTTGATATCAAAGCTTTTGTCTTTAACCACTGAAGTCTGACTATCAAGATCTTTGATTATCATTCTAGTCCCGAACAATAGTTCGTACGGACTGAACCCTTTCAGAGAATTCCTTGGCAGGTTATTTAGACTACGTTGGACACTTATTAGATGTTTGACCCACCCAGCACCCGAACCTAATACCTTTGCTGTTATAGATTGCTTTATGTCACGTTTTTTTCTTTCTACGATTCCGTTTCCCTCAGGATGAAATGGACAAGAATACCGCAATGCAATGCCCATGCTGGTCATGGCCGCCTTATAAGCTCGAGAGCTAAAAGCAGGACCCTGATCAGAATGTAGCATGCCAATTGCGTATGTGCCGATAAAGACTCGCAAATCTTTTATAACAGTTCTGGCGTCAGCCGATCGCTGGGGCCACATCCATATGAATCTCGTGCATGAATCCACTGCGACCAAGATATATTTATAGCTACCATCCCTTTGTAAGGGACCACAGTGGTCCAGGTAAACACAGGCTAATGGTTTATCTGAGATTAGAAGGGGCGTCTGTGCTGGTCGTTTCACTGTTGATACTTTCATTCTTTGACATATTTCACATTCTAGAACATAGTTCCTTGTTTGTCTTCTCATTTGTGGCCACCAGTATCTTTGTTTTAATAATGATACTGTGGCTGAAACGCCAGCATGTACAGAAGCAAGCCCTTCGTGTGCCGCTATAATGAGCCCTAACCTATGTTCCATGTTTGGAATTGCCCTATCCCCCACTCCAGGGATTCGAGCAAACGGAACATTATTTGCATCAGTTATGTATGAGTACTTTACTGGAAAGCCTTTCGGGAGTGTTTCTATCGCATCTTTTTCTGTAGCGCTGACAGCCTGTAATATTTCACTGTCTATTTTTGTTTTTGACCGAGTGATAGCAGCTACGGAAGCCGTTTGCACGGCTGCCTTCGCTGCTTCGTCAGCCAATGAATTCCCTGCAACGTGAACGCCATCACGTTGATTACTCAGTGTATGTATCACGTGAGTCTTTTGTAGTTCTTTTTGAAAAAGAACTATTTGTTCCCAAAGCATTTTATGTTTGATTGTGCCCCCTTTTGCATCTTTAAACCCATTCTGAACCCAGATCTGCAAATATTCATTGTAAGATTGGACGCAGTAGTACGAATCGCACACAATAAGTGTGGGGAATTCTCGATCGGTATTTTCAAGCGCCATCTTGAATGCCAGTAGTTCTGCTCTTTGAGCTGTACAGTCTCCTAGAGATTGCGTTTTAGTGACCACTGGTTTAAATTTTCCTTCGTGCCAGCGACCTTTAACAATCGCACACGCAGCACTGTAAGCTTGCTTACCCCCCACTGCGGGTTGTGCTGATCCGTCTGTATATATTATACAGCCGTAGTCTTCTAGAGGCAGAATTTCGGTCGGCGGAGGACATTCGAATTCATATTGGAGAAATTCTTGTGTTTTTAAATTGGGATCAAATTCGTATACCACGTCTGTTGCAGCAAGAGAGTTATCCCACTGTATCCATCTTGGATGGAGTGCTTTAGCATTCGGAATGCTTGCCTTTGTTACCGCCTCTAGGGCTGGTATCGGTGTCACGATGATTATACGTTTACCCTGTGCTAGGGCCCGCTCCTTTGCTACAGCAGTCTGTACCGCGGTCAGAATTTTTTCCGTTGGGCTAAATTTCATTTCAGCTTTTGTGTACAAATGTGATTTGTATGCTATTGGTACCTTTTCTCCCTCATTAGAGGTCAGGTATGTGAATCCGCATCTTCCTGGGATGACTCGAATCACAAGGTTGCGTGTCTTGTCACGTGTTTGTAATTTTTTTTTAACTAACATATCTGTTTGTAAAGATCTCAAAATTTCTGTGTGTTTTTGAGTCCAATTGATTCTTTTAAAATCTGGTTTTATTAGATCATAGAGAGGTTTAATTCTCTCTGCATAAGTTATAATGTAAGTTCTACCGAAATTCAGGAAGCCTAGAATTGATTGTAGGTTTTTTAGTGTTCTGGGTGCTAGGATTACAGCACATTTCTCTAGGAAATTGTCAGCCAGGCTTTTGCCTTCACTTGATAGTTCATATCCTAAAAATAGGACTGTTAGATGGGCAATTCTTGACTTCTTAAAGTTGAATTTGTAACCCTCTGCTGCGAACCCAAGTATTATGGTGTTCACTCTCTTCAAGTGAGTATCCAAGTCATCGTCTGTTAGATAGATGTCGCCGACATAAGATAATGCCTCGTCATCATAGGTTTGTAGTAACTCTGTTACCCTCGCTGAGAATAATCCTGGGCTGTTCTTGAACCCCTGGGGCAAACGACAGAAATTCTTTTGCGTGCCATTTATTGAGAACGCCGTCAAATATCTGCTCTCTGGTGCTATATTTTGACAAAAGAAACCATTAGAAATGTCTAAGGTTGTTTTGTATTTTTTGCGCACTATGTTATTCATTAGTGCAGCACTGTGCGAGTTTTGTACTCCAAATGTTTTGCAACATGAGTTAAGGTGTCTGTAGTCCAAAACAAGACGATATGAATTGTCTGGCTTGGAGACAGGAAACAAAGGGTTGTTCATTTGTGAGGTGCAAGTTTCAATCACCCCCTGGTATTCAAGTTGATCTAGGATCTCTTTTACCTGTTTTTTAGCTTCTTGCTTAATCGGGTACTGCCTCTGGGCAGTAGGTTGTGATTTTAACTGGATTTTGTGAGGAGGAGAGTCCTCATCCCATCCCACATGATTTTTATATAAGGCAGGGGCTTGAGCTACTGCCCACTTTCTTGCAAGTGTATATTTTTTATGAATTGGAATATGGTTTGAGAAGGCAGGCATAATTATTTCTTCGCCATGTGGGCACTCCCTGACAAACTCTGGAGGCCAGTCTTGTTCAGCTAGAAGGATGTCATAGCCCTTGGACAAATTGTCCCAAAATAGTCCCCTTATTTTTCTAGTCTTATCCCCCTCTATACGCAATGTTATTTCATATATTTTATGAGGTTTGCTAACTCTGGTATCTGCAGTTTCCACCTGAATGTATTCATTCGTGTCCACTGTCTCCAGATGATTCATAAGGACTTTGCGAGCTATGCTGACTTCTGCTGCGCTGTCTAGCATTGTCTGAGCCCATTCTCCGTTTTTCAGCTGTGTCCTCAGTATTCTCGGCATTATTGATTACTTTAATACTGGCTACCTTCTTTTTTGGAAATTGTAATTTTTTATTCAGATGAGCAGGTTCTTTGTCTTTGGACTTGACGTGCACTTTCCTTTGTTCTGATCGTCCTCTTCTTTCCGATTTCTGCGAGGAAGTCTGAAAAGATTTAGAGGGACGTGTATCAATATCTTGATATCTATCAGGTTTCTTTATATTATCCCTATTTCTAAGGTTGTATTTTTTCACAGAGGGCTCCCGTTGGGGAGATTTGCGTCCTTGGTCGGGAGATCTTTCTCTCTGCCAAGGAGACCTTCCTCTGGACTGGAATCTTTTTTCTTTAGGATTGGATTGTTTATTTCCATCCCAGCTCTTTTTTTGATTATTTAAATTATTTTTTATAAATACCTTTTCAGGACTTTCAACTAGTTGGGGTTTCACTGGTATTCCACCCAAACTATCTCTTCCTAGTTCTTCATAGGATTTTTCTATGATTCTGGCAATTTCAAATGGTTGGTCTGCTATATCTGTCTCTTTTAACCTCTGGCGAATCGCCACATTTGCTGCTTCTCCCTTTATGTTGGCTAATAATATCGCCGAGACCTGCTTGAAATCTTTCAGTAATTTCATACCGAGAGTTAAGGCGGGCTCTGGACCGTATTCATCTTGAATCTGTTTTAGCACATCTGGTATTACTGACATGGATGGTACACCATGTGTTTTTGTGTAAATGGAAGCAAAGACTGTTCCCCAAGTGTCACAGTCCTCCACATGTGGTGCGATTCCCATTGGAAGACAGATAGTCAGAATCCTATGTTTCTCAACAGGGGTGGTATCTGGAAACACCGCCTCTATTTGAGTGATTTTTTGTGCTAGCAAGAAAGGAATTTGTTCCCGTTTTGCGGGTACCTTACCTAGACAGGACTGTATGTTCTGTGGTGTAATTTTATTTGTGTTCCCCTGATGACTCGTCAGCTGTGGAATTTTAATTGCTGGTTGGATTGTTGAAGTCCGCATTACATATTGAACTAATTGTCTATGTATTTTTATTAATTGTTTTAGCTGTGTTAAAAGCTCTGGTGCAGGCATTTCTTCAATGTCTGGATGTGGTGTATATCCGGCTAGGACCGGCCACGTTGCTCCTGGTCTACCTAGTGGACCGAGCCTGGTGATGTGATTATTATGTTTTAGGGCGCCATTAAACAAGAGCAGGTGCTCTTGGAATTTGAGTGGTATTTCCACTTCCTCGAAAGGAGTGTACTCACTAGGAGGTTCCTCTATTTTGTAATAGTGGAAGTCCTTTGTTACAGCGTTTGCTGCTGGAAAGTTTATCCATGAATAGAATACCTCTGTCTGCCGATATTCGTGTGCCTCAATTACGAATATGACTGTACCACCTCTTGGTGTCAGTCCATTTTCTATAAGTTTTAGGGTTATAGATTTCCTTATGTTGACCGGGATGAGTATTGCATCTGGGTCATTTTCCAGCAGAGTATTGTCTGCTACTAGGAGTTCAGCTGCTATTCTAGCTGTCTCCCTTTCTTCTTCAGTTTCTGACATACTATTGTCAAGAAGATTATTTTATTTATTTGCAGATCAGGTTTCTATGGAAACAAAGATTAGATGCACAATATTTTGGAACAGTGTAATCTTCAACGTTGAATAAACCAAGAACAATACATAGGAGTCTCCTCCTGCGAGGTTTGGCGGATATGACCTTTCACCCACTCCAGACGTCTTTGGAGTATTATGGGAAAAAGGGGTTCTGTGTGAAAAAGCACGACTGAGTTACTCTAATGTCTTGTGTTAGTTTTATCGCCTATCCAAACGTTGGGCGCCATGTAGTGTAGTTCCTATTATCCCAATAGGCTCTGCGCATTGGAATAATATCTTCAATAGTATAGACCTAGGGCAGAGGTTAACTAGGTCTTCTACCGACGATATTAGACTTAAAGTTTTGTGTTTGCCAGCTAGCTCAGAGTTCACTAGAAACTTTCTCGAATAGACAAGGAGGATTTTAACCTCCCTGGGTAGACAAGAAGGGATTTAGTTTCTGACAACCATAGAACATGACAACTTTGCTCTCCCCTAATCAAGAGTGTATCTCTAGAGTCGTGTGAAAACAATAGACAACTTATTTTACTCAGTCAGTACGTGCATTCTTAGTTTCACCAGTTTGTAGAGAAATAAGAGATGGGCGTGGTTCAATAAAAGATGTTATTTATTGATCAGTCTCTTTTCTCATACAAGAGAAATGAATCGCTATTATTGCAATACTTATAGTTAAGTAAAGTGCATACAGTAGAGACAGAATTATAAAATAATACTGCAAAAGCATTGATATGGTTTCTGAGCCATATGATACTTTAAAATGGATAAAATAGATATATACATATATACATTTGACTAATCGTACTCAACTGGTGCTTCTAACCACGCCTACCCCAATGTACCTGACCTAAGCCTAATACGTGGGCGGGAGTAGATAAGTAGCAGTTTAAGTTAAGTTTGTTTTGCCAAGGGACTGACTCGAGAATTCTCTGCAAGGGGTTATTCAGTTCTGTACCTGAGATCTAGAATGATGGAGGGCTGGTATCTCTTATCCCAGGTCTTGATATTCCAGCTGCCTGCGAGGGCTGCTTGGAAGCGCCGGAGCTGGATTTCTCGGCAGGAGAAAGGCAGCGTCTCGTTCTCAGCGCGTCAGGAAGGCGGGGCAGCGTCTGTGGGCTTCGCTCTCTGCTGGGCTCCTCAGCACGTCTCGCTGCTCCGATCTCGTCACCACCGCATGTGTTTGCTTAAGGCAATGTCGGTAATATTTATACCTGAAAGGTGCCGAGATTGACGTAAGGATGGACATATATACGTCAATAAGGATGTCATATGAACGGGCTCATTCGCACATTCTTTTGCTGAAGTTCTCGGTGAAATCAAAACAATGGCTATGGGAATTTCCCAGGTCGCTGTAGGTTTGATTTGTTTTGAGAACTCCGTATGCCTTATCAGGGGCTGGAGGAATATCGCTTGTCTAATTAGATGGCATGCGTTATGACCTAATCAGATAACGCGCTTCTTTGCCGTGGTTTGGCTTAATCAGATAACGGTTTTTGCACCGTTGGATGGCTGCTAGTTAGTTATTAACCAAACCAGGGTCAGGAATAGGGGAATCGATACAGTACTTATAGGAATACATCACAACTTGTTTAATCATATTTGAAATCTGTATTCTAAGAAAGTCAGTTGGGTCTCGTGTGGTTTGTAGTTTCTCATGTCTCTTAGAAGTCTCAGACATTCATTCCTGTAGTCTTTTGTTGTTAGGATAACTGCAGCTCTGCATTTATATGCTGGTTTTATGACTAGGCTATTGTCATTAGATGGTTCACAAATTGCTGCCTGTTCATCTTTTGAGGTGTTGTGAAAGACCCGTATGGTCATAGGGTCAATGTCACAATTTCATTCAGAACTGCTTTCTCAAAGGTGAGAATTTCTACTGGGATACAGGAGTTGGGTGGCGTAAATGAAGATTTTAGGCGTAGGCTAGTGTCCTCTGGATGGTCATCCTTTCACAACATGTCTTCAATAAAGGCCCTCAGTTTTTATTTTTCTGATAAATTCGTTCACCTCATAGCTAAGTTTGAATTTATCCAGGCAATCTGTGGGGACAAAACCAAGGCCTTTCTCTAAAACCATCATTTGTGGTGATGATAGGGTCTGTCAGGGAGGTTCATCATTTAGTTATTTATTTTATTTTAAAAAATGTGGTTTACAAAAAAATAATTATTAAACATTAAGGCATGTTACATGTTACAGATTCAACAAGATCTGTGGTATCCATTAAATTGACAAATAAGATTGACATTGCTACATGCATTGAATCGATGTGCAACCCAGCCCATTGAAGCAATAGGAAGATGTGAAGACAAAACGATAGTGTTGTGTAAAGGTACATTTCTAAGCTCAAGGGGTCAGTCTATTCGGGGCCAGTTGCCGTGATCAGTGGATCAGCAGGGTGGGAGTCGTCAGTGTGGTCGTCAGGATTCTCCAGGCGTTTAAGGTAGGAGATGAGGGGGCCCCATATATCAGGAGGTCTGTTTGCAACAGGCATCAAATCCCAGAATTACCCCAAGATCAATTGACAGTGGGCAGCGTCGGCCAGCCAGTTTTTAATATTCGGCGCTGGCCTGCGGCCCCAATTAATTGCCACCCGCCGTCTGGCCCACACTAGCAGCATGGCAGTGAGGTTGGGGTCTGAGATGTCTTTGACGTGACCTAACAGGCACTGGAATGGGTCAGGAACAATACGCTCCGTGGTGATTTCGCTAACTGCAGAGCACACCTCCACCCAGAACCTAGGGACCTTGGGGCACAGCCATGCCAGGTGCACGAAGTTGGCACCAGGGGATGAGCAGCATGCTCATCTATCGTTGTCTAGTAGCCCTATCTTGTGCAGCGAGGCAGGCATGCGGTAAAGCCGATGTAGGTATTTGAAGTGAATGAGCTTTAGTCAGTAATTTGGGGAAAGTAGCTTGGCCTGGCTGTAGCAGTACTGCCATTGCGTGGGGGAAATGCCTTTGTCTAAGTCCGCGTCCCAAGCACCAGGAGCGCGTTCCGCATCACTAGGAGAACCTACGTCAATGCATACAATCTTGTAACAAGCTTACCCGGGGACATGAAGGAGAGAATATATTCAAGTGCGGCGCAAGGCTGGGGGGTGAGCGGGAATGTCGAATGAATGGCTTTGCAAGTGGCCCTGATCTGATAATAAAGCAATTTGTCGAGTGGTGCGGCGTCCTCTGGAATAGTGAAGAAGTTGTTATTGGGGTAGAGATCTGCATTAGTGCAGACAGCCAGGGCAGCAGCCCGGCGAACCATGCCAGCTGTCTGTAGTGGAGGGAATGAAGGGTTATTAGAGAGCTGCATGGAGGGTGCGAAAAGGTCCTTAGTGCATGTGAACCGACAAATCCCCTCCCAGGACCAGTGCATGCATTCCGCAGTGGACCTTGTGCGGCAAAAACAGCGCCTTTTGCAGTGGCCAGGGTGAGGCTAGGTCTGTTTCAACCGCTATGTGGTGCTGAAAAGGCGTTGGATGGATCCAGAAGTGGAGAAAGCTAGCTTGGGCACACATTGCGTAGAGCTTAAAGTCGGGTGCACCCATACCACCGCAGCCAGTGGCAGAGTAAGGAGCTCAAAGGCGATGCGAGGCTGGCATCCAGCCCAAAACTATGTAATGATGGCCGATCATAACGTTTTAAAGAAATGTGATGAGTGGTATAGGGATGTTTAGGAATAAGTATACAAATTTCAGGAGCACAACCATCTTCACGATTGTGATACGCCCGGCGAGTGAGAGGGGGAGATTGTGCCAAGATTGTATTTTGGATTCGAGCAAATCCATGGATCTACCGAAGTTAGACCTCCATAATTCGTCCACATCCCTGCTCAGCCAGATGCCCAAGTATTTGGTAGGGCCCGACTCCCAGAGGAACAAATAGTTGGTCGGGAATGGCCAGTTGTGTCCGTGAGGGGGAAGAGAAAAGACTTGCTCCAGTTAACCTGAACGCCAGAGAGGCAGCCAAAACGGATCACCTCCCTCGTCATGGAGGATGGAGGCCAGGGTCTCTTGCGGGTTACGGATGTAAATTGTGACATCGTCAGCGTACATTGAGGTCACTAAGGCACGCGACGAGAATCAGATGCCCCAGTTCGCGTGAAGCTAGCTGCCAGTAGCTCCATGGCGATGGCAAATAACATAGGGAAACGGGGACATCCCTAACTGGTGCCTCTAGTAATCGGTATGGGGTTGGTGACCACCCCATTAATCCTGATTTTTTTTTACATATTTTCATTAGTTTCAAACAAATGCATCCTAACATACAGTTGAGTCATGGATATACAGACGCCCTTGAGACAAATCAGTCTTTGCTCCCAATCAGTTACAAAATGCCTGCTCCCAGGTAACAGGATTATACAATAGCCTTCAAAAGATGTCATCCTAGAAAATATGTTTTAGTCGCTAGGCTAGGTCTGCAATAATAATTGATAAGTTGCTGAGTAACAAATGAGCAGTATCATAATAATTGGGTAGCAGGGTGCCAACACAAAACAATTCCTAATTCCCCCACCCTCCTAACCCACCCCCCTCCTCGACGTGTCACTCAAGGCAATCGTTATTATAGTATCTAATTGGGGCACAATAATTCACAGCACAGATCTCAAGGGAGAGATATCCAGGAGCATCAGGGTAACAGTAGTAGCCATAATGAAATAGGTGATCAGTATAGTCAGCCAGTTGTAACAACTCATACACCAGTATTCATCGGGGTGAACTGGTTGGGGTGCTTGCCACAGAATTCACATCCAATTCAACCTCTGGGGATTTCAGTAACACCACCAGTGCCTTCCAGGCCCTTGCGGCTTCTAATGCTTTGTCGCTGTTCGCTCTACAGGCCATCTGCAATCTAACTGCGCCCTCACATTCTGCCCATTTAAGGAGGTCATTCCTCCACTTCTGTACGCTGGGGCCACTTTTAGACTTCCAATGCGCTGTAATATCAGAAGCAGACCCAAGTTCAAGAATTTGCTAGTTACTTTGGTCATGGTTGTGTGGGGAAACCAATGAAGCAAACAAGGACTTATAGCAGGCTCCAATTCCTGCTCGGTAATGTCACACAACAGGGAGACGACCTCCTCCCAGTGTGTTCCCCGTTGGGGACAATCCCACAGCATATGGCGAAAATCCGCACCCTTCGAATTGCATCACGGGCATCATGTGGTGTCTGTGGCAAAATATTTGTTCATTTTAGCTGGGGTGAGGTGTAGTATAAAAAAAATGCACCAACTGTAAATGGGCATTTCTAGTACTTTTCCACACTCTCTCTACCAATTCAGACCACACCTTTTCTGGGATCTCTTTGCCTAAGTCCTCTTCCCATTTCTGTTGTAGCTCTTGCAGGGGGGTCAGCGCTTCGCACGTCATACGTCTATAAAGGCAAGTAACTGCCTTAAAGGTCCCTGCCACCATCACTACGTTCTGACACGGCATTGAGGTCTGTGGCTCAGACAATCCTTCTCTCCAGCACTTTTGGATGGCCGCAACTAGGGCAGAGTGAAACAGAAAGTCCCCACGGGGAGGTCGTATCTGTCCTTCAATGTATTATAGGGGAGGAGGGCACTATCCTCATATAGATCACCCACCATATGTAACCCTCGTTCACCCCAGTCAGCCAGCGCTGTCCAGTTGCCTTTATGTGGGAGTGCATCACACGTAACTAAAGGGATCTCCAGGGCATAAAGACGGCCGATCTGTGCTCTCCGCTGGCTCCTGTTCCAATAAAAGCCGAAACATCTGTAGCTCAGTAGTAAGCATCCGGAGCAAAATAATACAGGATAACACCTGACCCAGGTCTCGTTGTCCAATCCGATCAGCGGGGCCCCGACACTCCAGCGCCACTGCTTGGGTAAGCCACTGCAGCTGGGCTGCCAAGTAGTATGTTTCAAAATCGGGCACTGCTAAACCACCATCAGCTTTCGGCCTCATGAGCGTTTTCAATGCCAACTGCCATCTGCCAAAACCACAAATGAAACCCATAGTCATTGATTGTAGTTGTTTTAAAGTTGACACGGGTATCCATACTGGTAGCTTACTAAAATAATACAACGGCTGGAGAGACACCATTTTAAGTAAGGCCACTCGGCCTGCTACTGAGAGAGGTAAGGTCCCCCAGAAGTCAAGGCTGCCCCTAAGGCTCCGGATAGCTCTTCCCACATTACCCTCCAGCAGATCGGCCGGCGTATGATAGATGTGGGTCCCAATGTATGGCAAGCATCTATACTCCCATCGTACGCTGCCAGTAGTCATAGGTCCCCCATCCTATGGGGCCGTAGGGAACAGGCAAGATTTCTCTAGGTTCACCTGAAGCCCCGAGACTACTGCAAGATCTCGGCGCAAACCCTTCGCTCCGGCAAGGGCATCTGTGGTGTTTGCTAAGAACATGAGCAGATCATCTGCATAAAGTGCAATGTATTGGGTAGTACCATAAAGGCCTGAATAGTGCCGCCCAATCTGGCCTGAGCTTCTAGGGGCTCTAAGTCCAAGGCAAACAACAGCGGGGAGAGCGGACATCCCTGTCGCGTCCCTCGGTTCACAGTGCAAGCCGGCTCATATCAAGCCTCTTGTCTTCACTCGAGCAGTAGAAGACTTATATAACAACTCCGTCCAAGTGAAAAAAGTATCACCTAGACCTAACCTGTGCAGTACTTGAAACAGGTATGGCCATTCAAGGCTGTCAAAAGCCTTTTCTATATCAACCGAGAAGATGGCAGCAGGCGCCGACGGGTAGGAGTCAGATTCCAGTATATGGAGTAAACGCCGGACATTAATAGCAGTGTTCATTGTTGGAATACACCCCGCCTGATCTTTGTGCACTAACCGCACCATATAGGGGAGCAATCGAGTCACCAGTATCTGGCTCAGAATTTTAGAATCAGTGGTGAGCATAGAGAGCGGGCGATAAGCGGCTCTATCCGAAGGCGTGTTCCTTGGTTTCAGCAGCCTTGCGGGTAAGAGACACGGGTTTCACCTCATTAAAAAGGACCACTAGCTTAGGAGCCATAATGTCGATATAAGTCATATAAAATTTGATCTGAAGCCCATCTGCCCCAGGTGTTTCTTTCCTTGCCATGTTTTATCGCACTCCTAACCTCCCCCAGTGTAATTTCCTGACTTAAGAGGTCAGCATGCTGTTTATCATGGGCGCAGGAGATCAGCTGTAGTTAGAATCGCCCCTAAAGCAACGTCATGCAACACTATTTTACTCCAGTAAAGGTCCGTGTAGTAGGCTAAAAACTGGTCATAAATCTCCTGTTGGGTATAAGTATGTTCCTCCGTCGGGTTGTTTAGTTCTAAAATGACTGTCCCCCTTTGGGTAGGGTAGGCCAACCAAGCTAATAGTGCTCCTGACTTAACACGTTCAGCATGCGCGCTTTCTAAGTATTTCCTGTAATCGAAACAACGCAGTCATTCAACCTGTGTCGCGACCGCCTCTCTAGCCTCTAACACTTCTTTCTGCTCAGCTTCCCTGGAATATTCAGTGACGGCCGCATCAGCGAGTAGCGACTTAAGCACCGCTTGATTACTTTGTCGCATTGAGCACCGAAGATTGTGACACTATTTTGAACTCGCCCCCAACACGATCTAGAGCAGATACTTGAGACTGAACACTTTGTAGCAGCTATATGGTTTACACAGATACGACTATTTGTAATGATTTACGCTTAGAAGGGACACGCTGCTTGTTCCGTAATTTTGAGGGTTGCTGTCGCACTCTATACTTAGGAGCTACTCGGCCCTATATCTACATTGTGTCCTCATTGAAGGATCATGGTGCCCTTCTCCCCACCACTGTCCTGATGAAGACCCCTGCGTAAGGTGTTAACCAACCTACGTTGAGATTTCGGGTTCGAAATGTCGACATTTATTTTGCTTGAAGCTAGCCTTTGAAACAACAGAGACTATACTTATTGTGTTTCGCTAATGGGGCATAGCGTATTTTAACGTGTATGAAAATTCATGTAACATTGGCTTGTTATTATAAGCCTGATTTCGTGTGTAAAGTGGTTTGTGATTCTAGTCTACAAAGTCTAGTTAGTCCTTTATTACAGAGACCGCTATTTATTATACTACTATTCACCCAGGTCCCAATACCATTGAGTTTACCCTTTTTATGTAAAACTGGCTGCTCAGGCCGGGCTCGTTCCACTGTGCGCAAGCGCTGATCCACAGTCTCTATCTCCTGCAGGAGTGTCTTACGCACCCCCACCATATTAGCAATACAGAGCCCGCTCAACACAACCTTAAAGTCGTCCCATTCAACTGCAATCGAAGACACTGAGCCCGTATTCTCAAGAAAGTACTGATTAATGCCCGTACCCACCACTTCGCAAAAGATCGGATCCTTGAGGAGCTCCGGATTTAAGCCCCAAGTTGGAATTGCAGGGCGCGCCTGGGACCAAGTAAGTCGTAGGAGTAGAGGATTATGGTCGGACAGCGTTCTGGTGAGGTGTTCACTATGTATCACCACCGCGTGTACATCTGGGGAACATTATATCACATCTAATCTTACATGGAACTCATGCAGCACTGAGAAGAAAGAATAATCACGCTCCCCTGGATGCAGTGCCCTCCACGTACCAACCAATTTCCATTGACGATGCCAATCCCTCCGGGCCTTAGAAATGTTATGGATAGGCGCATCAGGGAGAGGCGGATGCGATCTGTCCAAAGAAGTATCTGGGATAGTATTAAAATCTCCACCCATTATCACTGAGCCAGTCATGTAAGCTGCCAGCTTCCCAGACAGGTAGGTGAAAAAGGCCGGATGTTTTGTGTTGGGCGCATAGATACTGCTCAGCATCACATCCCTCCCATTAGTACGGCCCGCTACCGCCACAAATCTCCCCTCCGGATCTGCTCCCATTAATCCTGATGCACGCTGTTGGTAGTATGTATACAAGCTGAATCTTTTGTACAAAGCCCGGGCTGAAACCCATTCTAGGAAGGAGATAGAATAGAAATGGCCACTCGAACGTATCAAAGGCCTTGGTGGCGTCCAAGTGGGCGGCCACTGCAGGAAAAGCAGGGTTCATTTGGTGGATGACTGAAAAGATAGTACGCAGATTATGCGAGGTGGCTCGGCCAGGGATAAACCCTGATTGATCAGGATGGGCTATTAGCGTCATAAGGGGGAGAAGACGATTGGCCAGCAATTTTGCATAGATTTTGTTATCGGTGTTGATTAATGATAGGGGCGGTATGAGTCACAGCATTCATGGGATTTATCGGGATTAAGGAGAAGAGCGATCATATCCTTGTGAAGGGAGGTGGGGAGTCTGCTCAATTCTAGAGATTTGTTGTACATTTCGGCCAGGTGGGAAACAAGACGGGGAGCGTAATCCTTATAAAATACTGGGGTGAGCCTGTCAGAGCTGGGGCCTTTATCACCCGGAAGGCCGGCTATAACCTTAGTGATCTCTTCAGGGCTGAATGGCTCATCCAGGTATTTGCGGTGTCCATTGCTAAGCCAAAAGAGCTCAATCGACTCAAAGTACTGATCGAGGATCTCCCAGGACTCGGGACCACCTGCTGTATATAGCTGGCCATAAAATGCGAAAATCCTGGTGATAATGTCGGCTGGGGTAGTGGTTCCACCAGCACCCTCGTAGCTAAGGGCAGTAATATAGGAGGAGGCATGCGGCTCTCGCAGCAGTTGCGCATGAGTCCTGCCAGGGAGATCGCCCTCTCCGTAACGGCGGGCACGTGCCTCTCTGCTAAGGAAAGCAACCTCTCTGTCAGCTTTCTTATGGACCTCAGAAAGTTTAGGGCAGATGGAGGTTAGGATGGCGGGATTGGGGTCCTGAGAGTGTTGCAAGTCTAGCATTTTGATGTCCCTCTCCAGGCACTCCAGGGTGCCTCTGATCGACTTTAGGACCCCTGCCTGTTTAGCAATGCACTCCCCCCAAATTGTGGCTTTGAAGGCTTCCCAAAGCATTGAGGGTGACTCGAGAGAGCCAATGTTTTGCTCGAAATAGTCCATGATGGCGCCTCGAATCTCTTCATGGTACACAGAGTCTCAGAGCGATTTTGGAGGCAAACTTCACGAGAACATGCAGCGAAGGATGTGTGGAAATGGCAAGCGTAGGTGCACCGAACTATGATCCGAGAGTGTGCGAGCCAAATGGTCCGCAGTGGCGGACCAAGATGCCATGTCACGAGTAGTGAGCCATAAATCGATGCGGAACCAGGTACTGCGCGTGCCGGAGGAACAGGTGACTTCACGTGTCTCAGGGTGCGCGTGGCGGCAGATGTCCACAAGAGAGTTGTCAGTCATTATGGAGTGTAGTGTGGCCTTGGCCTGAGGGTGTAAGACACGCTCCCCGGAATGGTCAAGGGCACGTGTAGGCGCAACGTTAAAGTCACTGCCCTAAATGAGAGTGGGATACTAGAGAGGAAATAGTGTGCCAGATATGAGTGAAGAAGCTGGGGTCGTCAACGTTGGGACTATATATTGCGGCAAGTATCAATGGCTGGTTGTAGAGTGTGCCAGCTAAGATCACGTAGCGACCATCAGCATCAGTAAAGGAGTGGGTGCCGTGCCAAGGGAGACCCTTTCAGAGGAGGATAGCGACGCTGGTGCATAATTAGAGTAGAAAGCGGTGTAGGAGTCCCCCCTGTGACGGGAGCGCAGTCTGGGTGAGGTGACGGGAAGGAGGTGCGTTTCCTGGAGGAAGCAGACATCCACATTGTGTCTGATGAGGTAAGCATGCATGAGGCGCGCTTTGCGGTTATCGTTTAGGCCCTAAATATTCCATGTTAAAAAGGTTGTGTCAGCCATGCAACTGCAAGGGAGGGGAGGTGTTGTAGAGTTCTCGATCATTGGGCTGGTGGAAAGAGTAAGCATCTAGAAGATGTGTGAGGTGTATGCAAACAGGAACATGCCAAGGACAATACATAAATGACAACTGAATGATTTCCCAGAGGTGAGAACCCAAACCCAACCACCACCCACTCCAACCCCCCAATTAGGTTGAGCATCAGAACCCCCCCCCCTCTAGGAACCCAACCTTGGAAGGGAGAAGCTAGAGATGGGAAATATCCCTTCGGGTGCGAAGGCTCAACCAATCCCTTGTTATGTAGATAAGGTGATGAGCGTTGCAATCATCAGAGGGAGCCAGGTGTAATATAATACATGTAGCCATGTGCAGGCATCTAGCAGAAGGAGAAGGGAGCAGGACATGCAGAGATGGCTATGGGACCCTAAGGCGTTAAAAGGAACATTTGCCGAGTAAAACATGGTCAGGCGCTGCAAAGCGCAGCAATAACCTTGCAAAAACAGGCAATGAGGTGCGGCAGGTATTATAACAAGCAGGATATACAAGTCAAATACTAAGTGCCAGGTGTGACCTTGGAAGAGGACCCGGAGGCAACAAGATCAGTCATTGTTACTTAGGTGGGCGCCCTCAGGAAGGGTGCAGCGGTTTCGCAGGGAAGATTTTTGTAGCTGTTTGGTGAAGTTGAGGGCGGCCTTTGGATGGGTGAAGAATTTTGGCTTCTCCTCTGAGTCGATGCGCAGCCTTGAGGGATACAGCATAGCGTAGGTGATGTGGAGCTGCTGTAGGATACGCTTAGTAGGGAGAAAGTCCCTGCGGGGCAGCTTGGACAGATAGGATGAAGTCTGGGTAGAAGCCCGGATAGGAGGTTGCCCTGATGACTGATTTCCCCATCTCCCAGGCCCTGAGGAGGATAGAGTCACGGTCACAATAGTTCAGCAGGCGAGCAATGATGGGACGTGCAGGGGCCCTTGGGGGGGCGTGGGGGGGAGACGCGGACCAAGAGATCTGTGGGTCCGCTCAATAATGAAGTGATCGGAAAGGACAGGGCCAAAAGGTCGCGGAACAGGGACTCGAGATCGTCTTCCATCCTTCCAGTCGCGTTGGACTCCAGCAAGCCAACAAGTCGAATATTATTCCGTCAGGAGAGCACCTCTAAGTTCTCGTTCTTGGCGCGTATGAGTTCAAGGAGTTTGTCCATCTTGAGGAGCTTCTGCATGCCCTTGGCACCGGCATCCTCCGCGTCCGAAACTCTGGACTCAAGCTGGGTGATGCGGGCGTCGTGAGAGTCCACCCTCTGTTGACCTATTCCAAGCGTGACGTGAGATGGTCTATCTTGGCATCAATGGATTTTAAACTTGATTGCACTTCTAGAAGAATTGTGCGAAGGCTGTCGTCTTGCTCCGCAGAGGGATCGGTCTGTGTGGATTGCTCTCCGGCGTCAGGGAGGGTTCACTAGCACATGCCCTTGTTCAAATGGGCTGCTATTGCCCAAAAGGTCCCTCTCGCCGACACTGGGCCTGCTCCTAAAGTCAGCATCCCCCATTTTGGGGGGACCTCGTTTCAAAAGCAGCATTACTTGCCAAACTGACTGTGCTATCTCACCCTAAACTTTTCTATTCCTCGATCTAACTTGAAATACTTTATAGCTGTCATTCTATGTGTGTCTGTGTCTGTGTGTGTGTGTGCTTCTGTGTACATGAGTTGAAGGCAACACGAACAAACTTATAATAACATGTATGAATATGATGGCCTTTTATGTACGTTTGTTCTAAAGTTCAGCCATATAAGGCAATAGAACTTTGTAGAAGGAAAGGAAACTAGGGTGAAAAAAAAAAATGGGGGTGGGGGGCACTCACCATCTAGCGCCAATGGGGTTTGGGGATGAAAACAGAAGTGACTACTTGCAGCTGAGGTGTTCCTTCAAAACGTCTATTTTCATCTGTTACTTAAGTAGAGGAGATGATTGCAGGATATTTTTCGGGATTGTATTCCAGATTCTTGGTGCATATCAGAAAGGGTGCATCTCTTCGTGCAGCAGGTGCCACAGTACTGCAGCCCAGGGCATGAAGGGACCACTGCACCCCAATGATATCTGTGTTTTAATGCCCAAGTGGATCAAGACAACACTTCTTTAAATGGAAATATGGAAGTGAAGGTACTAACTATCCCAGAGTACCGTTTTGTTCCTGAGAAGTGCTGGTACTTTCCCGCTAAATGTATTGCACCACTGCTGAGAAGTGCTGAACTCTCCCCCTCAAATAAAAGACGTGCAGGCACTCGGAACCTGACAATACCTGTCCATATAAAGCACTGGAAGAAGATTCATTTTTCTTGCTTGGACTGGGCTCATTGCACCAGTGCTACACCAATGCTGGGCAGCAGGGGAAGACTTGATTTCTGGTTCTCCTTTTAGCTCTTTTTCATCTCAAATAAGGCAGGGACAATGCTGTGGGTTAAGCTTTGGCCTCAAGAGAGCCTTAGCTTGCCTGGCAGTTTAGCTAGCATGTGGAGGTCATTCCCTTGCAGATGATGCAGCAGATTTGAAGGTGATTCGCTGGAGAGGGAGAGGAAGGGCTCTAGGAGTTTCTGAAACGTAGATGTGAATCAGTTTTCCTTAACCCTTTCATGAATTGTTTGACTGCATGTTGGATTCTCATTAATAGTGCAATTTGGCCATCTGGGTTTCTGGTTGAGCATGACATTGCTGACGTCATGGTGGAACTGGCAAAGAGCATTTATTGTTTGCTAACACAGTCTTATGACTTCATAGTCAGTGACGGCTCCTTCCATAATGGCGGGGGGCGTCACCCCCTGCCAGCAGACGCAAACACAAAAAATAAAATGATAATAAAACTATTTTATTACCATTTTATTTTTCTTCAGGAGCCGAGTCTTAGGAGCATGGCCATCATGATGACAGCACTGAAAGAGGAGTTGTGGGCACTACTGCAAGGGCGCATGTCGGTTCGGCCTGGCTGTCTTAGGTCATCCAAACCGACATGCGCACTGAGATCTCTCCAACACAAGCTGCGTTGCCAGGTGGAGAGAATGGCAGGCACAGGCTCTTAGTCCCCGTGCGAGTGCATAACGAGCCCGCTCAGGCCAATCTTGGCGCTTCTCTCATGCTGGTGTTAGCAGCATGACAGCAAAGTCTTGATAGGCTGGTGGGGAGTCTGGGAGTCTGTGCACTAGCAGTAGAAAAGTACTGAGGCGGCAGGTAAGGGCTTTTATTTTTTATTGCTATTGTCCCCATGAGCAGCCCCTGCCATGCCGACCCCAACGCTGCCCCACAACTTTTATCACATAGCAGCCGCTATTGTTCATTCTAGTGTAAAAATGGGAGTTACTATCATCTAATTACATGTTACACACACTATCAACCGTGAGGATGAAATGTCACTCCACGCTATTCACCTTGTGATCTACAGCAGCATACTGATTTCTCCACCAGAGGGTAAAGTCTAGCTGTTTAATTCAAGCATTGATCAGACCTTATGACTGCTAGTTTTCTATTTGGTCCCTTGCATTCTCCCTGCCTTACGTGTTTGCCATTCTGCTCACGAAGTGATGTCACCAAACCAAAGGGTGAGATAATAAGTATGACAACTACACCTATTGGAAATATGGATTTCGATTTCTATATACTATAACCAGTGTTTTGAGGGCAATATAAGGTAATAATAAATATTCATACAGAAAATAACATAAATGAAACCCCCACACTGACCATACAGTGCAAAACCTACGTCAGAAATATAATTTATATTTTAAATTATACTGTTTCCTTGTAATTGGTTCTTTTGACCATGATACAAAACGCACAACACAACACAATCCATACACGTTCTAAACATTGTGCATTTTCATAAACAAATTACTTAGAAGGCGTATTTGCTATAACAATATAATAAAGCATAACATTTAAAAAATAAAGAAGTGCACACTACCCAGGTAAAATAAAATAATTCATTTTTCTTTCTCCCCCAAAAACATCTGGAGAAAATAAAATGAAATTGAAAGGTCGGATTGTCATTCTGCCTGGTGCGCCTTTAGGATTATTTTTGGAGCTAACTAAGAAAGGCAAATAAATACCTATAGTGCCTCCCGTGGGGTGGGTTGCGCGCTGCTCGCGCTCTCGCTGTGGGGATGGGCTCTGCCATTGCGCTGATGGAAGACACATAACCCAGCTAGAGATGCCCATGCCTTCCAGTAAACGAGCAGTAGCTGCTTTCCATCCCCTCAGCGTGTTTACCCAGAAATTGATTGCGGTCCCCTTCTCGTGCCACTGCCTGGCTCCTATTTTTTATTTCTTTGGCAAAGCGTTTGACCACAGGCGGCTGCGAATACTCCATCGAAATGTCAGAGCGGCTCATGCACTGCATTAAACCCGGGCCGGCCGTTTTTTTTTTAAACTAAAGCTGGCAGCACAGTATATCCCACTGGGCGCATCCCTCTCGCGCTCATTGCGTGCCGGAGCTCCTCTTGAAAACAGGTCTCCCCCTTCCTGCTGCCTCCGAGCTAGAACGCCGTTTCCCCTCTCAGGGGGAACGCAAGGGATGAAGGCTGCATGTGGGGCTAAAGGAATAAAAAAAAAAGGCGTGGTCTGGAGAAGCAAAGAGCGCAGCAACAAAAGACCCATCTCCTCTCAGATGTGCTATTTAGAGCGCAGGAGGGTGTAAATTATTGAGCGGCTGGTCGATCCTGCGTTCGGCCAGGCGGTGGCGCCAGAGGCCGCGCTTTGGCCGCGGGAGCACCGGTTGCAGCAGTGTAGCAGCAGCAGCATTATTGTCCGGGAAGTGGGATCATTCATTGGGCTGGTGCTGACCGCAGGCCAGGCTTGCTCTCCAGCCAGAGGAGGGGAGCCCTCCATGTCGCTGCTGTTTTTTTAGGGGGGACCTGAACTTCGGCTTCTGCGATCATGGTGAGGGGCTTGGATGGTGCCGCTCATGCTGCTGCTGGTGTTGTTGTTTTGTGGGTCCCTCGCCTCCATCCCCCTTCTCACGCTGCAATCTTTGTCTCTCTCTCCCTCTCCCCTCCAGAGCTCGGGAAACGCGTCCTACCCGGGGTCCTACCCGGGCTCCTACCGCTGCTCCATGTCCTCCTCGGCGGACTTCTCGGATGACGAGGACTGCAGCCTGCGGTCGGGCTCTGCCTCCCCCGCCCCCGGAGACACGCTGCCCTGGAACCTGCCCCGCCACGAGAGGAGCAAGAGGAGGACCCTGGGGGGCTCGGTGCTGGACCCCGCCGAGAGAGCCGTGCTGCGGATAGCAGGTGCGAGGGGAGGGGGTGCACGGGGGTGCTGCTTGGGGCGGGGTGGGTGATGATGGAAGGGCGGACGAAGGGGCAAGGTGGGCCATGGGGGGAGAAGGGGTGGTGGGAGCGCACGGGGGTGTTGTGGGTGTGACAGGAGAGAGCCCCCATGCAGTGTCATCACCTCAGCCACCCCTGACACCTGCATGTATGGAGAATGTGCCCAGTCTGGTTTGGGGGGTCAGCCCTGCCGCCTGTCCTCATGGACAGGCCCTCTGGCGGTAAGTGCACATTGCAGATCACCCCCCTGCGCTGACGTCTGCATACATTGGCATTGCATGGAGGTTCCATGGAGTCAGGGCTGCAGAGTAATTTTCCGCCATAGAAATAATACAAGCAGAGCAGATACGTGGCATCGCCTCTTCTGCTCGTCACAGAGTCACCAGGCCGAGGCCCCTGACAGGGGCAGGACAAACCCTGGATCTGTGTGCAGCTAGCGTGGTGGTCACTTGTGACTGCCGCTGCTGTGGCTCACGCTTCTTGCTGCTGCTCCCAGATGAGTAACCCGGGCTCTCTGAATGACATTACTGTGTGCTGGGAGCCGGCGCGGACGGTTCGTGTTCGCAGAGGGTTAATACTCCCCTGGGAGCACCATCAATGCTGTTGCCAGGTAGCCTGCGCCCCGTGGCACCAATCCTCGCTCCCTGGGGCGCGCTCCCTCAGA
Source organism: Lissotriton helveticus (assembly GCF_964261635.1). NCBI lineage: Eukaryota > Metazoa > Chordata > Amphibia > Caudata > Salamandridae > Lissotriton > Lissotriton helveticus. The sequence goes on along the minus strand of NC_136067.1, from coordinate 518,639,276 downwards.
ATGGCACTGGGATGTTGTGACAGCAGGCAGGGCGCCTGCACTGAACGGGCTGTTTATTTTTCTGGTGGTGATTTGGTCTGTCATCCACATGCTTTGTTGGTGCTCTCTGGAGAGGGACATGTTGTGAAAAATGGGCGTGTGCTACAGAAGTTTGTCAGAAAGAGGTTTATGTTCGAAAGACTGCCCCTTCACTTTCTGGGTGGTTCCCAAAGCAGGGGACAAATCGCAGTTAAAAGCTACAAAAAAACAGAATGAAACACTTAATAAAAAGGAAATGTGTACATAATAGCAGTACAGCACAAGACAGAAAGAAAGGCCAGATGAAAGAGGAAAAAACAAGGTTCATGAACCAATAATTTGCTCACGGCATTGCTGCAGATGGTTTGAAATGGTGTGGGAGTGTCTAAAGTGGCCTTTGGTATGGTTTAGTATTGGCCAAAATACCTGTCCCTTGTTTCCTGATGGGCACAGGCTTCTAGGCCCTGCACATCGGCGTGTTTTGGGAGTCGCACAGCAGGTAAACGCGACCCGTACCGTGCTTCGAAGGTTGTCCGCAGGCTTCGTTTAGCAGCATGTTTACACTACAGCTACATCGTCATTTAATTGAACTATTGTTCAAAATCTACATTTGTCATGTTTAAGCAGACTTACAAATCTGTCCACGGTGTTTCTGATATTTCTATCTCTATATTTATGAAAGTTCTGTTATTGACAACACAGTTTTTCAGGTCACAGTGGACTAACGCCAGGATCAGTTGTTTATAGCAGTGATAGCAAAAAGCCATACCTGGCAATGCTACCCCCACAGTTTTGAGATGCATGCACCAGAAAGAGAACACACAGGCATCACAATGCATACATTAAACCCTGCATGAGTGAGCACACGAGTGAAAAGCAACCCAGTGAGCGCACAGCCTTCCCGACCAATCAGAGTGCTTGGATCCGTTTTGGGGTAGAGTACTGGCGCCAGTCAGCCGGCCAGCGGCTCTCCCAGTGTTAACCAGGAAGTTGCAGTGCATTTTCCAGAGTCACACGTTTTGTGAAAAGAAAGCAGGCTGGGATGTGATCCATATCATCCATGCATACCAACATTTTAAAATAGGCAAGTGAGAGACTTTCAGAAAAAACTTTGGGGGAATGTATTTTCCTCATTGGTTTACAATTGAAGCCGAGGGTATCTGAGGGGTGAGACTGCTAACATAAACCCATTTCTCTTCAAAATTCTGAAGTCCCCCCGCTTGATTCAAGTCTATTGGCGTGTATGCGAGGACTCTTCCTTGCATCACAAGTCACCCAATAAAGACAGTACCCTCTAGTTCACACTTGACCTCCCTTTGACTCTGTTTGCATGTGTAAAACTAGCCCCCTCCCTGCTTTTGTTTCATAGCTCGATGCCCGAACTCAACCCAAAGGTATTGGAGCGCTTTATAGGAGCAACAGTTACACCATACAAGGACACGTTCATTTTTGTAGGCACGAGGAGATCAAGTGATTTGTACAGAATCACAGGATATCCAGTCGAGTTTCAAAAGCAGCTCCCTATTCCAAAGCCGGAAGCTCTGGCCCTTGCGCCACACCCTCTCCCTTGACTCCCGGTCGGCACCTCAGAGGCTGGCGGGACAGGGGCGTGGCTAAAGAGCAGCAGACAAACACTCCACGTTTATACAGAGTCCTTCATAGCTTGAAATATACTGCAAACATGGAAACCGCACAGGGTTGTGTTACAGTCTCAAGTGGGGGCTTCCCCGAATTCCACGCCGAGATCTCACTCCACTCCGTTGTTATGTTTTATGTGGTTAGTTGTAAAAGGGGGACACTACCAACCAGAATATAAGATCCTTAAGTATTGCCCGGCGGTGTCGCCTCTTAAACCCACAAGGAAGTTAAAGTGCTGAAGAGGCAGGCGCTGGAGACTGGAAGGCAGGAAACAAGGTTTTTATTCTCTCCGGAGGAGAACACAGCAAAACAGACAGCAGGTATCGTTCTGAGGTGCTCTACTCGCATCTCTGAGGCCTGGCCTCTTATACACAAGTTAATCACTTTATTGCATGAAACACATTCTCGTTAATACTTTGATGTACGAAAAGGCATCCTCGGAATCTCCCCTTCAGGTCCGTTCCCACACATAGTTACAGTTGAAGTCCCCACCCCGGTCACAATAGGTGGTGATCATCGCACAGTTGGATATTCCGCCGATTCACGGAATGTGTGGGGTTCGACCGGATCTCATGGGGTGGGGGCTTTGATCAACTCGGGGGTCCTTTGATGAGGGAAGCTTCCTACTGTACTGGGGGGTAATAAACAGTATCCGCAGAGCCAGATGGCGGCCTGGGAGCGGGGAAGACAGACGGGCACACAGGAAAAGGGGGTTTGCATCAAAAGGACCTGGGATCATGGAAGGGAAGAAGGGAGGTGTTGCGCTGGGAACAGGATGGGATTCCGAGGCCGGGCTGCGCTGGAGAGGGGTTTATGACCCGAGACATGTGAGGGCGAGGGGGTTGTCAGCATGCGGGGGGGGTGGCCGTGAGGCTAGGAGAGGGAGAGAGACGCGCTGGTTATCAGGAAAGGGCAGGGAAGCCATGGTGTTCAAAATGGCGGCTGTTTACGCGCACGAAAAAGGTTCGAGAAGAGCAAGAGGGCGCCGATAATGTTGACGGTTTTAGCCTAACTTTCAACAGTCCTCCCTTTTCAACATATCTAGCCAACTTGCTTACTCAATGTCAATTTTCATCAAATTCCTAACCTCGGTATCGTATAATGCTCTCATGTGTTCGTTTCCAAAGTCCACAGTTTTGGGGAAAATACAACTTGCACATAAAGAACACAAAGGTGGCAGACGTTGAATTCCTAAGCATAGACCACATATTACGATCACAGGAATCAGGATAATGGCGAGCAGTCTCCAGCCCCAGTTCTTAACGGAGTCCCAGAACCAACCACCAAGTGACCATTCTTCTTGTTCTTGGTGGACTTCCGAAGAGAGTCTGTGAAGATGTTCAATGGCTTTGTACACTGATGGTGAGTTGTCTGGTATATATGTACAACAGCTGGACCCAATAATGCGGCATGCTCCTCCACGGTCCGCCAGAACCACGTCTAGAACAAGGCGGTTCTGGAGAGCCACCAGACGGACCGCTTGGAGCTCGGCAGTGTTGTTAGCAAAGATACCAGCTGTGATGTTCATAGTTGTCTCAACTGCCTGAGTCAGGTGTCGGATGGCACGGCTGTTTGCCATCGGGCCCCAGAGGGGGACGAGTCCTTTCATGGCATCGAGGAACTGTGCTCCTGTTGAGTCGGTTTGTTCAATGTCTTTGGCTCGTTTTTGTCTATGGTGATTCGCTGGGGCCACATAAGTCGGAGGTAGGATGAAGGAGATGAAACAAGTGCCCCCCCAGCCTTTGGGGAGCCAGGTGTAGGCCTTGGTGCCGCAGACGAAATACATGTTTGGTGATGCCACAAAGGAAGGTGGATCCGTGGAATCCAAAGTTCTGGTAAAACGGCAGGCGCTGCGACCCACCAGCTGTGTCCCAAGTCCTTCTACGCACATGTGGCCTGTGACGTTGATGACCGACAAGGCCACAGTCAGAGTGGCCGCCGTTCGTTTCCGCAGATAGGAGAAGGTGGGTCTGGTTGGATTGTTGAACACCTGTATTTCGATCCGTTCTTTAGCCGGGATGTCCATTTGGATTGAATCGTTGGAGGTCTGCGGGCAGAAGTGTATCTTCGTTTTGTTTCGTCGGACCCCGTGGGAGAAATGCGTTATGGTTCTGCCTGAGGTGGCATTGTCCTTATAGCTTTCTTGTAGGAGGATCAGCCAAGCAAGGCAGGAGCCGTGAACAGAGAAAGGTGAAGGGATGAATGGTATTGAATGTCCAGTGGCATGGGGCAGCAACCCACAGATCCAGCAGTTGGTGGCATTGGTGGCAAGATTGTGTTGGTGAAGCAGCTGCACGAAAGAGTTATTCCAAAATTCCTTTCGCCTCTCTCTTAGTTGAGGAGAGAGCGAAATTAGATAATGTTCCTTCATGGTTGTAGGCTGAGCAGTGGTTAGGAATGTTTCGCGAGCAGGTGCATGCTCTTCCATAATCCAGAGCGCGGTCATGAGGAGAAAGCAGAAGAGGATTACGATGAAGAGTGCAATTGTCTTTGAGCTATGGAGTCTGTCTGTTCTCGGAGTTCTGTAGTGGGTATTTCCTGCTGTCTCCGTCGGCTTCTTATTTGGCGCTTCCATCATCTTCTTATCTGGCGCTTCCATCATCTTCGTCTTCAAGGTGCTCGGTAGTGGGCAGGACCACAGACTTAGTTTAGCTTCTCTCCAGGTAACCCTTGGTAGTTTGGGTCACCGTTCTGAGATCCTTTAACCTAGTCCGTGGCCTACTTAGCCGAAGCTCCCTCCTTTCGACGCAGGAAATACCCTTCTCGAGATGGTACAGTGGGGTCAGGATGTTTTGAAAGTTCAAGTGTCTCTGTGTCAGGATAGCAGTTCAACGATGGTCGGTCCTGGTTCAGGAGCTCTTCTTGGGTGTTGACGTTGTCTGTCGTGGCCAGGGCTGAGGAGACCTTTTTGCAGTGATGGGCGTGCAGCCAGTGCTTCTTCCCCTCCACTCGAAGTGCGGTCCGAGTGGTGATCAGCACTTGCCAGGGGCCCGTCCACCGGGGTTCCAAACTCTTTGATCGCTGAAAATTCCGGATCAACACGAAGTCCCCCGGCTGGATGGCGTGACCCGGACCCCTGGAAGCATCGGGGATGGCCTGCTGCACCTGCTGATGAAGGACAGACAGAGTTTCAGTCAATTTATACAGATAATCAGACATTAGGACGTCCGGAACGTCATGAATGGAAGTTGGTTTCGGGGCAGACCAGACGCTCATGGGTCGACCGAAGACAACTTCATAAGGAGTTAAGTGATGTCGGGTGGGGGTAGAGCGCATCGATAGCAATGCCAGTGGGAGGGCGTCTGGCCATTTCAGGCCCGTGGTAGCCACTATTTTGGCCAGTTTAAGCTTTAGTGTGGCATTGTGTCGTTCGACAAGCCCAGCAGATTGGGGGTGGAAGACTGCGTGGAATTTTTGTTTAATACCCAACCCATTTAGGATGAGCTGGATAACTTTGGCTATGAAGTGGGGACCATTATCACTCCATAAAACACGACAGAGGCCATAACGGGGGAAAAACTCCTTTAACAGAACCTTTGCAGTGGCCATAGCGGTGTTGTCACGGGTTGGATATGCTTCCACCCACTTGCTAAATGCGCACACCACAACAAGTACATATTTCAGGCCTTGGCATCTGTCTAGCTGGATGTAGTCCATCTGCAGGACTTCAAATGGGTGGTTTGGGACCCCAAATCCCCCCCGGGGTACTACGGTTCCTTTCCCGGGGTTGTGTTGCAGGCATATTAAGCATTGCTGGACCAGGCGTTTGGCGGAATCTGGGATCTTATCATTGTGCCAAACCCTGGAGACAAGTTCGATCATGGGGGCTGATCCTATGTGGGCAGGGGAGTGTGCCATGGTCAGTATGGGAATCAGGTATGAATCAGGTAGCAACCATTTGTTTGTGTCTTTTGTCCGCCAGCAGCCTTCATCGTCTTTTAACCCCACCCGTGTCCATTCAGTCAACTCGTGTTGTGTGCTAGCTGTTTGAATGTCCCTGATAGTGTCTCCAGCGTCAGTCCATTTTTCCGCTTGTGACCTGGTTACGTACATATGTGTCGTCGTCCTATTTTCAGCTGTCGTTCGGGCAGTGATGTCGGCTAGTGCATTTCCCTGTCCAATAATGTCTGTTACCTTCTTGTGTGCCTGACATTTGATGACGGCAAGCTTGTTGGGGAGAAGGACAGCTTCGATTAAGGCGGAGACTAGATCCCCGTGCAAAATGGGTGTGCCGTGCGAGGTCAGGAATCCCCTTTCCCTCCAAAGGAGCCCAAAATGGTGAACCACCCCGAAGGCATACTGGCTGTCGGTGTAAATGTTCGTTGTGGTTCCTGTTGCCAGGATGCAGGCTCGTGTCAAAGCAATCAGTTCCGCTGCCTGGGCAGATCGCTGGGTGATGCGGGCTGTTTCTACTACGGTTCGAGCTGTGGTGACTGCATAGGCAGCGGAAGTGGTACCGTCGGAGAGTTTGATGCAAGAACCGTCCACCCACAGCTCCCCGTCGGGGTCAGGGAAAGCCGTGTCTCTGAGGTCAACCCTACTCCTGGTTTGTTCGTCCGTAAGAGTCACGCAGTCATGCGCAGGGTGCACATTGGGATCGTTCTCTGGCAAGGGTAACAGAGTTGCCGGGTTCAGTGTGGTGCATCTTTTCAGGGTGATATGGGGGGCAAGCAAAGTCAGTTCGTATCCAGTCAGTCGTGCGCTCGTCAGATGTTGCGTCTTGGTTTGGTTCAGGAGGGTGTCGACTGCATGGGGTACCAGTACCGTGAGGGAATTCGAGAGTACAATCCCCTCACTTTGTCGGATAGAGATTGCAGCAGCAGCTACAGCTCGAAGGCAGGCAGGCAAGGCTCTGGCGACAGGGTCAAGAGTGGCAGAGAAGTAAGCGCACGGTCGTTGCTTAGGGCCGATGGCCTGGGTCAGGACAGATAAAGCGCACCCCTCCCTTTCGTGAGTGTAGAGGGAGAAGGGCTTTTTGTAATCAGGGGTACCTAGGACGGGGGCTGAGCAAAGGGCATCTCGCAGTTCCGTGAAGGAGGTTTGACACTCAGGGGTCCACGGGAGTGGGAAAGGGACGTCTTTGTTTAGCAGAGAAAGCAGTGGTTTTACAACGAGGCTGAAGTTTGGTAACCATTGTCGGCAGAAGGAGGTGAGGCCTAATAGGGAGCGAACCTGCTTCTGGGTCTTAGGGACAGGGGTATCTAGAATGGTTTGGATTCGATCAGGAGTGAGTTTTCTTCCATCTTTGGACAAAAGGTGGCCTAGGTAAGTGACCTGGGGTAGGCAGAATTGCAACTTCTTCTTGGAGACCTTGTGGCCATTTTCCGCAAGGAAGTGCAAGAGTTGAATGGTGGCGGTAACCGCTAGAGGGGTGGTGTCGGCTGCCAAAAGGATGTCATCGACATATTGTACCAACACCACTCCGTCGGGTAACTGGACTTGGTCTAGCTGTCTTTTGAGGGCCTGGCTGTAGATGCTAGGGCTTTCCGTGTAGCCCTGGGGCGCTCGGCAAAACCTATATGAGCGGGCTTTTAGGGTAAAGCCGAAGAGATATCGGCTGTCTGGGTGGATGGGGATGGAAAAGAATGCGTTCTTGAGGTCGATGACGGTAAAGGTGGTGGCAGTAGAAGGAATCGAGGTCAGGATGGTGGTGATGTCTGAGACCACAGGGTACTGGGGTACCACCACTTTGTTGATCTCTCGGAGGTCGAGGATAAAACGGTATGCTTTCTCATCTCCCTCTCCCTGCTTCTTGATAATGGGCAAGATAGGGCTGTTGCAAATGTTGCTAACCACTTCCTCTACCACTCCTGCGTCTATCAGTGACTGGATAATCATTACCAATGCCTTCTCGCCCTCTGGCGATATCCGATATTGTGGGAGTTTTGGGAGTGTTACGTCTGGTCGGACAGTAATGTGTACTGGGTCAATTAACATACGCCCTACGTCCGAATCCGCTTTGGCCCACAGATACGGAGGCAGAGTGTCAAGCAGGGATGCGTCAGCGTCGGTGATGGAAAACATGTGTTGGGGAGAGCAATGTCTAAGCAGAACGGGGTTGTCGTAAAGAAACACTCGAACTCCATCTTGAGAACACCTGATCGTCGCTCGGAAGTGTTTCAGTAAGTCAAGTCCCATAATGGCGTCAGGGCTATTGGAGGAGAGCAAGAACGTGGTGTCAGCGGTGTTGTTTTCTACGTCAAAGAGAATCGGGGCAGACAAAGGGTTGGTGGAGGGCGTTCCATCGAAACCTATCGATGTTATGAGTGAGCCAGACAAGGGTGCCCTTGGAATCAGTCGTTTAGATAACGCACTACGTGTTGCGCCAGTGTCTACCAGAAATGGAGACTTGGTACCCAGGACCTTAGCAGTGACGTAAGGGCCCTGCTGGTCAACATAGAGCTCGACTGGATCCCTCCCTTGCCCTTGGCTGTCCTATGCGAAGTTGTGGGTGTCTTCATAGTCAGATTGTTGATATTGGTTCTGCCTGGGTCGATCGAACGTATTTGGTCTGCCTGATCTGTCGTTAGTCGCGTCATTTGGGGGCCCTCGCTGTTGTCCCTTAGGTCTCGGTCCGTTTGCTACGTCCCTGGGGTCTTTGTTTCTGATCATTTCCAGAAGAACTGGGCACTGGGATTTCCAATGGCCAGTCCCTTTGCAGAAAGCGCACTGGTTCTCTCTAAGGTCTGTGCGTCCACTGTAGGAAGTCAGAGTGCGGTCCTGGGGAAATGTAGTCTTAGGGACGTTCGTCTGGTAGTTTCCCCGATATTGGTCTCGTCCTTTAGTCACCCCTTGCAGTTTGGCAATCATCACCCTCTCCTTTAAGTCCTTCTTCTTTTTCTCTGTTGCCCTATCGTTTTCATTTTTCTGATGCTCATAATATTGGGCCATTTGGAGAATCGCTGTAGGTTTGGAGGCTGCCCAACTACTCTCGCTGGCCTGTAGTTTCTGGGAGATCTCCGATGACAGGCCCTTGACATAATTCTGGACAAACAGATGGTGTCCGGTTGCAGTGGTCATGTCCTGGCCGCTGTAATCGGAGAACACCGTTTCAAACCGGGAGAAGTATTCCGATACATCCTCCTGGGGTTTCTGGCGACAGGCTGTTACTATCGACCAGTCCACTTTCTTTTCTGGGATCAGGGTTTTTAATTTCTCTACGATTTTATCTGGAAGGTCTAGAATGGATTTCAAAGGCTTTTGTCCTGGTCCCCGTTGTTTATCCAGGTCATTGAGTTGTGACCAGGTTTGTCCAAACAGCTCAAGGTGGTCGACTTTCCGGATTTGCTTCCACACATCAGCTGGTAGACATAACCCGAAGAACAAGTCGATGTCAGCCAGGGTCATAATCGTTGAGCCCAGGGCTGTACCCAATTCAGTATAGAAGGCAGTGGGGTTTTTACGTAGGTCGGGTAGAGATTTCCGGAATGTCAGAATCTCTTGCCGGTCCCATGGTTGGTAGACCCAGTTGTACACTACCCTTCCCTTCGCATCTTGGTTGTTTGCATCATCGTGAGTCCCTGTACCTCGGGGAGGAACCCAGTAAGGGGCAGCCTCTCGTATCGGCATCATGGTGTTAGATTGCTCGGTTGGTGGTTTGGTCACTACGGAGGTCGCGGATTTAGCTCCCGGCTCTCGTTCAGTGAGGTGGCGGAAAACCTCAAGCGTACGCGTAAGGAGGTCCGACACATCACACTCGCCCTCATCCCCGATATCGACCTTCCGGTACAGAGTCGTTAGGCTCCCGGGACCGTTGTCTCGATATCGGTCCTCGTATGCATTCAAGACATGATAACACAGTCGTACGGTAAAATGTCGTCTGTGACTCCCTGTATACGAGCTGAACATATCCGTGATGTACTCTTCATCATCCTTCCTTTCTACCAGTGTCCTTGCTATTTTGTCGATCCCCGCTCGCTCATCTTTGCTTAGTCTGCTTGTTCTTGCAGGGCCAGCCCCTCGAGTCTCATGGTCGTCTAACGTTGTTGTTGATGCGGTTTTTAATACAAGGGGTTCGGCTGGCACAGAGGCCATTGGGGCCGAAGCTGTGGCGGTACCTTCGTTTGTACCTGGGGGTGGCGCGTGCTGCGCTAAGGGTTGGGAAGGGGCATATGGAGGGGGCATGTAGATGATAGGAGGACCTAACAGCAGGTCCTCGTTGGCTCGTTGTTTCGAGGGTAAATCAGGGTAGAGCATGGAGGGAGTTCTAACCGGACACTGGCTTGGTGTTTCCATTTCTAGTTTCTGTTTAGCCTTCTCTCTTTCCTTTATCTCTTTTTCTAGTTTCTGGGCAGCTAGGTGGGCTGCTTTTCGCAGCTCTTTTTCCAACCTACTCTCAGTTTTCTTTTTACGTTGTTCAGTTTCTTTTCGCCACATGCCGAAACTGTCAAGCATAGTGGGTGTTGTCTTGTTTTTACCCAGGGCAGTTTCTAGCGTTTTTATTTTATCATCCTCGAAGGATCCTATCAGGGGCCACTGACTTTCTTGACCCTTTTTCGTATATTTATGCCATAGTTTACTATAGGCTATAGCGGTCAATCCATGCTTCATGAACATGTCCTTATTAGGGGTGCCTTCCAGTGGGGCTGGATGGTCCATCTCTAATAAGCGGTCCGGGCTAAACAGGCTACTAATCAGTGGGGAGAAGACAGACATGACGGCTCGTAACGAGGGACTAAAAAGTCAGCACTGCCTATCTTATCACTAGGTGCAAAGACTGGACAGAATATTTCTATTCTACGTTGTTTGCAGGCAGTGAATACCTCATGGATCAAAATAACAAAAAGACCAATAAATATTCAATGGGGAGAATGAGTAGGTCCGCAAAGATCTGCGTTACCTACCCTTTTCACTATCTGCAAAAAGGGTGGTCTCTTCCCTGTTTGCAGACAGAGAATCTCCAGAAAACAATAGTTTTGCGAACAACAGTTCAGTTTCAAGTAATTATTGAGTGGGGGAGAAAAAAATAAGCACGGCTGCTGCCCTACCTATCCTCCACTGCTTGCAAAGAGAGAGAGCCCGTTGTTTCTCCGTTTGCAGACAGCGAATCTCCAAATAAATAAGAAGAGCAATACTAGTATATATATATTTTTTTTAAACAATCAAGCAATCAAGCAATCATTTCGCAACTTGTCGTGTTTACACGACCTTACCCGGACCGCATGGACAGTTTCTTGTCTTCCGAATCCAGCGCCCGATCGTCCTCTCTTCTCCGTTATCCTCGCGGCACTCCTGATGGTTCCCAGTCAGGACCGTAGATCACTCGAGAGAGGTCTGTTCGGAACCAGTGAAGTTCGGATGATCGGCTGTCAGACGAGGGTCTATCGGACAGACGCGTTCCCGATCGTTGCAGTCGTTCACTCTGTCGTCGGGACCTCTCCCACTGGATCCACGGGTCGCTGATGGGCCCCACGCTTGGGACGCCAATTGTAAAAGGGGGACACTACCAACCAGAATATAAGATCCTTAAGTATTGCCCGGCGGTGTCGCCTCTTAAACCCACAAGGAAGTTAAAGTGCTGAAGAGGCAGGCGCTGGAGACTGGAAGGCAGGAAACAAGGTTTTTATTCTCTCCGGAGGAGAACACAGCAAAACAGACAGCAGGTATCGTTCTGAGGTGCTCTACTCGCATCTCTGAGGCCTGGCCTCTTATACACAAGTTAATCACTTTATTGCATGAAACACATTCTCGTTAATACTTTGATGTACGAAAAGGCATCCTCGGAATCTCCCCTTCAGGTCCGTTCCCACACATAGTTACAGTTGAAGTCCCCACCCCGGTCACAATAGGTGGTGATCATCGCACAGTTGGATATTCCGCCGATTCACGGAATGTGTGGGGTTCGACCGGATCTCATGGGGTGGGGGCTTTGATCAACTCGGGGGTCCTTTGATGAGGGAAGCTTCCTACTGTACTGGGGGGTAATAAACAGTATCCGCAGAGCCAGATGGCGGCCTGGGAGCGGGGAAGACAGACGGGCACACAGGAAAAGGGGGTTTGCATCAAAAGGACCTGGGATCATGGAAGGGAAGAAGGGAGGTGTTGCGCTGGGAACAGGATGGGATTCCAAGGCCGGGCTGCGCTGGAGAGGGGTTTATGACCCGAGACATGTGAGGGCGAGGGGGTTGTCAGCATGCGGGGGGGGGTGGCCGTGAGGCTAGGAGAGGGAGAGAGACGCGCTGGTTATCAGGAAAGGGCAGGGAAGCCATGGTGTTCAAAATGGCGGCTGTTTACGCGCACGAAAAAGGTTCGAGAAGAGCAAGAGGGCGCCGATAATGTTGACGGTTTTAGCCTAACTTTCAACATAGTGTACTCATTGTGAGTCTGTCATGGGCATTTTGTTGTGTTCAGCTATTTTTGGTGTATTATTACTATTTTGTATTGCTCTGTGTTGCATATTGTTGTGGTGTGTTAGAATTTGCTGTGTTCTTTTTTGCGTGTAGCATTGTTTTTGTGTTGTTTTATTCTGCTATGTTGTCCGCAATGTTATTGTATTATACTGATGTTATGGAATTGGATTGTGTTCTGTTGTGATTGCTATTAGCTTTGTGCTGTGTTGTTTTATGTTTCTTTTGTGTAGTCGCTTTGTTGCATTACTGTGTAGCATTATTGTGTATTATTGTATTTTGTTGTGTTATATTGCTTCTTTACAGATTTTAACTAATACTGGTACATTTACCGCCAAAAGCAAAACATTCCAATAAAATTCCAGTGAAATCAACTATTCTCCACTAGCTAATGTTGTATCGTACAGCTGCGACAGGCTTACTGCTTATGACCTCATTTAGTCACAACCATGTAAAAAACATGCCCTAACACAGCACTTTCCAATCTCACTTTATAGCATGTGGTGACTCCACAAGAAGTGATAACAGGTGCAGGGATGTGTGCCACCGTAAGCAAGGAGCAGTGTGCCACTCTGAGCTGTACAAGGCATGGACTGACTCTCTGACAGGACACAGCCATTCACCAGGGCCTGCTTCTCTCAAGCTAACAAGACACCTTGTAGGACAACTAGTGAAAATAGGGCAACTAGAGAGTGATACTATGTATTTCCAACACAATTTCGCTAATATTTCCAAGTGCTGTTTTGAGAAAAACACGAGAAGAAGTGATTTCACTTTTGTTTCGAAACCTAATTAGACTACCTACCAGCCCTGTATGAAATTGTTTTATTTAAATAAAATAAAAAAACAGTTTTTGACAAGCCGGCTTGCCCCACCTGAAATAAGCAAGTTCTTCCCCATTAATGAATAAAACCCCATTAATTAGGAAATAGCCTTTAATGTAGCACTTCTAACTGGCTCCATCTTCATGCAGGAGGTCCATTTGGTGAGAAAGCTGGGATGCTGGTTGCATGCAGCAAGCCTGTTTCATGTCTTCATCCTCCAGTATGGAACACTGGCTAGACCTAATGTCTGGCTAGTAACCATGTGGAGGACACGGGTGACATGGTGCTTTCTGGAGAGAACAGGTTCATGGAGCTTGGCAGGCTGCGGTCTCATCCCCTATGCAGTGCTGCTTCCAGTACACAAGCGGGACATGTCTGCGGGGCCAACGCTCTGCTACCTGTTGCAGCCGAGCAGTGCTACAAAGCCTTAGTGTTTGCACTGTAGTGTAGAGCCTGGCACAATAAATATGAGAAGGTTTACGGTGAGGGCAGTGCCAGTAGAGGTGTACCATGGCGACACAAGCAGTGGTGGATGGTGAATTTCGAATTTGGTAAAGCGAGCCAAGCATGCCAACCCAACTTCCTCTCAAAGGGTTAGCAAGAAGGGAGTTAACGCATCTGTAAAACTTTGAAAATATGAGTGCGACTGGCACATTTTACAGCTCAATTTTCACAAAAATTGGTTTAAAATCCAGAGACTCTGAAGAGACATACATTAAATATTACAGTACTTTTATGGTGTGACAGGAAAGCCCTAGCCTCCCTAGAACTGTTTGTGGTTCGCCATCTTTATGAAAACTTGAAAAAATTGATGCTAACCAACGTGTTTTCAGCAGGTCCCTATGTGTTAGATTTTTTAAGATTATCCATGTACCACTACCCAGTTTGAGCATGACTTAAATTGATTTGCTACAAAGATTATCAAATATAGCACTAACTTCTCAGTACTATTAAGTAAAGGTAGGTGAGTCAACAAATTAAATGGGAGAGATGAGCAAATGCTCTGATTTGGCTGTAAGAACCGATGCACAAGCCATTAAACTGTTTAACATGTAAATCGTTCAGCAAACATCGTGTAAAGTATGAGAAAGCCTCTCCAAAGTTAGAAAAAGTGTATTTCTTTCACAGGTTTCAGGCATTTCACCTTAATACATTAGATTATATCAGTATATTGAGAGGCATTTAGTAAAAGTGATAGTTTAAGAAAAAACACTTAGAAATTATTCATGCAACCTCTCCACACAGATGACGAATGTCCCTTTTTAGTAAATCATTGAAGACATGGCTTTTTGTCTCCATCATTAACCGCTACCGCGTTTTCCCGCTGTGCGCTGGAATTTAAAAAATGCGCGGTTTGTGACAAAGCCAGCTCGTCATCCGCGTAGCGCAGGTAACCCCCATGACGAGCTGGCTCTGTCATCAGCACTGAAGGGGTTAAGCAGATCTCTTTGGTCAGACCAGTTCTAGGAAGCTAGCGCCGATACGCCTCAGCATTCGGGTGCTCTATAAAACTTTACTTACGAAACCAGAATTAACTAAAAGGCAAGTCATTTTTCATGCCTAAATGTGGCGTACATTTTTATTATACATGGAGCAACATTGGGGTCTTTTAAACTAAAAAGAAATTCTTGTACAGCACACATCCTGCACTTTTGAATTTGAAGATGCTCTGATATGTGATGATGAAAAAAAGGGAAGCATGGCGAAATAAAAGTACTGCATAGGATTGCACACAGCTGGGATTGTTAGCAGTTTTTCAGGTTTCACAATGAGCAGTTCAGCCACTAGATTGTTAGCTCTTTCTCCCTCCAATTTGGCATCATATTGTAATGCTCTACGTTTAATTTTGGGACATGGGGTGAGAGCGTGGGTGGGAAGCAGAAGCCAAGCACAACTTGTTTTTACAACTTGTCTTTACCCTTAAAGTTATATGCAGCTATAGTGGGATAACTTACAGAGTGGAAAGGTTTATTGCAAACTGAGGCAAATTCAAAATATATTAAAAATTACTTTTTCCCTGAAAGGCTCTGGTGCCTTTGCAAAAAGCAAAAACATATCGAGTGAGAAACAAACAGACACTTATCAAACTGGTGGTGTAAATCAAGGATTTAAGGACAAAGCGTTGTTAATGATCGTGGGAGCGCGCTTTCTCACTGACTTTTACTTTATATTTCTAATGTGATTTAATTACGCAGGGGCGTAACCGCTGTTTATTTTTCAGTGCGGAACGCGTGCACTCTTGCTAAAGATGTGTGTTAGACCCTAACTCATTATTACCTGAATGTTTGCCTCCAAGAACAGCCTTGTAACGCGCTGCCTCGACGAAAATAAATCTTTACTCTGGCTAGCTTTCCTAACATCAGGAAAAGGAGTCGACAGTTTCCCCCCCCCACTGCTGGACGTGAAACGTCTGAGGTCATCCCTACGACGCTGAGCTGTTACGCCAGGCGCCCATGCAGCTTCCGTTAGGGCGGGCTGCTTCACGTCCATATTTTCTCATGGAGCATAGCACGTCTCCCGGGTGATTTAGGGACGGGTAGAGAGCGCTCTGACATGCGCAGGGAGAAACAGTTTGTTGCTGGAAACATAATTAAGCAAAGAGCGTAACGTACTTAGGAAAAAAGAATATCGTTACGCTCTTTGTTTAAGCAGCAACAGAATGACTATTTTGTTTGCTTTTTGCTGCTCTTCTTATTAATGGGGGCGCAGCTCTTCCGACCATTATTAATGAGCTGCCACTGGCACTCGAGTAGAACAGAACTAGGCATGGCACATTTGTATTGGAAATCAGAAGGGGGGGGAAATAAATAATCGTTGGATGTCCTTACTCTTGGTGAGGGAGAGACAGAGAAAGACAGAGGGAGATAGACAAACACATATACAAATAAAAGTAGAGAATATATTTCAATACTAACCATTGTTTCTAATTTTATATAACAGAATAGCTTTTCGCTGATAGCGTTGTGTGCTTCTGTAGCCTTACCATGCTAAGTGCTTCTTGTGGAAGAAAACCATGGTGCCCAGTAATTATTAACATCTGTTTTGATGTGCCTTTTTATATGAACGCATAATGATAAATTTAAGTAGTGATAACAAAACACGCTTGTTGCTATGTGAATGCTGGTTATAATATCTTACTCTTATCAGTATCAACCTCAAACCCCCATATGTCTTCTCCAGTCCAATCAGCTGGCCGTGTAATGACGGTAGCGGGAGCTATCCTTGGGGTCTGCGTCCCCTGGACAGGGCTATATGTGATACACCTAGAAACTAAATCTATGGGTGGACCACACCATAAGAATTCACAAAACAATTTTGAATGGTGAGTAAGGGTATGGGTTTACGACCAAGGTAACAATAACCGAAAAGTTCTTCCAGTCCTCTGCAGTGACTACTCCGAGCTCTGCTCCTTACTCACCTAGACTGGGCCTGCCAGCATCATATGTTGACGCTTAGTTCTTGCTACTGATATTCTGATACTATTTCTCGGTGTTTCAGACGGAATCACTGGTCCTGTCTCTAAGTACCCAAAATAAAGACATTTCAATACACAGGTAAACCTGCCTTGAAAAAGTCCCACGCCTGCGGGCCTGCGCTGCGTGCCATGGGGACCTGGGGGGAGGGTGGGTGCACCTGTTGGCTCAACCTGTTTCGCACATTTGTGTGTGCTGCCAATAATGTCTGACAAACATCAAGGATTACAAGAATAAATTGTCAAATACAAAACGAAAGCTATTTTGCTCTTTGCTGCAACTAAATAAAATAACCCCAATACTATTTGGAAGGTAGCCTACACATTAATGTGATTAGACTTATACTCTTACTCACTGTTCAAATCACCTGACAAAGCTTTTGTACAAAAATGTATTTCTTCAAAGTTGAGGTACTTAAAATGTCTCTAAGCTGAATTTACAGATAAAAAATGAGCCAAAAAAGCAACAATTTGAGTGTATCAGGCACTTACCAGAACTAAAATCTGTTGGCAAAAGCTATAACAAATAAGACTTAAATGCATGAATATGAAAACAGAGCTTTTGCAGAGGCTTATTGCTGGCCTACAACATCATTTCATACATCAAACCATTACAAGCCTTATTTATGATATCTGTGTAACTTCTGGCATACATTTTTGTAAAGATGTGTTTTGTTAACACCCAGACATAGTGCACATTATCCCATCATGATTCCTGTGTGAGGGTGCTATTCCATACTATAGAAGGGGTGTGTTATTATTCAGTGATTATGCTTTTATAAATTAAGCACTGGCAATGTCTACTAAAGTTACCCTCTAAAGGTAGAAAAATATAATGTATGCTGTCTCGGAAGACTTTATTCTAAAAATTATTATAATCACTTTTCAACCCATAGGGCCATATGTATCAAGCAAAATTGCGATCGCAAGTGCCGAAACTCGCAGAATTTTGGCGTTTGCGGTCGCAATTTTGCTTGTAGGAGGCAAATCTGCGTGCAAAGTAAGGAATCACAAAATGTGCGATTCCTTATTTTGCGATTGCATTTAAGGAATCACAAATTTTGCGATTCCTTAAATGCAATGTAAGAAGCACCAAGAAAGTGTAATTTGGCCTTAAGGAATAGCAAATTACTACCAACTTCAAGTTGGTGGTAATTTGCGATTTCTTTGAAAAATTCACTTTTTTGCATTTTTCAAAGTGTAATGTGAAGCACAAACATGCCCTTAGGACATGTATATGTGCTACATGTGCACCCATGCTTATTTCAGGGGTGCAACAGGGTGTCCTTTTGACACCCTTGCACCCTTGAAATTGCATTCTCAATTTGCGGTTCTCTAATTGCTAATCGCAAATTGAGAATGTCTTCCCATTCATTCCTATGGGCCTCTAGGCCCATAGGAATGAATGGGGAGGTATTCCTTAATTGCGAATCGCAATTTGAGGTTCGCAATTAAGGAATATGTAGGATTTGCAAAATGTATTGCAAATCCTACATACGTAGAATTTTGCGATTCTCAAATAGTGATTCGCAAAAAATCACTATTTGAGAATCGCAAATGAGGATTTTATAGCCTTTTCATGTGATGGACCCAAATTACTGACGCTTTGTGAGGTATCCGAATCGAATTTGATATGTGGGTAATCCTGTATACAACAAATGAGGATTCAAACTGCTATTTGGGTTTCTATTTCAAAAAGTATATATTTTTTTAATTTATAATAAATGGTTCACATACACTACTTTTATCCCATACCTGTAATCAGGACTTTTGGGAAGGTGTCTAACTTCATCAGTCTAACCATTACCAGTTTGTTGGCCACTGTATATCAACGTCTAAAAACAAGATAGTTAAAACGTCAACATTAATCCAAATTGAGGGTCAGATGTGCAAAAATTCAATTTGCAAAAAGTGGTTACAAACTGCACACCAACATTTTTTGTGAATAGGGAATAGTTTTACAAGATGACGTATTTACTAATAATTTGAAAAAAAGGGGAGTTAGGCCCACGGGACAAAGAATAGGCAGGGCCGTTCTGTATGAAGCAACTGGGGGTACGCCTATATCTCTGAGTTTTTTAAAGCTTAATTAATTTCAGCTTAAAGACAAACACTTTCTCCTTGTGTTTATCCTGGTATATTTATTCAAAGCTTTTTATTTTATATTTTACAATTGTGTTTTCACACATTACCACATGGAGAAATGGAAAGCAATGTCAATTAATTTCCATATCACAAAGACATTTCATAAAAAACATTTACACTTTTATACAAAATAAATTATATTTTACAAACAACCTCTTAAATGTGCAATTTGTGAAACAAACAATTTGAAAAAAAAGATATAGTACAATCAACCAACTGCTCCCTGTCTAGTTGCCCTATTTTCAACTCTTCATTTAGTATCCATAAAGTGTTAGCGTAATTTTTAACATAAAGGGTATTTTATCTTTTCGATTCAAAATAGATTTAAACCGTATGCCGACCCGGTTCGTGTCCTGATTTTTTCTTCACAGGACTCTCATCAGGGCTTTTCTTTTAAGTCTAAAAAGAAGTTGTGACATAAAAATCAATCTTTAATGACTCTTCCGTTATTGTCAGTTTTTTCTACATACACTGAGCTATAAGCTTGTAATGCCAGTTTGCTTATAGTACCTATTTTTGTGTGAATACAATCTCCTAACTGTTGTTAATCACAAGATGGGAGATTTTCTGCTTTTGCTGGCACGGTTTTCTGAAACAATATCAGAAGCATTTTAGCGGTGGTATTCAAGCAAAATTAAGTCGCAATTACGACTTATATTCATTGATGCCTACCTCGACCTAGTGAGGATATTAAATCGGTTAAAGGTTTTGGAGAATTTGGATCATGGATAACCACTAAAGTGGCCACAATAAAGTACCTGAGAAAGTATGCGTATAGACACTGCTATGTAAACAAGCAATGTTTTCTCAAAAAAACTGTGCATAAGGTTATTTGGGTGCAGGGAATGCAAAATAATGCAAGCATTGGAAAAGACATGAGGTAGCTTCTTTGGTGCGATTGACTTTGCCAGTGCTGCTGGAGATGCAGTACACCATGGGCAAAAGAAAAAAACAGAAACACGTTGTAATGACACAGCTTCTGCCGTCAGTCTTTTCATTTTGTGGATATGCATGCGTGATGACGTAATAACGTGCAGGTGCCATCATGCACCCCTATGCGGGCGACAGATTTTTTATTTACTCATGCAGGATGGATAGGTAAATAAAGCTGCACACTAGTGAGAGAGTAAGAGAGAGCAAAATGGAGGGCAAGGGGAGAAACACATAAAGGAAACATTGGCAAAAACTTTAAACCCAGGAGGAGAAATTAAATCTTCTGCCCTCTGCCCACCAATGGATCGTCTGTATTTAACTAGACGTTGGGCATATTGTGGCGCACCCCTCACACAATTATTGGTCACTTCACTAAAAGAAGTATAAACTTACATTTGAGGAGGTTGCATCTTCAATATTAGGGCTTTCACATCCCTAAAACCCAGAGGAGAGCTATTCTCCTAGCTCCAGATTCCATACCGCCAGCTCTTCCCACAGAGGAGAGCATGCCTACAGAACTACTGCCTCATTACCAGACTCAGCAAAGGTGGAAAATGCGGTTCATCAATGACATGCTCGGTTGTAGGGTTTGGATCCCAAGGCGAGGAGCTTTTTGCATAAAGGCTTCTCCACCTGATGAAACATTAGCTAAGAGTGTTCCTTTGCAAATTGCAGTGGAATTCAACAATTTCCTCATAGAGACTTTTTCCAAAACTGAGAAAACTAACCAATACTTGCCTATGCTGGTCACACCGCAAGTAGAGAGGAAATTTCAGTGTGCATGTAAATGAGTCATTTTTCATCAGAGGCTTTTTCCTCCAGGTTAACTGGTTTTGCATACATTAGGGAAGCAAGCTTTCATGCAAGGGAAAGGTTACACTCTACCCGCAGATAAAGAAAGCAAACAATTGGATGTTTCTGGCAAGCAGGTTCAGCATTGCAATGGCATATTGACAACTTTTTGACCATGTTGGAAAAATATGATAGACATCGATGGGAAGAGATAGAAGCGGGTTGGAACATCTACTGGGTGTCTACTGTAAACAGGCTTAGGGGCTATCTGGGAGGGCAAAGTCATCTTCAAAGCTAGCTTTACTGTGCGTTGGATGTGCCCTACACATACTTCTGACAGACGAAGGAGGGATGTATGACGGTACAACGCGGTATAAAACACCGCAGACCATCACAACGCAGGTTTTACAATGCAAGTCGTTACAACGACTTGCGTTGGAGGGCGCTGGACTAGTATAATTTACTATTCCAACTCCAAACTACATACAGTAGGGAAGGTGTTGGATAGTAAATTATACTATTCCTTGTCCAAGAGCGCCTTCCAGCGCAAGTCGTGGTAACGACTTGCGTTGTGAAACCCGCGTTGTAATGGCACTGCGGTGTCATTACTGCGTTGTAAAGGATATTCCCTAATAGGAGTAACCTCATTCAGTGCCGTGCACGGTTGCACATTTTAAGGTTTCGCTTGAAAGTCTAGAAGCAGAATATTGCTCTGTGAGTCGACAGAGAGCATCCCATAGGGATGTAGGTTCACAAGATGCTAGAAAAAGTAAAAATGCAATAGAGACTGTGAAAGCTCTGCATTCCATAATCCAACAGCAGAAAACTCCTTTTCACGAAGGCCAAACAAGACGTTCACCTACAAGTGGAACAGCCAGCTCATGCCAGACTTATTATATGTTACGCCCCTGTCCTTCAGTGACCCAAAAACTCCTGTTTACTCTTGGATCCTTTTGCATTAACAACCTCTCCAGAGGTGTGCAAGGTAGGGGTGTCTACAACAAAGCAGTGACTTCCCACGTATGTCCGTACTACAAAACACCTGTCATTCGGTGGGAGGCTGCTCCCGAAGAGTGGATACTTTCCAACACAGCGCAAGTATATTGTCTCAATTTTCATACCGTGCCTCACAATCACCCTCAGTAGCTTCACAAAACAAACTGAGTACATTTTCTGCTGCTGTTGAAAGATGTGACCTCCTTACTGGCCAAAGCCAAAGGAGTCATAGGAACAGCTTCTGTGTAGCAGTGACAACAAGGTGTGTACTCATTGTATTTCTTCATCCCCAAAAGAAGATGGAGCTTTCCAGCCCATCCTTGACCTACAACTACTCACCCGCTACATTAGCACCATCCACTTCAAGGTGACCACACTTCTGTCATCCCTCTTTTACAGCAGGAATGCCTGCTTCCACATCCCTAGACATCAGGAGCTTTGACAGTGCCCGAGGTTATATGTAGAACACATATGGGTCTACAGCTGCCCCATAACTATTCACCAAATATCTAGTTGTTCCAGTGGTGAATCTCCACTACAAGTAAATAAATACATGTGTAGTCATATCTCCAAAATTGGCTGTTTAAGTGGGTGACTCACAGTGTTTCACTAACAAGCAAGAAATAGTTTATTTTCTGCAAAAACTAGACTGTGCAAAAAAATCCCACATTCACCCTCAAAAGATTCTAACATTTCTTGGTACCACACTCAATTCAGAGACGAACAAAGCTTATCCCACGCTAGAGAGAGTTGTGGCAATCCAGAGTTCGCTTCTCCTTTACCAGACATCAAATCCTCTGACAGTGAGAATGATCATGAAATCGATTGCATCATGCATTGCATCGGCCCCAGTGCTCACCTACAACTGTGCCTGTTGCAGGACTATGTATCCAGACAATAGTCTCAAGTGACTCTGGCCAGGGATGGTCTAGTGGAGGTACAGCCCAGATTTCAGTATTGATTACAGAACTGAATCAGGGGAAACCTTTTACTGGGTGTATCATTTTTGACCCACTGGCACAGGTGACCATCACTACTGCTGCGCCCCTCCTGGGATGGGGAGCACAGATAGCAGGCTTCTCAGTTCAAGGTCAATTGCCCCTTCAGGAGACTTTCAACCACAATAGTGTATTAGGAGTTACTTGTAGTTCAGTCGGCCCTGAAAGCTTTTTAGACCAAGATACACAACATAGAAGTCATAGTTCGAAAAACATGACCACCATGTATTATATTGGCCCCGTTCGAGACTTGGCATTGGCTCAAAATCCTGTGATTATGGGGAAAATCACTTAATCTCCCCATGCCTGTAAGCAATAAATGGGACCTTGAGTAATGGAACTGGAGCTCATTCAAAGCTCTTCAGTTTGGCCTCTGGATCGAGGTTACGCTTCATAAAGAAATTCACAAATAGATCAAAACAAAGCCTTAACACAAGGAAAGACGCACAGATATCCGTTTCCTGGCTGATGTGTACAAAGGGAAACCCGAAAACCTGGACAAATTGCAACTTCATCGTGTACATTGTTCGATATTAGGAAAATATTTTATTTTTCCCAAACTCTTTCTTTATTAATGTCAAAGATTCGCCTGTTAAAAAGATACACTCTTTTTGAATTGTGAAGCAACCATATTTTACGTGGGGTTTGTTGTGTGATTTACACTGCAAACATTTTCAGGACTTGGCTCCTGAAAATCTAAGCCAGAGCACTGGCTCTGCTCTCCCTGTAAATGTATTAGCTCACCCACCTCTAATGTTTAATGCAGCATTGTGGAAACCATGCAATTATTTATGTGCATTACAGCGACATTTGGCAGGCCGGTAATACAACTTTACTGGGGCATCCGTGGAATATTGCTCAATGTGCTGATGGCCAATTTGCATGATAAGTGGTAAATGTGCAGGTATGCAGCTATTTTGACTTTCAAGCTGCTGTGTGACATGTATCTGCATGGATGAGGCCAGCATGCTTCAATCACGTGGGCAGTATTCTATGATTTGGTATTTTGTGCTGGTGATAACATTTGGGCTTTTGTATGCTGATTTTAACTATGTTCTGATTTTAGGGTCACTGTGTATTGATTTAGGACACTGTTTCACTGAGAACTATTGCTGCTGATTTTGGGGCACACCAGACGTCTGGCCCGGATTGGCCAATGAAATGTTCTTGCACACGTGCTGGTGTTTGTTAGCAGCATTTATAGGGTTGACTGTGGTAATATGGCTGCTATGTGTACTGGTAAAAACGTAAGTTACTAAGCTCATGCTCCCTTTAAAGTTTAGCAATGCTTTGGAACCCAATCCAATCATCAGCGAGGCTCTTGGAATAAAATATGCCTTTTTATACCCTATTTGCCACCATTGTTTGTGCAAAACAAACAATCGGGAGGGGCTTCTAAAATTATGTCTGAATCTCCTTTATTTTTGACCACTTTTACTCATTAATATGCCTAGAAATGTTGCCATTTGCCACGTTTGTTTCTATACATTACATTGGTCAAAAGCTGCAAAACTCCTTCTTACATTGGTTTTAAATCCAATCTAGCTTTAACCAGCACATTGGCCAGGTGCTTTCCAGAAAGCACTGTTTGACCCAACGTTTTGTAAAGATCTTTTAGGGATAATCCCCAAACTTTGTATATTGCTGTTTTGATCAATGGCTCAAGCCTAGGGCGTACTTTAAATTGCATTATACACCCCAGCATAACCTAAAGACTGTCTGAGTGAAAAAAATGTCTCCACATGCTATCTAGAATCTTACTGATCGATTGTGCTTTGTCGAAGGGGATCGTGGGGCACAGACAAGCATGCCGTACATTTTTATCAGTAAATCCTTTCCAATTGGGACCAGTGTTACTTCTTGGATTCCTCAGCATGCAGCATTTTCCAGGCTTGTTTACTAGCCCTACATAAAATTATCTTTACATCTCATACAGTTTAACTCATGGTAATTTCTCACTGTACTTTTGAAAGCATGACCCCTGACTGCTCTACCCATTCCCTGTTTTTCTGTCTGCCCACATGTGGTTGGTATTCCTTGGGCCAGCCTAGCCATTCTGCCACTCTGGCATTTCCCTGGTAGACTACAGACCAGGGGTCTGATTGTAGATCAGGATGGGCTGCTATGACCCAACCATTCTCCCTCAGATACCTGCAGCAGGGGCTGGTTTTAAGACTTTTGCCTGGTCTGGTCAGGGTTTCCAGACAGGCCTTGGGTTATCCTGATCTTCTCCACTACTCTTTTGCTCTATGCTCTCAGGACTTTAACAGACCCGGGTCCCTGCGGGTATCAGACCCAGTAGTAGTTACAGTAGTAGACATTGAAATGGGTCCCTATTGGCCCCTGTATTCATGTCTTTAACCATAATGAATGTAAAATACGTTTAGTTAATCCATGTCAGCAGTCTGGTTTCTGTTTATATTTCATGTTTGACATAATAATATATATCGTAGAAGGGCTAGCTATTACCAGAATGGTGTGTTTCTGTTTTTTGTTTTGTTTAGCAAATTACACTTGGATAATGCATACTTTCAACTCGTCACCTCCATGTATTCATAACGGGCCATGACTGAGCCCTCATGAGTTGAGGCTGAAGGCAGTGCGAGTTTCTTACTGTGCCTGTCAGTGGGTCGAAAATATGTTTAGAATATATGGTCATCCACTCCTTGGCCTCTCCGCAGAGCGCACAGTTATGCTCACAAATTTCAGTTGTAATTATGATTCTGTACAAATATGTGTGAGTGTTTTATGTTTTTGGGGGTAGTTAAGTGAAAGAGGTGCAAGGCAGTGCATTAAGGAGAGGATAAAAGATGGCGGTGAAGAGTTAAAATGCGGTGTATGATATGCAGATGAATGAGATGTGGAGAGGAAAAGGGTTTACACGTTTAACAGGCAATGAACTTAACAGGCGTGATTGACACACCCTGAAGACCACAATGTCCCCTCCAGAGTCCTCAGTAATGTTTAATTCACAGTCTCTCAATTTCAGAGTTGAAACATTTTAATTTGTATTTGAAATAATATTAGTGTTGTTATTTATAGTAAACAGCTAACAACCATTGACAAAGCCAATAGGTGTGGCTAATTTTAGGTGTATGTCAGTTGTATTATATATCTGTTGCTTTTTATATTTGGCTATATCTCGTTGAGTGGCACACAGTGGAAATCACAGAAATCTAGTTTATGTGTTTAAGCTACTCCTACACAGGCCACCCCCTCCTCCCCTACATTCTCATCCCACTTAAAGCTCTGTGTGCCCCACTCCCTGAAACCATTCTGCTTGTTCCTTGCCCACGGCCGACGTGCTAAGTGTATGTGTGTTGGGGGGGGGGGGGGAGGGGGTGCGAGGGGAGGGGGGAGGCGGAGTCCCTGCAAAATGTAATGAGGGGTTCTCAACAATTCCAATTAAAAAGGTAATCTCACAGATATAGAAAAGGTTGTGCTGAGCCTGGGTCCCTTCTGTGATGGCATCCCCTGCACCGCTAGGGGGGTGGTGCCTACCTTACGGCCCCTCGTTCACCTCCTTGAAGACTCCCTTCCCCTGACCTGGGGAGGGGCTCTATACGTCCTGTCATACAAAGCGCTCATGACTCGCATGCCCGTTGGCGCACTGGCACAGGTGCCCGAGAGACAGCTGTTGGCACTCTTTCGAAACTCTCGCTGGGCACCAAATATTAAGAGTGTTTATTTTGTGCCACCAGCGCGTGGACACTCGGCATAGCCCCAGCTTCTGCCGTCTGTGGTGAACATCTTGTGACGATGCCAGTGGGGCTTAGGCCCCCTGAGATGTGGACGGTGCATCGCGCACAACAGCAGCACTCAGCAGCACCCCGGACACAGCAGCACCCCAGACACAGCAGCACCCGGACAGCAGCACGGTGACGGCCGCGCACTGCCCTCAGCAGGCGCAGGCTCTCATCATTATTCAGCAGTGACAGCGGCGCGGGGGGCGGCGCTGTCCGTCAGTCTGGGCTCACAGGGCTGCTGAGGCCGGGAGGGAGGAGTGCAGGGAGGGGCGTGTCCCGGCGGCGTGGAGCCTGCCGCCCCGCCCTGCTGCCTCCTCCTCTTCATCCCGGGAGCGGAGCCGTGGTCCTCCTCAGCTCTCCTCTCAGGGATAACAACCATGGCCGGCTCCCGGCAGCGCTCCCCCGCCTCCCAGCGCTACAACACCGAGGAGCAGGAGAGCCTGCAGGCCTACGAGGACGTGCTGGAGCGGTGCAAAGGTAGGGGCGGGGGGCTGCAGGCTGCAGCGGGGCAGCGCCGCGGGCAGGGGCAGCAGCACGCCTAAAATAGCCCCCAAGGCGAGGTCACACACTATAAACAGGTGTCAGGGTGTATGGTCAGCGGACACAGCCATGCGAGCAGTCATAGGCGTGGAGGAGCAGGCACGGCTCCCCCAGGACAGACACAGGCAGGGACAGCTCCCGTACACCACGGGGGCGGCTTAGTGCAGGTGACACCCAGTGACACCCAGTGACACCCTCCCTGCTGGGGACTGGAGCTGCATCCCAAGCGGATTATGGTATTCCAGGCTGCGCTCCAGGCAGGCAGGGCGTAGGATACGGTGTCACTGGGCAGGGATACAGGCTAGGGCCGCCTGTGCCCCTGACCCACTCCTTGAATGTGGGGAACATGGACCAGGGACCCCCCAGCCCCTTAATCCGGGCTGTTTCTTGTCTGCTTTTTAGTACGCATTCTGCTGTGTTTGGCGCATGGCTGGTGATATTGGATAACGGCGTGGACTGTGGGTAGCATAAGTGCGCACAGGCAGCAGCTACATACAGTGTGTCTGCTGCTAATGATTCATTGGTATTATTAAACAGCTCCGGTTCCAGGAAGCCACATGCGCCTGCAAAGCACCGCTGCTTCCAGCAAAGCGACAGGACACATGACTAGAAGCCGAGTGCATTTTATTTCTCTTGCATATTAATATTGTGGTTGTTTGTGCCTGCGGGGCAGTGGCGCCGCTTTCCTCTCCGATGAGGTATCCTGTGCGCTTGGCGGCTGCTGTGTGTTTTCCGTTACAATAGGTGGAGTCATTGACAGCCAGGCCGTGGGATTGGCAGGCGCTCTCCAAAGCATGCGCCAGATCTGGCGGAGAGATCAGCTTTCAATGTGCTTTCCATATGGGCCGGGGCTCCCCGGGGTCCCTCTGTGCAGGATGACTTCACCCGGACGAGCCTGCCCTCGGAGATGATTCAACCGGACCGGAATTGGATCATGTGGGTGGGAGGGGGTAGGGCAGACTCAGCGCAGGCAGCATGGGTTGCTGCTTGTTGTGGGATCGCCCCTCACCTCTCCTCGGAGGTATTCCCCCCAGAGACGCGTCACTGTTGCCCCCTTCAGAGTGCGCTCCGGCTGCCAGGCCGCCCACCCCTCAGCTGTCAGCAGTCAGCTGTGGATGCTTCACCGTCTGCCACGGGCCCTTTCAGAGGGGATCATATGACGGCCGGGCCGGGCTGGGCTCGGGGCGGGGTGTTTGCAAGCTGGGTTACTTAAGGACAGCGCCCCCTCTCGGAGCACCTCTGATGGGGTGCATCTGCTCCCTCCTGAGTGTACGCGGTGGTCACAAATGTGAAATGGCTGCAGCAGACAGAAGCAAGGCGCGTGGACCGCACCAGGCTGTCCGCACATGCACTGTGTGGGCTGCATAGCTGAGGCATGACAGCCGCATAACTGGGCAACTGTTCAGCATATCATGGGCGGCACCGAGATGATGTATGCAAGCAGGCTTTGAAAGTGACTGTTGTGATATGTTCATCAAATGCTGCGACAGGTGGTTTGTGGTGGAGGGCCTGCAAACCACCTCTGTCGTATGTGGATGTGGTAGCTAGCCCCTTTGTGAGAGCCCATAGCCATGTCCAGCTCGTTTTACCATACATGATTTGATTGTGTGGCGAGAAACCTTCCTATCCCTTATTATTTTTTTTATTATGAAGTATTGTCTGGTTTCAGTTAGTGTGCATGTGCGTCACCAACCACTTTATGCTCATCTGAACACAGCATAATGATGCCAGGCTGGCTTCAAGACCCCCTGGTGGGACTGCTCAGTGTACCGTATGCACCAGGAGCGCAGTGTGGGTCCAGTACAAGATAAAGGCAGTGTTGTGTAGTGCATGAAGTATAACCATTGCAGGGTCCTATCCAAAGAGCTTGGAGGGACGCAGGCTTTTTGTGGAAGCTGCTTAACCCCAGGACGAGTGGGAAATGTGATGCATTCTGTATGGAGTAAGGAACCGAAAGTAACTACATCAGAACTTCATTGGCAACCCTCTCCTTCCCCTATTGTTTATTTCTCCCGTTATATATTGCGTATTACTGTATACTTCATTTTGTATTGTATCCCCTACATGCATCCTACTGTTTTATATCACCTGTAATTGCTGAGGTGTGGCGCCGCGGCCAGGGCGACTGACGCTGGAATCTGGGCTCCGGCGGCAGGTTAGCCCAGCACCATGTGACTCTGGGCAATAGCTCGCTTAATCTTCCCGACGGCCCCCAGCGCCTAGAGACCCTTACGGGTGATTGTGGACTTTACTTTACTTTACTGTATATATAACCCTTGTAAAACTCTCTGATGCTCTAGGGCCAAGATCGCGATATGTAAAACTCTAAAATAATTAAATAGGAGGCAGAACTCTGGGGCTCTTATTTATGTAACTGTGATTTAGAGGACACACTGACTAGACAGATCATGCACCCACTGCTTCAGATGTGCACACTCTTTCTTAAGATCCAGGTGCACAATGTCATGCTTTTCCCAATGGTCCCAGGTGCAGATTTTCATGCGTTTCCCAATGGTCCCAGGTACACATCTTCATGCTTTTCCCCAATAGTCCCAGGTACACATCTTCGTGCTTTTCCCAATGGTCCCAGGTGCAGATTTTCATGCGTTTCCCAATGGTCCCAGGTACACATCTTCATGCTTTTCCCAATGGTCCCAGGTGCAGATTTTCATGCGTTTCCCAATGGTCCCAGGTACACATCTTCATGCTTTTCCCAATGGTCCCAGGTGCAGATTTTCATGCGTTTCCCAACGGTCCCAGGTGCACATCTTCATGCTTTTCCCCAATAGTCCCAGGTACACATCTTCATGCTTTTCCCACTGGTCCAGGGTACACACCTTCATACGTTTCCCAATAGTCCCAGGTACACATCTTCATGCTTTCCCCAATGGTCCCAGGTACAGATCTTCATGCTTTTCCCCAATAGTTCCTGGTACACATCTTCATGCTTTTCCCACCGGTCCAAGGTACACACCTTCATACGTTTCCCAATAGTCCCAGGTACACATCTTCATGCTGTCCCCAATGATCCCAGGTACACATCTTCATGCTTTTTCCAATAGTCCCAGATACACATCTTCATGCTTTTTCCAATAGTCCCAGATACACATTTTCATGCTTTCCCCAATGGTCCCAGGTACACATCTTCATGCTTTTCCCAATGGTCCCAGGTACACATCTTCATGCTTTTCCAAATTATCCAAGGTACACATTTTCCTGCTTTCCCCAATGGTCCCAGGTACACATCTTCATTCTTTTCCCAATGGTCCCAGGTACACATCTTCATGCTTTTCTCAATGGTCCCAGGTACACATCTTCATGCTTTTCCCAATGGTCCCAGGTACACATCTTCATGCTTCCCCCAATGGTTCATGGTAAACATAGTCATGATTTTCTTAAGGATCCCAGGTACACATCCTCATAATTTTCTCAGTGGTCCCAAGTACACTTTTTCATGCTTTACCCTAATGTCCTAGGTACATATAGCCATGCTTTATCTTAATGGCCCTGACCCAGATGTAGCATTATACATGTAACTCATGCACAGGTCTGTGTGTGTGAAGCACACTAGAGCGCTTAGTCGTGATTATTCATTTACCGCTTACTAAATCAGCTGCAGTTGTTGATTCCCCCGTCGATGATGACCTCACGCACACTCATGCATTTTGCTGCTAGCCCGGATTGGTGATTTCATCTCTTTGACTGTAACACTTGAGCTCCTAACAGTTCCTATGATTAAGACATTGCGGGACGTACTGTAATAAAATGTTGCCAGTAGCGACAAATAGAGGATACAGCCAGTGCCAACTGATAAGTAGTTTTTCTCTCTTGTAAAATTGTTCTATCATGAATTGTCCCGTCATTGTTGGCTTCCACTTAAGGGAAGTCGTGACCTTGTGTTTTATAGAGACATGTTGGAATGGATAATTCATCAAAGCAATTACTTTTATTGTGTGTTTTTGGTTTGCATCAGATGAAATAAAAATGCACACAGATCGGACATTCAGTGATACAAGTGAAATGGTAACGAAAGAAGAGAATAGGTCACAAATCAGAGCTATAAGAAAGAATAAACAACTTTCCCAAAGCTGCAAAAGCATAAATAAGTGCAGCTACACACGTATTTCTTGGCACCCTAACTCTGATTTTTATGATTGAAAACAACGGTTTTGTGTGGACTGGTAATGCAGAAATAATACGTTTTTGTCAGGTGTTACTAATTCTTGCAGATTCACTTTGTCTTTGAAATGCAATGAATTGGACCTTTTTCAAACATGCCTAAAATAGATATTGGTTCACGTGGATTTAATTTGTAAATGTTGCCCCTGATGGCTGTTCTCATCTGGTGATCTAAAGAAGGAACTGTGTGATTTTCTACACTATCTAAAAAAGAACGCCAGAGTAATTCAAACTTTCCAATCTCCCAACATACTGTCTCTATCATAAAGCCCATGTCATAACTTTAATCGTATTACACTCACCAACGTAATCCCGCCTGGTTCTCATGCGGTAAAAATTAACTTGTCCAATTGCTCCATAATCGCATACATCTCAGTAGGTTTAACTCATTAATTGGGCTTTATCAAAATTAAGTCAATACCCATTCTGGTAGGACGGGTCAAAACACTTTTGGGGCACAGTATGGCTTCATAATAGATTATATTTCATCACAATATGTATACATGATAGCAAATTCTAACACATTATATTAATCATTGTGGCATATACTGCCAAATGTTATTAGAAACTTCAAGGTATGTCAAACTAGTTAAGGATAATAACCTTAGGGAGACCTTTTGATTCAATTCCAATGACATTATGATGGGAAATGGGTATCCCACCTTACCAAACAATCTGTATACCACACCTCTGAACCACATGATGGGCGGGGGCAATGGTGCCAATGTCACAATACATATGTTAAACCACACATTCATTCCCCCCCAAAAATATTGTAACTCATGGTCATTGATTAAGCCATTTCAATACCCCTCAATCCTATTATCCACATAGCTTCTCTTTGTCTGAGGCACAGCTCTATATTCCCCCTCAGGGGTCACTGATCACAGAATGTTTTCCAAAGAACTTAAAGATCTTATACATGAACCTCTATTGGGTATTGTACATCATCTGATTTAAGTGCCCTCATATGTTTCCCAAACCTGTCTCTTAAGGCTCTTATCATGCTCCCTACATGGATACGATCACATTTGCATACAATATTGTACACTACAAATTTAGTGTTACAATTAATGGTAGATCATATTTCATATTCCTCTTTGTCTTCATTTCTGAACCTTTTTGCCTTGCCTATTGCCCGCCTACACATTCCACAGTGACCACATTTGTAAAACCCTAATGTGTGCTGTGTCATGCAATTACTTTTAGACTGCTGTGTGGGATAGCTGGGATTCAGTAAACTCCCCAGTGATTTTCCTTTCCGAAAAGTAATGTCTTGTCTACCCGATATGTGATCATGTTGCATCTTGTCTGCTTGCAGAAGATGTTAATGTATCTGGAGGCGTTTGCAAAATCCAACATCCAACTGTAATCAGTAATGAACCTTACTTTCTTCGACTTTTCCTTATCATGTATGATCTCACTTAATGTACTCGCCCTACTTATTGCTCAAATCCTATTTCTGGTTGTTCTAATAACATGCATATTATAACTTCTCTCTAAAAATCTTGTCTCCATATCCTGTAAACACTTATGGTAGTCCTGTTCTTCGCTACAATTGCGTTATGCCCTCATCACCTCCCAGTAGGAGATTGCATTAATCTGATATCTGGGATGTGCGCTGGATGAATTAGATGCAGTTGGTTTCCGAAAAAGTCTACTGTCTATTCTATTTTCCTCTTATGTTTGAATCATTATGATTCATATATTCACGAAAACCTTCAAGTTGTTACACACTACCCGTCCATATCATGAAGCAGCTGCCCATATCATGAAGCAGTCGTCTATGAAACGCCCCAATAAAAATTTATTCATTTCAGTTAGTTCCACTTGGGCCCCAGATCTGCTCTTCGTCCACCCACCCCATGAAGAGGTTTGTGTAAGAAGGAGCAAAGCTGGAACCCATTGCATTCCCTTGTAGTCGCCTGTTCTACTAATACTTAAATAGGAACACATTGTTATGCAAAATCAATTCTATCATTGCTAACAAGATCTGGTTATGCTCCCATAGGCTTGATGATCTGCTGTTCAGAATAAGTTGCTGTGCAAACATTCCCTTGTCATGCTTTATTCTTGTGTATAATAACACAACATCTAGTGTCACCATTAGCATCCATGGCTCCCACATAATATCACTCAATGGACTCAGTATGTGTTGAGTCTTTCAGCCCGACGCTGTTCAATATCTACATGGCACCACTCGCCCACGTCGCCCGTCAACACAACCTCAACATCATCTCCTACGCCGACGGCACCCAGCTGATCATCTCCCTCACCAAAGACCCCCACACAGCCAAAACCAACCTCCACGAAGGAATGAAGGCCGTCGACAAGTGGATGAGGAACAGCCGACTGAAGCTGAACTCGGACAAAACGGAGGTCCTCATCCTTGGGTCCACCTCTTCGGCCTGGGACGACTCCTGGTGGCTGACCACACTGGGAACTGCTCCGACACCCACAGACCACGCACGCAACCTAGGGGTCATCCGCGATTCCACCCTCACAATGACTAAACAGGTCATCGCCATCTCCTCCTCCTGCTTCAGCATCCTCCGAATGCTACGTAGGATTTTCAAGTGGATCCCCACTGAAACAAGAAGAACAGTCACCCAGGCCCTCGTCACCAGCAGGCTGGACTACGGTAATGCCCTCTAAGCAGGAGCATCGGCCAAGCTCCTGAGACGGCTGCAACGCATCCAGATCACCTCGGCACGTCTGATCCTCGACATCTCCCGCTGCAGTCACATCACTCCCCACCTGAGAGACCTACACTGGCTCCCCGTCAACAAGAGGATAACCTTCAAGCTCCTCATCCACGCACCCAAAGCCCTCCACAACACAGGCCCAGCGTACCTCAACAGACTACTCATCTTCTACACCCCCACCCGCAAGCTCTGCTCTGCTGACCTCGCCCTCGCCGCTTTCCCCCGCATCCGAAGAATGACAGCCGGAGGCAGATCCTTCTCCTACCTCGCCGCCAAGACCTGGAACACCCTCCACACCAACCTACGGCAGACCCGAGACCTACTGGCCTTCAGAAGGCTACTCAAGACCTGGCTTTTCGATCAGTAGCAGCACCCCCATCCCCCCCCCCCAACGCCTTGAGACTCTCACAGGTATGTAGTGCGCTCTACAAATGTCCTGATTGATTGATATATGGGTGGGTAAATTCATTACAAAGAGCTACAACAATACATCAACAAATTTAGATAACCGTTCAGTTCCCACAATGCTTTGAATAAATTATTATTAATAATAAATTGTAACACTATATGTGTAGTGTACATTATTGTCTGCAAAATGTGATTGTATCTATGTAGGGAGCACAATAAGAGCCTTAGGAGACATGGTTGGAGAACATATGAGGGCACTTAAATCAGACGATATACAATGACCAAAAATTACAATATTTTGGGGGGATTGAATGTTTGTGTCAACATATGTAATATAACATTGGTACTATTGCCCCCCTACCCCATCACAAGGTTTATAGATGTGTTATACAGATTGTTTGTAAGATGGGATACCCATTCCCCATCATGATGTCCTTGGAATTGAATGAAACGGTCTCGTTAGGATTATTATCCTTAGCTAGTTTGAAGTACCTTCGAGTTTCTAATAGCATTTGGAAGAATATACCATAATGATTAATATAATATGTTAGACTTCGCTATCATGTATATATATTTTGATGAAATGCCAACTATTAGGGAGCCATATAGTGCCCCAAAATGATTTTGACCCATCCTACCGGAATTGGTATTGAATTAAAACTGATATGGCCCAAATAATGTCATAACATACTGAGATGAATGTGATTCCAATACTGTGCACTTACAAGAGAATGACGTCAAGGGGACCTGAGTTGAATTGTTTTTACTGCTTGAGAACCAGGTGGGATACGTTGGGGAGTGTTTTACGATTAAGGCTAATACATGGGTTTAATGGTAGAGATGCTATATTGGGAGAACGGATATTTTGACTTACTGTAGTGTTCTCTTTTTAGATAGTGTTGTAAATTATGCAATTTATATCAGCGTATGAGAACATTACTCCAGATGACTGATAGGAAATATTGTCTGTAGAGAATAAATAAGACCATAGGATGAGGATTGTTTGAAATTTGAGTTTGATTTATCTTTATTTTCATAATTGGTGGATACTATCCAGATGCAGCACAGGTACCACTTATGCATATATGACGACATTTGGAGGGCACTAACAGAAACTATTACACTATGTTATGGGTGCTTTAAAATTTGAAATGTATGCCAATGGTGTGGTATGACATGGTTTAACACTTGGATTGAATTGTCATGAATGTAATGCAACAGACTTTGTGATGGAGTGGCAATTTGCATATGACATCATTGAGAAATTATATGTACAAATAATTATAAAAATATTGTTCACTCTACCTTACGACAATTGAATGAATAATCAATAATTCTCTCCTAGATAAGCGTGTTGTATTAACTTTGAAGTTGTGTTTATTCGGTGCATGGGTTTCCACAATTGGCTCACTGCTTTCCTTGCATTGTAAATCACGTGGATTGATTTTTCAGGGTGATGTTTCCCATGTTGTGGATATACTGTTTGGCCTATGTAATAGTGAGTTTTTAAAAAAAACTTTTAGCCCTGACGAAACACGTTTTGGCTAAAACTAAGAGACAGAGAATATTCAATCTTTAATAATTATCAAGATTGAAAATGAACAACTGAAAATTTATTACAAAGAGTCTGTTTATACCTTTGCATGTGCTGGAGGCTGTGGAAACGTTTACTTAAACCGTTTTGGGTTTGTAGGAGGTGGTTGGGTAGGCATCCCCCCTATTAAGCACCATAATACCCAGTTGTTCCACAAGATAAAGTTTTTACTGTTAAGCGAGCCACCAGAATCCTAAAATGCATCTCTCGCTAGTAGTTAGAGACGGTATATGTGCACATGCACAACTGCGATTTGTTTACGTATGCCCATTTGTGCAACATATTGATGACAACCTTACTTTCATTCAATGCCTGAAAAACAATTAAAAGGATGAAGGAATTTCTACCTGATCTGTCGCTCCCTAAATACCAAAGCACCCTATTAAACGACTCATGACAGACTGTTGGTAAATCCTGTTTCTGCCGGATAAAGAAGTGACCAGCTGATTTGGGATTGTGAGATGCGCAATAAGGCTTCAACCTTTGTACTTTCCTCAGAAACATTTTGGATGTTAATAATGCGTAGAACATATACAAGGAAAAACATTGGGGTGTGATAGAAAAACATAAAGTAATAGTGTTCAAACACTGTTTCACCTGGTTATTGTAAAACCCTTACGTAATGGTACAGTACCATTGCATGTAGCAGTTACTGTACCCCATAGTATCAATAGTACTGGGTGCTTTATCACTTACACACAAAAAGCAAAATGATGGAATGAATGCTTGAAATAATCTCAGCCACTGGTGATCACTCTGGGACACGTTCTATACCACCATTTTTTGACAACTATGCCACTGTAGACAGATAAAAGCCACACGCGAATTAGTCTTATTCCTGCGCCCATAAGCATTTAAGTGTATGGTATTTCAATCCTGCAGATCTAGTCAAAAGGCAGCAGAGTGCTGTAGATGGTCAATTGAAACAGTTCAGCATGTCCTGCCAGCAACAGTTCAGCATGAAATGCCGTCTCATGTCCCCTACATAGGGAAACCCCTCTATATGGCTTGTACAAGCAACCCCAGACCAATTTCAGCCTAATTGGGCCTTGTCCGTGAGATATAGCATGATCAGCGTCGGATTGGTAACGCGGGCATTCGGGCAATGCCCGATGGGCCGGTGTCCGAGTGCTGCTGTGGGCTGCTTTTTTGAGCAGTCTGGGGGAGCAATTTGGGCGCTGTCTCTATTGTTCGAACAGCCAGCGGCCCAGTAGGTATCTGAGTGGCCCTTCTATAGGCAGATGGGCGCTCATTACCTCCGTTTAGCAAGAGGTATCTCGCTGGCCGGCCCATTAATGTATGCACATACTGAGCGGGGGCATGGGGGCCTGAGTAGAAGTGGCCTCACTTGTTCCCAGGTGTATTTCAGCAGTGTAAACTAACGTGTACATTTTGTTTATCCCCTCCTCCCCCCCATACACCCCCCTCATTTTTTTTTATAAGATTACGCCGAAGCAGTCATTTGAGGAGTGTTTATGCAAATGTGGGCCGATTTTTTTTTTGCGTGCCCGGGCCGATTTTCAATCCCAATCCAACCCTGAGCATGATTTTTGTGGCACTGAAAACATGTGAACCCCCTCTAAGAATAACTGTTTCACTTAGGGTGTCTACCTCAATAAAGAACAAAGTGATGGAAGGAATGCTTGGATTAATCTCCACCACTGGCGATCACTTGAGGCCACATTTCCGACAATCCTTCTTTGTCCGTTATGCACCCCTGTACAAAAACTAGACATTTGCAGAGCAGTCTTGGTCCTGCTGCAACAGGAACAGTCTAGCTGAACTGCTAGGCCAGGTCCCCTCCGGATGATCCAGTTTTTCTACACAAATTGTAATGAGGACCCATGCAGGTACAGGATTTAACAAGCAATGGGTTCCATCGAAGCGCATGGTTAATGACCTTAAACAAAGAATCAATTATTGGACCAATGTGGGACACTGGTATTATGGTAGGAAAACTTGAATTATATGAGTCTGAAATTGTTGTATTTTTTGCACAATTATAGATTTGCCACACTTGCCTTAGAATCCATCAATTCTGCATGAATAGCAGATTTTAAGAAAAAAATGTGATTCGAGCTTGAAAGGATCAAAAGTTTATAAACACATTGCCACACGTATTGTTGCACAGTGGCAGCCTACCTTTCGATTGCTGATTGCTGTATATAGGTGGTAAACTGATACTAATGAGATGAAATGTTTGTCCATGCAAAATTAACATTTAAATAGTAATATAATTTTGCCACAAAATGTGGCGCATTGCACCACATAATTCGCTTTTTCTTGCTGCATAATTTACTCAAGTCTGACACATAATTTGGTCCTCCCCTGCCGCATAATTCAATTGGCCTTGGTTATAGGCAGGCAAGAAAATCTCACCCCTGAGTTAGTTGTTAATACTGTCTATGCTGTGCATGTCTTTGCAGCCTCCATAGTGTAATGGTTCACATCCACACACTTGGAAGGTTCGGACATCCTCAACTTCCTCTAGGCCTTACTTTTTAGAGTTAAAAAGATCCACCCACCTTGAAACAGCTTCTCTTCATTCACACTACTAAGATATCCGAGTGTTAAAGCTTGCTCATTTCAGTGCACGACTCACCACTTTGGCATTCCTTTGTAGCCTGCATCAGAAAGATTGAGGATTATCCTATCTTCAGGAAGAAGGTACAGACCATCCTCTTTTAGGGACCATCTAAAGACTGCTTGTCCCTTGAGCACCCTTATTACCGTGACCTGACACACGCCTTTGATCTGCACTGTAGAACCATCGCGTTCTTCTAAATCTTGATCTTCGTGTTCATCACTCCACCCAGAGTGCAGCACCCCAACACTATGTATCACCACCCGCAGCCGCTAGATCCAAAGGCCTATGTAGAACTCAGATTCCGAGGAGGCACTTTTACTGCACGCCTTGCCCCTTCTAGACTGTCTTGGACAGGCCTACACAATTGGTGTCAAGGATGCTTCTCCTCCACGCAATAGACACATTAAAAAAGGCCTGCACGTCAGTTTGGTAGTTATACCGTGCCATATCACGTGTGATTCTAGAATCCAACGAAAGGAGCATTTATCCGAATCTAATGTCCTGACTTTCCCTGGAGAAGTAACTCGAACAAAGCAGCTCTGTGGCGGCTCAGCCGCCCCCTCCTCGCCTGGCAAAGCATGTACGTCTGTGTGCCTGGGAGCCCTCTGAATACATGAGGAGTATGAAAGACACAATGTGGAGCATTAACTCTTGATTCCAAAGCCCGGGCGTCAGGGAACTCTCCTGCAAGATAAGTTATGTATGTAAAGTGTTATTTGTATATATAGCTGGGAGATGGCTGCTGCGCATTAATATTACAATCACGGGGTCCTTGTGGCACACTGTATTTTATATTAAGCAACAGTCCGAGAGCTGCTCAACATCTGGGAAGTACTGTGACCATTAACAAAGATTCCACTTAAGCCCGCACTGCCGCGGGGTCTGGTTCGCTAATGGTTCTGCCCGTCTGTGAGAAGAAACCAATCAAAGCGCCGCTTCCTGTGTGTGGGCCGTGGCGCGTGGTGGGCGGAGGCGCGAGCGACGTGCAGCAGTGACAGTAACAACACAGAATGGCAAATGCTCCAGCCTGGGCCGTGTGTCTTCAGGCTTGTAAAATGTGTGTTCAGGCATTTGTGTCCTCATTTGTCTGCCCCAAACAAGGCTGTCATACACCCTAGGGTTCTTTGGAAAAACCAAAGCTAGAAAGGTGAAAATTAGCCTGTGTTATCCATCATGTGTGCATCAGGCACGCTTGGGTTAACTTTTCCAACCCCAGTGCGTCGATGGGATTTGGGAAAATGTTCTAAGAGGTCATATTGACATGAAGGGAAATACACGCTCATTGTTTGTTATGAGCAGTGTGGCCTCTTGGGTAGTGCAGTGGGACTGAGTGACCTCTTAAAAATAAAATGGGACAGAATGACCTCTTGAGTAGTGCAGTGGGGCAGAGTGGCCTCGTGAGTAGCGCAGTGGGGCAGAGTGGCCTCGTGATTAGCGCAGTGGGGCAGAGTGGCCTCGTGAGTAG
This sequence comes from Lissotriton helveticus, assembly GCF_964261635.1. NCBI lineage: Eukaryota > Metazoa > Chordata > Amphibia > Caudata > Salamandridae > Lissotriton > Lissotriton helveticus. Next base: position 518,599,890 of record NC_136067.1, on the reverse strand, counting down.
TGCAGTGGGGCAGGGTGGCCTCGTGAGTAGCGCAGTGGGGCAGAGTAGCCTCGTGAGTAGTGCAGTGGGGCAGAGTGGCCTCGTGAGTAGCGCAGTGGGGCAGAGTGGCCTTGTGAGTAGTGCAGTGGGGCAGAGTGGCCTCGTGAGTAGTGCAGTGGGGCAGAGTGGCCTCTTCAGTGGTGCAGTGGGCAGAGTGGCCTCGTGAGTAGTGCAGTGGGGCAGAGTGGCCTCGTGATTAGCGCAGTGGGGCAGAGTGGCCTCGTGATTAGCGCAGTGGGGCAGAGTGGCCTCGTGAGTAGTGCAGTGGGGCAGAGTGGCCTCGTGAGTAGCGCAGTGGGGCAGAGTGGCCTCTTGATTAATGCAGTGGGCAGAGTGGCCTCGTGAGTAGTGCAGTGGGGCAGAGTGGCCTCGTGAGTAGCGCAGTGGGGCAGAGTGGCCTCGTGATTAGCGCAGTGGGGCAGAGTGGCCTCGTGAGTAGTGCAGTGGGGCAGAGTGGCCTCGTGAGTAGCGCAGTGGGGCAGAGTGGCCTTGTGAGTAGTGCAGTGGGGCAGAGTGGCCTCGTGAGTAGTGCAGTGGGGCAGAGTGGCCTCTTCAGTGGTGCAGTGGGCAGAGTGGCCTCGTGAGTAGTGCAGTGGGGCAGAGTGGCCTCGTGATTAGCGCAGTGGGGCAGAGTGGCCTCGTGAGTAGTGCAGTGGGGCAGAGTGGCCTCGTGAGTAGCGCAGTGGGGCAGAGTGGCCTCGTGAGTAGTGCAGTGGGGCAGAGTGGCCTCGTGAGTAGTGCAGTGGGGCAGAGTGGCCTCGTGAGTAGTGCAGTGGGGCAGAGTGGCCTCTTGATTAATGCAGTGGGCAGAGTGGCCTCGTGAGTAGTGCAGTGGGGCAGAGTGGCCTCGTGAGTAGCGTAGTGGGGCAGAGTGGCCTCGTGAGTAGCGCAGTGGGGCAGAGTGGCCTCGTGAGTAGGGCAGTGGGCAGAGTGGCCTCGTGAGTAGCGCAGTGGGGCTGAGTGGCCTCGTGAGTAGCGCAGTGGGGCAGAGTGGCCTCGTGAGTAGTGCAGTGGGGCAGAGTGGCCTCGTGAGTAGCGTAGTGGGGCAGAGTGGCCTCGTGAGTAGCGCAGTGGGGCAGAGTGGCCTCGTGAGTAGCGCAGTGGGCAGAGTGGCCTCGTGAGTAGTGCAGTGGGCAGAGTGGCCTCGTGAGTAGTGCAGTGGGGCAGAGTGGCCTCTTTGGTAGTGCAGTGGGGCAGAGTGGCCTCTTGAGTAGTGCAGTGGGCAGAGTGGCCTCGTGAGTAGTGCAGTGGGGCAGAGTGGCCTCTTTGGTAGTGCAGTGGGGCAGAGTGGCCTCTTCAGTGGTGCAGTGGGCAGAGTGGCCTCGTGAGTAGTGCAGTGGGGCAGAGTGGCCTCGTGAGTAGTGCAGTGGGGCAGAGTGGCCTCGTGATTAGCGCAGTGGGGCAGAGTGGCCTCGTGAGTAGTGCAGTGGGGCAGAGTGGCCTCGTGAGTAGTGCAGTGGGGCAGAGTGGCCTCGTGATTAGTGCAGTGGGGCAGAGTGGCCTCGTGAGTAGTGCAGTGGGGCAGAGTGGCCTCGTGAGTAGCGCAGTGGGGCAGAGTGGCCTCGTGAGTAGTGCAGTGGGGCAGAGTGGCCTCGTGAGTAGTGCAGTGGGGCAGAGTGGCCTCGTGAGTAGTGCAGTGGGGCAGAGTGGCCTCTTGATTAATGCAGTGGGCAGAGTGGCCTCGTGAGTAGTGCAGTGGGGCAGAGTGGCATCGTGAGTAGCGCAGTGGGGCAGAGTGGCCTCGTGAGTAGCGCAGTGGGGCAGAGTGGCCTCGTGAGTAGTGCAGTGGGCAGAGTGGCCTCGTGAGTAGTGCAGTGGGGCAGAGTGGCCTCTTTGGTAGTGCAGTGGGGCAGAGTGGCCTCTTGAGTAGTGCAGTGGGCAGAGTGGCCTCGTGAGTAGTGCAGTGGGGCAGAGTGGCCTCGTGATTAGCGCAGTGGGGCAGAGTGGCCTCGTGAGTAGTGCAGTGGGGCAGAGTGGCCTCTTGAGTAGTGCAGTGAGCAGAGTGGCATCGTGAGTAGTGCAGTGGGGCAGAGTGGCCTCGTGAGTAGCGCAGTGGGGCAGAGTGGCCTCGTGAGTAGCGCAGTGGGGCAGGGTGGCCTCGTGAGTAGCGCAGTGGGGCAGAGTGGCCTCGTGAGTAGTGCAGTGGGGCAGAGTGGCCTCGTGAGTAGTGCAGTGGGGCAGAGTGGCCTCGTAAGTAGCGCAGTGGGGCTGAGTGGCCTCGTGAGTAGTGCAGTGGGGCAGAGTGGCCTCGTGAGTAGTGCAGTGGGGCAGAGTGGCCTCTTGAGTAGTGCAGTGGGCAGAGTGGCCTCGTGAGTAGCGCAGTGGGGCAGAATGGCCTCGTGAGTAGCGCAGTGGGGCAGAGTGGCCTCGGGTGTAGTGCAGTGGGGCAGAGTGGCCTCTTGAGTAGTGCAGTGGGCAGAGTGGTTCTTGGGTACTGCACAGCAGTGGAGTGGCCTCTTGGGTACTGCAGAGGGACAGAGTGCCCTCTTGCATAGTGCAGTGATGCAGAATTGCCTCTTGCGTAACAAAGTGGGACAGAGTAGCCTATTGGATAGTGCATTGGTGTTGAGGCTCCTCTTGGGTAGTGCCGTAATGCAGAGACATCTTGGTCAGGGTAGTCGAGCAGAGTACCCTCTAGGTGATTGCAGTGGGACAGAGTGGCCTGTTGGGTACTACAGAGGTGCGGAGAGGCCTCGGAAAGTGCAGTAGGGGCAGAATGGCCTCTGTAGTAGTGAAGTAAGGTTGAATGGCATACGGAGGGACCTCTTGGATAGTGCTGTGGGAAGAGTGCTCTCTTGGGTAGTGCAGTGGGACAGAATAGCCTCTTAAGTAGTGTCCTCATGGGTAGTTCAGTGTTGGTTGCTTTGGGAGTGTGGCCGAACCTTCTGTGATAATGATTGAAACCGAGCTTAGTGTTAGCATTGTATTACTGAACCAGATGCAGAGTTCACCTCTCTAGGCTGTGCTACAGAATCGTAATTTTTTAATCTACCAATCCAAGTGGTGTCCGCCATCATGGATCGTTATACAGAAAAAAGAAAGTAAATGACTCATGCGTTATTCCAGCAGTGCTTAAACAAAATAAAGTTCCTTAAAAGGGAGCCGTGAAAGAACACAGGTATGCTCCAAGGCCGTGACAAACACAAAACGGACAAGGCAAGGCATTGAATAAGAAACAAGCACATGAGAGTGACAGTAAAGCCAACCACTGTAATGTAAGATCTTGGTAAGCTGACAGAAGGTCTTTTGCAACCCGACTGATTGATCTGTCAGGTAGGCTCGACCTATGAAATAAAGAAAATTCATTTAAAGCATATACATTATCAGCAGAAGCAATTGCAACCTAAACCATTGCATGTTATTTTTTTGTCCTGTGCATGGAGTATTAATGATGGTAACAAAATATAATTTTCTGCCACCAGTGTCTGACTGGGACAAAAAAATATGCCCCGGCTTCAAAACAAAAGTGGCCCCCGTCTGACAATAGATAGCCCAAAAAAAGTGGCCCATGTTTGTAAATCAGTCCAGTTTTGAACATGCAAGTACACGATATGTGGTTATTCTGCAAAGTATGGGCGATTGCATGCATTTGCTGCATGCAATTTCTGTGGTAATATCAGGAAAATTAACCGTAAAAAAAGTCCCACCAGGCCACAAAACAGGCCCTCAAACTGCTAAAAAACCGTCCCACACACTGATCTGCTAGACCAGCCCACTGAGCACTGCCTGATTGTCCTCTAGGCCAGTCCAACACAAGTGCCACCAATGAGCAGAGGTGTGTCTTTGTCCAATCACTGCGCACTAGAATGAGATGTAGGGTTAACAAGTAATGCTCTAAACTGGCTGGAATTGTAATGTTACAACCATACCCAAAAAGAATAAAAGTGGTGAATATAACAAAACTTATACCCCCTTTTCGAATAATCTTCCAGTAATTTAGAAATGGCGGGACAGTCTGCAAACATTGCAGAAGAGCTCTAAATCCAATGTTCTACTTTTAGTGGCATATCGGAAATGCTCACAGGTCACGCCGAACTATTCATCAGGAGGTATAATGTATCCTTCCTATGAAGTTGAAGTTGAAAAGCATTTATTGAGCGCGCTAACACCAGGCGGTTTCATGGTGCTGTACCCAGATTTCAGACAGAGAAGAAAAGGAAAAGTGAGCAAAAGAAGGTTATTATAAAGGAAAGGCTAAGGAAACGAGATAAGTTTTAAGAGCTTTCCGGAAATCCATATAATTGGTTATGGACCGGATGGAAAAGGGGAGGCTATTCCAGAAGGTGGGGGCAAGAGTGGAGAACCGGAGGCCACCGTGTTTTTTCCTCTTGAAGCGAGGAACTACCTGAAGGATTTGGGAGGAAGAGCGAAGGTCTCTCTTAGGAAGATAAGGCTGAATTTTGGATTTGACAAAACCGGGGGCAGTGCCTGCAAGAGCCATGAAGGTGAGGCAACCCAACTTGAAAAGGGAGCGTTGGGAAATGGGGAGCCAGTGAAGGGATTTGAGAAGGGGAGTGACGTGGTGGTACTTAGGGAGCTGGTATATCAGGCGTGCTGCCTGGTTCTGAATGAGCTGTAGGCGCCGGAGCTCATATGCCGGGATTCCTACAAAAAGTCCATTGCCATAGTCCAGGCAGGAGACAATCATGGTCTATGGTGTGGAAGATTTACAGCAAAAGGGTGAGGTTCACTCAGAGCAGCTTTGTCGTTTTATACAACATTGTTGTCCACCCTTGTAACAAAATCCATTTAGTGGACCAGCATTCAGCCTGTACAGGGCTCCAAGCCAAAGCTGTGCTTAGAAATATTGTGTATTTTTCATCAGCTTTTTACAACAAATGTTGTATTCGTCTTGTTTATGAGGAATGAAGATGAAAAAGTGAACTTCTGATGGAATTATCGCTGGAGTAGGGGCAACTTTATTCTAATTTCAAAGCAGAGAAATTACAGCAAGTCTATTACTATGTGAAGTACCGTTAATGCTTGCAGCAATACTTAATTCTGTGCTTATGACTAAAGGATCTACTTTTAGTTAACGGCAACTGACAGCTTTCAGCTGTCCTTTGTTGAGAGCCCTGTTGTGGAGCATACCAAAGCTTACATTGGGCTTTATTTCAGCCTATTGCTTGCCATTTGTTTGCTTTCTTGTCACTCTCGTTTGTTTGCGTCTTATTCAATGGCTTTCCCTCCTCTTCTAATGCTTGTCCCTCCCTTGGAACATAACTTCTTTATCAATCTTTTGATTGGATGGCTTGTACCCTTCCACTGTTCACATTCAGAGCTCCACTTTGGGTGTGATTTAGAGTTTGGCAGGTAGGTTACTCATTCACAAACGTGAGAGATATCTTATCCACTGTATTACAAGTGCATTATATACTCTGCCGGTGTTAATAAGGCGTACAGGATATCTGGCACGGTTGAGAGTGAGCATCCCATCTGCCAAAGTCTTAAACAGGCCCTTTGTTCTTTTTGTTTCTTCACTCCATGAGAGTTTACATTTTTTTTTGCTGTGTACCGTATTTTCCGGCGTATAAGACGACCCGGCGTATGAGACGACCCCCTACTTTTCTTGATAAAATGTAGGTTTCGTGCTATACTCGCCGTATAAGACTACCCCCACTTCCAACGCAGTGCACAGTGCCACCATCGCCATTATCCACATTAGTATTGTTACGTACTCATATGCATGGTGGTTTGCCATTATCCACATTAGGGTAGTTTTGTTACTCATATGCATGGTGGTTTGCGGTGGAAATTACTTCTGTTCATTAGCATAGCCTGTGGTGGAGCCAGATGATTTCCCCTGTGTCTCGAGAACAATAAATAGGGTGGATATGCTGCTGGATGCATTAAGGAAAATTTGATGTTTTTGGCAGATTACCGGTACCGTAACTGTAATTTATTTCCCTTTTTCAGATCCGCTTTCAGTGGGTTTGCTTTTGATACTTCCACAGTGCCACCATCGCCTACGTAACGTTAGTTCTTGTGTTTGAGTGCCCTCCTATACCGTACCTCTACTTGCACACATGTAACTTTTTCCTCCTGTAATGCCCATTTCCTATTGAGAAGCGGTCTGACACCTTCGGGTGAAGTCCGCACTATGTAAAAACACATGAAAACATACCTTCAAATTTTGTACCCGGCGTATAAGACGACCCCCGACTTTCCAGAACATTTTAAGGGGTTAAAAAGTCGTCTTATATGCCGGAAAATACGGTACTTTGTGTGCTGCATCTCCCTTAGCACTCCATTTTGCTCCCTTGTCCCCAATTCCAGTTTGTCTATTCTTTCCATCACTACAGCCGTTTTTGATTTATATTTGTTTTATATCCTCTCCCCACTTCTAGCTCCTCTGTTGCTTCCCTGCATTGTCTTCTCCCTCATCCTCTCCTCTGTTGCTACGTCTCCCTGACTGTCCCAAAGGATTTTTATCCCCCAACGTTCTGAATGGCCCAACAGTTACCATTTGCTGACGGGTTGCTCTGTTTCCAAAATCCGCCTTTGCGCATGTATGCATTTTTTTTACGTACCACTCCATGGCGTCTGACATCCTGGAATGAGTAATTAATTGATATCTGTCTTATACCATATGTTCTTGCATACAACGTCATGCTGAGCTGTCACACCGCCAGGAAGCATTAGTGCACTTGTGTGCGTACCCATCATTGCATGTTTTCATTTATTTATTTTTTCTTTTGCCAATGATGCACAGCATTTTGAAAATGTAATGCCAAAGCAAAAATAAATAAATAAATAAATAAGGTCAAATAGCAGAAACTTATTTGCTTTGCCAAAGCTTTTTTATATTGTTTTATTGACACAACAGAGGTAATCTGGATTGACTGTTCATATCTGTGATTTAACCATATTAGCACTAAAACTAACATATGAATTCCACAGAATTTGGGAGGAATTGCAGAGATTATTAGTCAAAAGTCTGAGAAATCAGCACTCATTTTGTAGCTCTATTGATAACAACAGTCTTTCCATCTAGCTACTCTCCTCGAGCAGAATCTTCTTCAATGCGAGCAGCAGATTTCTCAGCGCGAGTGGTTGAGAACTGCCGCTACTGCTCACGTTGAGAAATCTCGCCGGGAGGAGGTCTATGGTGCAATTTTTCTTGCTCGCACTCGCCAACTTAACATTGGAGAGCCGTGCAAGAGAAAAAACTCTGCTCCGCGTCACTTCATGGAGTTTAGTGTAATGTGGTGCGCAGAGTGGGCAAAACTCTGCGAACTCTGCCGGTGAAGCGGAATTCTTTCCCCACCCCTAATTTGGATAACATATTTGAATTATAAAGAGTGTCATAAGGGCCCCACGAGATTCTCTTTATTTTCAAATGAGAAACAAGTGGTGCACATGTTTTGCATTGTATCAATTCATTACCTCTCTGTACAAGCAATAGCTATTCTATCTTCCAATATTGCCGAAAAAAGCCTACAAATGTGAGTTTATACAAGTTACTTAAAGGTATTGAGTCAAGTTGTTTTCCTATAGGGAGGATTAATCTATTACCCATCATCCATCCTCCTCGTTCCAGTTCTTAGTTCATTGAGGATTGCCGTGCACTGGTTGTATTTAAAGATTTCAAAAGAATAGCCCTATTTTTCTTACCATTAACCCAGCCGAATAATACCCCCCTCCCTTCCATTCCCTCTATATATGACAAACTGAAAACAAATGCAAGGAGGAGCTAGCTGATGGGTGTGTGGGAGGGATAGTTGGACTAGGACAAGGAGGACTAAGATTCAGGGTAATGAAGATTACTGGTAAATGATATATTCATTAAAGGCATTTGGAACTGATCAAGTTGAGTGACTGCTTAATAGTTGCTACCTAAAGCACCAGGGCTACAAACAGTACAGTTCATAATGTAATAAAAAAGCAACACCCAGTCAGAGGGCAGGCATGTGTTCTACCTGCCTAGATTACTGCGGCTATCTTCACCTGAATACTGCTTCCTTACTTCAGTCGGTTTACACAGGTATGCCACACACTGCAGATTGAAATATTTAGCCTCAATATTTTCTCATCTCAAAACACATAAAGAGCGGGCAGGTACCACAATCCAAATTAGATGCCCAGATTAAACGAAACCTTGGTGCACCTGAATGATAAACCAGATGATTGGTGGTCTTTTGATGTGCACCTAGATCTCAGTATTCTGTTTTAAAAAAAAAATAACATTAGGTTTTCAAACTGAGTTTAAGAATAAAAGGTTCTCATCTTTTATTCAGCACCAGTGAACCAAACCAGTAACTCTAAAAGTCGCACTCTGAGGACAGTCTCTGTTGATGCTTATGATTAATTCATGTAATGGATCTAGTTTGCCTGATACGGAAGCACTTTGCCCCTGGATAGCGGCTTGCAGCAGCGCTATATGGCATCAAGGTGTTTAATCCAAGGAGGAGCTAACTGTAGAAACTAGCTTCTCTATAATGCCCCTTTCAAATTTATGAAAACAAAATGCAAATCAAACCTCCCTCCGTCTCTTGCTTCTACTATTTTAACAGAAAATTCTACTTTGGTGGTGGTACTCTACGAAACAGAACACCGCTTTTATTCTAAAATGTTTTGGAAATTTGTAAAACATAGTCACTTTTCCAAAATATTGAAAGAAATGCCAAACCCAAGACCCGACAAAGCCGAGCTATTGAAATGTAAGCTTTCAAGCCTAGGTTTTTGGTGCTGTCTAAATGCGACAGATAAACCAGACACACAAGCATTGGTAAAGCTAATGGGTCTAGCCTACTAGAGGTATTGGTTTTGTCTGTGTTTTTTAGCCATTATGTGCAGCAGCATAGCGGCAAAAAAAAACACCAAAATTTGACTTGATGATGCAACCAGCGCTGGCGTCTTATAGTACCATTTGTTTATTAGCAGGGTAGGAGGCAACACAGAGAGGGGATGGTGTGTGGGGGCGAAATGGATAAAGGTGGGTTATGGAAAAAAGTGCTTTGACACAGCCAGCGTTGGCTACTTCATAGCGCTTGTTTAATTGCAGGATGGGAGGCAACATGGAGGGATGATGGGAGAGCAGCAGGAGGCAAAAAAGTGGGGGGAGGTAGAGGCGAGAGGCAACATGTTGGGACTGTGAGTCAAGGGGCAACACAGGCAATGCAGACGAATAACAGAGGGTTGAAGGGAGTGACTGGGAGCAAGCACACAGACGGCAGAGGGTGCAAGGGACGTGCTGGGGCCAACCAGACAGACAACTGAAGGTGATAGGGAGGTACTGGGTGCAATCAGAGAGACAACGGAGGGTTTGCGAGAGGGGCTGGGTCAAGCAGAATGAGAACGGCGTGAAGGGAGAAAAGTAGTGCCTAAAAAAAGGAGAAGCGCAAGGACACAAGTAATATGTCCATGCTTCAGGGGAGGGACAAACATATGAAGCAGAATGAATCCTGCGGCAGCTGAGCAATAAGAATCAGGCAAATAAAAGTGAGAATGAAACCAACCAAGCAATGGGCGGCCTCTAAACCCATTGTTAGAAAACAAAAGGTCTCTGAAGAGACAGCACATATGCTGTCTTAGATGAGATCTAAAAACAAGACATTGTACTTTCAAGCAGTAAATGTAGACTGATGACTGACCTTCATTCATCCAGGGAGAGTGGAAAACACACATGGCCCTGTTGACATTCCATCCCAAAAAAGTGAATTTTTTACTTAAAAGGATGACTAGTGTAAAGTAAAGTCCACATTTGTAAAGCGCACAATCACCCGTAAGGGTCTCTAGGCGCTGGGGGGCCGTCGGGAAGATTAAGCGAGCTATTGCCCAGAGTCACATGGTGCTGGGCTGACCTGCCGCCGGAGCCGGGGATCGAACCGTGATCCCCAGATTCCAGCGTCAGTTCCCCTGGCCGCGGCGCCACACCTCTTCCACAGTGTCAGTTCCCGCGGAATGTTTTCTCATATACGAACTTCAAAAGGATCAGCATTTTCGTGTGTGGATCCTTCAAATGCATATTAGTCAGATTTCTGTCTGTGGAAAACGTATTTTGTTTATGTTGACATATTCTAGCTTGGGCCCTGGCTTGAGTCTGCTTGCCGCTGGTGCAAAGCTTTTGGAAATGCCAAATATGAATGGAGTCATTCTGAAATTTGTCTTGAATAGAGCCGTTATGACACGGAGTAACAAAGGCCTCCAGTGAGTGTGGATACTGGGCTTGATTGTTGTGTGCACAGCCTTCCTGCTGTGTGTTTGAGCCGGCGGTAACACATAGCAACGGGAAACGGCCACTACAACGCGGCCGTTTCCACGAATACATTAACCACGCATGCATTACAACGCATGCGTGGTTCACACGAAAGCCTTTACCACGCATACCTTTACTACGAGGTATGTAGTAAAGGCATATGTGGTAAAGGTTCAAAATAAACAAGTGGGGTTTGGGGGGGTCTCCCCCCCAAATAAAAACCTCACCTGAAATCACGCCATATTATGCAGGCAATCGTCGTCATTTAAGAGGAAACGGAAAAAAACTTCCGTTTCCTCTTAAGGACGTACGACGTCACCACGCAAGAATTAGAGGAAAAGGTTATGCGTTAAAAAATCATTCCGTTGTAACGCATGCGTGGTAAAGGCATGCGTTGCAACGGAATGCGTTGTATAAACATACAACCATAGCAACAGCATAGTGAATGGAGTTTGAGGGTTTGCACAAGCCAGCTTCTACATTTTATCCCATTATTCAAGTGTTTTTTAATTACAGGAACTTACGTAGTGAAATAACGATAAGTACTTTAGAATAATTAACGAAACTTTGTGTCAAATTTACCTTTTCATGTTTGTCACACGCTAGCCACCTTCCCACATGTTGACGCAATGAGGAATAACACATGGGTTCCTTTTATTCAGGTCCCAATAGAAACATTCACTCTTTGAAGAAGGAGTTTTGGGGAGCTCTAACCTGATGTAAGAACTGCTCCTTCAGGGTAGAGAGAACGCAGCCTTGTGTTGTATTTACATCGGTGTTGGGTGGGGAGTGGCTTACCAGGCCTGCTTTTATCACCAGAGCTTTCAGTTTCTAACTCGCGGGGGAAAGACTTCTGTCGCGTTGTCCGTCTTCTTGACCACGGATGCTTTGTTTTATCAAGTGAAGGCCCCGGATGTTGCTGCTTCCTGCTGGGGGTGCAGTGCAGCGCCCTACAGGGAGGCTTCTGTGCGTGTGCACATAATACTTCTCATTATTTTATATCTTTGTAATGTTAAGTACTTTACACGTGTGTTTGGGGTTCATTATTGAAATATACCTTAAGATAGCGCCTTGTACATAGTACCCATGCTATGAACTGTGCTCTACTCTTAACTCAAAGCATACCATGTCCTCTGTGCCCTTTGAACAGGTGGGGGGTTACGCCGAGGTCAGGTTTGGAGGAAGGGGGGCTGGAGAGGCTGAGGGGGCTGTCATACTCCTTAAAACCAAAACTTCAAAAAACATTAGTCCACATACGAAAAAAGCCTTAGGCTAAATGGCTGTTGTGTTTAAGAATTAACGTTCTTCATTTTTACAGAAGAAATCATGGCAAAAACTTTGTTTCATATTTACATAACATGTCTAAATCATATAGACATATTCCATTTTATGACAGTAATCTACACATTGGCCACCCTAAGCAACAGTTCCTTGCAATCATGCTTCACCACCTTGCTGGCCCTAACAGCATAAGTAAATGACTTGGTCCCTTAGTTAACTCACAAGTCCCCCGGATGTATCTTCTCAAAGAGCAAACTCATTTCCTCTTGCCAAGGAAGCCTGGACCAACATGTAAGCTGATCGCCCCAAACCACCTCTGCTAAACCCCACCCCACCCCACCCCAAAATAGGATCCTGCCAGGCACCCTTCAGGAGATGGGCCTGGGCAACCAGCTCTCGCTTGGTCCACTGACACAAGCACCAACTATCAAGCGTCCCCAGGGCAGTGCTATAGAGTACCAGTGATGGGCTAAGGGCAGTCAAAGTAGCACCCACCCGTAGCTCCACCCTGGACACCGCAGAGCCACTGTCCTTGCTTGGGTTAAGATTTAAAGCTAGATGAATTAAAAATTAGACTGAGTTTTCGATGCCTGATGTCAAAGTGTCTACCTGCTTTTTGACCAACCACGAGAATAGCCTCCTCAACATGCACATGACATGGAAACAGCAATCCAGAATGTTGACAAGGCAAAACAGAACTAGACAAACACCCACTCTCCAAATACATTAGGAATGGGAGGACTGGAAAAAAAGTAACTCAGGTGGGGGGAGGCAGAGAGCCTGTTAGTGGGCTACTGGGGCACCAAGCAGGACATGATATTGGCCTAATCCAACCCAACCAGCTTAGACACTGATTTCTTGGAGCACCAGCAATACCATCCTACCCCGGTGAACCTGCCAACCTGCCTCTTCGCAGGCTTTTCCCACTGCCAACATCAAAGGGCCCATTTGAAAAGAGACAGCATATAGCTGCCATGTTTTCAGATTGCTTATGTGTGACATTTCCATGGTTTCAGTGTACTTATGAGTGACATTTAACCCTTTCACTGCGGCGGCTGTTCCCCGCAGTGCTAAGAGGTGGGGGGGGCCGCGCGGCGCTCCGACGCTGGTGACGGAACCGCTCCGTCACGGCCATCGGGTGAGCTGTGCTTGTGACAGAACGGTTCCGTCACGGCCCGCCCGCTCAATAGAACGCGCCACGCAGGCGCAAAATCAGTGCCGCGCAGGCGCGGCGAGCGGGCCGTTACGGAACCGTTCCGTCACCAGCACAGCCCACCCGAGGGGCGTGACGGAGCTATTCCGTCACCAGCGTGGGAGGGGTTAACTGCTAAATGTGTGCCATTTAGAGTGACACTTTCCCGTGAGTAAAACTGAGCAATGAAGACCACAGAAAGGCATAACTATCTGAAATGCACCCTTTTGAGCAAGAGAAGCTCTAAAAAGGTTTTTGTTACAACACAATTTGGACAGTGGACCACTTAAACACAGAACAAAGCACCAATCCAAATATCACCAAATTATTCAATTTTCAATAAACCAGCGTGCACATTCCACATGCTCCCTGTCCCAAGAGCATACCCAAACTTGGGAAAAAGTCTATTTTTATCCTGAGTGGAAAAGCAGTCCTGAATTGGGGACGATTACGCGTCGGAATACCGAGACGCCGACTCGAAGATATCCGGATCGACTGAATAGGTAATTGCCACAAGGAGATATCGTTATGGTTGTCTGCAAACTATAGGATGTGGGACCTTTCGACCTTGAGGAACAAACCTTTGAACTATACAAGGTTGAACGCCCTATTTTGAGATAAACAAGAACCTTAGATTCTAACCTGGGAACCAGTTGAAGTACTCAGACCTTTGGTCCCACTACAGTAGGACAACCTAATATAGAAAACCCTCAAATACATGGGAAAGATATTGACAAAGGAATTCCTTTGAAATTCAACACACCTTGAAACATTGTTTGCGCCCTGAAGAAGTTCTGGTTGACAGAACGAAACGCGTTGGCTGGTGTCTTGTCTAGAAGTGGATCATTAAAAGAAAATTGAATTTTGTATATCACGACTCAGCGTCTTTATAAGTGGACATTCAAAAGACTTATTATTCTCTCATGATCGGTGGTGATTCATTTTTGCAGCGGTGCTTTTCCACTCAGGATAAAAATAAACTCTAAAAAGGTCACTGTTGCATATTTTTAATGCTTTCAGTCGCAGGTTGGGACCTTATAGCAGTATGAATACAGAGGTCACTATTCACCACTATGCCAACCAGGGATCAATACAGTTTCTCTCTGGTTACGCACAGACAGAACAGGCAGTAATTGTATTAACCAATTGAGTTTTCAGAACGTAAACATAAAACAAAAAAAGACTGCATTTTCCTATCTATTATTTTAACTAGCATGATTTATCTTTCAGGTTATTTTATATGTGGTTACCTGAAGATGAAATATCAACAAAATACTTATAAAATAAGGGGTGGGTTTCAATGGCAGCAGAAGAGGTTGAATATTGAAAGGGTTGTAGAGTATCAAGAAATACAGATGCAATAGAAGCTCAGGAACAGGGTTTCATCTGGAAATAGTCCTTCTAGAAATTACATCGAAAAATAGGTTAACTTATGAACAGAAACTGGTGCTGACAGTCAAAATCAAAAATTAGCGCATGCAAGGAGATTGTACCAACCCGAAGAGCTTCCAGCTATGACTGGCTCCGATGGGGTTCACTTTGGCACAGCAGTAGTGCGCCTACTAGTGAATGCGCAAGAAGCGTCATTCCATAGGGGCTGCAGCATCATGCAGTGCCTGAAAAGGGGGAATGGGGGCAATTTGGATGTGAACAAGAAATGACTGCCTGAAAGGAGTGAGTGTTGAAGGAATGCAGTCCTAGCAGCAGAACACTTAGTTCATAGCAAAGATTGCAGTTAACATGAATCTAATGCAATCAAATAGAGTTTAAACGCTACCACCAGTTCCTGCCCGAACTGAGATAAGGTACAAAGTGAGGTTCAAACTGCTGAAAATAAGTAAAACACTGAATAGTAAAGCACAATGCGGTCGACTGATCATCTTCAATTCTTATGGTGAGATTTCCAGGCAGGATGCACACTGAGGGGCCGATTCACAGAACTAATCTGAGATAGAATCCTAAACGTACTACTTTTGGTATTCACAGAAGCCATTTAGTGGTAGTAAAGTTAGGACTCCTAACTTTAATACTACTAAACTGAGACAAAATCCTAACTTTACGACTTTCGGTATTCACAAAAGGCATTTAGTAATAGTAAAGTTAGGAGTCCTAACTTTACTACTACTAAATGCCTTCTGTGAATACTAAAATTAGTAAGTTTACTAAACACAGGTCTTGTTTTGAGGCACATTAGACTTGAACCTCTTTTTAGGTCTGACGTTAGCTAGGGTCTTTTGATTTTACTAAAATTATATGAATAACATATTTATTGGGGGCCTTTATCCATTTGTCTGCTATTGTGTCATGTGCATGTTTCTTTTGCCAACTACAGCATATAGAACATGGGCAGTGGCTTAGCCCTCTTCAGCCATTGACTAACTTCATTGTAAGTGATGGCATTCATCCCTTCCTCAATTATCCCATCCACACGCAAAGTACTTCCTTTAAGGAGAAGGGACTACTATAACAATATGAGCTTTTTGAGTCCAAAAACACTGTTTGCTTTTAAGCAATGCTTTTTTAGATTGATGAGGGTTCAGCAGCTTCTCCAACAATAACATTTTACAAAAACCAAAGACAAAACAAAACGAGTCACTGAAAAAGCCGAAAGACGGACGAGCAATGGAAACCTATTGGCTTTGCCACTGCTTGTGTGATGTTTCCCCTTAGTGCTAGAGCTCTGCAATATGAGTGGAATTTAGTCTCACAAAGCCTAGATTGATATTAAAGCTTCATGGATTTTGGCCTGGGACTCAGGTAGCCCGTTCTTTGCCAGCTGTGACACCCTACACCTCGGGGTCTAATATTAGTGGCGCTGCAGTGCGCTATTCATAGAAGCAGTAGATGACATTTATCACGTGGCGTGCCCTGAAAGCTTAGGTGCTGTTCCTGCTGTCGTGGCAGAGCCTTGTTGTGTCAGGAACGGTGGCTCTTGGAGGTACTTATGCTAACATTTCAGCTATGCACGTTCCTGGCTCCAGGTTCCTACTGCTTGCTATGCACTGCTGCTGGCCATCGCACTGGAGGAGTTGAACCTATCCCAGAGGCGGAAGCATGTCCGTGCAAGGGAGAGCTTCCATGCGGCACGCGCTACCAGAGTGAGTCACCCTCACCCTGGGTCCAGTGCCAACAGCTTCCACTTCTGCATAGGGAATGTGACTGCCACGCCAGTCCAAGGGACACCACTACTTTTTTGTCAACATTGCAATGCATTCTGCATTCATAACCCCCTAAGAGTTGAAATTTAGCAGCTCAGATCATGAAAATGTACAGAGCTCTAATTGTTATTGAGTCTCATGTTTTAGAGAAACGCAAGATTCAAAAACTGCCAACAATTAAAAGATCTGGATTAACAAAATGGACTGCACAAATATACAATATTTTGTGTTTGTGTGGTCCCGAAATCTAAATCGAGATATGGACTTCTTTTTTCACAATTCCATTTGAGATTGAGTAGTACATTTAAGCTGGCGCCTGTATCTCTAGTGCTGTTACTTCTGCTGCTGCAGCATCAGGTCCAAAAAGTGCAGTTTCGCAAGCCATAAGGGGAAGCAGCATCTGCCAATATTCATAAAATTAGCTCAGTGAAGGATTCCACCCACTGAGTCTTCAGGAAGAGTCCAGGGAAGCGACTAATAATAATATGTCAAAGGGGTACATTTAATCATATATTTATGACCATATGTTCAGTAGGAAGCTTTTCACATGCTGCTGAGCCTAAGATCAGAGGACGTTTGCTCACAGCCAAGAAATGGGGCGTTTCAAGTGTTAAGCCTGGTACGTCTGCTGATTTCATTATGTGATTGGCTGAGGAGCGTAAATGCCAAGCCAATCCACTTAGCTCATCCTGGAACGGCAGCACTCAGGACAGAAGTCATTACCATAAGCTTGAGTTAGTACACAGAAGAAGCTGTGTGGCACAGGCATGTTGTGTCCTTACTCCTCTTTGTCGGAGAAGAGGTAGTAATGAGATGGCATGGAGCGTGTCTCCTAAAACAGTACCGCAATAACAAAATATTACTACTATAGCCAGAGTCCGAGAGGCGTACATTTGTTTAAGACCAGAACGTTCTCAGGATCTTGCAAAGGTTCTCCAGCGCAATATAAAACATCAGTATTATAAAGAATGTTATCCCAACATCTGAAGTAACCAGTGGCGACCTCACTATTTGTAAAACCTTCACTGGACCCCTGTTCTACCAGAAACTGACCTACATCCCACCCTACCCAAATGGGCTGTTTGAAAAGACAGAAGAGAAACATCTAACTCACATGAGGCAAGGCAAGGGGCAGAATCAGTGATTTAGGGGAAGGATCAGTTATTTTAGTTCTTGGTGATCTTTAAATGTGGGTGGTCATGTATAAAGACACTTTCAGCACCCACACTTAATTAGATGTGTCTGTGACATTCAACATTGTCAACCACTGTATCTGGACAGAAAGATTGACTGATTAAGGAACTGAGAATCTAGGTGGTTTCTTTCCTGTCTGACCAGAAGCAGTTGCATTGATATTTCTCTGTTATGAATCATTACTTTCTGCAGGCATAGTACTGCAGGACTCTATTCTGTCTCACCCTTTTAAAATATATACCTCTGCTCTCAAGAAACAATGATTTCATAAATTGGCTACTTATTATACAACTTTGTACCTTCAGCTTCCTTTTGTTTTCTTTCCTAGCCCCTTCCAAGTACCACGTCTGACATTTAATGTTACTGAGAATCTACTTAGACGAGGGAGAACCAAGCACTTATCAATATGTTTCAGGATATATTTAGAAGGGGCATGATGGCACAATGAAAAGCTACAAAGAACTTGCACAGTCCCAGTCCATAGACAGCAGAGCTTTCCCTGATTTTCTGTTGAGGTTACAGATAGCTTACAGGTTCAGGCAGCAGTCAAACCCCATAGTATATATATAAAAGTACAAACTTTTTATTTTTCAGTGAGTAAACATAATCATCCCCAAATATGAGTTAGTCATTTTCTGAAAATACAATCCTTCGTTCAAAGTGAGGTTAGCTTGTCAGTAAAAACACAGATTTGCCCCCCCCCCCCAAAATAAAAGTTTTCTCTTTCAGTCAGTAAACTCATTTTGTACTCATAAAAAGCATGAAATTTTCTGAAAATATACTGTCATCCCTAATATCAGCTCATACCTTCCAGTGAATACACTTCCTACCGGTCAGTCCTCCACTCTTAATGCTGCTGCTGCTTAGTGTGGCATGCCTGGCTGTGGACCAGCGGCTTTATGCCTCCAGGCTCTGTCACACATGAACAGATTAGGCTTCGTGTGCACAGGACAGAATCCTATCCACTGATGCTGCCTCGGAGCCTGGATCCAGCCTCACATCTCTAGGAAGGTACCCTCATTATATACCAAAGTATCCGCCTTCTAGACAAAGCCTTTGTATGTCGAGGCAGGAACATTCTCATATGTGTAGATTCATAGACTCAAGCGTTACAGCACATGTCAAGGCATTGCCCCACATGCATGGGCATTGCCTCAAAGATCTCTCTGTCTTTGCCTCTCTCTCTCTTTCTTTCTCTATTCTCTCCCTATCTGTCTTTCTCTCTTTCACACACACACACACACACACACACACACACACACACGGGCACGCGCACACACACACAACCACACGCACACACACACAGTTTTACCTACACACTTTTTGTTTCTTCTATGTTGCCCTTTCCTCACCTCTAGCGCTGATTATTCATTATCCCACCACCTGGATACTTAACAATGTCCTGACAGTGGTAGAGGCAAAGTCTGGGAATGCCCTTGCCAGGACCTAATTGTAGGCCACAGAATACTTGATGTGCAGCCCCTAGCCCTCCATAAAATGTTTAACCTCTCCAGTGAGGCCTTGGTGTATGGAATCTTCTTGTTCTTATTGAAACTTGCCACACCCACCAACATCTTTATCAAGCCAGGTTAGTGATGAAGAGAGCCTACCACTGACTCAGTAGCACAGATCTTAGATGCCACAATAGCTCCTTCCCTTGTGAAGCAGGGTTTCTTAATGTCCCTGCCATAGATTCCTTTGAAGCAAGATGAGGGTGTCAGGACTGGAGACCCAGGCAGTAACACTGAATCTTAACCCAGTCATAGGAGCGACTTGGTTTAGCTATAGGGGAGATGGGCCGTGGATTCCCTCATTGGTCGTCACCTACCCAGTCGGTCTTTAGGCAGACTTCTTTTTTTCGTCTCTCCTTATTGTCTCTCCCCTAGCTACTATCCTCTCTCCCCTGAATATCTCCCCCTGCCTGCTACTCAGCCTACCTCCCTGTCCTTTGTGCCCTTTGACTAAGCACTCCTCCTCCCCTTGTTGGGGAAAGATCCAATATTTATACTCTGGAGTCTCAGCGAACCCGCTGAGTGAGTCCACTGCGCCAAGGGAGCCACTCACACTTGAGGTATGGTATGGCACCCCTTTCCAAAGCCCTCTCTCTCCCCTTTTTGGGGAAGGATCCAGTGTGTAGGCCTTGGAGTCTCAGAGACCCCTCTGAGAGAGTCCACTGCGTAAAGGGAGCCTCTCGCAACAGAGATAGGGAAGTGATACCACTTCCCCAGGGATCACAGCTTACTGGACTTTGGACGTTGCCTTGACTCGTCTACCGGTTTGTGTCCCCGTCACCCTTCCCCTCCTCTTCCCATGCTGTGTCTCTCACCCTCCCCTCCTCTTTCCCGCCTTCATTACCTGTCTACTTCCTCTGCCCCAACCCCCCTCCCCTGAATCTCTCACCTTGCCTGCTGTTTCCCCTTACGTATTTGTACTTATTGTTTATCTCTACCTTACAAGTAACTATGTTGCCATGCTCTAAGAACTGTGTAACCTTTGTAACGATGTAACCTGTAACTATGATCTGATGCTCATGTAAAGCGCTCTGATACCTCCGGGTCTAGCCAGCGCTATATAAAACTTTAAATACATAAATAAATAAAGCAATTGGTGCCGCTGTTGTGATGCACGTACTACACATATGTTTAAGAAATACAGAGCAGTGTGCTCCACACATACTCAAGGTTCAGCAATTCATTGCCAATTGGGTAGAGCTCTAACTCATATGCCTTGTATGATTGTGAGCCTGCTTCATTGGTCCTAACTTATGTCAATCTCATTCTGCAGTACCTGCTTGGCTCTTGCAGGTGGCTGATTCCTTCCTCAATTGTGAATGAACCACTACTGCTATCTTATTAAGTCTGTAGCTGTCAGTTGTGCTTATTGGCGAATACATTTATTTGAAAAGTTTTATACAGCACGAACATGACCCGTCAGGAAATCACAGCAATGTACATAGAAGCTGGCTAGATGAGCAGGTGAAGGCTTAAATACTAAGCATAAAAGAAGCGAAACATACAAAATGCGAGAAAAGAGCAGCCAACTGCACAGTAGATATAAAGTATCACAAATTGCCTAGTTGGATGGGAGACCAGTGTAACAAGAAATAAGAGTTAGTTTGGGTGGCTTCAGGTCTATTGTTGCAATATTCAGGAGCAACAATATTTGACTTATGGTTTTTAATGAGGCGGTTGAACGGTTTGAGCTGATTTTGGGAGGAAGAGCATTCCATATTCTCAGAGCAAGACCGCAGAAGGCGTGGTTATAAGTTCTCTACTTTTTTAATTTTTGAAGTTTCAGCACTAGAGTGTTAGAACGTCTTTGGGTCAACACTGTAACAAATCACCCCTCGACACTTTGGGGTTCCACAAGATACTCCAAATCTCTTTTCTCAGAAGTCGTTTGATTGTCTACCCTAGTACAGGCCATGAGTAGGGCACCATTCACATGTACCTGCTGTCTACTGTATTTGAAAGTGGCTTAGGGATGATCCTATTATTACCAGTCAGACAAGAGAACCACAATTAAGGCCAGATTAAATATAATTGCATCATTCAGACCCTGTAAATTATAATTCACAGCTATGGAATTGAACAATTTAATTCTCAGATGTTGATTACAAACATTGGGCAATCCACCTTAAGGGGGCTCTCGCCAACATGGTCATTTGGCACAGTATTGAGAAGAAGCAGACACAGTGGCCAGTGAGGAGCAGGACCTTTATTGGATATCACCTTTGGAGAGCTATGTCCTTTGAACGTAATGCGCAGCTGTAGAGGATGAGGGGTTGCTTGGAGTGACCTCCGAAGATAGTAATATGCCTGAATCATGGATTGTAGGGTGTCCAGATAAGTATTACGAGGATGTCATTCACAGGAGAGTAGCACATATCGTGGTCAATGCGGCCTTCCACACACACTACATCAAGTGCACCTATTTTAAACAATATAAATGTAAAGTTGTATAGATTTATAATTTCAAGAAATTAACATTGAAGTATCCCTCACATTTCCTGGGGTGGTGAAGACAAGAATGCTTTGATGAACGGTTTTCACTTTGTGATTTTAGTCATTTTAGGCTTAAATTGGTGTAAGCCACAGCTAAAACCGCCTTTACACTTCGCCATTTATTAAATGGGATGTTGACAACTAAGTCTTCCACTAAATGCCCTTATCATGATTTCCTGTGAATTCCGGGATGTCAGTTCATCTCTGTTGTGTGGTCTTTGCTATGGAACCGGCAGTGTCTACCCTTTGGATACTGTTTTTCATACTGAATTGCAGACATCAGTTGAAAAAAATTCTGTACTTGCCAGAGTTCCTTCTCTAATGGTCTTTCATCGTGTTTCTATGTGGGGCTTTCTGTGTGCCCTGGCTGGGCAGCTTGCAGCACTTCCTCCTGGAGCCACACTGTAGGCTCCCGCACCAGCCGACGGGCATGCTGTCCCAGGCACATCACCTATGTGAGCAGCTGTTCCTGCAGTCCAATGACAAATCGAAAGATTTGGAGAGACGACAAATAAAAATAGACCGTGCCCTCTTTCAGCTGCCATCCAGATTCTGATTGGCTTGTGTGGACTCATCATCGGGTATACTGTGCTGCTGCCAATTGTCATTTGAACATATGTTTCCAATTGTAGCTAACAGAAGCAAGATTGTATAGGTATGCATACCTCAAAGGTAGGGAATTATCAGTCAACCTTTTCTGCCTATCTCGCTGCCTTCAAAGCAGCCGTAGATCATCTGTGGGCAGGTCTTTAGGTTTACTATTGCTTTCCATTACTATCGCCCTCCGGTGTCTCTCTTGCAGTTTTTTCACTTATTTAATATGTTTGTCTTTGTTGCTTTATCTAAGAGGACATTGCATTCTCTCATATGTTATCCATGAATACAATGCCCCCTAGCTTGGTCCCCATGCCTCCACGTCACTTGTGTCTTGAGGTGAACTCTAGTTTTAGGGGTACACATTCGCTGAAAGTATTTAACAATTCTTACTGCTCTCGCTCTCTTTCGAAAACAGAATGATCTCTTTATAGCGGCCTTCTTTCCTCCACCTCTTCAATGTAGGCATGCTGACACTCTTTAGTGGTGTAAATGCATTCTTGGGATGTGGCCATCTGAACTGAGGGCACCATACCAACAAGGCCTTATGAACTTTGTCTACACTGGGAAAGCAACAGCATCCTACCTGTTGCCTGTTCTCTTTATGCTCCTCTTGGTCTTTTTATTTACCCTACAGATTTCTCTTACTCTATCCACATTGAGGTGGTCAGAGTACTAGGGAAAGCACCCAGGGCACAAGTCTTAGCATTGAACAAAAGTCCCGAGCACACGTTAGGTTTAGAATATGGTCAAGATATTCATTGTAAGTAAGCAAAAACATGTTTTTTTGACAACAGACAGCCCTGAAGAGCCACGGGGACAGCACCCGCATGACGAAACACGTGTCGGCTGGTTGTTTGCCTTGATGTTACCATTCCTTCCTATTGGGAAGGCTAAATACATTGCACTTGAAATAAACTTTTCAGACTTGTCCACCTTGTCTCATTAGATGTTTTTGTTTACTTACTATGAATATCTTGACCATATTCCAAACCTAACGTGTGCACAGGACTTTTGTTCAATTCATTGGGTGAGCCCTTGTCACTCCCTGCAGAGGTTTAGGGGTCTCCTCTTACCTGTAGCACCGTCATATTATTAGAACTTTTCACGAATTAATTACCGCTTCCAGCCCAGGCGCCATTCTTCCTGCACACTCAGAAACCCTACACAGAACCCACACAAGTCTTAGCATCCCCAATTTTGAAAAAGCCCAAAACCAACTTGCAAGGAAAATGCCACAATAGCTTGCCAAAGAGCCCCAAACCATCTATTCACTCGCCCCCCCCCCCACGTTTTATTTGCTCTCAAAAGCCTTACTAGACTATAGTGATATATATATAGGACTAGAAAAAGTCTAAAAAAACAACTTAGCAGAGAAGTATGATCATTCTGAAGTGCCACAAATCATCAACCCACCTAGTTTTGCTCCTTCTCTTGAATCCGTGCCCTGGGAACTACTGCGGGATTAAGGAGGTGTAGCGCACTAGACACATGCTATATAAGAACCAAAGCAAATACTGTCAATCTAGTCCTTGGCACCATACTATACAATGTCTCAGCTATTGCCCACCTGGCCACTATCTCAACTTTTTTTAAATCACTAAACTATCCTCATTCTCTGTTGCAAAACTAGAATGACGTATAATTTTCTCGCTATGATTAATTTGTATTCTTTTTAAACTGTCTTTCTTGTTGCCCATTTAAATTTTGATCCTGCGGCTAAAAGTACATTGTGTTCTGTGACTTTCTTCACTGTGTGCTAACTACTTAAAGAATTCGGCAATCCTTTGTGGGATTTGCAAGCGATGTAAGCTGTAATAAAACAGTTTTTGAACAAGTGACATTTAATTTGCACTTTCGTATTAAATCAAGGGGTTGGAAAGAGAAGAGTGTACCTATTTTAAACCAAAGCAGTTGAAAAGATTTTTCAGTTGATTTATATAGGGTGAATGACTCCTTTATATTTTTCTGCTTCTTTGAGCATAGTATATGCCCTTGGATATTTGGGGACACTCTTTCACCTACTCATACCCCTTCCTATCCGCCTGTGGGGCATTTCATTATACAGGGGCAGAAAAATGCATACAACAAAAAAAGGTACATGTGTAATCTTATCCTAATGGGCTAGAATGCCAACAAAGTAGGCCTGTGATACCAGCCGTGATGGAAAGCTTTAAACATTCCAAGAAAGGCTGCAAACATTTGCCTGTGCTCAGAATTTTGAGATGTATCTGAAGGCGAACCCTTTAAGGGGGCAGGTCATGTTGGGTCCCATTGGCTGCAAGAAGCACAGTCGTCTCTTGTCATGCTTGAAATGTCATTTCCAATCCCTGCCTCATTCCTGTCCGTGCAGTCTCAGACGTTGGCAGCAAAGGTACATCAGGCAGGCTGATAGTAATAAGATTACTTCTAAGTTAAGTGAAGATAGAGTGCTGTGCACGAACAGCATACTAATGGGATAAAGGCCCCTGCTCCTGGATGATGTCCACGAGAGGTTTAACGTGCACATTGGACCACACTGCTGACAAAAACAAGGCCTGAAAATAATACATAATGTGGGGCCCTGGTGCCAAGAGTCAGTCCTCTCCCCCTCTGCTGCTAGGTGGCATTTCACAGTATTCAAGAAATCGACACCCCATCAGTTTGTCATCGCGTAGACCTTCCATCCAGATTCCCATGATTGTTAATATGTGGCTTAACCTCAGCGTGAAGTCCTCCCTGACACAGCTGTCCTTGTGTGTGCATCTTCCTGCACCCTCGCTTGGAGTTTCTCCCCCGCTGCTCATCTGCAAACGTTTTCTTTTGTCTGACTTGAGCACTTCTCCTTCCGGTTAGATTGCATGTTCTAGCGACCATCTCCCAAAGGCCAGATTTAAATTCCACCAGTATATTTACTTGGTGCACTGCACATTAAACAGCCTTGGTAGAAGTTGGGTTCTGTTAATGTGCCTCCTGAAGCACCAGAGCTGGGGCGGCAACACAAAATGGTTGTTACTTGCTTTTCCCTACATGATTTGAATTAAAATGTTGTGAGGAGCCTCACTCAGGAAATTTACAGAAATTGTGCATGATTTGTATCTCAGTAATGTTGCAAACTACTAGTCACAGAGCAACATCCACAGATATCAGTAGCAGAGACTTTGTCAGAAGAGTAGACGTATTCAGCTATCACTGCCGCTTGATCATCGCCCACAACCCAGCCGAACCAATGTAATAGGTCACTAATGGACCCACCTGGTTCTTCTGTAATTCAGATACCCTAAGCAAGCTTGAAACAAGACGCCCACTGACGTAATAAGATACAGTCTCTGTAGATGTCGTAATATTTACATGTTATCTTAATTCCAAATCTAACATGGTAAAATTGAGGCTCCAAATAAGCATTTGTTCCCACTCAGAAATGGCGCCAAATCTCAGAAACTCCAATTAAAGATGGCTCCCAAGGAGACTACTGGACTACAAAATGATGCTCCACATCATCCTTCATGCACGGGTGCATCTGCAGGGCAGAGCCATCATCTGTACAGCAGCCCGCTGGGTCACTGCTGCAGATGATTAAAATATACCATCAGATAGGAGGTGCTTTATTTATTGATCTGTTTGGAGATGGCTGTCTAGGATCTACTGCAGCTCCTTTTATATTATATTATTGATAACTGCTCCTGGCTCAGCTTTTAGAAAAAAGTGGCATTGCACACAGCTTTGCAATGGTAATGTGAATGTACATGAAGTGACTGAGTAATGGGATGAATTCAATATTGTGCGATCTATAGAGTGCATTAAGCCATAGAAGTGCCCACTTAGAGAGCTTGAAGACAAAATTCAAAGAAGGTCATGCAGCCGGCAAGGAAGGAGGATGACATGGCTACTTGTCTTCATTGCTCAGACCCTTTTGAAATATGCAGAGCTTTGCACTGCTTATCATTCAATAAACACAATAAAAAAATTAATGTAAATGTAGTGCTTATATAGCGCACAAATCACCCCCAAAGGGGTCTCAAGGCGCTGTACACATACCGCTGGGGAACCCTTCCTGGCCTTTCCCTGTGAAGTGCCCACTCCTGGGCACCCCCAAGGTGAAGCCAGGCATCCTAGCGCTGTTGGGGCCGTTGTGGAGATTAAGCGAGCTACTGCCTAGAGTTGCAGAGTGGGACCCATGGTTAGAATAAGCACTGAGGCGAGAATTATCAGGTCCGGGGAAATTGAGCCCAAGACCGCTGAGGCAGGAATTGAACCCTGGTCCGGGCCAGACCTCTGCCTCAGGGTCTGCTGCTCTAACCATTGAGCCACACTTCTCCAATCCGATGGACCACTTGCATTTATTACAGACATACATGGAATGCTCGCTATTCCAACTCTCAACACAGTAAATACACAGAGGGTTTCAGAAATTAAGGTTCTTTGGGTACTGTTCGGATACACACACACATACCAGGAGTTTCGATTGAGTAGACATTACCGTTATGTTTAATGCTGTGGAAACTGCATTTTAACCCTGCAGTTTTTTAGATCGAGCCTGGCCAGCTCATGCGCTGCTCTGTGTAGCATGCTGTACTCGGGTAAGGATTTGAAGCTCCCTCCACTCTCCGCCCATCTTTTCAATTGCCTCCTGGTGCTGTCCTTTCTAAATGGGTGCTTCTGATTCCTTAATAGGCTTGTTAGTCCCTCCTTACTAACACCTTGTCTGCATTTGTAACCTCCCATGAGGACTGGACTTTTACTTGTGTGGTTACACGGTATGTTTATTTAGTCCGTGAGCACTATTTTCTGTAATTATTTTATTCTACTGCAGACACGACTTTCCTGCAATGGCTGTTAAGATGTGCCCGCGGCAGCCGCTTAATTCTTTTGTTATGTGTGGCTGCCGAAATTAACACGTACTCACTAATGGCCCCCGTAGATCGTAGCCCCTCATCTCCGTCCTGCTCCCTTGAGCCACGCTTTAGGTTTCAGCACGGCACCCGCTTTAAAATTAACATGGGCACCCGCTTTCACATTAACACTGGCACCTGCTTTCTTTGCCACCAATACACATGAAAATGTAGTGCACGCACAATCGCATTTCCACTGCCCAGCGCTACCGCAGGGACACAAGTTAAATGCTTTACAACACACGGCTTTGTTGCAAAATCATTCCCATCTTAATAGGTCTCGCATTTGCCAGAGTTCAAGCTATTGCCATTGTAAATAATAATGCCTTTAATGGATCTATTTAAAAAAAAAAACACATAAATAAAAGGCATTGTCATTTACAATGCCAATAGATGAAACCCTCGCAATACGTGATCTATTGCATTGCAAACGCTTGTGGTACATTGCAAACAAGGGCTGTTTGTTTACTTCATGTTGTACGGAAGGAAGTTTCAGGCCTGGGCTCAGAGTGCACAGTTATGGTGCATATTATGAGGAGACAGGAAATTGTTATCCGACTGTGGGCAGAATTTGTGGAGACTAGGAAGGCACAGTGCCTCTCATCGATACACAGCCTGTGGTGGGCGCTGAAGCTACTGTTTCTACTTTTAGCTTTAAATATTTGAACTCCTCCAGGCAGATAGTGTCTTCTCCAATGCCTCCCTTCTTTGTGGACCTTGTGCTGACAGCATCTGCCTCACAGTTACAGTTGCAATACTAATAACACTGAGAAAAGAAACAACTGTATTACATAACATTTAATAGCAGTGTTGCCAGTGTTTTAGCCCTGTAAATAGCAGGTGTTGCTGTTACCCGGTTTTAGCAGGCTGGCGCCATTCCAGCATGTCGCAGGGATAACTCGAGGACTTTTTGCTGCCTATTATCATCACGTTTGATTGTTCGTGACTTAATTCTGTATTTACCATTTTATTATCATTTACTGTTTTTATTATGCATAGTTGTTATGCCATTTTCGTTGTCACTGGGGTACGCACTAAATACATGCTTGGAGGACTGTTCTCAGTTGCAGTCAGCTGCATGCTAAGGATGCAATACTAGTATACCTTGTAATAGTGACTTGTTTCTTTATATGGCGCTAACGACAGTAGTTTTAGTTTGTAGGTCCTGTGTGACACAACTGATGGCTGCAGTCAGGTTCTTACAATATACATACAGTGGGTTTTGTTTCTGCTCTGTTCATTTGCATAGTTGGGTCAGATGCCAAAAGTCATTGTCCTGAGGCAGCCTCAATGCCATCTTGAATCTACCTAGAGCTAGAGGGACATACATCTCTCACCTCGTGCTGTAGGCTGCTTGGCTTTTCCTTTTGGCTCTTATGTTGTTGTATTGCTTTTCCTTTTGGCTCTTATGTTGTTGTATTGCTTTTCCTTTTGGCTCTTATGTTGTTGTATTGCAATGCCTGTCTTCCACCTCCGTGCTCTGTGCATCTCATTCCGTCCTCTGTGTTGCTCTCCCTCATGGCTGTGTTTCCCCTTCCCACGCACACTCCTCGTTTCTATCCACCCCAAATGCTCCTCCATTACCTCACTCCGCACCCATATTTTTAAAATAATGTTCTTAAAAACTTAAAAAAGGATTTATCAAACTGTTTTATGTTATTTATGTAGGGCATCCATGGTCACATACATGTGCTGCTGTATTGACGAATGCGCGCACATACATCATTACACATGCATGTAGACAAAATGACCTCGCAGGGGTGTACAGCATGAACAAAAGGAATTGGCAGAGTGAATAGGTCTCAAAGGTGGGACCTGTTGGCTTTGCCACTGCTTGTTTTTTCATCTCCTGCTCCATCTCGAATCAGTAAAGGAAATAAAAAAAAGAGTGCCAGTGCCATCTCTGCAGGAAGTGACATCACTGTCTTCCTGCCTAAACAGCTTTACAAGAAGCTATACAATCAGACTTCCTTCCCAAGCATCCTTCTCCACAGAAAGTAACCTAATTGCATTACCCAACACCCATCTGTACAGGAAGCAAAATTAGTGTATGCCTTCTCTCCAGTGCTTAACTTGTAAAAATAAGTTCCAAGGCCCTCGTCAGGAGGCCCCTACATCTTGCATCACCCATTGCCCCTGCCAGCGCTGCAATTGACTGTACAAACACAGCTAACATCCCACTTCTAACTCAGACTTTTGCTATACATTAAAAATAAAACTTGCAACCTAAATCTATTCTGATAGCTTTGTTTGGCAGATATTAGTCATTAAGTAACTGTTGTTGTTCTCATAAAAAAATTAAACAGAGAGCACCACCATGTGGCAGGCTGTCATAAGTGCTGGTGTTGACAATAAAGTGCCAGTGTTGAGCACTGGACACCACTGGCTCAAACTAAGCACTGATTCTCTTTACTTCAAGTCATCAAGGCATTTACTACTCGGGCATCCTTGTCAAAGCATGAACAGAGACAGGGATATCTCTTGCTTGAGGCAGATAGGGCATGGTAGTGTATTGTGCCAGAGCCTCTGCTCGACTGCAAACTGGGAGCTACGATATCACAATGTGCCTTAACCAGCATCCCACTCTGCCCATCCTCACAATCTCACCTAGATCTAGGCATTTCAATCATTATCAAAGCATCTTCACAACACTATACCCCATCTCATACACAGCCCACTAGCCACACCACAGAAGCATGACCCACCCCAAATCATTGCACATCCTAGACATCCCTCGTTTCACAGGCTGCAGCATTCATTGTGAAGACCAACCTCCTAACAATAGTGAAGGCTTCGCTTTCATCAGTAAGTCCCCAACTTTAGCCAAGCAACCAACAATTAAATCCATGGAGCTCTCAGATGCCACCTCCTACTACCCACAACGTACCCTTCCATTTTCCACCTTATCTGCATTGTTCCTGGACAGAACAATTCCCATACCTCCTCACCACCACATCCATCCAACACACCTAAAGAACCACCCTCCATTACTTCAAACTTACACAGTAGAAGCATTGAAGAAAACATGAGACACACAATCAACCTCACTGACACACTCAACATAGTACACCATGTCGTCCAATCAATACACTCCAAAGACTATATCCCGGATCTTATGTTCTTACCATCACCAGCCATCCGATGTATCCTGTGTACACCTATACGACTAGACTGAAATGACCACCTCGCTATCCCAACACCCTGCCCAGCATCCAACTGACACATCATACAACAGACCTTGAAATTGTTTAAAGATTTCTCTACAGGTAAGCTCAAGCTCAAACTCCTCTTTTTCCCATGCCCCTCCGTGTCTGATGTCAAACCTTTCTAAGCAATTCCAGTGCAGTCCTTGAAAACCATGTGAAAATCAACTAAAATACTCAAATGCAAACCAAACCATTCATCACTCTGGTACTCCAAAGACTTTACTGACAAAGACGGAACCCCGTTTGCATGACCTCACACTACTGAAATCCCATCTCATAAAAGCACAATAAATATATATATTTGAAACCCATTAATCGTAGTGCATCGAAGTACATCCTCCCCATAACATGCAGACAACTCATCATATCAGCAAAGCCAAGCACTAAACCAACACCATCAATAAAGTTTCTAATAGAAGCAGACCGCTTCTCAAAACATTGAAACACTGCGCCAGGCCCCTCATATCCCACACTCGATGGACAAGTGCAATATCCTCAACCAATTACTGCAAGATGGAGGCAGCAGTAATCGTCCACTTTCTCTATTAGAAACGAGTTACCCCTCAAGCTACACATTGACTATATTTTTGCCTTTGACCCTGTACAGTTCTCTACTCCTTTCTGGCTAGGTTCTCGGCATACAAACACTGCATATATACAGGGGTGAACCCAAATATCACTGAGACTGAATGTTGAGGACAAAATATTTTTTTAAATATCGACATGTAAGTAAATCTAGATTTTCTACACCTAAATCCACACATATGTACGCCCTTGATACATATATATTTAAGGCACATAAATGTGGATTCAGAAATAGTAAACTATACTTTCCTAAATGCACTTACCTTTCGATAATTTGTCCCTCAATATTCTGTCCTCTATATTCTCGTATCTCGATATTGTTGGTGCCGATATGCAGCAGTAGAACCATACATACACTCATACATAAAGGCGTGTAGTTGTTTATAGCAGCCTCAGTATGTGAATGGTTCTGCCATCAATACCAGTTTCTACTGTTTGAAGACACTCTGAGGGTTCTGGATACTTCTTGATGCTCTATGCTTGCATACCTGTGTGGATGCCGATGAATAATGGGCACCCTTGGAAGGAAGAGCTTTCACGTGTAATGGTGAATTGATGTCAGCACGTGCAAAACACATCAGTTGAAATACTGAGATTCCCTGTCCTAACACATTATACACAATGGTAATGTGGAGGAATAAATATCTAACTGCTACCCATAAGGTACATCAAATTGCCCATTTCCAATTTCCAATGCATCAAAACCCCACATACCACTGTATCTTCCTTTTTGGAATAATTCTTCATTGGTTTTTGTAGAATCTTTTTTTTTTTTTAACATAAACATAAACACAGACATAGAAAATTTCACACAGAAATATACATACAAGCATATATACATCATTACCTAAACCCCAGTTTTCTTAGTACCAGTGTTCACACCCTCATTAATGGCGATACACTGAGAGGTACTCCTGTATGCACATGGGGTATCCCTATACCTCCTCAAACATTTAATACATGTGCTTCTCCACTTAAATGCAAATATTAATCTTGATTTTTAGTGGATTCCTCCATTTAGGAGATTTGTACAGTGTTGCATGTCTATTAGGCAACTTCAGAGCACCGAGGGAAGGAATAGTATACATTATACAGTTCAAAATCCAGGAGAGCCAAGAGTCGATCCAGGAGCAGAGTAGAACCTAGCTCTGGCATACTTTGAACTCCCTCATTGAGACATCAGGCTCAGAAGAAAGCCTGTTTGAAAACGTTTGCTCTGTTGGAGTTTCCTCAACTGCCGGTGATTTTGTGTGCTTAAGCAAGGGCTGTGGCTCATGGAGTATGGAATGAACTAGTTACCAGTAATATCCGTTACCCTTGGGGTAGTCTTCCTCGTCATAGGAAGACTTCTGTCTGGAAGCATGGAGGGTGGATGCGTTGTCAATCACATGGCCTCGATAACTTTTGCATGTCTTGCCTCGGAGTCCTCCCCTCCTCCCAAAGGTGCTTCAGAGGATTTGGAGAAAGGAGGTGACAGTAATTCTCTTTGAGCCATTCTCGCACAGGTGGCTATGGTTTCCATAGATTCCTGCCTTAAAAGACCATTGGTCGTCTGTTTTCTACATATTTTTTTTTCTTCTGGCCTAACAGCTGTAATACCCAGTATTGTTTACCATACCATACCAAGTAATGCGTGTGCGCATCCTTGTACATTTTTATTAGCTCATTATGTTATCCTCTTGTACTTCCTTTACAATCTTCCCCTTTTATCTTGTTCTCCTGTTCCATTATTGTGAAGCGCTCTGATACCCTTCGGGGTCTTTTTCGCTCTATACAAAACTTTTTAAATAAATAAATTGCTGACCCTTTAAGCATCAGCACCTCATCTGAACTCACCTGACCCTTTAAGCACCCAATCCTCACCTCCCTGCCTTTCAGTCCCAGTCCAGTTCAATTTCCAGATCCATCTTTCAGGCAGAGCAGCCAGTTGGTGTTGATGGCCTGGAAGTTAAGCTATTAAGGATTCCAGTCTCAAGTCATATGCCAATCATTGAAAATGCTGTGCTAAAATTCCCTCGTATCCCGGCTCTGGGGATCCTTTTAAAGTATTAGATTTCTTAACGGAAGGCTTTATTAAAGGGTTAGGAACTTCGAGCTTATCTTTCCAGTGGGCATCCATTAGGTTCTGTAGGGAATCCATGAGAGATCTATCTGCTATTTTTTCTCTGGTAAAGAAACTCCTCAAAAGTTTTTGATATAAAAAAAAACAGTGGTTTCTTTACCAATTACTTCCTGGGATCTGTCAGTGGTTCTGGAGCGCTTGCAGACAGAACCTTTTGAACCTTTGGAACAAGTTGGCATGGCTTATGCCCAAAAGTGGCTTTTCTAGTCTCCATTCCTCCGGCAAGGAGGATAGGTGAGTTGTCTTCCTTACTGATAACTTACTCTCATTTGAAATAGGGTTTTCCTGAAGCCAGATCTGATGTTTAAGTTTAAGCTTCAGTCTACTTTTCACTGCTCTCTGGAAATAATTTTTCCCATTTTCCAGTTCTCGGACAACATCGCTTCCACCCTGGATGTTCGTAGAGCACATCTGATAGCTAGAGAGGACTAGATCTTTTAAAGTATATCTCTTTGTTTCTCATGGGACGGATTATAAAGGAAAAAAAGGCATCTAATCAGGCATAAATAAATGGGTCAGGGAGGCCATTTCTCAGACCTATTCTTCCTTGGGGAAGGACTTGCCTTTGTAAAGTTGTTGCAAGATCTAACAGAGCAGTATCTGCTTTTTTGGGCTGAGGCAGGAGAGGTGTCGCTACAAGAAATACGTAGAGCGGTCACCTCGGCCAATTATAATACTTTTCTTTTACATTGGAGTTGTTCTTAGGAGACAGACAATGTTGGTGTATCAATGCTGAAAGCAGCAATGAAGTAATTGTTGTAAATATATTTCTGCTCAGAAGCATATACTTGTGTCTGTTGTGTCTTTTCTTTTGGGCACATCCTCACAAGTTACAACTACAATGAGGAGGGCTTCCTTGGGTGTAATGAACTATATACTTACTAGTAATCTTTATTACACATAGAATAGTCCTCCTCAACATAGTAAGATACCACCCTCCCTCCCTTCTTGGAACAGATTTATATGAGCTTGGAAACAACAGGAAGCGGGGGTGGTGGCGAGGTATTTTATGCACATCTCGCTTATTTTAAAAGAAATGGAAGAAATGTTGGCAAAACTGTTTCTGTCTGGAGCCAGAGCAGCCTCACACGTTTGAACGATGACGAAGAAGGCTTCCATGGGGGTAATTACCATTTTCCATGGTAGCATTTGTTTCACGCCAGATTTTTTATGCAAAGCAGACCATGTTGATGATCTGGAGATTTCCACAACAAACTGATCTTGCAATCCCACAATATGCATTCTAATCAGACATTGAGACTGGTGCTTGTTTTGCTAGGAACTCTGTATGACTATGGGCGGCGCTGCTCAGGAACTGAATTATGGTATTGCTGGAATATTGCATTTGCCTGTTTTGTATTTTTTTTTGTATTTTGGTAACTGTAGACATAGGTCGCTCTTAATAAAGACATGGTTTTAGGTAGTTCTTTTAATCAGAGTAGCATAAAGCATTTTGAGGGAGGAAGTCAAGAAAGTTGATGCCTAAGTATTAAAATGTTGGAAGTAAAATAATTCTATAGTAAACAAAAAACAAAAACAGCATTTAGGTGAAATACTATGCAGGTTTTCTGCCTTCTGTCTTTTTAATTCCATAACAATACAAATGTGGTGTGCCCAATCAGATTCATAAACGTTTTAAACAGTACATGGGTGTAAACAAAGGACTGGGGGAGAAGTTAAAGAGAAAAAAATGGCCACTAGCCACTTTAAAAATATTTAGGTGAGTTTCATACACAGCTCTCTATTTTCATTTTGGTAATTTCAGAGTGCTAGGAGTTAGTCAGACAATACGTTCAATTAGTCAATTAAGAGTTTGCTAGAAATCTTGATTAGGGCAGAACAAGAGTTTCTGCTCAGATCAGGATTACCAGGTGAGCGGAAAACCCACAGCCTCATCTTTTTGTCTAAAAATATTGCATATGTGGGAAGCAGATGGGATTAGTTTGCCGGAATATTACCGATGTGAGAGGATAACATCCAGAAATTGGTGTACAAACAGCAAATTTCTTGATTATACCTCTTGTAATACTTTGGGAATTCCATCCAGGGAAACTCATGAGGGGGAACATCCTTTACCACGAAACGTTTACAACGCGGTACCGTTACCACGCAGGTTTTACAACGAAAGTCGTTACAACGACTTGTGCTGGAGGGCGCTGTAGGATAGGGAATAGTTTAATTTACTATCCAACACCTTCCCTACTATCCACGGGGACTGGAGTTGGAAATCCACTATCCAGCGCCCCCCAACGCAAGTTGTTGTAACGACTTGCGTTGTAAAACCTGCATTGTAACGGTACGCGCGGTAATACCACGCGTTGTAACGACATACATCCCTCATGGCGAGTACAGCTGGTGTACTCCAAATGAGGGTTTGAGTATCATGGGGGGGGGATCGAGCTCAGTCATTAATGGAGAGAGCCGATCTGTGATTTAAGTTCCACTGCAGAAAAGGTGTAAGAGGTTGGTTTTAAGGCTCTTCTTGAAGTATATGTAGTTTGGTTCTGTCCTCGGGCTTGGCTTCATAGTATTTCCATCCCTGGGGCCTGAACTCCAAGAAACCTGCTTTTGTGTAAATACTCGTTGGGTGACCAGGTGTGTAGTCCTTGAGTGAGGTGGCCTATATGGATCACTGTACGGTTAATGGTTCGAAAGGTACACCAGGCCAGTTGCCCCAATAGGCTGTCTGTACAGTGCAAAGAGTTTGATTCTTGTGTTCCCTGAGAGCAGATGCCACGTTTTCTTGTCGAATTTTACTTTTCGATTTATCAGGAACTTTTGCAGCCTTATCAAGAGTTTGTTTTTCTTCAGGAACATGTCACAACCAGACTCATCAGATCAGACTGGTGTGAAGGACTGGGAGAATGTCCAGAGCATGGAAAGCTGTGAACATATTTTCTTTGAGCACTGCTTTAACCTGGGGAGTGAAGGAGAGGTTTGTATTTGAAAAGACCCTCAGGTTCCTCATTTTTAATGTGCTAGAAGGAGACTGCGCCAAATCTGGAGTGATGCTTTTAACACAGTGCAATACACTTTGGACATTTTTATTTCTTAGATACTTGTTTCAGGCATTCACTTTAACTTGTATTATATGTGAAGTGTCAAAAATGGTTCTCCTAAAGCTTTGCATCTAATAATCTAAATCAAGGCACTGTAAGCTCCTGCAGATGTGCTGGTTGGTCTGGTCTGTTTGGACAGGAAATTCTACTGTGAACAAACATTGAGGGTGAAATTCCAGTGTGTTCTTCAATTTTTTCTTGGCTTTTAATTTAAAGTTTAGCTGGTTCCTTTTGGCTTTGAAGTGCCAAAATGACTGACCTTAAGCCTTATATTTTTTTATCTAAATTTCATATATCGTGTGTTGGCTTGTGTGGTGTACGCAGTCATACTGGATACGGGAATAGTACTCTGCAACAGGGTTCACTGTGAGTTTTGAGTGTGTTCTTGACCAGAAAGGCCAATGGATAGCTGACTTAGTTCTCATCTGGTTCGAATCCACAGTGCAATCAGCGGAAACCCCGAGAACATTATGAAAGTTGCCAGAATAATCACACAGTTTAGGAAGGCAGTCAGTCGCTGTATTTATTTCCTATAAGAGTCATGTTATCGGACTGCACTGCAGCCTTTGTCTGTTGACAAGTACATACTGTGAGCCGACAACACCTGAGTAGCGACTACCAGAAGTTGGTGAGTATTACAAATCCATCTCACTGTACTATGTGCTATGAATATGATAATACCGTTTTATGGTCTGCCTTAACAGCGTAGATGTCACCAGACAACTGTGTGAGTATCACCAGGACAGAGGCTTTGGCTCTGCCCACATGTTGGGAGCCAAAAGTACACATTTGATTGACCAGACGTTGTGTACTTCCACAAAAAAGTGCATGCCTTCCACACAGCTGTGATCATTTTGTTTAATCATCCAGCTGCCTGAGCTTGACCGTTTAGGGGCACCCGCATACCATTGAAGTGCTATCAAAGTAACCAGATAATTGATGGCGTTCATTTCTGGCAGGAGCACAGATGCATACATTTTTAGGTCTGGCTTGACGGTGTAATTATAAGCCAGACTTATTGGCATTGCCAATGCTTGTTTCATCTTAGTATCTGTATACTTTTTTCGTGACTGAAGTGTATGCACAACTGACCTGCTCCTGAGCCAAATGCATACAATGTTATGTGCTGTAATATCTTCATGCTGCCTCAGTGGGCTGGGTTCTTTGAAAGAAATCAAGGCTATAAAGGCCAAGCTGCCCAAGCCGTTAGCCAAGGATACCCTGTTTGATTTGTAACCCCAA